>NC_057935.1:45077074-45803949 GCF_018555375.3 Anguilla rostrata
CGCCGTTTTTGCCTCATTACGAGGCACCTATTCTTTGCTTTTTTTCCGACTGCACTGCAGTCTTACTAAAACTCTACTCACTCCTTGCGTCTTCGTTTGTTCTCCCGCAGAGACTATTACTTTGTGTTGGGATATTCTCCCTTAGGAGTTCAGTCTTTTCGTTACCCATTCCTCAAGTCTCTTACTGAGACCTAGTGGTTTCCACTTCGGTGGTTACCTTTTTTGTCAAGTAAGGTTTATTGGAGATTCAAGGTTCACATGAGGATGACAGTACAAGTAGTATAGGAATCACCAAGTTTTTCAGTATGCATAAACTAAACTTCAACAAAAAAAAAAGGAAAGGGAAAAACAAAATAAATTAAAAAAATAAAAGTCTATTCCAATTTCCCACCCGCCCCCAACCCCACCCAACCGATCTCTCCTGCTGATTATGAGAAAAGGGAAAGAAAGGGGGAAAAGAACGAGGACCGAGAAATCAAGGAGGGTGCTGTATGGGATGAACCTAGTTAAGGTTCACCTTGTATATTTTGTCTAATGTCCTGTCTTCCCAAGATAACAGATGAAGGGGTACCAAATCTTATCGAAATGGGGCCCTGTGTCCCTTAAGAATCGTATCCACTCAAGATGTAAGGTGTTTGTGAGCTCACTGATCCACAGCTTTGGGGTTGGTACTTCCTTCTTTTTCCAAAACATTAAAATTATCTTTTTGGCTATTATTAACCCATACAAAATTAATTGCTGCTGAGCCTTACGTAGCCTGATCGACTGTTCTGAAACCCCAAAAACTATTAAAAGTGGGTCTGGTTCTATGTGAAGCTCAAGAACTTCTGAGAACACTTTAAAAATTTCACCCCAGTAACCATGCAGGTTGAGGCATAGCGCATAGCTGTGGAGGAGAGTGGCCTCAGTTGCATTACATTTTTCACAAATTGGTGAGACATTTGGGAATATCCTGTGTAATCTGGCCTTCAAATAATGGAGTCTAGAATTGATGGAACATTGGTGGATCTCCTCCAGACTCTTTTCCCAGATCTCATCAGGGATCTCTACCCCTAGCTCCTTCTCCCAGTCTACTCTAATCGAAGTTGTTGTAGGTGGATTTATAGACTGTAAAGTGTCATATAAACGGGATATGATTTTGTCTTTGCCGGCTAAGTCTCTAAGGCAATCGTCCATACAAGAGGGCTGAGCAGCAGCAAATCCATGCGAATGAGTCAGTACATAGCTTCTGACTTTCAGAAACCTAAAGAAATGACTCCTATGGAGTCTATTTTTCTTGTAGCTGTTCTAAACTGGCAAAGGTCCCGTTTAAGTATAGGTCCCCTATAGTTCGTATACCTAAGTCCCTCCATTGTTTGAAACCATCGTCCAGCAAAGATGGAGAGAAGGACGGGTTAGCTGCTATGGGAAGTAAAAATGACAGTGCTTTAGTGGTTACCCCCCTTTTGAGTTCACTGTAGTTACGTGTGGTCGTTAACACTTCCCCACCCTCACACAATGGGCATGGAAAATAGTCATTCAAATTCACTGTGTGCTGATGTGTTAGTTTCCATACTAGCCCGCCTGCACGCGACAACTGTTGTAGTTTCAATATAGCAACTTGTGAGAAACTTTCTTTTTAAAAGCACATAATTCAAAGTTGAGATATTAATAGGTGTAATTCATCTCATAGAACGAAACGTGAAACTATCTTAGGCTTATGTTAACCACAGACCTTATTTTCTGCAGAAAACAAAATCCCTATGGGGGGAGAAAAGCATTGGAAATCTGCCAAGGGAACCCATGGCAGAAGAAACTTCCGAGTTGGTCCACAAAAAGAATGTAACGCCCTATAGAAAGTATTCAAATCGCTTATTTTAGAGGATCACAAGGATAGAGGATTTGAGGAAATTTGTAATATGCAAATGGGATGTCCTTGCTCATTCAAGTGTCAGTTTGAAGTCACATCAACTGCAATTCCAATTATCCACATTCACACATACACATACTCATCCTGTACTGTCACCACCTGTACGCGCCAAGTGCACAAACACCCATGTCCCCACACACACACAATGCATTGACCCACACAAAACACACATACACACTCTGTTGCAGCCTGGAGGACCATACAAGTGCCATGACATAAACACAGGCATCTACTTTACTATTTATGCATTGAGCTGTGCTTGCCTTTTCTATCTGTATCTGAGTTGTCTTTTTGACCTCAGCCATGTTACAATGCAGTTAATACTGGTCCAGTCAGTATGATGACTGTGATTAATAATTTGTAGAATTTGACATTTGTTTATGGACATTACTTATATTATGTTTCACATTGTACATTTATTTATACCGGTTACTTGTCTGCAGGGCCGCCGGGGGGAACACCAGGTCAGTTGTCCCGGGCCCTGGGTCAAGGGGGGGGGGGGGGCAAAAGGGCCCTCTAACCTTTAAGTAATCTGCTGGAATAATTTGTCAAAAATACCTATTTGTGAAAACTTCAAAGCATTAAAGTTGGGAATGATAGCATGTCTCAGTTTGTTGCTGTATTTCATCCTTTGCACATGAGGGGGGGGGGGGCAGTTTAGTTTCATACATAAGAGGAATACAGGGCTGTGAATGTACATGTTTGGTAGGACATACAAGTAAACGACAAACTTTGCTTCTGTGCCTGATCATCATTCAAGGTTCTTATTCTTCTGGAGTGTCTAGCTATCAGTCTATGAATGCACAACTAAGCATGTAGGAGAAATAATAAAGACACTGAGTAATGGAGGAGTGTTGTTTCCATTTGTAGCAATCAATGTTATAAACTGACCATTTTGTTTCACAATGAGTGATTCATAATGTGTGGCAATCGTTGTACTTGACAATGCACATCCAAAATGCAGATAATCTCATAGGGGTAGTATAGGGAAAACCACAAGTGTCACGTCAGAGATGCAATTCAGGCTTGGTTGAGCCTGAGCCATTGAGAAACTCAGATGTTTTGTCCTGCGACCTAAACACATTGGTTCTCTAACAGTATATAGTCAGTTCCTATTTGTGGATCCCAAATGGTTTTAATTTACCTTGAATTACTTATTAGGGGAGGGGGGCTACCCAGTTAACTCAATACTCAAGTGACAGACCTCTCTAGCTGTTTGAAAAATAAATACTTTCATACCCCAAATACATAGATGTGTCAGTCTTTAAAGATATTTTCTGTTGATGAGTAGACTCAAGCAGTTCTGCCAGTCATTCTAACATATGAATCCCCAGTGCTGTTCATGAGTATATCTTAACTGATAATTTATTAAATATGTGTTGCGCATAATCAGGACAGTGTAAATATCAATGAAACAGCAAGGCTTAAATATTTATGGAAGTGCAGTTATTTCGCAAACTGAGTTCGATAACTCGTCCTTGTCTTCACACTTTGTCCTCAAAGATATTACTATATCCAGCTGCAGGACTAAATCAAACTCTCGAGGAATGCTATTGCATAATACATGCTAGAATTAAGATAAATGACCTGCAAATAGGTGTGGTTTGTTTAATTTATTGCCATCATTGATGACCAATTGGAACACAGATAACTTGGACAGGTCTGTTCTTTGTTTTAATATAATTTTTGACAGACATCACATTAGGCTCTTTAGCTTTTCAATCTGATACAATGGGTCATAGAATTTCCTACAATGTGTCAGAGCTGTCAGCTGTGAAACCATTCTAGACTTGGTCCAAATGACCTGTCTTACAAAGTAACACTTTTTCAACTGCAAAATCTTAGCACATCCCACCAACATACAGAGTGATAACATCAGATTGAGAGCTGGAGAATCCCATGGGACATGAGCAGTTTGTGTCAACATCTGTCAGCAGTGTGGCGAGGTGTACTCTGTGGGAAAACCCTCTACAAGTACACTAAGTCCAGCTCACAATGTGAAACGTGTCCTCTAACAGTTTACTTGGCTCTGTTTGTCTCCTGTCTCATGGAACGGATTCAGCGAGATTGGGATTGACAGATGATTTACTTTGCTGTGATTGTCAACAATAAATATGTTTACCTCTTATACAAGTACATCTTTGGAAACATTTTCTATAACAGGTCAACATATTTATCATGCTGAGCACTTGAGAAAGGTTCTTCATGACCTAGATACAATAAGTGTGTAAGATAATGTTAACATAAATACCACTGTCAGCACCATACATATAGTCAAAGACTGTATGTAGCACCAGTACATGTGCTCACAAAAATGGTAATAATAATCAGGGTACCTTCGAGTACCACAAAGTAAAAAAAAACAAATTAAAAAAAAAACAAAAACAAAACACTGTTATAGACAACATGTCCTTTTTTATACACATAAATAACATTCAGTAATATTATTCTGTACCATTTCCTCTCAAATGAGGGACACTAAAAATGAAAATTGTGTCAGTATTATGTGCATTATACACTATACCATTTCCCAATTTGTTGTTTAGTATCATTGTTTGGGACAAAGCCATATTTTTTTCTTGAATTGGCTGTGTAGTCCATAATTATAGATGTGTAATCAAACAATTTGTATGTGGTTAAAGTGCACATTCTCAGCTTTTATTAAAGGGTATTTTAGACATTTTGATTTCACCATGTAGAAATATTTTTTTTATACAAAAAAAACCTTACTTTCATGTAAGGATGCCATAATGTTTGTGACAAATGGCTTCACAGGTGTTTCTGATCAATCAGTAGTGTTCAATTTCACCTTTAGTGCCAGTATAAGCTTTCAGGATCTAGTCTTGATTCTAGGCTTTTGATTGCCTTTGGGGTCTGTTATTGGGGTTTGTCAGTATTTCAGTAAACCTTGATGTTTGGCCTATGTCTGTGCTTTTTTCAGATTTCTAAGCCTCATTGTGGCTTCCTTGACATTCTTTGGCACAACTCTGGTCCTTATGCTGACCCTTTGTTAGCCTCCTTGTGCATGAACTAATGATGCAACAACACACAGCTGGTAAGCCAACTGTCCACTGCACAAACAGAAAAAAATAAAATAAGATGAGACGACTTATTTCATTCGATTACCATGAAACTTTCAGTTAGTTGCAATGTAAACTGATCAGGCATAGTAAGCATCGGTCAAATATGGTAACTGTAGACTCTGTTGGGCTATTTAGTCAGAAAAATATAATGTTTTTTTTATTTTCTTTCAAGATTAACATGGAAAGAATTAAATGCTGTGCACTATAAAGTACCCAGTAGTCTCTTGATTAACAAGGCAGTAGTCGGTTTTTCCATCTGACAAAGTCTGTAACAAAATATACAAATTAATATAACTGGCAGGTCCTCTCAATTAAAAATTTTTTTTTTTTTTTTAATAGAACAGCAACTAAGGAGAACGGGACATGGGTGGGGCTTGACAAGGTTGAATTTTGACATAAGGGAACACTGTTTACCTAATCTCACACAAGCAGGAGCAGGTTTTTTTGAAGTGAGGAAATATAAAATCCAGGAGAAAATCTGTTTAATCTGATCAGTTCCAGGTATTGTGTGCTAAAAATCAGTAAAAACCAAGAACAACAAGCCTTTGAAGTAGGCCATGTAATTGCTGAATCTTGATTCATATTTGATCTGCAATGCCTAGTTTGACAGTTTGATCAGAGCCAGGCACAGCTGTGCTGTACAAACTCATTTGCATAGAGTGTACTTTATGCAAATGAGATGGACAGGTCTACTCCACCGCCCACTGGAAGCATTTTTCAAAATCGTGTAGTAGGTGGAGCCTGGCTGAAACATTGAGGCAATTACTCTTTAAATCTTGTTTTTTCTAGGACTAACCACACTTATTTTCCACTAAAACATTTCACTGAAGAAACTCTTTACAACCCTGATCTTTATGTCCTCAATATGAGCGTTTGTTTGTTTATGGAGATGTTCACACTTGGTCAGAAGTAGCAACAAATGTATTTGGCTATACAGTTATCAAATGCTAACCAAGGTGACAAAATGAGCTACCTACAGGCTGACAGAAAGCAGAATTTAAACAATCTAATGTAGCAATTAATTTTTTTCACATCATGGGTAAACTCACCAGTGATCAAAATAACTGACTAAACACTCTGCAAAAGTGGAACTCATTCTGACAGTAATGTTTATCTGATAGTAATATTGATTTTCCACATTTAACCAAAGATGATATAAGAAAGATGCTCCACTCGCTCCCAACATAACACTACCAATTCCCTATCTATCAAGTCTTCTGTCCAAAACAACTGAGTAATCTTTGTCACACTATCATCTTTGGTTGGACCAGATGACATTATATGGCTGTGCCCATGTGATTAGCTTTATTTTAGCATATTGTGATCAGTGCAACCTTCAAAAAATATATTACAAACATCATGGGTGTCCATTACAATGTTTGCTAGAATTGGAATACATAATTTGTATTTGAAAAGGTGAATGATATTGCAAATAAATACATTTTCACCACACAAACCATTGGATTACATTGATATTTGTATTGATACTAATGAGATAGACAGTGCATGTAGCTAGCTTATGAATCAGATGAGCCCATCATGCCTAACACACGTTGAGCCATCTAGTGTTGTTATATTCATTGTACATTTATATATTAAATTAAATAGTCAGATATCCAATTAAATGCAATCATAACTGGAGATAAATAACAACAGCAGCTGCTAAACAAAGCTAAGCTACAGACAGGTGGTCACGTGACGTAGGGTGAAGGTGGCAGGGGGGCAGCTTGGCAATTTCCCCAAAATGGGTAAGGTTACAATTACGGTAAGGTATTCTGATCTCAATCAGCACTCTTATCAAGAGCAACTTCAACCTTACGAAGACTAGTGTGATGTAACAGTCCAATTCCAGAACCGCTGGCGCACAGCCAGAAAATAAAATCATGCTGAGGCCTTTGGAAATAATTCAGAAAAGGGTTACATGTGAAAGGGTTCATCTGACGCCCTACCCAGACTATACATAAGATGTGCTTTTAAATAACGAAATATAAAAGCAACCACAGAGTGAACTTCAAAAGCAAATACAGTGGCCTACGTATGAGAGCGCAAATTATAATGACTAGTGTAGATCAGACAGCTTCAAATGTTCGTTGTCCTTTTATTTGGGCTATTTTGGGCTACCTGACTTGAAATTTGGGCTATTTTCAACATCTTGTTTAGGGATGCACCGATTGATCGGCCACTGATTGTTATCGGCTAATAATACTGCAATCAGCCATCGGCCGATAGTTCGAAAACAACCGATGGTCAGCTCCGATTAAGTAAAAAAAAAAAAGAAAATAGTCTATTGTCTTTTTGAATTCAAGAGCTGTTTTTTATTTGCCAGTCAGATACAAAATAATTGCACTTTGTTTTCCATATTCAGTGTTTCCCCTATAATTGTACAGACCTGGTGGGCTGCCAGGCAAAATGCTTTTGGAAAATGCTGGAAATGACGCCAAATATTCATTCATTTGGAAATCAATAATCATTTGGCTTGGTACCCTCTGTGGGGTGCTTTTCCAAATTATGAGTCAACCTCTGTGTTGTAGCCTGGGATGCGATAAGAGTGTCACTGCAGCATTCTATCAATGAGCCATATAAGAACTTGTTCTTATATGGTTCATTGTGTTCTATGTTGCTGTCAGTCTCACTGAACTGTGGTCAGTCTCTTTACTTTACTTATCCTTGCTGAGCTTAGTGAAAGTAAGTTTCTGGTATTCAATATTTTCTTGTACTTCTTGTTTGAACTGTCAACCTAGCATTACCACTTTGTGTCAGTATGGTTGAAGGTGGTCGTGAAATTTCTTCTTACAGCACTTTTTACCCGTCACAGCACTTTCGACACAAACAACGCCGGAAGGTTTGATCTAAATGCACTGACAACATATAGCCTTTTTTCCAAAATGTTATTTCTCAATATAACTGTGCCCCCATGGTAATGCATTTCCTATGCTTGCGGGTCAGGCACTCTTCATGGTACGAACAAATTTTAGGACAGCGCTTCCGGCATTGCTTGTGTCGAAAGTGCTGTGACGGTAACAGCAATGGATTTTGGTTGCATTCTTCACGGTAAGAAGACATTTTATGAGAATGGCCTAAAAAACTAAAAACTCCAACATAGGGGATGGATAACCAAGTATTAAAACAAAAAGTTGTTCTCCTATGTTCACAATGTGCTAATATTTTGGTAAAGGTTAGAGAATGTTAACATCAATGCACAAAGTGCATAAAATCTTGGTAAACCTGCAAAGTAATGCCAGGCGTGTCCCTATTTTTTCCTCCAATAGCAATGTTTCAGACCCAGCAACTGCCTGACACTATAATTCAATTTAACGTAAATTAATTTGAGTTTGTAACATTATTAAATATCCTCTGTTAGCAATTGTGGAGTCTTGATTATAATGTGGCAGAGGTTGCACATCTTATTATTAAGCAATAAACACATTGTATCAAGTTATCCTTTCCTTGTGATCATTCATAGTCGTAAATATACAGAACAAACAGAATATTGAAAGCAAATAGAAATTGCAGACTGCCTGCTTCACCATCTGACCCTGCCATTATGCCACCCTGCGTGTTGTGTCTGTTTAGCGGTTTTTCAGTGGTACCACCAGGCCAGAAAACAGTTCTAGGGGAACCAATGATATTTCAGGAATGCACTGTCAGTGGAAAGAATGCATTTTAAGTAGGATGAATATAAAAAATGACACAAATAAATGTTAAACTTTGTTGCATTACTTTGATTTAGTTGTGTAAATAAAATTGCGTTTATTAGAATGGCAAGATTTTGAATTGATTTTAAATTCCGTAAAACCTATGCAAGCATAACCACCAAACAATCGGTATCGGTATCAGCCAATGTTTCCCCCAAATAATCAGAATCGACATCGATCAGAAATATAGGTGCGTTCATAATCTTGTTTTTTATCATTTTCACACTGATCGATTGTAGTCTACCTTCATGCACTGTAGCCCTCATTGAATTCTAGCAATAATAAAAAAAGTAAAAATATATCAATAGAATTGCAATTGTTGAAAATATCGTAATTTTGCACGAAGACCAACAAAAATTTAATAAATAAATGTATAATGAAATAAATAAGTAATGAAATTAATAAATATCTATTCATTATTTTATGCCCCTCACTGGGTCTTGTCTAATGGTATGGATACTTGATACAATGATTTGTTTGATACTTTTTAACACAAACCTTACTCTATAGTAGAGCAGCAGTATGCAACGTAGCTGGAACGCCTCCACACTACATTGTGGCTACCTCCCACAGATGGAGTGCGACAGAGTGCCTACGTCAGCCAGAACTGGACATGAACAAATAATAATAAAACCCGAACATTCTAGTAAAAAAAACTGGACATCTGGTAACCCCAGCTGAATGGCTAGCGATAACATTACTTACAGCTCCAACAGAAAACAATTCAACTCCAGGTTGCTTTTCATCCCCTTGGCAAACTTCAGCTGACGTCACCAAAGAAATGCAATTCCAGTAGCTCTAGTTCTTGAACAAGCTCTGTCGGTGTGTATTTTTGCTTTGCTGTATCTGAGCCATTACAGTGGCTAGGTAGCTAGCAACAAACACTCCGCTGTTCTGTAACCACACCCAGCCCTCCCCACACAGAAAAGTGCACCATAATTTAATAAGAAGAGGAACACTGCTGGTCATGCTTTCTTGGCTAGTTTTGTTGGAAAACATTTTCTGAAAGCTCCCATTAATGTTTGCTGAGAATTATATGCGGTCGGACTCGAGCTGATGCTACACGTTTTGTCACTTTTTGCAGGGTCAGATTTCATATTCAGATTTTGCATGAATTTACGTCGCTCCAGTGCTCTTTGAGTATGTTAGCTCTGTGTAGCAAAGCTTACATTTGACATAATGTTCTGAAATCTGCTCAAAGAGTCCAGCATTTTTTCTGTGTCGTTATTTGCAAAGCATTTTGAGGAATGTCATCTTGATTTTTGTCACATGCGCAAGCAGAAGCCTACGTTATCACAGCCTCACTCAACTGTCAAAACTGACACCAGATCAGCACTAATATTTTAAAACACAAGTCTATGACAATTACAGTGCGAACAGGACACTTTCAGTGGTTATAATTTCAATAACACTGGTGCTTAGAAATACGTTAATTAACGCTTAGCGATTAAACAGTACAAGTACAACCATGCAGTTTTAGCAGTTCAGCTGAAGCTTCAATGTCATCTTGTGGTGCAATCCTTGGTACTTGCAACTTGGCTACATTGTTACACTCATCCTATTATATTGCGTGCCAATTAATTTTTTTTATATTTTATGAACAATAGATCACAATGTATCTCTTCTTATCACATGCTTCAAAAGCAATAAACAAGTTTAATTTCATTATAATAATGTAAAATAGGAAAGATTTGGGCATGGGAAAGTTGCAAGTATGGGTAAGCAAGGTTTAGTTGTAAATATAGGGATGAAAGCAATTATGAAAATCTAACTTATTAAAGTACCAAAACTCAAAAGTTGGGCATAGTGAAAATACAGAAATATACATTGAATATATATATTGAATATACCAGACTATTACCATCAGGGGGAAAATTGAGGTAACAAGCTTTGATTTAGTGTGTCTGTTTACTTTCATTCCTTTTTGTTAAGTTTAAGAGAAGGGATGATGTTTACCATTCAAAATTGACGACTGCTGGCTGTGTTATTTTCCTCTCACTGTGAACATCCCCCTAGGCCACACATTCTTCTGATTCATTTAAAGTAAGGGAAATTGCTGTTTCTGCAGTAAGCTGAACAACACAGACAGTGTCAACCTCTGGAAACTATTGCATCCCCTTTTCCACTAAATAAATAACTAAAATACACAAAATGTTTCTGCCATGCAGTTATTGCATGGCTATAATAATAAAAATAATAATAATAGTATAATTATATAACAGTAATAATTCCTGTTCTTTGCATGTATGAGGAAAAAATAATGCTGTGTGTGTTATTGTGGGCATGTGTGTGTGCATACGTGTGTGTGTGTGTGTGCGTGTACATTGTGTACAGTCAAAATTGTATTTTTATATGTGGTGATACACAGATGATTTCCCTGTTTACCGATTACGTGAAATAACATAAATCCACACACCTGTAGTTCATTGTTACCTCATGTTTTACCATTCTGATTTATGTATGTGGTTTGTGCTGCTTTGACAAACAGGCAGTGGTTGTGTATGAACTGTTTCTGGTTATGAAGGGTAGGGAGTGTGGGGAATATGAGGAATAGATATGCCTATTAATCATATTACATATGTGTCCTTCAGAAGCATGAAGCCAGGTGTGTCTCCATTGAAATCAAAATCATCAGGCACCACTCTCTGCTTTAATACAATACTAACTCCACTGCCCACATATAGTATACATACAAAACATGTTTTCTGTGGAACCATATTTTTCATGGTTCGATAAATGAACAAATAAAGATATCATTTTCCATTAACTGGCTGTAGAACAGAATCCCTTGCCTGAACTGAAAACACCCAGTATACTTGGCAGCTTATAGTTTTTAATTTTACATGACATGCATGCTGTAAACCTTTCATAAAGCAGGATTTGTGCTTAGCAATTGTTCAGGTTTGAACATTAGTGCTCCATCTGGAGTATAATCCCAAGGCTCAAAAACAAGAGATTTAGTCCTGGCACTGCGGTGCATTTTGACCTAGCTACAACATGGCTGATAATGTGGCTTTTTCTCATAGCAGTGGTTTTATGGCTAACCCATCATTACAAGATTGTGCTAGTAACAATAATGGTAATCTGTGGGAACTATAGCACCAATAACAGTCAGATTTCATTTCATTAAGCAAACTCAACAATGCCAAATTACATGTTACAGTAGTTGAATGGTACTGAGATTAATCCAGTGTGTATTTAATGAACCTTAAACATTTATGACAGGTTAGTTTTGATATAGCTGAATTGGTTGCCTTTTTGTTTTAAATGCATAGTTCAGATACTACAACAAAGCATTTAATCAGTTTTCCAAAGACCTAAATTATTCTCAAGAAAACAACAATAGTCCCATATAGTCCAGAGTCTCGGTCATAATAAAATCAGACGCAGACTGATGTGTGATTTTGCAAAAACCAGTATTTCTAGCATGTTCATTATCATGATAAATCATGTTAAGCTTCAAATCTGCCATCTAGACCATGGAAGCACAAACATGCAGTCCTGTAGGTTTTCATTTCAACCACAATCTGGCACAGCTAATTATACCAATTAGCAGCTCAACAAGCTCTAGCTGTTGAATGAGGTGGCTGTGTTAGGGTTGGAGTGAAAACTTAGAGGATGGCAGATCTCCAAAAACAGGGCTGGGCAGCCCTGATCTACACCAGCCAGGAGTAAACAGCATGGTAATAAATGGTTAAAATCGTTTTGTTCTTTCTAATCATTTTTTACTCCTCTTTTGATAAATCTCTTTGTAATTTGCATAAATTCACAAGCAACAAAACAAATGTTTTTTTTGTTCAGTCTAAAGCATGTTTAGAATTCTATTCCCTCAAAGTAAAATTGTTGCCTATCCACAATATTTCACTAACAATTGCCAGATATCTCTATATCAATTGCCAACAATTACTGCGTTTCCCTACGCAGAGAAATTTTTGGTGTGCACCAAAGCAAAATGTGCACCAAACAGGGAAAAAAGGGAAAACAAACTATAAAAATCAGTTAGACTGTTATTTATTTGGTGGTACAATGCAGCCCTCTGATAATCTGAGAAAAGCAAAGATAGTGAAAGAGAAACATGACAGCAAGGCAGCACAGTCATTGTGGGCAAGACTATTATGTGCAGGGACGCCTGGCTTGTCGTCGCCACCCAATAATCAAAGCTGCGAAGGTAAGGAGGAAGCAAATCAACGTTAATCAATGATGTCAGCTTTATAGTGAACCGGAAATTCATTTAAAAACGTGAGTTTGAATTTGCTTATCAATTCCAGAAAGCGTATTTTCAGTTGCATTCACAAAATGAGTGAAATACACAAGAATCGGAGACAGCTTCCGCTTACCGGTTCCATGGATTTCTATGGGAGCTGTTCATTGGCACATGACGCCAATCAATGGCAGCGGCCATGTCTGATTATGGGGCTTTATGACAGCTGAGCATGCGCATTGAGTACCTAAACGTGAAGGATCACGGTAAACCAAGATACACAGTACAATGACGTAAACTTGTGGGGACGTGCTCCGAGAAAGCTTTCAAGTCTTCTGACAAACTGCAACATTGCATCTAGTAGCTAGCTAGCTACAGGATTTTACGGAATAAATGAAGTGACTCATTGTGACAAGGACGTTTTGAATGTAGTTTCCAATGTTTCTGCAAGTTCAAGTAAGGTAGTCGATATTTTTCATGGAGGAATTTGGCTACAATTGACTACATTGCATTAGCTCATCATATGCATACAGAAAAGCTAGCAGGTAAGCTAGCGAGCAACACTGAATTATAGTTAGAAAAGTTGTGGTAAGCTAGCTAACTAAATAGCTATTATGTTTCACAAACTAGCTATCATGTTCTCTAACTGGCTAGATACAACTAGTCGCACTAGTAGAATTAGTAGCAATAACAAAAATAACAATGTCAAAATAATAATATGGTGGAATCGGCATAAAAGCATTTTAAGAGCAACATATGCCAGCTTCATTACCTATTTATAAAGCATTGGACAATAGCCACAAGAATGTTATAGCATGTGATATTAATAGTAATAATATCAAAAAGAAATATAATCAAATCAACAATCACGGTGCATTCATGTAATCCTAGCTCAAGGATTAATACTCAAAGTATTCGGATATGTCGGTTCTGTGCAGAGAACTCTCTTTTCAGCATTAATGAGTCGATTGCAGCCTCATGCTCATTCATGAGAGGGTGTGCCCATGAAAGCAGGTACGTGCGCTATAACATAACTAAACCATGTGGACCAATGTGTTCTTCTGTGGGGCTCAGAAAAAAAGTGCTGTGAGAGTAATTAGTTTAGTGTGAAGAAATGTAAGAGTTTTAAAGCACTGTAATTTCATTTGGCCAGAATAAATTCATTATTTTGGATGGACTTCAGTGGGGAAATTTGCTTTTTGGCACCAGAGGCTTACTAAACAGCAATATCTAAAGTAAACACTGGAGTTTGTGAGCTTCACTGAGAATGGCAATCCCTGATGCCCTGATTGAGCATTAAAAGTCAATTAAAAAATGTAAGTCAACTGCCAGGACCTGCTGCTCTAACATCCACATCCCTTGTTACGTAATCCCTCACCACAACATATAGACTGCTCTTTACAACAATGATGGCTGTAGTAAACGGTCTAAAGTGCAGCTAAGAGTTCACTAGAGAAAGTAGCAATACAGATGCAGCTACATGCAATCACAGCGGTAAATTAATTTAGATAGAAAGCACCTCCAGTGTGTCGAAACAGGTTCTGCTGCATGGTGTAACCTTCAGTTGCTCTGTTTTCAATGTCCAGAATCCCAGTCATAACACTCCAGATTTAGCTAGCAATAGTAGCGCTTTGCACTCAGGTACAACAATGCACAAAACCACATGCATCCAACTTTTATGGAAAGAGAGAGAATGATATTTGTGGTTCTTAGACATGAGTTCACAGAGCAGTATCACCCTCGTCCAGTTCATCCCCAGTGAGCTCCTGATTGAGAGACACCATTATTTTTTCTTTATTTTGCTCTTTTATTACCAAATTGAAGAAAAACAACTTAACTTTTACAATTACTGTCAATTTCTGTTTTGTAACAGCCTAAATATTCCATGAATAAAGGTTGTTTTGCTTTTGAAACATTCTGTTGTCTTCGTCAAAAAACATGGTAAGAATTGCAACCATGTAATTGTCCTTTTAAAGTGAATCGTCAAATATCAAATCTGATTCTTATTTTTTTTTTTTTTTAAGTAGAATCAAAATTGATAAAATTGGAATGACTCCCAACCGTAGTTAAGATTTAAATCTTGCTGAATACATGAATAAATCTAAAAATGTGTTTCTGGGGCAAAATAAGATGGAGCAGGTCACACCATACTTAATCCAAAATGTTAGCTCGATGCCATTGTTAATCACTGTGATGACACTAGTCTATATTGCTGGGTGATATAGTCTAATATTGTTATTGTTTTATACAAATTACTGAATGACATAATTTAATGAGTCAATGCTTTTGTATTCTAAATAAATTATTACAGACTGGGTGGTGTGGGGCGGTGGGTAGCTAAATTAACCCAGGCCCAATGACAGGGAGACCCGAAAACCCTTTTCACGCCAGGATAAACCCTACTTACTGAGGGAACTATGCGTTCTTATAGGCTATGTTCTATGATGTACTGCACCTCACTAAATCAGCAGTATTCAGCTGTGACCTAACATTGCTCAATCAGTCAAACAGGGATTCTGCTGTGCAGAAAATCAATAAGCAATCCAGCATTTCAAATGTCTGCATATCATGCCGTATTCATTGCATGCCAGAGGAAACTATGTTAATTGTGCAGGATCTATTTTGACACACTTTTTTTAAGCTGATTTGCTCCTACCCTACTAGGGTTCTTGGGAGAACTACACATGCCCTTCTCATGCTAGACAAATTTATTGAATAATGCAGGGGGAAAAAAATCTGCTACTTATCCAATATAACTACTAAAACATTCAAAACCTATTAACTGTCAAGATTTAAGCACAGGCATTTCTCAGACTTTCTTGCAGATTGAACAGAATGCATTTTCTTAGTTGCATCCAATCAGCAGTGAACCTACAAGCACAGGAAAAAGAGACACAGGGAATTGGGAGAAAGAGACAGTACTTATGTTTTGTTTTCATGACCTACCATCCTCTGTAGGAACGTAGATGTTTAGGTACAGGCAGTCTTCCTTTTGGTCCTGCACATAAGTTACCACCGTATCCAAATTGGCGGTAAACCAGACAGGCAACATGTCGTTGAGCAGAAACCTGTCCTCAAGGTATTGGGGGCACACTGCTGCAAACTGGGTGGCATTTCGAATTCCAGGCCAGGAAATGGGGGGCTCAGGGGGCTGGAACCTCCTTTCGCCGGTGGGTGGAGAGGCATACGGGATCCCCAGATACTGCTCCACAGGTCCAAGGATCTCATTGGGCAATGGCATTTTTAATCCCCTCAGTTTCCCATAGTTTGTAGTGACAATGGAGTATTGTGCTTGTTGAGAGTCGATGACTGCAAACCTGGCAGCCAGGAAGGCCATCCAGAAGAACAGGTTTATGTTCAGCCTTATGCAGTTGGGGCCACAGATGACCGGTAGCCATTCAATTCCCCCGGGCCTCGACATGGTTCACCGTGGAATAAGCGGTGCACAGTACGGTTCTCCCACAGGCCAGGTGCCTTGTTTCAGGCTGTATGGTTAGCTTGACAAACACAATGTCCACCAATCAGACAGGACCTCTCAGCACTCTCCATCCCAGGTCGCAGGTCTTGTCTTGATGGTAACCACTCCCTGGTAGGATCGGACCAGCCAACCTCTCTGTCAAATAGTGCAGTTATTTCTCCGTTTTGACTCTAGCTTGATCATTCAGCCTGCAGGTAATAGAAAGGAGAACATCTGCATTAATAATCCTCATCACGAGCTGTCAAAAATCAAGTATTACTCAGGTGCAAATTTTTGAACAGGAAATAAGACCACTTTAAATGTTATTTATTTGTTATTTCTGAGATTAAATTTTTTAAAGATTAGAGCAATTTTATCCTGTGTGGACACCTAGCAGCCCACAAACTGAACATTTCCTCATTATTACTGTCCCGCAGAACAACAGTGTATGTCGTTCTCTTGTCCCATAGGGCTTCACCCTCATCGAATAATGAAGGCAAGGCAGGTTGCCCTGGTCTTTGATAGCAGTGGGCCATGACCAAAGACCTTATCATTTTTCAGATGCTAAAAAGAGTGCATTTCTGAAAGGCTTCATCTGCTTATATGGAGAATGTGCCCCTAATTTAAGAGGCCTTTATAAATCTGAGGGAATCGTTCAGTAGTCATTTATTAATTCTCTCTTCCATTAACAGAGCTGTCACAAAGGCTTCTAGAGAGGGAGGCTGTTAGCGGGATCTCATCTGTGGCTATTGATTTATAAAACTCCAGCCCTTTGTGCTATATATCACAGGGATAATGGTGTGAATTATGCAACTAGAAAAATATTCAAACCCCAGTGCAGTGGTGTTACCTTGCTTACACCTTAATGTTGAAAACAATTTGGAGTTAATTAATCAACTTTCGACTTCAACAAATGGGAAAGAGTTTTTTAATGTTTCTCTCAGCCTGCATTTTACTGTAAACATACCCAAGTGCACCTACTGGAGGCACAATTTCTGTGTCTTTTATTTCACACACCACATTTGTGGCATTCACATTCAAATTTAATGCATGACTAAAACAATATATGACCAAAGTGCTATCCCACACTACATATGATATATAAATGCACATAAATGACAAATGAGTGGCAGGGAATTTAAATGAAGATGCAAATCTATGAAGCCCATTGGCTCATGTACTCCATACTCAAGCCATTTGCCAGATAACCTCCAACAATGTGAGCTACATTATTTACAGCAAAGACATGCCATTATCTCACACTGATGCTGATTCAATACCACACCATGAGCTCATGCGGTATCTGCACGAATGAAGTTTCTCATAAAGGACTTGCTGAAGTTGCACCCTAACCTTAATGGCCTCTCAGAACAGGATATACTACTTCTCTTTAAGCACATTTTTTTGTTAGGAACCTGTTCACATATGTAAATGGAAAAAGAGTATGATCTTAGACAAATAACATTTTCCTCGGAAATAAAATTACTTTCTTCTCTTTGCTGTCTGAGCCTTACGTTGAGTGGTCAGTAGGATTTCAGGGACCATTCATTATATCTGCAGGAGCTGACAAATTCATTTTCATATTTAACCACTAACTGGCCATGGCAGTTTTCACGTACAAGAAAATGCTCAAATGTCTTGAACAATGATGTTGCCTCGTCTGAACGCCTGGGAGTTGACATTTTCATTGCTGCCTCCTACGCCAAACCCCTAACTCCGTAGAATTTCAGAATGTCCAGAATCACTCAGTTGGTGCTTTAATTCAGAGTTCTTTTGTAGGCTCTATCATTAAAATATCACATTTTTCCCAAGTGAATGATTGCATCCTGATCTGTCCATTGTGGATAAAAAGTCAACTTTAAATAATGCTTTTTTCTAATGGATGCAGGTTCAGCAATCTCTCTTAAAACATAAAAAGGCTCATTGCCAGGGCTTTTTAGATCTTTTTTTCAATGCCTGACTATTCCACATTTACTTATAAAAGGCATTTCAACAGTGTTAGAAAAAAAGGGTTTTTACCGTAAGTAAAGCAGTGACATTTTTAAAAAATGTGCTCAAGTGTTCAATGTCTAGTGCTTTGATATCTTTAGCATACATGCATCCAGCAAGATTTATGACCAGTGATTATTGAGGGCTGGCCAGCATTAGGGGGAGGGAGGGAGAGAGAGACAGAACACCGTAGAACATTATCTCTGATGTTTGATTACAGGTGATAATTCATGTGCATTTTAATGAAGATAGGATTTGGAATTTGCATTTTAATTATTAAAAGAGATGTGGTCCAAGGAGCTGTCATCACAGTGCACTGAAAATCATGGCAAACAGATGAAACTGTCTATATAAAACCCAAAGTGAATTATTTTATTTTTATATATTTTTTGTGGCCAGTTTCTAATTGTTTCACAATTAAGAGATTTACAAATTAGTTACAGATTACATAAGGCCTCCCTTTAACCAAGCACCCCCGCTGCCCCCTCCCCACCCCAGTGACCTTGGAAAAGTATATTTTGTCATTAATATATTGTCCAGTTTACAGTAATGAGCCATATATTCGTAGTTTCCTCCTTGGCCCCATGAATATGTGCTGTTGACTGCTCCATATACATAGTTGTTAGTGCTTAGCAAATTACCAAATGCTTAGTATCCACTTATGATCGAGTAAGGAGATCTTTGGCAGTACAGAAAAGGAAAAACTGCATGAAACTTCAAGTCATTCTTGGTCAATGTGACCAGGAGGAACAGTAGATTTGATCAATTAAAAAGTCACAGAACTATGCATGAAGCCCATAATGCTCATGGCAACCACATGGGGTGTGACAGTTTGGCCACTCTACTGCTTGAGTGTGTTTAAGCACAACCCATATGTTACCTGGCTTGACCATATGGCTTTCGGGTTCATGTTTTAGTTCATTGTCTGTCCACAGATATATATATATATATATATATATATACACACAACACACACACACACACACAGAGGGAGAGAGAGAGAGATGGGTGACAAATTAGGAAAAACCTGAATAAATGAGTTGAAAATAAATGCAAACAAATGCAGATGCTTCCACACAGCCATGCTGCATGATACAATTAAGCAATTAACATCCTACCATGCTCTGTGTTGTGTGGTTGACCCCGATTTTGGATCCAGATGGCAAGCGCAAAAGAGCTAAATGTCTTTGAAAGATGATTTGTGGTGGCCCAACACCTTACTAAAGCACTTTATGTTGGTTTCCCCCTTTAATTTCTTGCCCGTCTGTATACATACACATGTATAGTAAAGTCATTACAAGGACATCACTATAGTAAGGTGATAGATGGACGTGAAACTACATGGATTTATATGGACGTGAGACTACATGGATTTCTGTGCTTACATTTACTGTGAATTATTTACAAATGCCAATGCTTTTCAGCAACCATGTCTGAGTCTGTTCATGAAAGACTCATTCCCATAACACACACCAGGGACATTTTCCAAAATCACAGTGCTCTGCCCATTTTCACTTGCCACTACATCAGCCTATTATTTTATTTCAGGTACAGAAGTTGAAGATACCCATTAATATCCAAACCCCATTGCAATCTAGTATGTTTTTGTTCAGATAGATTTTTAAAGTTTTTAAGCAATACATTTTCATAATTGTTTTATTAATTATTATAGACTGTCACTGCACTGCTGCTATGTCCTTACATGTGCAGACATGTTGACATAGATTGTTATTTTTAGCAAGGATTGCGTTATATTTTGACAGGAGCAGTGTCTTAAATATGGAAAGGAAGGGAGAGAGCCACAGAGGTCTTCTGTCACATGTATAGAGTAGATGACATTGTGCACGGACCATTTAGTCTTTATATGGGCTGACCATTTCTATCTGGACATGGACATGTAGATGCGTAAGACATTAATTGTGTATCACAAAACTAATATTGACAATGCACAAATAAAAGTTCCCACAGAATGAATTTTATTTATTTCCTCTCTATATGCAGCGCACAGGTCAATTTTCTAGAGAGCCTCATACATTTTAACCAGTTAACGCTTTCTAAAACTGTAACAGCTGTCCACAGTACCACCTTGTGGCTCAGTGTTGAACTAGTGCTGAATTAATAGTAAATGCTGTCGATTTGGTTATACCTCGGTTGCGTGAAAACCCCAAATAAAAAAGGGGGGCAGTGTTTATTGCACATATTTCTCGAAGATATGAATGCAAAAATAGTATTTAACTGTATTTGACCGTCTCCGGATTAGCATTAGCCTCTGCTCCTCATTAGCCGCCAGGTAAGGGACATATTCTTTACTCTAAAATATAGACTTTGTGTCTGCTCTTGTAATTCTCCGACTCCGACTGTTGATGTTATATGTAATGTGGTTGCTTCCCCTTGGGCAGTTAATTATGTTCACACAAGCTTCTCCATGTCAGTTGAACATAGTCACAATTTAAGTATGCATATGGAAGGTATAAAGGGGTCTCAACAGAACCGCACTGAAAAAGGATGCATAATAACATTAAGCATTTTACTTTAAAAAGTCATATTTCCTATTCAACAAGGCACGTGTTGCCCTTGATATTGCCTCCAGAGGAGAAAGGCCAGAAACACTATACAATTGTTTTTTCAGCGATATTATATCAGTTTAACATGACATGAAACGAATTTACCAAGATCATTATTATTATTATTATTATTATCATCATTATATCGTCAGCATGTAATGCCATTCCAATGTATGACTGATGTCCCACGAATACTAAGGATACTAAGGAGGTCTGGACGGCAGTTCGTGCAAAAACAAAATACAAAATCCTTAAGGTCTGTCCTGACAATGCACAAGGTGTTTATTCAAGCTCAACATCAATGACAACGTATATTCAAGTGCACATATCTTCCTTTGGTAATTGTTGCTTTCTATTTCAGAACTAACCAAATAGGTAAGCAAATAGTTAAAGTTATTGTAAGATTTCCAACTGTACACACAACAAACAGCATTTTATGATGCGCATTTCATTCGATAAATGTGTTAAACCAACGTCCGGGTCATTGAGCTATTTTAAATAACAACTGAGAATGCCTTACTTCATAAAGCCCGGTTATGACAATCCATCTTTCTGCAAGAACAGGTTGCACGTACACTTTCCGCGCA
This sequence comes from Anguilla rostrata, assembly GCF_018555375.3. NCBI lineage: Eukaryota > Metazoa > Chordata > Actinopteri > Anguilliformes > Anguillidae > Anguilla > Anguilla rostrata. The sequence goes on from NC_057935.1 coordinate 45,098,560, forward strand.
TTACGGAATTAATCCCTGAGGAGATTAAATGTTCACCGCAAAATGTCCGCAGCACACGTCTGTGCCGTGCCGAGCAATACTTATAGGAAAGACTGCCACTCGACTATCAAAAAAACAGAAATGCCGTTTCAACAGCAGACACTGTCCGGCGAAAGGATTAATTTACAAACAAAATAAAACCATGCGATTTACCTTTTCTCTATCTGCACAATCTGGTGTCGTTGTCCGTGTTCTGGACTTCAAGGGATGAGGAAAATAATCAATATCACAAGAAAAATCTAAAACTCCGCGTAATGTCCTGTAAAAAAAAAAATCCCAAACGCAATTTCACAGTGCAGACCGAAGCAAATGCACCCCAGTTTTGTTTTGGAGAAAAAGCCGCTTTGTTGTTGCAAATGACCTACATACATTAAGGATATTCGTTTACTGCAGAGGAACTGTAATTTATAGGGAATCTGATTGCCTTCATAGAGAGAAAAAGAGTGTGGACCTCAAAAAAGATTAAGGACAGAAGGACCAAGGCTGTACCAGCCTCTCTCTCTCTCTCTCTCCCTCTCTCTCCCTCTCCCCTCTCTCTCTCCAGTTTCGATTGGACTACGCTGAATGAAATTTACGAAGCTCACAGCCAATGGACTGCTGCATTCGCTACATCACGGTTAAGCAGCCGCGTGCACGCCAATTCGAACATCAGAAAGGCTTTCCCTTGCGTATGCGTGTAGCGCAGTCGCCCCCAGAAGCAGTTCCCTTTTCTTATTCAGCATCTGTGGATTTGTGTTGGTATTTTCCACTATAGATTACATTAAAAAAATAGTTGTCATTGATGAAAGACTACATTCATTGATTCTTATTTCACAGGCAACATTATGATGCACATATCTCTTGCCCCTATTCGAAACTAAGTAGTCTAAACTCACTCATTTTAAAAAATGAATTTGTGCATATCTCAATTAAAATCCTAAACAGTAACGGTGCATGATGATATAGGGGCTGTGCAGTAGAATTATGGTATGATGTAAAGGGGTTGTACAATCGTTTTATATTGGGATTCGGTGGAGTTGTGCAAGAGGCTGCTTGTTTTTAGTGGCATGTGGTTCTGCAGTAGGCCGTTTCTGTACTTATTGATGCATATTAGGTGTTTAGTAGCCTATGATTGAATTGTATGTATGTATGGCTGTATGTATGATGAGGAGTATGCCATTTATGGAACTATTTACTGTTTACTATAACAAACAATGTGCTTTTTGGCTGTTATATCTTTACAAAATACAATCTAAAGAGAAAACGAAAGGATTGGTACCCAAGGATGTCTTGGAGAGGGCTTCAGATTTGGAGATTAGGGACACTAGATGGTGTTCAAAACCATCTACATGTTGTGTCCTTTAGAGGAGACCTTAGGCATTTTAAATGGTATTTAATATTTGTTAAATAAATTAATTGTACTCATCAATGTGTTTTGACATTTTAAATTAGTTTGGTGTTTAATGTTACATGTGTTCAGCTAATTCGCTTGCTGCATTGAAATAGCCTCATCTGCTGGATGCGCCAAGTGATTAATGGAAAAGAAACAGTCAGTTGGTCAAAGGCATTTATAATAAATGCATACAAGATTGGTCTGGGTGTTAAGAAACAAACAAAAACAAGCAAAAGCAGCCTTTCTCATTGATTTGGATGTTACCACTACTCACTTACAAAGTTACAAAGTTGCTTGTGTGTCAAAATTTGCGCACAGTCTTTGCTTCATAATCGGAGGATGTGGCTGGTCTCAGGTTACCATTGGAAATGATGAATTATGAATGCAACATCGGACTGCTTGTACTCTGGTTTAAATTATATCTGACATGATTAAGTTATGAACATAATTGAAATAGATAATGACTACTGGCATGTAAAATCTGTTTGAAGTGAAATTGTATATTGCTAGGCTAAATATTTTCTTAGTAAATGGGCAAAATAAAAAAAACTTGCATTTATACCAACTCTTCCATATATGCGGTCCCTATTTGACTCATATATATATATATACTCTGCTAGAGTTGAATTAATGCTGGACGTTTTACTGTGTAACTGAAAAGAATAAAATTTGCATTGAAGACACACAGCCTTCCAATGATACATGCTCAGATACTTAGTAACATAGTAGGGCTCACCTCTCTGGTTTATGACAATGCTTTTATCTACTGTACAAGTAAAAAAAAACAGGCATACAAAGTATAATAGACCTAGCACACCTCAGGTAATGATTCAGCCAGAAATCCAAATTGTCCAAATGTCCAAATTATTTGCTGAAATTTGATTTCTGTGAACTAAATAATTAAGGAGAATATAAACATGTAGCTGGCAAGGCTTTTATCTGAGGACGCTTGAAAGGGCCACATTCTCATTACAGTATTCATAAGAGAATCTATCCACTTGGCTCAGAAAAACTTTTCTGATGAGCTTCATTTATTAACGTGTTTTTTGACCCAACAATGGTTTATCACAAAGCTTTCTATTTAGTCTAGTGAGACAATCTGCTACTTTTATTATGTGACATATTTTTGATTAATAACCATTGTAGATAAATTGTATATAAGGTATAAATCCCCCCTGAACTCTGCCCATTAACTATAGCAAATGCGGGCAGATAACTTAACATTACGCATAATGTTAACTTTACATTATGCATTATTGAGTTTTGCACAACAATTTACTATGAACCGTATTATGGCTCTTGCGCAGAGATTCCTCTAGAGTTTCTAAATTAGATACAGGTGATTGCTGTACTATCAACAGATCAACATGCCCCTAATCACCTAAATTAAGACAGTAGGTGAGTAGGTGTAGAAAACATTGAGTACAAACACAATGCAATCAGTGTTCATTTACTCAATGGGACGAGTAAGTGATGGACTACAGACATGTGTGGTTTTAACAGCTGATTACCAATACAGAAAAGGGGAAAACTGGCCAATATAAATTAACATTGACATTAAATGAATTAAGAAAACATTTATACATTCCTCACCTTGATCACAGATCACTTAGATGTCATAGTGCTCAAATGTTTCTCAGAGAAGTGAATCATGCTCATAACATAAGGTAGTGGCCAACATGCTGATCAGTAACCTTATTTTACCTTGAATAGTCTGCTCAAGTTGGTTCAGTCAGAATCTTGATTTACATCAGCCTTGAGAATTGAGAAGTCTAGAGATTAGTTCAGTATGGCCATGCTTCACACCAAACAAGTGAGCTTTTTTACAAGATCTAAGGAAACACATGAGAAATCCACTTTTTGGCATCTGATCATTTACCTTTCAAACCGCAATGATGCTCTATGACCAGGAAAAAAAACCTCTTTCATACTCACAGACCTGTCATGGCAGCAATCAAGCCTTACAATCAACAGCTGTGCAAAGGGTTATTTAAAATCTAGACTGCGGGTTCCTATGCATTGGTCGCTGCTCCTGTCACGCACCCCTGCCTCCCTCTTTCTCTTCCTCCTGCCACCACCTGCTTTTCTTGGCTACGCTCTCGCGAGACAGCAGCTTTTCTGCCCCTGTGCTTAGCGCGCCGTAGGGCAGGCTTGCCGGTGTTGCGAGCTTTCTTCAGGGCGGCGGAAGTGGACAACTTACCACTCGGTAGCGTCGCAAAACACTGCAGTGGTCAACCTATATATCTTTTCTGATTCTAAGAGTGGAATGTAATTTTTATTCTCATTTGTACAAGTGAAAGAGGCTTACATCATATAGCAGACATCTGAGGTCCCAGGCATTTGAATCCTGGTGTATGCTTTTCATGTCCAGGCCTGATAGTCACACATATTTGAAGTAATACAATTTTTTGTCCCATAATTCATGATGATGATCTTATGAAAGTGTAATGCAGGAATTTTTGCCACCCCCCCCCCAACCCCACCACCTCACCCCCCACCCATTTCAATAAAGGAACTGTCAAGCCTTCTTCCTCCAAACCAAATTGCCAAGGCTGAAACCAATGCAATTCAGTAATTCAATTTAGTGCAGCATATATTTTTACTGGATGAAATAATTCATTTCAAATCTGAAAGGAAATAGCCTTTTTTTCTTGAATGTCCCTCTTCTATATTTCCTTTTTTTACTTTCCAATTTTTGCTCCTCTGCAGTTACTGCCATGCCATTACCACCTGCACACTAGAAGTATTATGACTATCTCTCTATGACATTAACTAGTAGCATGAGCATGGTTGCCTTACATGTTGTTGAGATGAAGTAGTACACTAGTAACCTAAGGAAGCATGGGCAATGTAAACCCACCCGCAACTTTGTAGTTGTACATTCTTCTGTTGCATGTTCCCTTTAAAAATGGAAATGGCCACAAATTAGCTTCCATTTAACTATTCGACAATATGTACTGTACTCTGTTGTGATGGTCCAAACTTGTGGCACAGTGATAAAATGAAGACGATTAAATTGATTACCGGTAAAACATTTATTTTCAATTAAGATGGGAAAAAAATATTGTTCTGTATTCGGCTCTAATAGGTGCCACTTAATTACATGCTGGTACAACTAATTAATTCTTAATTAGTCAGTCAACCAAACTGTATTAGCTTTTCCAGATTTAAAATTTGTCAAAACCGGACACACATGCACACACAAAGTTTGTGTTCACTGTTATGGCTTGGGCATTTCTTTCTTTTTTTAAATATCATTTCTAAGCTGTAAATAGTTTACTTTCAGCTACCTGCTTCAAAAGGTCAGTAGTAACTTGTTTTTGCACTACTGTTTTTTTTTTTTTTACTCAGTTTTAATGTGGCCAGCAGACTTATAAATCCATTGTCAAGGATGTTTTAAGTTACTGTTTTTATTTCTTCTTTTTTAGAAGCACAAGGACACCACATTCTACCAGGTTTGGGGGGGTAATAATAAACATAAGCTGTAAATTCACAAGGGTATGGCAGATTGGTCTCACAGCATTTAACAAGAAAATAGCTGTGAGAAAAACTTGAAATATCTTGATGGATGTGGCTCACCCTGTCTACAGGGAGTTTCAGCTTCTTCCATCTGGGAGGCACATTTGTATCCCACAGAGGAAAAACAACAGGCACAGATTTGCTTTTATCCCCACTGTGATATCATTTCTACATGTTATGTTCACAGTACCACAATATTTCTACGCTTTACTTTTTATGTTGTAAATAGGTTGATGAAAACACTCATCTTGAGTGTCCACTGATTGTCCTAATTCCAGCTATACTATAATATTTGTTCATTTTTGTATTTTCTGTTTTAATTCTTTCTGATTGTCTGTCATATTTATGAATACTGTGTTCTGCCTCCACATCTTGTGATATCGCCGGCCACTAGCGGCTTGTTATGATGCTATTTTACAAATTTTACATTTTTATATTATATTTTTAATGCTTGCTTAATTAAAATAATCTTTTATAAGAATTTAAGAATTCATACCAATTTGGATTATTTGTGACAATTAATTATAAGTTAACCATGGGGACAATCAGGTCTGAAAAGTTTCACTTAGTTGTGTATCCAAAATATTCCTGAGTAACTTTGAGGAAGAACCCCTTAAGCCTTAAACTTGGTGCTTTACATGCTTGGTGAGAAACTTTCTTGAATATTTCATGAATTCACAATGTGAAGTGTACTCAGTAACACTTTAGAATAGGGTCTGCATATAAATACTTAAATAGAGCATTACTAGTGTTGTTAATTATTGAATTGCACTGTTGTTGTCTCATCCAGCATTAGTAAATGTTAGTAAATGTGTTATTTCAACAATCACTAGCAGCAATGAATGCCCACTCTGGGAAATCATAATAGCTATGGGAATTTGCATGTAAATCAGAGCAAGTCTGTGGCTTATACCATGGAAAGAAGTGAATTTGTGCAAACATGACATTTTGTATTACAACAAGGCAGGGGTTAATTAAACTTTACCAAGTGAAGTTTCAGAGATTATACTTTCACTTAAATGCATACTATGCAGGATGTTTAGCCTTGCTGTGGCCCTGTGTTTACAATCACAGAAGTCTCCTTGGCCCTCAAACTCCACCTAGTCACCTCCGTTTTTATATTTTATATCCATTTTTAGCCTGGCCAGTTTTCTATTTCACAAAAAACGCATTATTATGCAATGATAAAGTAACTTTGATGAAAAAATAATTTTGATGTCATTTTCAAGATGATGGATTACCTATGTCAAACAACTTTTAAGTGTGTGATTTTCATGCCATGCAGAAATAAATGAAAACCAAAACAAATTCAGAAAGTTGTTGTATGTTTTGCAAATTGATTTGCAGCAGTGTAAAGGCAATCAAGGTATGCCCCAATTGTATTTATGGTATGAAAGACATCTTCGCAACAAGAACGTGCAATGATAATTTACCAGTAGCCTAGGCTAAATCATTTTGGTAAGGAATGCAAGGAGGAAGTAAGAAGTTCAGTGCTTTTCAGATTTTTCATTAAATATGTATGCTCCTGAGTGAACATGCAACCATAGATTATTTGAGCTTGTCACACTATCTCCCCACACACCCCTCAGTCCATAGTTGTTGGATGCACACAGGTTGTATTTTGTCACACTAAACACACAAAAACACACACGGAAGGACCAGGGACCAGACGTTAGGAGCAGCTCCTGTGTGCGTGTCTCATTTCAGCCCCCCGATCTCACCACAGGCAGAACAGATAGTGTCAGCAATAATTGTCTAATTGCCTACAGCTGTGCTTGCAGGCTGACTAAACCGTATTTGCTCCGCCTGCAGATGGTGTCCCAACCACGCCACCCCTCCACATACCCCTAGCACCCAACTTAGGCTGGGGACCATCCGCCACCAGCTACCCTAGTGGGACAGGAAGTCAGCCACCACCATCTGACCTCCCGGTCTATGGATCATCATGAGCTTATAAGGTTGTTGTGCCAGATTCCAACAAGTGATGCGCATGTTAGGATCTTTCATGTGGTGGAGCCTCTGAAGGGCAGCGTCGTCCAAACAGAGGGTAAAAGGGCATCCCAGGAGATAAGCTTCCAGCTAATGTACAGCACGGGACGGTCAACCTCAAACCTTCTGGGACAAAACAACCCCCAGCCCACAGTTCAATGTGTCTGCCTGCAATCAAAAAGCGAGAGCAAAGTTAGGAGTACAAAGAAGTGTTTGACTAGAGTTTTACCCTGTCAAATGCTTGCTGGCACTGCCCTGGCCACTGGACTGGATCTGAGGCACCCTTCCAGGTCAGATAGGTCAGGGGACTAGTCAGCTCTGAGAAAGCTGGAATAAACATCCTACACCAGCCTGGCTCTGGAGACAATGGAATCTGCCAGTAGCCCTTGGTTGAATCCAGCATTGTGGAAAAAATGAGTGGTGCCCAGCCAGTCGAAGAGGTTGTCAACCCTAGGCTAAGCATCTAAATGTGAGACATCATTCACCTTGCGATAATCAACATAGAAGCGCACAGACCCATCCTGCTTAGGCGCGAGCACAATGGGGCTGCTCCATGCACTAGTTGATTTTTATATTGCTCCCATCTCTAACACAGCCTGAAACTCAGCCTGCACAGTTTTCTTGTGTTCTAGGGAGCCGAGAATATACCATCCGCCCTGCTGGTGTTTCAAGTATGGTGGTGAATGAGATTTGTGCACCCTAGAAGGAGGGAGAGCACATCAGCAAAGCGCTTCTGCAAATGGGCAACGTCTGCTCTCTGACACAGTGAGAGATGGTTATCACAAAGGACCAGGGTAGAATTAACCAGTTTTGTTACCTCTGGAGCCAACTCATCTCTTTCAATTACAGTGGTAACATGAGAAACCGAAGCCACCTCTCTCCATGCTTTTAGGAGGTTGAGGTGGTATATCTGTGTTGCCCCACCCCTGTCAGGTCGTAAAACCTCATAGTCAACATAAGCATCATTGCCGTGTGACCACAAAGGGCCCTTGGTACCTGGAGAGCAATTTTGAGGTAGAGGAAGGGAGTAGAACAAGTACTTTATCTCCTAATTGTCTCAGCTGTACCCCTATTATATGTGTGCTATTGTTGTTCCTGCGCCTGCAGCAAATTCTCCCATGACAATTGCCCTACTACAGTATGTAGAGCTTTGCTCGCAGCCACATATCCCAATTACAAGTATCTTCATGATGCACAAACTTACAAATCGTAGTTTTTTAAGTTTTTATTAAATCTTTCTACAAAACCGTCCACTAGGGGATGGTAGACCAGGGATCTAATGGATTTTATTCCAAACAATTTGTATAGTTTTTGTAAAGTGTGTGACATGAACCAAGTGCCTTGATCAGTTGGAATTTCCTTCAGGATTTTAACCTGGGAGCTTATTCGGAACAGTGCTTGTGCAACGATCTTGGCCGATATTGTACAAAGTGGCACTTCTTCTGGGTACTGCATTGTATTGAATAAAACTATAAAACTAACATAAAATTATTCCCACATGCACTTCGGACTAATGGTCCAATGAGGTCCATCCCCACCCGTTCAAGCGGTACCTCCATTAATGGTAATGGGGCAACGGTGCTTTTGGTGTGACCACGGGGTTAACTAATTGGCTCCCTACTTCTAAATTACAAAAGAGAAGACATTAATTTGAAAATATTAGAAAAGATAGAGAGGGACTGATAAACCAGACCTTGCCAAACCATTATCCTCTTTCAGTTTAAGTTTGTGCCACAGCAACAAAAGAAATGAGTTCAAACACACAACCAAGGAACCTCCACCAAAATAAGAAGAGGAAAACTCTTCTTCTCCAAGGCTCCAAAGCCAAATGTGACACAACTTCCCTGTGGCTATCATAAATACCTTATGCAGCATGGCTTGAGGATGTTTCCCTGACTGGGTGATGCTGACTTGGTGTGAAAGGTGTGGGGGGTCAGGCTCATTTATGACAAGGACTACCCAAGGAAAGGGGATGTGACAGGCGGGAGCTAACTGCAGCCTTTACTCTATGCCCTATTCCCTCTAATACAGATTGTAGGCCCCCACACTTCTGAAATGATTCCAGCGTGGCAAGTCCCTGGATGCCAGGCCAGTTCATCCTTTAGTCATTCTGACAGTCCTAGATTAAAGACTATGACCAGGGCTTCTTTGTTCCATCCAGCCTCCCTCATATTCATTGTTATATTTCAAATCCAATGTGTTGGAGTACAGAGCCAAAGTACAGGCATGGCAGAGCATCACTAGGGAATATACCCAGTCTCCGGTGATGTCTATGGGTCACAAATTTCAGGCAGTCAACATATGCAAAGGATTTGCAACCAAGCACTAAATATGACAACTTAATTTCAGATTATGTTACTTTGTCCAATTACCTTTGTTCCGCTAAAATGGGGGGCTATGTATAAAAAAGGCTGAAATTCCATGGGTCACTGGATATGGTTGTAAATACCCCCTGCATTACAGCTGACAGTCTGTACTTCAACCTTGATTCATTTCAAATGAATATGCTGGGGTACAGAGCCAAAACAAACAAAACAATTGTGTCACTATCCAAATGCTTATGGACTGCTCTGTATGTATATATATTGTCACAATATCAGTGATGGACAGACCAGGAGAATCACTTTGAGCTCATTTATCAATACATCAAAATACATGGAGCTTTAGCACAATACAGGAATAACAAAATTGACTGCACACATACGACATGCTCTTTTTATTCCTACATGCAGCCTTTTATGCAAATCACTGACACAAATCTCAGCTAACTCTCTATGGCTTTTCTTTTGCAGCGTACTGGCCCAGTTTCTTCCCCGGTCACCTCTCTCTCAAGCGCAGCTGTTCCTTGAGAGCAATGATTGACGTTGCCTCTTCGAAATTCGCTTGGCCAGCGTTGAACTGAAGCTTTGGAAAGACGGATTCTCATCACCACCGATGTCCACGATGTGCCTGCAAATCCTTGCCCTCCAGAGATAGTCTTTCCACTGAAAGAGGAAACAAGAACTGTAAATGGATGTTCTACTGTATGACAGCGGGCTGGATCCATATTAAATCTAAAGTCTAATCTAACCTAATGAAGTGTCTTTGTTATTTTATTTCATCTCCGCATCTGTGATGCTATCTCTGTGCCTGGGTCCATACACGGAGCCATGACATCATTACCTTGTAGCAAATTTTTTATAGCAAAAATGAGACCCTGTTTTATGGACATTTTTAGTGACCTATAATCTCATCTTGTCATCAATATCCAATACAAACTTAATTTGTGGGAAGGAACATGTGAGAGGGACTACAACAAGTATAGTTGCTTGGCTAGCAAGCAATAGTGACCTGGCAGCTTGCTAGGATATCCCATATTGTTTTCTGACTGGTAACAATGGACTCAGGATGATATAGTCAAGTTGGTAGAGATTTGGAAGAGCTGCCTGCACCCATAGCAACAGCACCGTCTGGTTAGAATTCACATAAATTTTACTCAGACAGAGACTATTGGAAAATGACATTTATTTATGTATGTATGTATGTATGTTATATATATATATATATATATATATATATATAATGTAGTTGTATACCATAGCTAATCATCCAGAACATCTAGGTTGCTGTTACAACTTTAAAAACAAACAAATTATCTGTTATACAGCATGCTTGATATGTTAGTGTTACATCTGAGGTCTGGTGCACAAAAGGCACAAAGATTGCAACGCCCATTTACATTGAGCAAGAAAACTGTCATTTTCTATTGTTGATGCAACTTTAATTGGCACCCACACTGACTGTCTGAATACAGATACAGATAATTGTTGGTTAAACAGACACAGATAATGATAGTGTCATTTCTGCACAGCCCTACTGCCTACGCAGCAAACTTCCAAGTGTTATATAAACCCTACCAGTATTTGTATTCATCCAATGGAGACAATTATCTATTAGATGTGACACGATGCTGGGAAGGCCACTGTGTCACATGGCAAACAGACAAAACAAACTCAAAGTCTTTTGGCATACCACCTTTCATTATGCCCAGTAACCGAAAACAATAGAAAACACTTCAGGAAAACCAGAAATGATGAAACAAGGAACAAAAACACCACTAAAGGGCAGACCAAAAGAGTCCACAACAAATAAAAACTAACAAAACCCACAGTAGACGTTTAGAAAAGGTCTCCCCTTTAGGCCTGGGTGCAAGGCCTTTTAAAAATCCCAATAATTAGGCAAGGGACAGCAGCTGTGATAATTGCAGTGAGCTACAGCTGCTACCCTGCCTGAGAGATGTCTATGGCTATGCAGCGTTCCCAGGTTGCTGGAATACCTGGGGGGCTGAAAGGACAGTGCCCCATAACCCTTCCTGGCATCACATAGACTAAATGGTAATCTATCAGGGTTAATTTTGCACTGAACATGTTTCTGTGTATGGGTGTAAAAACTAATGGTAAAGCAGCCTGTGTTAACTGAGAATGGAAATTTCTGCTTACACTAATAAAATAACTGGTACAGGGAAGGAAAATCTTCTACTTACTGTCCTAGCTTCACTTGATGTATAATACAATCTGTGACAAAAATAACAGATCCCTGTCATTATCTGTTTTTCCCTTTCAAGAATTCATATTCTCTTTTGTGAACTACTGAAATCAAATCCAAGACCAGACATACTGTAAGGACTGGGAGCTATTTTGGTTCAATGACATCACATCACACACACATACACACACAAGCATGAGAGCGCATCCAAACACATACACACATACAAATACGCATACACTTGCTGTGCATTTGCACAGGCCCTTAATGTATACAGTAGATTGGCAGCGGTTGCCGTGGTTGCAGAGCAGCAGCAGCAGCTGCAGTTTCTGTGAGTGAGGCCAGTGCCATCCATGGCCCTGCAGCTTTCACTGCACTCCTGCTCCTCATGGGCGTGATACAGAAAGAAAGTTGGCTGCATGTATGAGCATGAGTTCCAGCCTTCCTGTCACCATGTGAGCAAATTGCAGAAGGCTAAAATTTTGCTCATAAAGAAATAATGTCAGGCTTTTGGACTTGTCTTTGAAGAGTAAAAAATTAGTGTGTCCAAGTTGTCTATGTTTTTGCTTCCGTACATGTTCAGTTAAATGTTTCTATATAATTTATTTTGAAACAATTGCCATTTTTATGATTGAGGGCATGTTCTACTGAATGCACTCACTTTTTCTAATAAAGTGTGTGTGGGTGTGTGTGTGTTTGTGAACTAGCCCTGATGACAAGAAAAATACTGTTCGTTGTTTGTTTTTACTCCTCCTGCAAAGCAATATTGTGACTGAACTGCAATGCTTACTTACTTAAACAGCATACATTCATTAATTACTTCCTGACAGAAACAATAACAATTAAAATAGTCTAGATTTTACTTTTTAATATTTTAAATTCTGTTAAAGTCAATTTTGTGTCTATATAGTTTTTCAAAAATGATCAGTGTCTCAGAGCATATTAAACACATTCCAGGAGTAGGCCCCTAAGAGCTAGGTAAGGGCAACTGTGGCAACAAAAAATCCCTCAAGGAAATACTGTAGAAACAAAGTTTGGTTGACTGAAGGAGTTGCCATGCATTCCTGGCAGACAGTGCTCAGACTATTTATATAATTGAGGAGCAAGATATTGCTGAAAGTCATGGATTTTTTCCCCCACAGTATCTGCAGAAATCAACCAAAAAAGTAGAAAACTGTATTGCTTTGTTCCATTTTCAGCAAATCCAATAAAGCATTCTGCTTAGACAAATTTCTCACAATCTCCTCTCATTCAACATATGGGAGCTTACGTGTAAAAAACTGGCAGACATATATCCCAAGTGGCTACAGTAGCACAGCTGTCAAATGGACAACATTATTTTTGTCACTGAAAAAAAGATGTGATCTTGCTGGTTTTGGCTGTGCCTCTTTCAGACTGTGAGGAGTTGTGTAGTTCTGCACCTGAATACTTGCTTCTCAAGTGTGTCACTTGCACCCTTCAGCAGTCACTTCACTCCAGCTGGTGGGAATGTAGTCAGACTGCCAAAAATACTGTGGAATAAAACAGTAGTGCAAAAGATGCAGAGATTTAGCAGTGTATTTATGAAAATTAATTATGCAAACTAATATGTCTCATAGCCGCAAAAACATTCCATAAGACTAATAACACCAACGCCAACAAGTGACAGCACAGTTGCCCATTTTCTGGACTGTGCCCACAGTAAAGAAGTGCAGTGTAGAGAGAAGCTTCTGTGCTGTTGGTGTAGTGAGTGTTCTAAATGAAAAAAAAAAAATATATATATATAAATCACTAAAAATGATTTTTCCTGCCAATGATAATACAAGCAATACAATTATAGTAATACAATTTCATCTGCCTTTCATTTGTCAATGATAACACAAGAACTCAAAACTTAATGTATGTAGTGCCTTGCTTGTTTTGAGAGCACTATTTTTTGACAAATTTTACCCGATGATATAAGCTGGAAGAATCATGTACCTGTGTCATACAATAATTACACACACACACACACACATAATTATATATATATATATATATATATGTGTGTGTAAATCAGCATTAATGTTCTCAGGTACTTATCACTATCTTTAAGATTTTTAAATCAATAAACTGTGTTACGTCCCTGTGCGTGTGTGTGTGTGTGTGTGTGTGTTTCCCTGGCTCTCTCTTACTCGCTCTCTTTTTCTCCCTCTTCCCACAGACTGCTGCCGTTTGGCATTCATGCCGCCCATCACAACCATATTGTTGAGTCACTGCCTACCTTCCACCAATCAGAGGTCGATGCCAGATTTAAAATACCCACCGGCCATCCCGTGTTTTGCTTATGCCATTTTCATCCCTCTATTTCCTGTGCTACTGTATGTATTGTTGCTCTCTGTTTGTCCTTGGTGGTGTGTTGGTAGTTGTGCACTTGTTCCTCTTTGTGTTACCCTACTGCAGAGAGAACAGATTGATTGCTTAGGGCTCAGCGGGAGATGTCTAGCGATATCAAAAACCGTCACTGTTGCATTAGCAGTTGTTTCACTTGTTGTGTTATTGGATTATAAAATGCCATAATCATCAACCTGGGGTGTCAATTCATGCTTGGCTATGAATAGCTCTTAAATAATGAGTATTGTACCTTATCAGACCTGTGTTTTGTAGTTGTTCCAATGACCTTCGGTATGCACTTATTGTACTTCGCTTTGGATAAATTTGGCTGACAAATAAATGTAATGTAATATAATGTAATACTTGGGTGATATCACAGTGGTCAGTCAGTGGTGTTATTGCATAGCGGTAATTAGAGAAGCATAATTCGTCATTCTGTGTAATAAAATGTTTGGTGTCCAATTGTTAAAATGAGGATATCTAGAAGAAGAATAATCCTGCATGAATGCTTTCTGTTTACTTTCGTGATTTTCTGTGAAGACAATGTCTCCTCTAGTAACGATCATGTAAGCCATGCCAGTTATTTTCGTGCCAAACTAACATTAGCACCTGCTTTCCCCAGGCCTTACAGAATGCACAATTATCATTGCCATAATTGCAGTCAGCTTGGATAAATTAGATTAGGATATGCTTATGCGCATACCTTCATTTTCATCTACTTCTTTATTAATCTTTTTCATAGTCTCTTATTAGAATTCCACTAAAACATATCCATTAGAGTTAAACTGCAGAATTCATTGGGCACTCTATTTTAACACATTTCAGAAGCACTCAATACAGATGTGCCAGTTTAGCAACTATGGACTTTATTGCACTTGGTTTTACTTGTATGAAACCCCCCAAGTGTTTGATATAACTGGAGAGGGATTTAAAAATAGCAAAGTGCGATGCACTCCATATCAGTGGATATCAGAGAATTACTTTCATTAGTAAAACACCAAATAAAACATCATTTTTGCACAAGTCTCTATTCCAAGGAAGTGGAATTGAGAATTGTGAGCTGTTTCTGAATGGCATTATAAAGTCCTTGAATAATCAATACACTGTAATTACAAAAAAAGCATAAATAAATTAATTAACTGAATTAACAATGTGCACTGACTGTGGGCTTTGGTTGTCCAACATTATAACTGTGGGAGTGAAATGGTCCCTAGCCTAATCAGTAAATAATGGGGTGATTGGTGATTCATTCATGAGGACAGTACCATTTCGGGACTGTTTACACTTGCTGCTGTAGCAAATGGATGAATGAATGAAATACATCTGTTTGTGTATGACAAGTTCACTTTAGTAGCACACCAAGCTGTGGGTCAATTTTCCTCCAATTCAGTAAATTCAGAAAACGGAATGAAATTCAGTACATGAATTAAAAAATGCCTAAAATGCTCTGTGAGTATTATTTTTTATTATTAATAAAAATTCAAATTTTTATTTACTGAACTGCTTATTTGTTTATCTTGATTTTCACCTCTGCACAGTTTATTTTCAGTATTAAATCAACTCTGATAGAATTAACCTTGAAACAATACTTTTGGTCTTACATTTGGGCCTGATGTCTAACTAATGTTGTACCTCGTGGAACACCACCCTTACTTAAATGAACTAAGTTATCTCTGTAAAATATGTTTAAGTTTGAAACATCAGAATACCCCGCTGTTTTTTTACATTTATTTTTGGGAACGTCTGTGTTCAACACTAAATATGTGGAAGAAGAAGATAGACAGGGTGTTAGATAAATCCGTTATATGCAGTTTATTTTTGTGTGGCTTAAATTTACTGCTGTGTGGAGAAGGAACTGGTGCAGAATTTCAAACTGCCTCTGGAGACAATGTTATAGTATCCAGACATATGTACCTGCCAGTCCGTGGCATATTGCTAAAATATATTGTTTTTTCATTAAACTATGTTTTGAAACCCTTCACTGCCACAACTGGTAGCGTTTGGATGCTTTGCACAATCCTGAGAGGGGCAAAGCTGTTTTTCACAAAGTATGCATTGGATTTAATCTTATTCATGAGGTCAATTTTTGCAAAATCGAGAGTGAACGTGCATTCAGAAAGGTGCACATAGTGATCCTAAAAAAACTTTTCTATCACAAAAATGAGAACAAACTTTGGTAAATTCAATTTATTTAATCAAAAAATACCCCAACAGCTGGGTACTCCTTATTACAGCCCTGCATGGGAGAGAAAAAAATCATGTGATGTGGGAACATTCGACTTCATTAACAGTTCACAGTTCATGTTATTCCCACATCATGTGGGCAAATATATTTCTTACCTGTTATAACACTCCAAAAATATGTGCCCTAGATTTGTTCTTGTTCTCCCCATCACATTTTTTTCTGCCAGAAATAATCATTTCAAACATTTCACCTTCAGATTCTCAACTCAATGTTTGACTCAGATTCCACAGAAATATCGATATACCATCTCTGCATTTGAGAAAATCTAACATTGCCTGTCTGAAATTTTTCTAGCAACTTCTTGCCTCTTCTGTGTAAATAAATTCATATTCACAGTGTCAACATAAAGTTATTCCAGACAAGAATTTCTTAACAGAAAGCATGCACATATTGTTCTGTGTGAGTGTGTGTGCGTGTGTGTGCTTGCTCTCCACAGAGCGTAACTCACTTGCACATGAGCCAACAATGATCTTAAACCCTACTGGCTACACTGTACTTTAGGATAGGTAGCACTGGACATAGCTTAGACTGACAACATTTGGTACCATATGTAAACTGGACATGCCGGTGGGAGGTAAAATGCAGTGTTGATCTGAAGATACTTGGATTTGAATATATCCTACCTTTGGCAGTATGTCTTTCTCTGCAGATGACCCAGCCCAGGCCTGAACCAATGATATTTAGCATATAGGGTTCAGTATGCATCTATGAAGATAACCTTTAACAGTGGTGCCTCGTGTCTGCCTACACCTCTTGGCATAATTTTGTCTGGAACAGGGATTGGGAATAGTGATAGTGGAGTACTATACTTTTTGCTTTCTTTCTAAAAATATTCACACACTAATTTATTTGAATGTGTGTACATGGCTTATTCTACTCTAATTTTGATTTTAAAAGACAATAAACTGACAATCAGCTATCTGGTAACAGTTCTATATAGGTGATGGATACACCATCTGGGTCTGCCTCATTTTGTCTTGTGTGAAGGTGTGCTGTGGGAGGACCATCATGTTTATTGTAGGTGGCTATACCCATATACCTGAGGCCTTTTACAAAAGACACCAGGATTCATTACATTTATACATAAAATTATTTTATTGGCAGGAAAGAAATACCGGAGGGCTGGACAAAGTACATTTTAATTTTAAATCAGTTTGGTTATCTTATTTTCAGTTTATTCTGTTTCAGAGATGGTAACAGTAAATGTTACGGCGTTGCTGTTTTTCATGACAAATGTGATGTGCAAATTGAAATCTGAGAGATGTGATCATTTTACATCTCTGTTCTGGAGCATTTGTGAATCATTACAACTTCATTCATTGCGAATAGGTCCTGACAGGTGAATATAACTCCTTTTTTTCTGTAATCAAATCAATGTAATTGTCAATAATAACAATTTGAAATGGTAAGCCATGATATTCATGATTTATGTGGCATAATGAGGTTGGTCATAATAATTATGCTAGTAAAACTATGTGTACTCATAAAAATGAACACAGGCTAGTGACCCTTTCCCCCTGCCCCCTATCGGTATGGGTGCTGGCGTCCACAGGATGAAATCCACAATGTATTAAAAAAATGGCCTACAAACACACTTCAAATTCTAGCTCAGCACTAACAGCACAATCTCTTATGGCCAAATTATGACACTCGTTCCCTTATTAATACTCTGGGCAATAAATGGCAGAAAAATAACAGGATCCTCCCCATCACCAAATCACTTATTACATACATTCTACAGTCACTTAATTTGCATTAAAAAAATTGTAGTTTTCAGAACGGCAACTCACAGGTCATAATAAATAAATCATTCCAAAAAAGTTGTCAGGTGCTATTTTCAACCCAATCCAACAAGCATCACCCTCCACAGCACACCCCAGGTAGCTTAATCTGGGAAAGCTGGGAAGGCACAATGTTTGGTTCCCAGACTGGCCCGGGAAGCCCACACCCTTTTGCATGGCGCTCGGGCCCCAGACTTCTGCCCCGGGTCTTTTGGTGCCAATTCTGCAAGCTCTTCAGGATGTCTTCAATCTCTTCTTGTATCTTTTATCCTACTTCCAACACTAATGTGGCGAGTTGGGCTTATATGGGCAGGAAACCAGAAGAGAAGTTTGGAATTAAAAGGATCTTTATTGGCACGAATGTAACCCCACAGCATACACACCTCAATGAACAGCAATGACGAGAAGGGCATAATTAACCACATCGCATGATGGTTACTCTAACTTAGCCTAGTGCACTGTATGCCACCAGTTCAGCTGAACACCACGACAAGCACCAGAAAAGGCTGGGATTCCAGGGTCTGCAGTACTCCTTTTATTACTGGTAAGATTTTAATTATCCAGTTAACCAACTAACTAGCTAAATAAATAGAACATGTCGGCTACAGCCATGTGTGTTCTTTAAACAACATAAACATATGTTAGCTAACTAGCTAGCTCACGTTGACGTTCAGTTATAGCATTATGATAACATTACTCAAAGTCGTATAAGTAAAGCACATTAGAAAGTACCCGCTTAATTAACCCAGTAGCTAAGACACCATGTTAGGGAACCTAATGTAACCAACTAAGCTACTGGTTACTCTTCATAAAAGCAACTTTACCTTAAAAGCTAAAATAGTACATGTTACTTTAAAGATCTAGCTGCACTGCAGTTATTTTATACTGTTTTAATTACTAAAAAGATCACATTTTAATCCCTAAACTGTCAAATTTAAAGAAACCCTTTATAAACCCACACAAATGAGTCAGTTCGATAATGAACAGTGATAACAGTATTTTTATTTTTATTTTTATTACAAGCGACAGGATTTGTGAAAAGTGATCTGCAAATGAATTGTATACTGCTTTCATGAAATAAGCCCCTGTATAGCTACTGGACAGCTATGCTCCTTGTCTGTCTTATTTGTGAATCAAAATTGCAGCTACATACAGTTTATTGTTGCCAATAACATTCAAGGTGCCAGTTTCATATACCAACATGTTCTGACAAAAAATAACCCAGCCATAAAATGAGTTGCAATAACAGGACATGATTTTAAAGTGATACATTTTCACAAGACGCACATTTATGGTTTCTCATGGCTCTCTTAGCAAATCTCATTCTCACCACTGCCTGGAAGATTATGCAGCGTGAACTTTTTCAAGTTATTTTTGCCATTGATACCTTAAAACAATTAAGCTCCGTATGTTTTCTTATGCATCCTGGGAATAAATCAGCGGCATTCTATTTGTGAAATCCCAGGGGAATTGAAAATTGCTGCAAATGTGAACACAGCATATGCAGCTTGCCTTTTTGTGTGTTGTCACTAGGTGAAGTCTGATGAGGCTGAGTGAGACTATTTCTATTTAGCTTTTTTTGGATAGAACAGTGTAGAGAGACAGGAAATACTAGGAGGAGAGAGAGACGTGCGCCGAAGGTCAGTGGTTGGATTCGAACCGCCGATGTCACGGCTCGCATTGAGCATGTGGATAGCGCTCTATGGGCTGCGCCACTAGAGGCCGACGAGACTATTTCACTTTTAATTGCACTGAACAACCCAACAACAATGTATAAGAGATTTGTCTCAATATTATTGACAAATGCATATCATGATGTGTCTTGTAAATTGACATTTGAATGAATGTGCACTGATTTGTACAAATGCATACATATATGTGAATACACATTGTCCCTTTTGCACAAATACCTCATACGTTGTATGTGAAATGCCAGAAATATTGATGAAGATATGAATATTTTCCTGTTATTAACAGCTGTTGTTAATGTAAATATACAAATATACATTTGCAAGTTGCATTGAATGACTGCAGTTTTACATTATATCTATGAAATTAAAACTCATTCCTATAATACTTGCTAAATCTCAGAGTTTTGGAGGGAAAACATTGCACATGTCAAAGTTTTGTAGTGAACTTTATTGATGGGAGTACCCTATTCTTCTGCATTCATGGGAAACTAATTTGAGTTGCATGGTCAATCAGAATTCAACATTGATGCGCACAGTGTAGGCTAATATAAGATAAAAGAAAATAGATAAACATGCAGTATGAATGTTTCCAGATATTGTATTCAGTTACTGGAAAGCAGAGGGCTCAGAATTATTCCATAGTCATGTGATTTAAAAATGAAAATGTATTGTGACTTCATGTCCTGAATGTATGTCTTCATGGTGAATTGTATCTAATCTTGCCACTAATCATTCAAATTTACAACTTACGGATTTTACCTGGGGTCTGGTTTTATAAGCACCAAAAGTAAGCATAACAACAGACATTTAAGCATACAGTCTCAGTCAAAGTCACCTTTCTTTTGACTTATTATTCAATGAGTGGAACAGCATGTTCCCATGGGACCCTAATTGACTTCAGGAATGCTTATTGTTGTCATTGAGTATCCGTCTATGACTTGCTGACACTTGCTACAAGAGCAGCACCACAGCTCAAGTACTACGTGCTTTGCCAAGTGCCATTCCACACAAGCTGTGTTACCATTACATACTGTAATGGTGGAAAAATATTTCTAGTCTTGAGCTGCTGGATGGATCTACCCGGTTAAGACACTGTTCAGTATGTGGCTGGGCCCCATAGTTCCATACATCCCATGCTAACCAGCAACTCTGCAGGATAGCACATATTTGACCCCAGCCAAGGAGGAGAAATTCAGTAGCAGGGTACAACTGTCTCTCATTGCCTATGAACAAACCCACTGGTCAATCAGGTGTATGCAGTCTGCTTGCATAAGCTACACATGAAGTGGTCTTCCTGTGGCTCATCATTGCTAGTTCACTTATTTTTTAGACTCTGTGTTTACTCATGTCTGTGAGAAAAGAGGGGAATGAGTATTTTTGGTTTCTGTCACACTTGTGTCAACTACAGTGAACTCACCACACTGTTGGCGCCAGTGGAGCTGCATTTTCACAGAGCTGTACAGTTTGTTGGCGACACTGACAGTCGTATCCACGTGGAGGAATCTAATTCATGGTTGCATTAAGGAGGACATGTGTAGGTGGTTAAATTCAACACAGTAGCTAACACTGCACATTAGATCTGCACGCTCCATAATCAGATGTCCTCAAGGGCATTCAGCTCAATTTAGGGGTCCATTAAATCCTCCCACTTTGCAGTTTGGTTTTAACATCGACAGAGAGAGAGAAATATTAAGGAAGAGTTTTTGAAAAAATATAATACTTTAATATCTGTGCAGTTGTCCTTTGCTGTGTCTTCATAGCACAAGGCATTGGCAGGACCATTCCCATTCGGAAGGTGTCACTACCAAAGACTAAGGAGACAACACACATATTAGTTAATTTTCATGACCATAAATTTTAAGTTAATGTATGCCCTCCATTGAATCCTTCATTCTCATAGTGTTTAACTGGGTTAGCTGGGACACTTTATTACATTCTTATTTTTCATTATATAATGCACTATACCAAAGCAAAATAATCTGTCTTTAATGCTTCACCTGTGCCTAATTATATGTCCTTATTTAAAACTTCGTATAAAAAGCATGTATCCTCAGAGTGGTAAATAGGAGCTTCCTTACTGAAATAAATCTGTGCCCTGCACTCAGTCTCTACATTATCGGTTCACATTAAATAATTCCACATAAGGTTCACTCTACTGACCAACCCACTCAAACAGAATTGTAGAACATGTTGATCTGGCCAATTTACAAATTGTATATTGATTAATTGTCATATAATAATCCCATAGTTTCCTGTTGGATTTATGCTCATCACAGCCTTACATTCTACAAAATTAATTCACCAGAAATTACATAAAAGGACCCCCAGAAGACCAGAATCTCAGAGATTTCTCTGATCAGCTGGCCAACATGAACAATGGTCATAAAAGACACAAGCAACATGAGCTGCTGTGGGTTTCGCCGCTGACAGTCAGTGTAATAAATGCTATTTTGGATAAAGATAGTATAGTTATAGGCTACTGTGTCAAAAGTGTGATGTTTTCTTTGATGATTTTGACACTAATCTGACACTAACCTGTGGCATGTGACATAGCCACATCTTCCCAATGGGCAAACTACCTTCCTGCTACATCGCAACTACCTTCTACAGACAGTGTGACAGTGTACCTATGTCGGCCTTACGTCACTGTGCTGTCAGGTTTGCACCTCCTGGTGTTGTTGTCGACCACTGAAGGTCATTGCATTGTATTGTGATTATATTATAAATAAATAAGCAGTAACTCGTTCCCACTTAAATCAATTAAGACACATTTCTAAAGTTAAATCTTTTTGTCTTTACAGTAAAACATTACTGTCTTTTTTAGTTTTGGTTCTGCTAGTTATTGTATTTTCTAACCCCAGGTGCAGTCTTGCAGTTGTAGCATAGTCACGCACAGGACTATTCTCTGACAGAAAAAAAAGCAGACATGTGGCTCTTGCTAATGTTCTGCATCTGTGTTGAATGTGTTTGGCTTCACCCTGCAGCTCTTGTAGGAGAGTCTGCATAATGTCTAGAGAAAACAATCAATCTTTTTAATTTCTTACTAGGGCATATTGGGCAAATGTTTTATCCAGCTCAGACGAGTTAGACAGGGATTGTAGTAAATGAAACAAAGCAAGAGGGGGAAGAGCCAAAATGTTCCACTTCATACTCTGTAAAAGGCTAAAACTATGGCCAAAGATTAGGCTTGGGCATTCAAAATGCATTAAAATCTTTTGATGTACAGAGTTAGCAATGCTTTACCATTTAACACTATGTGGAACCAGAGCAACTAAGATAAAACCAGGGATTATGAGAGTATTAGAGTATGTCTCTTGGCTACGTTAAGGTATTTTAGATCCCTAGTACAGTGTCCCTGCTTCTGTAAAACTTCCCAAGAGTCATAGCATGGCATCACCCCTACCCTCCCAGACTCTACCCTTCACTGACATGAGAGTTGCTGCAGTTTGTGCCTTTGTCACCATGCCAAAATCCTATGCAGCACACAGAATAATGTTATATTTGATTATCTATTGTTAAGGCTGGGTCACAGAGTCATATGTGTCATGGATTCCATGATTTATGCCATTTTTTGACAGTTCCATGACTTTCAGTTTTTTTTTCAATTTCCATGGTTTCTTCTGTTTTTAGTGTTTTCCATGATTTTTTTGGAAGTTTTGGATGATAACTGTCAACCTTACCATAGCTAACAGTGTTATTGAAGAGGCATATGCATTTTAACAATATTACCAGATGCTGGGAGAAACAAAATGTGACAATGTATACAGAGTCTGGAATGTGCTGGTAGGGAAGTTGAATGTTCTGCCCACAATGTAATCATGATGTGCGTTCCACACACAAACATAAACCAAAACTGGTATCTGAGCTCACTTTAACAGGTCAAAAAGAAATTATACAAAATCAGAGTAGACAAAGCTATTAAATAGTTTTTTAAAAGTGCACTGACAGTTCAGCAATGTTACTGCTATGCCAACGACACACAACTCTTTCTCTCCTCCCCATCGGACACACAGGTCCCTGCCCGCTTGCCTGAGGGACATCCAGAGCTGGATGGACAATCACCACCTGAAGCTCAACCCGGGAAAGACGGAGCTAATCTTTATTCCTGCTCTAAACTCTCCCCTCCTCGATTTTTCCATTTCCTTAGGGGACACCTTAGTGACATCACCCTGTGCCAAGAATCTCGGAGTGGTGATGGACAACAGGTTGTCCCTCTCCAAGAACATCGCAGCAGTAAGCCGGGCATGCAGATTTTTCCTGTATAACATCCGGAGAATCCGCCCCTTTCTCACTACCTACTCAACCCAGCTCCTGGTCCAAGCGATGGTACTATCCCGCCTGGACTACTGCAACTCCCTTCTGGCTGGACTACTGGCATCAGCCATCAGACCCCTGCAACTCATTCAGAATGCTGCAGCTCGTCTGGTCTTCAACCTCCCCAGACAATCCCACGTCACCCCCCTGCTCACTACCCTCCACTGGCTGCCTGTTATAGCTCGCATCAAATTTAAAACATTGGTCCTAGCATACCAGGCGAGGGATCAGCCCCAGCATACCTCCACAAGATATTCAAACCCTACATGCCAGCCAGACCCGTTCTGCTACCTCAGGACGCCTGGCACCTCCCCCTCTTCGCACCTGCGCTTTCCGAACACGTCTCCTGTCTGTTCTGGCCCCACGATGGTGGAATGACCTCCCCGTGGAGGTCAGAACAGCTGAGACACTGACCCACTTCAAGCGACGACTGAAGACTCACCTTTTCAGGCTGCACCTCTCCCCATCCCACCCTACCTCCCTGTAAATGACTGTAAGCTTAGGGTTGTAACTAGGTAGCTGTTTTGTAGGTGACTTAGTTAATGCACCTGTCTTAACTACTGCTTGTATTTTTGCATAGACTGTGTTGTTGCTGTTCTCGTTTGTGTTAGTGCTAATCAGATTAACCTTCAGGGTCCAAGTTGAACTATGCGGTTGTTCCCTGCACTTGGACCGGTACTTCTCTCTAGGGTTTTCGTCATACTTGTTCCTGGTTATGGTTATACACTTTGTTGTACGTCGCTCTGGATAAGAGCGTCTGCCAAATGCCTGTAATGTAATGTAATGTAATGTTACTTTTTTACTTCAGATGTCAGGAATTATGCTATTTTGACTGGTTATTTGTGCCTAAGTTTAATGCTTCACTGAAATCAATGGGGTCATTACTAAAAAATCTAAAACATTGAAGGCATTATTAAAAATTTTGATGCAAGGAAATGTTTTAGATGTTGATTGGTGTATATTCATACATTTGTATATGTAGGTGTCCTAAAGATGTTACAGTACAACTGCCTGCATCCTAAGGGAATTCTACCGCTATTTCAAAAGCAAAATGGCACCCCAAAAAAACCCCAGAAAAAAATAAAAAACAGATGCTTGGTATCTGATTCAAAATAAACCCAGAAGGGATTTTGTATTGGTGAAATAAAATGTTATTCAGATTGTGGTCAGCCCCTGTCTTGATATCATCCCAATTGTTCAATTCCGATTAGTCCAAGTTATGCTGGGAAAGAGGCTCTATGAAGGATTTTCTGACATGGCTAGACAACTAAGGCTAGTTTGAACTAATTTTTACATGTAGATCCTCGCCAATCGATCAGTAAACCAAAGTGCTTCGAACTGTCTGTAATTAAGTTACATCTTCCTAATGGTGCTGATCTTACAGTAGTAGGATGCTATCGCCCACCATCGGCGTCACATGAAGCTGTAGGACTGCTTTCAGACTTCCTTCATACGTTTTCTGACAAGGAGTATGTTTTATTGGGAGATTTAAATTGGGACTGGCTCTCGACGACCTCCAATTCACTTAAGGACATTTGCGACACTCTAAATCTATCGCAACTAATTAACTCTCCAACTCGGTTAAACTCCAAAAACATGGATAAGTCTACATTGCTTGATGTTATTCTCACGAATTCTCCACATAAATACTCTGCAGTTGGAATATTCAGTAATGATGTCAGTGATCACTGTACAATTGCCTGTGTTAGAAACTGCAAACTACCCAAGACTAAGCCCCGTTTTATTTTTTAAAAAAATTATAAACATCTCAATGAACAAGCCTTTGCGCATGATTTGTATAATAGCGACTTGGACCTTGTTTGTGAAATGGCGGACGTTGACTTGGCGTGGAATTATTTTAAAACAACCTTTTTGGCCCTAATTAATAAGCATGCACCTCTGAGAAGATTTAGAGTTAGTGGTAAAGACAACCCATGGTTTAATGAAACCATCTCATCTTCTATTAGAGAGAGAGATAAGGCATGGGCCAAGGCTAAAAAAAATAATGATGCCAGTGACTGGGTTCAGTATAGGGCATTAAGAAACAAATGCACAAAATTGATAAAAAATACAAAAAGTGATTACTACCTTCATTTAATAAATGAAAACCTTAATGATCCAAGTAAATTTTGGAAGTTGATTAAATCTTCATCAGGGTCTATGACACCCTTTACTCTTCCTGATCTTTTAAAGGTAAATCAAAATGAAATAAAGGGTACGCATAACATAGCAGATGCATTTAATAAGCATTTTATCAATGCAGGCTTAGCCACTCTCTCAAATCTCCCTGTAGATGGTAAATACAGTGTAGCCACCACCCTAAGTTGCCCAGGAAATAGTTTTAATTTTTCCCCTATTTCTCCCACTCAAGTTTATAAAGCTCTATTGAGTCTTGATTGTAAAAAGTCTGCTGGTCCTGACCAAATTGAGCCTTATTTTTTTTAAAATAACAGCAGATCTGATTGCGGGACCCATTGCCTCCATTTTTAATCTTAGTCTAACCAGCGGTTTGATCCCCAGCTCCTGGAAGTCAGCATTTGTCCTTCCTTTATTAAAAGGAGGAGATCCCTCTGTTCTGGATAATTATCGCCCTATTTCCAGACTATCCGTTATAGCTAAAGTATTTGAATCCCTAGTAAACAAACAGCTAAAACATTTTTTGTCTGATAATAAAATTTTAAGTCAAACTCAGTCAGGTTTTAGACAAGGGCATAGCACTATAACTGCAGCCATATCAGTTACAAATGATATTATTACTGCTCTGGATGATAAAAAATCATGTGCTGCACTTTTTATTGACCTATCCAAAGCGTTTGACTCAGTGGATCATGGTCTTCTCCTGCAAAGACTCAATTGTATAGGATTTAGTAACCCTGTGCTAAGTTGGTTCTCAAATTATCTGGCAGGGAGAACTCAGTGTGTGTCTATTGACAATTATAATTCTGTACCTCTAACTGTAAAGGCAGGTGTTCCGCAAGGATCTATTTTGGGACCGATTTTATTTTCTATTTATATAAATGATCTTGGGGTAGGGTTAAATCCAGCAAAGGTACACCTTTATGCAGATGACACAATTATTTATACTACAGCGCCATCTTTAAAAGTGGCAATGGATTCCCTACAGACTGCTTTTAATTTATTGCAGATGTCACTTGTTAATTTAAAATTGGTTTTAAATTCTAAAAAGACTAAATTTATGATTTTTTCACGTTCCCGTTCATCACCCACTGACTGTACAGTTCTAACACTAGATGGTACTCAGCTAGAGAGGGTTAGCTCTTACAAATATCTCGGCATCTGGATTGATGACAAGTTGACCTTTAGCGTCCATATTGATAGCCTTCTAAAAAAACTTCGACCAAAGTTAGGTTTTTATTTTCGTTTAAAAAAATGTTTTCCTTTTACTGCTAGAAAAAGATTGGTTCAAAGTACTTTTTGTCAGTATTAGACTATGGTGATGAAATTTATATGCATGCATCTTCATCTCTGTTGAAAAAACTGGATGTAGTCTATCATGCTGCCCTGCGGTTTGTAACTTGTGCAAGTGTACATACGCACCATTGTAACTTGTATGAAATGGTTCAATGGACTTCATTGTATTCAAGGAGAAAAACCCATATGTTAATTTTTATTTTTAAAGCTTTACTGGGTAAACTACCGCAGTACATATCCGGCTTACTGAAATATTACTCCAGTAACCATAACACTAGATCCTCAGAGAAAATTCTCCTCATGGTCCCAAGTATTCGAACAGAACTGGGTAAATCAGCCTTTTCCTTTCATGCCCCGCATGTCTGGAATGAGTTACAAGGCGTTCTTAATCTGAAATCCTTACCCTCTCTTGACATGTATAAAAATATGTTAAAATCTGTTTTTACTGAACAATGTTATTGCTTTTAGCAACAAGTGCCTTTTAGCTCCTGATCCTTGTATGTCTGTTTTTTTATTATTATATTTTTTATTTTTTTATTTTCTTTTGTATGTTTTAATATGAAACTTTTATTTTCCTGCTGCCATCTTGACCAGGACTCCCTGGCAGAAGAGATATTGTATCTCAATGGGACCTTCCTGGTTAAATAAAGGATAATAAAATAATAATAAATAAATTGTCTACAGTGTGTATAAAGCATTTCAGTTGCGTGTTGTTTTAATGACAGTGAAAAGGTGACATGCGCCGCCTTATGGATTCTGAATCCCCAGCTGCAAGAATAGTATGCCACAGCCAGCTAACCTGCTGCCAGTGTACTACTTACTTTTTCTGGCTGCTAGGCCACTGGGAAACCTATTTTCATCAACACAATTTTTACATGTATATCTTCCCCGATATCTTGTCTACAGCGTTTAAGAATTTTAGTTTTACGAAATAGTACAATTAATATACATTGCCATCCTCAACTGTTTTCATGCCAGGCAGTGGCCATGTGCTTGTCAGCATCCAGCCCTCTGGTCTTCACAATGTTTGCTCATTGTTTCAAAGTAAGTACAGAATGCATTTCTATGCATTGATGAGGTAGCTACCTAATGATACATGTATTTCAGACTATTTACTGACCAATCAGGTGGACGTTAGTAAAAATACTTAAAAAGGCAAACAAGATCTGCTGTCGTACCAATTTGACCAATTACTCTTTTAAAGGCAGTCATAATTTGTATAAAATTGTATACAATTTGAATTGCCTTAATATTATGTCATAGTTATATTCCACTTATTATACAGCATGTGTAAAAAAAAAAAAATAAATAAAAAAGTATTAAAATAAATTTTTGTGTATTTCACGGAAACTTAAACAAACCAGTTTTGGATTCTTGTTTAAAGCATAAAATATTGGTGCACTTCAAAGAGATCCATCAAAATATCTAAGCGTCAACAACAGACTAAACAACAAGGCAAAATATAGTTATCTAGCTCAAACAGCAAAACTCCATAAGATGTGCAAATATGTGTATCACAACAAATATTGTGTTTATAAGTATCCTTTGTTTAATCTCTGATTTCTCTTGAATAACAATAAGCTGGCAAAGCTCAATGTGTACTTTTGTTGTCTTGCAGCCAAGTGAACATATGGAGGGCTGGATGTTGAAAAGCTTTGATATATCATCACAGGTATTAGCTTGGAGGTTAAACTAGTTATTGAAAGGCTGATATACACTATTTAAACAGGTATTGCAGACACTAGACAGATCTGCATAATTGCATAAATTCTTAGATCAGGCTTATTTTGTTCAATACTGTAATCACTACTTCAGTTGGAAAAAAATACACAAATCAATGTCGTTTTGTTGTCATAAACAAAGGGAATTAATGTTAAACTGGTTCTGCAGTCTACGAGGAGACTGCTGAATAAACACACCTATATATATATATATATATTGCCTTGCTCACATTTTATCAGTAGGTGTTTGGCCAAACTTGGATTAAAACTTCTTCATATGTTAAGTGTGACTGTTCACGCCTGGTGGCCAAAAAAAAAGTAACATAGTAATATCTGATAATGACATGGACATTTGTGTGTATATATATTTATACTTTAACTGATAACTGATCGCTCTTACCATATCGTGTCAGTGTCAATAAATAGACAATTTTATTGTGTATTCAATTTAATAATAGTGAATAATAATTTTCAGTATGTGTTATTTCTCTATCCCAAAGATTATAAAGATGTACTCTGTGTGTATCTATGTCTTATGGCATCATTGAAGTCATTCTTCTAGTTATTTATTTAGTGAATAATTAAGTCAATGGGATTGCTCCATTTAAGGGATGGCACTCAATTTCATGTTCTTGTGGCCTGAACACACTATAAGAAACCACATGAGGACAGGACTTCAGAGGATTCCTCTGGCCTGAATATTTCAAAAGGAATATCAAATAGCTTACCATATACAGGCCCACCACTAGTGGGGGTTAAACAGGGTGATCACATAAGGCCTCACCTCTGGGAGAGCCATGTGCCAGGCAGGGATGTTTTATTTTAATTTATTAGCTTTACAAATGTTCACACATTAAATAATTTTATTATTAGTCAATAATATGGGGTAGAAAAGCTAGCATACTGATAGACTGTGACAATGGTGGCTAAAAATTGAGGGGGAAGAAAACCCCCCCTTACACAGACTTTTACTGGTCACAACCCATTTTCAATAATTTTCTTTCATCAACAATATAGCAATTAATTCACAAAATACTCACTGCCAACTGACATAGCCAGTTTTCCTCAGGTCAGCCATTAGCCATGTAATAAAATTCATTTTATTTGTATTGCAAAATTGTGGACATTTTATCAACCTTATTTAAAGTTGTGGATACATGGATATATATACTCTTTGTTGTCCGTACTCACACTCGCTGAATATTCTGGACAACGGTCTGCTATGCACAGATTTTGTAATTTAAATGATCTTGAAGCAAAGCTTTTGTTCCATAGCGTACATTGCAGATTGTGCTAAAGGATAATAATGGTGTGTCTTTTTCATAATGTGTACTTAGTGATTAAAACTGATTTTTCTAAATTGCTTTATTGTTTAAGATCCCTAACATGACCGGAGAAAAGACACTCTGTGTTTAGCTGCTAATGGATTATTCATATCGTTGGCACACTTGTTAATCAAGGACAATTTAATGAGAACAGGATGAGACTAAATATCAGTTTAAATTTTTCCACCCTGTCTATTTTCAGCTGACCAGCCAACAATGTCAATAATACCGTGGGCGTATTTAATGTGGGCTACAACTTTTTTTTGTATCTTATATTTTAAATCCTAATAAACGTGGCTGTAAGCTAGTCTAAATACTAGTAACTCAAGCATTCTATTATTGTCTGTTATCTAACAGCAGTACAGTATAGGGTAGGCTACATTGCAAAAACAGTGGTGGGTGCATGATGAGTGTAAATATGGTCAGGGCCATCTGGGAGGTATGTGAGGCACTGTGCAAAGTTGGCTGCTCAAGGCTTTTATAGCGATGAGTGCATTTTTTTTTACACTGTTTTACATCTGAAAAAAAAAGATGTGCATGAGCTTTGTATCTGTGTGCATCATGATACATTTAAAAAAAAATGTATAAATAAAAGATTTATACAGAAAAGTCTGTGTAACAACTGTGGTAAATAAGTCAATACACTAGGGATGGGAAAAGGGTGATAATATGAAATGCTCAAAGTCAGAAATGAAGCAGGCCATTCATTGCCAAATGGGAATCATGATGCAGTTTCAGTCTACAGTTTTTTTCTCTCTTTTAACCATTAAATCTCGTATATTTGAAGGAAAGCTTTCATTGGAATGTATTTTTAACCAAAATAAATAAATAAATAAATATGAATGGATCAAGAAGGCTTAATGAAAGCAGAAAATCATTACATTTTGGGTGGAATATTCCATTAAATGGAAAACCAGCTAGTCATTTGTAATTCCATTTTAACTCAATAGTACTATAATAATAATAATAATAATAATAATAATAATAATAATAATAATAATCTGTTTTATTGATAACACCTTTCTCAGAACTTAGGTTGCCTTATAAAAACATTAAACAGGTAAAATATACTTGGTTATATGAACATACAAACACTATGATGGGAGGACATCTGTCCAGCCCACCCTATCTCTATTGTATCACTCTTGATTTGCATGAACTCATATTACCTTTAGTGAATTCTAGTTTGCTGATTGGTTCAATGTCTTTTAGCCTTGTCATCCAAATAACAAAAATCTTGTCTGTTAGTTGTTACCACCCAAAATCTATTTCCAATATTACTCCTCCTTTTCTGCTTAACCATCAATAATCTTGCCCTCAGTATCTTTGCCAGGTTTTCTTTTCTTCATGAACAGGTGTCACATCTAGTCTAGCCATGTTGATCTTTTTTGAACGCACTTAGAGAAAAGTGGCGGGGAGGGAAAACGGTTGGATTTGATGTTAAGTGTAGTCGCTGTAATCAGGACAAAGTAGCATATTTATATCCAATCAGATGTCAGTTTTTTTTTTTTTTTTATCACAGTTGACACCTGATGCTAAAAACTTTTCTCAGGGCTCTGTGCAGGCCAGTCAAGTTCGTAATAATTATTTAGTGTCTTTCGTAACTTCCATTGCTGTCCAAAATGCTTCACAGAAAACATTAAAGAAATGCAAACATGATGTAGCAGAAACTACTATGTAAACAAGTAACAAACAATTCAGTACCCTCCAAAATTATTCACACATCACATGAAAAAAGTATAAAATATGTGATTTACAAAAAGTCCACATACAGTATTTCTAATTACTGTCGTATATTCAATTTTTGAACATCATTTCTTTTTATCGTATGTAATTTTTAAAGCTTCTGCAACAAGGGTGCATTGCATTGCGTTGCGGAAAGGCAGCTATTCTTGGGTCAAGACTCCACCTCAGGTTTGGAGTGCAGATTTTTTTTTTACACTGTAGATGATGGTGCCATCCAAGCCAACAAGCCAATATATTGTTTGTTATCATAGAGTGATGGGATATGTGTATTGTTCTGACATTTCTGAGCATGGTGCCACATTTTACCACATGGTCTGGGTTTGATGTGCAAGTGACCGCATACATTTCATATCCCTCTGACAGGAACTAGCTTTAGGAACCATTATTGGAATTATGTGATATAAAACTGAATTGATGTTTTACCAGTCATTAATGATGGGATAATACGCCGAAATTATCTGTGGTATGAAGTGACCCATGCGCTATGGTCATTAGACCCTCAGCGCTGCTGTTCCTGACAGCCAAATGCACCATTCACTGAAAGGCTCAGATTCAATCATTGTTAATCTGGAATAGGCTGCATCTCGAGTACATATATTTGAAATATGTACTGTAAAGTATTAACTTGTATGCTTTTGTAATATGGAATGCATGCCCCTATTTTGTAACTTCACTATCTTGATTATTGTTTTTGGATATATTCTACAATATTTTGCAGTATTTTATATATGTTGCATAATACATTGAGCATGTTTTTACCTACTCTTGCTTTGGGTAAAACATGACTAATATAACTAATACTGATTGTTTTTCACAAAATAGTCAATTATAGTAACACTAGTTGCTGATCCCTTTTTAAGTACAGTGTCTCTTTTATACTCACATTGTGAAAAAAAAATGGAATCATGAAAGTGAATCATGAAAGTTTTCTTAATTTTGTAGAATCTTAGTAGAAAATTCTACCTTGAATGATTTAAATAATTTAGTTAATTACCATTGTACTATAAAGTATAGCTGTTAAAATTTAACAAATAAACTAAGGGAAAATATCTATTAAAATGGTTGTATGTCACGCTGGCTTAACATATTTAGCAAAAATGATAACACTGGGACAGAGATAGTAACTACAGTAGTAGACTAGGATATTTAGGCCAAATAACATGGAAGACCAACATGTTTAAAACATCAGTACATCTGCTCAAGAGCCTCCAGTTCCTCCTAAAACGGAGGAAAACAAATTAAGCAATATTATTTCTTTATTAGCAGTATTGTTTAATTGTGTTCAAAGTGAGGATTGTGTTGAACCTGGGCTTTATGGTGTAGGTTTAATTGCTCCATGAGACAAACTGTCATTTAGATTGAGGGCTTGATTGTTTTCATCTGCTATCCATACTATACCATGTCTATTTCCCCTAACATGCAAGAGCCAGCCGCCATCAGTGTATCTTTATTTTTCCATAGAGTAATGAAAAACCAGTTTATTCTACTATCCCTTTATTAGGCCTACAAATTTTTCATAGCCTTTTTTTGTTTCACTATCATTAACATTTATGCTTTGCAAGTCCTAATGGATTATTGATTATTTTGTTCAAAAGTAGTCTATTAATAACCGCTGTTGAATTTTCCCCACGACCAGAAGTGTTGCTAAGTGGTTTTGTGCTAAAAATTGCGCTTTATAAGCATTTTATGATAGGAGGATCACGATACAAAGAGTGAAAACAGTGTTGACCTGTGTCTTATTTTTATATTTCTCAGTCAACACTAGAATCTAGTGCTAATTGGGTGTTAAACATTCACTCCATGTGTGTAGATCTGTTTAAACAGCTACATTGTACCATAATTACACTTATATTGTTTTTACAGCTCCATCCACCAACCACTTTCATATCTGAGAAGTCACATTTTCACACTACAATTATCTATGGGATGGTAGGGTAGCAAAGGGTTGTTTAGCTTCTCTATTTTTTCTGAAAATGTATTAAGTGCAGACAAAAAAAAACATCCTATTTATTTTCAAATGTGCCCTATAAAGAATTAAGGCCATTGATATATGGATACTGAGCTACAAATGAAATACATATTTAAAATCAATTTGTAGTTATCTCTGATTATTGTTGATCATACTTATAATGGCTTTATATACTATATGACCAAAAGTATTAGGAAACCCCTTGGTCTGGGGCTGTTTTAATGCTACATCATACAATGACAAGCAATTACATTCTGTATGATTCTGTGCTTCCCCAACAGTTTGGGGAATCCCTCTCCTATTTCAGCATGACAATGCCCCGAGGCACACAGCAAGGTCCATATAGAAGTGGTTTTGACAAGAACGGTGTAGAAGAACTTGACTGGCCTGCACAGAGCCCTGACCTCAACCCTGTCCAGCACCTTTGGGATCAACTGGAAAGCCAACTGCGAGCCAGGCTTAATCGCCCAATCAGTGCCCGACCTCACTAATGCTGTTCTGGCTGAATGGAAGCAAATCCCTGCTGCAATGTTCCAACATCTAGTATAAAGCCAGAAGCGTGGAGGTTGTTATAGGGTGGACAAACTCAATATTAATGGCCATAAATTTGGATGAGATGTTGGATGTCAGATTACCACATAGTTTTGGCCATGTTGTGTATATAACCAAGCCTTGTCTGAAGGGAGGCCCACTGTCTCTTCTTTGAAAACTTGAAAATGGATCTATATAAATAAACGGCCATGAACTGCAGGGGCACTGCACAACCTTAGCAATGGTAAATTGCATTCACTTAAAATTTAGCCACTAAAAGATGTGAAAATTGATTTTATGGTGGTGGACCATGCTACTGAAGAAACGCATGTTTAATTCAACAGTGATTAAGAAAAAAGTAATCCTGCTACAGAGGTTGCATTAACATAAGAATCTCTGTTTTATAATAAGTCCATATACTGCATATAATAAGTCCAGTGTACTCATCGCATAATGTGCTTGATTCCAAAATCGATTTATTGCATGGGGAAGAATCTGTTTTTAGAATGCCTCTTGCCTGGGCGGCACCACAGCTTGTATTGAAAATACATGCGCAAATAACATCAATTCAAAAGTTTTTCCATCTTAATAAAGTCTTAATGCTTAGCCCATTATGTCAATAAATCAGTCATACTGTTGGGTAAGATACAAAGCATTTTTGTTTCTCAAGTCACAAATGTTGTGCACTTGCAAAACTAATATACAGTGGCTTGACTGAATACTCAATTCTGATTGGCTTTGATGTCAGCTATGAAGTGTGAAGTTCAATCACCATTATAAATTAATGCGCATTGGTGTGACTTGATAAATAAAGTGTAAATTTGTAAGAGCTAAAAAGCCAACAGTTACAATACTATACTTGCAAGCGTCAGCTTGATGTCCATGAATGACTGTAGAGTAGCTAGTTATAACTTGACTTCATTCATAGTTTATCTTCTATTTTGAATAGCCTATAATTCAATAGTTGTCTAGCTAACCATCCAAGATAACAAACGTGTTGACCACCGAGAGAGGGACTAGAAACATGCATTAATTGCTAAGTGGTATAGGATATGGGATATTTGCTGGAATACAGTGGAATTTAATATTTTGAAATGCATTTTTGATTACAATTATGCTTTTTGTTCGTAAGCCGTTCTTTCAGCGGGATAATGGCATGGAAGACATAAATTCACCCAGCAGTTTTCCTCAGTACTGCATAATAACTGATAATGCTCAGCCCTTGTCATTATCTCGCTTATGCAGCAGCTTACCAACAAGAAGCATACTTTTAATCAAAACATGCATATCAAAATATACACCCTACATGGCTAAAAGTATGTGGACACCTGACATCCAACATCTCATTTGCTTCCATTCAGTCAGAAGAGCATTCATGAGGTCAGGCACTGATTGGCGGATTAGGCCTGGCTCACAGTTGGCTTTAAAATTGATCCCAAAGATGTTGGATGGGGTTGAGGTCAGGTTTCTGTGCTGGCCAGTCAAGTTCTTCCATACCGGTCTCGACAAAACCATTTCTATAAGGACCTTGCAGTGTTCCCGGGGGCATTGTCAATAAGAATAGGCCATCCCTAAAATGTTGCCACATAGTTGTAAGCACGAAATTGTCTAAAATGTCATTACCTTAAGATTTTCACTGGAACTAAGGGGCCTAGGCAAAACCATGAAAAACAGCTCCAGGTGAAGGGGCGTCCAGATAATTTTGATCATATAGTGTAATTAGATGAAGAAATACCCTTATTTTAATGTGTCTCTGGGTGCATTGGGTGAGAGGCAGGAATACACCCCGGAAAGGTTACAAATCTATTGAAGGGCACACACACCATTCACTCACACATTCATATGTATGTCCAATTTAGAGTCTCCAATTAGCCTGCCTGCATGTCTTTGGACTGTGGGAAGAACCTGGAGTATATGGAGGAAACCCACGCAGACACGGGGAGAACATGCAAGCTCCACTCCAAGACCTTCTTGCTGTGAGGTGACAGTGCTACCCACCACTGCACCACCTTGCCGCCCCTTTTTTTTTACATATGCAAAATTATTAAATGGAACCAAATTCCAACACATAGTTGTACACTCATAGCCTTTGTGAAAGGATTGAGTAGTCACATATCCAATGAGTAATCAACTAATATAATACTCACATGCAACCCTAGTACTCATTTAACAAAACATTGTGGAAAATTGCACAGAAGATTTTCAGATGAGCGAGAGGTTTATTTCTGTTTAGTTATTTATGTCATATAAAAAGTATTATTTTCCATAATAAGCAGTTAAATTTCAACATTTGATAGAATGTTCACACTAAGTGTGTGATGTGAGGCCTGGATTCATTATCTGGGGGTTTAGATAACTGGAAGCTCAATCAGAGACTCTGTGGGTTATTAACTTTTGTCTGTTTTGTGGAATGAGGCAAGTTCTAATTTAGATTATTTATTTTCTAATGAAACTGTGCTGTCCAATGTTTTATAGCTGCTGTTGGTTCAAAATCAGACAGCCTGTCACACTGTAGTTCTTCTTTTACAGTAACAAAGGCTGTAGCAAAATACAACAATAGCTGTGTACAAATACAACAGTTCAAACTCACTGCATGATTCTCAAAAATGTATCAATTTTCAGATAGCAATCTGATCACATACATGCATCAGCTTTGGCTCAGGCACACAACATCATCTAACTTGCTAGCTAGATGTAGCAATATGCTTAATCCTGAGAAACAAAAAAGCCAGCTCCACTACTTGAGGCTATTAAATGCAAGTTATCCTTTTCCCTTCATGCCATATGAACATCAATAACTTTGGGGCGTACCAGCCCCTCCACCTTCTAGTGCCTTTGGGCTCCCCTATGCCTCTTAGGCCCTTATCAAAAACACACTGCCTTCTCCTGTATTTCCTTTCAGATGAGACTCGCA
This sequence comes from Anguilla rostrata, assembly GCF_018555375.3. Classification (NCBI taxonomy): domain Eukaryota; kingdom Metazoa; phylum Chordata; class Actinopteri; order Anguilliformes; family Anguillidae; genus Anguilla; species Anguilla rostrata. Next base: position 45,136,024 of record NC_057935.1, read on the forward strand.
CTTCTTGGGTATGATACAAAATGTGCTGGTGCTCTCAGGTTGCTGTGTCAGACAGATGGATCTGTAAATAGATCAAATAGATTTTCTCCTTCAGATACAGTCAAAAGGTCATGGTACTCCAGCCTTGGTTATTGGTTATTGGATGATAATTCTTTAATCTCAGTCGGATATGTCTGAGTTGTTTTTCAGCCTGATAAACTCAATGAGGTTATGCGGGATAGTGAGCAATAGCCGTGCACATGTATTTTAAGCAGCGGCAATACCATTAATTTCTGTAGCATGCTTTAAAAGAGACAGTTTTGCATGTGAGTGGGAGTTAGTACAGCACCTGTAACATTTTAGATTATAATAAAACTGGTTTAGCTTGGGGGAGATAAAATGCTTGCCCTGAGCTCTGCAGAGCAGAGATGGAAAAGCAATTAACTGGCCATGTTTGTACCATTTAGGCCTTCTTCAAGTTCCTTCATCTGTACAAGCTGTCTACATGGCCCCCTCACCAGAAGTGAAAGTGACACACAGCCTTTGTACAGGGTACACTGCCCTAGCATATACAACGTTGCACTTATGGTCTTTGCCCATGAATGCAGCTGATACTCTGTTAGTTAGATTATATATCTCTGTGGCAGGGACACTAAACTCCAGGTCCTGCATCACTAAAGTTCAACCTGCCACCAAGTACTATATTACTAAGAATGAAGCAACGGATCTGCAAAGGAAATGCTTGACTGGGGATTTTCATTGTACCTAAACTACATGGGTATGAGGGGACTGGGAAATTGAACTGAATTGTACTGAATTGTATCAGGCAATCCAGAACATTCTTTAATTCTTCTTTACTGGGGAAAGTGTGACGGTAGGCTCAGCCATCATGAGTACTGAATTGGAAATTAATGTCCACTGAATTTAAGGATGCTATTTACACTTGATAGTGTTGTAGTGTAAAGGTATTTACATGCTCAAATGTGCCATTTAAATGCCAGCCAGTTACACAATTAAATCTAAGGCAGTGATGGTGACATCAGGTCCTCTAGGTTTTTCATCCTAATTTCCCTATTACCACTTTGAGGTTATCAGGCCCATTAACAGACCTCAGCTATGCCCTGGCTTTGTATAGCACAACATTGGCATACAATTTAATACCGCTTGCCTAATGATTGACACTTTAAAGTCTTGGTAAGCCTTCAAATTAGCCACAGTAAAGCTGAATAATAGCCAATAGCCACTGAGGAATTGAATGAAATGTACGAGTCAGACAATCTGGCAGGGTCTAGTCATTCGTTAGGACTGCAGAGTTGTAACATAAGGTAAGTGAACATTTATAATTTTTTCAGCTATTATTGTGGACTATGACTGTCAGCTAGTACAATAATTATACTGCATATTCCATTGATTAGTCAGACTTATTTCTCTTTCTTGTATGCAAATTGTCCCTTTCTGCCAGTTCAATAATTATGGACATAACTAATGACTGTTCAAATCTACTACTGATGCTACTGATAACTATCCCTTTTATGACTGGCAGTTGTTGTAAGAAATGTTGACAAGTGAACAACAAAGGGTGTAGTTTGAGGACTTGCATGGACCATGGCCTCTTTAGCCCCATGGGAACCAAAGCAAAATATATCTAAGAAAGCACTTGTGGAACCCTCTGAAAGATTATTTTCTAAAGCAAGGGCAAGGTCTAATTTACATTTTATCTTAATCCCCCAGTTCATTGATGGCAAATGCCAAAATGCAGATGTTCCTGTTCAGTTTACAACTTAATTTACTGTAGCCACTACACATTTCCCTCTGTGATTGATGCCTCTTTCTACCTCTCTCTCAATCATGCTCTCATAAACTCAAACCAGCTGATTTATATTTTAGTTTTTGTGACTCAGATTTCCTACAACTAGCTACTCTAAATAGGTTTCCATGGAAGGCAATACAAAGACTAACAATGATTTCTACCTTTAACAGCAAATAAAAAATGTATCTGAGCATTAATGAAAGGATAAGTGTTACAAGTATTCACACTCCTGTTCCCAGTACTTTGTGCACCCTCTCTTCACAAGGCTAACACTATTTAGTTGTTTTCTACAGTATTGTATGAGATCAGTGAACGTATTGGGGCAATCTACAGTATGACCATTCCTCCATACAAAATCCTTAAGATTCTTTGGTCCATGTTTGTGAACTTCCCTTTTCAATACAAACTTCACATTTTTGATTGGGTTCAACTCTGGAGACTGAGTTCACAATTGTGAATTAATAATTTTGTGAGCAATTTGAATTTGAGGAATGCTTGGGAACATCATTTTGCTGAAGTCTTAGCTTCCTGGTGGGTGTTACCACATTTCTGGCCAAATTTCCTTGGTACTCGCTGAAGTTCATGAATTCATTGACCTTAATTAAGGTCCTAGGACCAGCAAATGAAAAACAACCTTGTAACATTAAGTGTGCATGGCAAAACCTCAATTTAGGTCTAATCTGACCATAACGGGTCCTAGTCGAAGTGTCACTGCTGATGACATTATTGGCACGCTTCTCACATGCTTATAGCAGACAGAAATTTTTTAATTCTCAAAAGGAGTCTTGAGGCACATGAACTGGGGCCATCTCTACTGTTCAGACCTTTTAAAAACTAATTTCAGGTGAGCATTTCACAGGCTATTGGTGACAGTTGAAAAGGAAAGAAAACTCAGTTTATTGCAACATCAAGCTGATCCATTTGGTCTCCCTGTCTCTTTCTAATTCATTTTACCATGAAATTGCGCATAGAAAACATCATGGGTTCACTACCAGATTTGACCAAAGGTGAAGGTCTCTAGGGGCCAAAAGAGCTAGGGAGAGTTTACTGGATTTGATTTTGATCGTTGCAGAATTCCAAGCCAATGCTATGTCAGATCCAGGTACTTCAATTATGCACCATTCCAAACAAAAAAAACAAAACAAAAAAAAAAACAACAACAATATCTTCCAGCTGCCCAAAACATTTTCTTCTGGTTGATCCTGTTGATTTGATCCAACATGATGTTGCAGGTCATAAGAAATACCGTTTTCCTTTAACCCCTCTCCCCCCAAGCCCAAATAATTTATAGTATAATTTACTAATTCAGATCCATTCACAGAATATTCTGTATTAGGTCAGAGTTAATTCAACTCAAGTTTATTTGTTTCCAAAATCAAAAAAAAAAAAAAAAAATACTGTGTTGGTTACTCAATCAAGAGTTGACAAACTAAGCAGTACAGCCAATGCCACAGTAACTGTGCTTCCATTGGTCCATGAAATTTCCAGACATGAAGTACCATTCCCCTTTTTGAATGATTGGCAGGAAGAACAAACTTGTTGTCAGAATCAAGTCTGTTAAATAATAATGTGTTCATTTCAAAGTACTGTGGAGGTTTCAGTTTACATCATGCCACTGCCTGAAGAGAGCAACAGATTTATTACTTAACTGTCACATCTTGTTAGGGCCCCGAATCCAATGCTGTAAATAATTCATTTTCACATAGTGAAAAGTGTCACAGGGTTACAAATGGTTATGGCACATAGTACATTGCATCAAGCCTCCGCTGCAACGATGTGAGACTAATTATGAGTGCTGAGCTCGACTGTAATCTGCACTGCAACTGAGATTCTTTATTTCCCTTCAGCCGAAGAAGCATGAGTGCAAGTCACTTCTGCCCTGCCAGTCTCCAGACAAAGTCTGGAGAAAAAGCTATTTTTATTTATTTATTTAATTTCTATTCTGTAGAAACAAATGACATATGTCACTTAAATATGTATTTTCTGAATTTTATTGAGAACTGACCTTGCATGCTTTCTTGAGCAGGCTTGACAGCATAATAAAATGTCTTTTCAATCTTTTCAACCCATTCATGCATTAGAAATGTCCTATAATGATATTTTATATAAAGTATTTCTACAGCACAATGTTGATACATTTTTCAGCTCTTTCTCTACTTATATACACTATTTATTTATTACATGGAATGTTTTTGGTTATATATTTTATCTTTATATAATTAAATGCATGTTTTGTTTTGTGTGTCATTGATTTGAAAAGGCACCGGTGTTGCCAAAAAAATAAGGTGTGCATTGTGGAATAAGTGCATATTTTACTGCGCCACATCGACATTTAAAATGCAGGTTTTATTTAATTAATGCTTTATTTAACCATGAAACCTCACTGAGAATAATAATCTCTTTTTCAAGAGTGTCCTGGCCAAGACAGGCAGCAGCACAGATAACATGGTTGCAGACAGACAAAATAAAAACAAAATTATAGACAAGAAAAATTACAGAAGATTAGATCCGTCACACCAGGCACATGCATCGTGCCCATTTTCATGTTTGGTCATTTTTTGTATTGTGGACATCACGATTTAGCATTTCTGTCAGCAGCACCCCCTGCTCAAAATATCTTGCTGTACCAATGCAAACTTTTGTTTTCTTTTATGTTTTTTTGGACTTACAAAGCTAAACCTAAAGCTTTCCCTTGTGATATATTAACTGTAACCCCTCTTCCTTGCAGGCACATGGACTGATTTGTAGTCAGGGTATATTGTCAAGGTGCCTTTGACCAACCTGGAAATCCCTGCCATGGGCAGTGCATCTCATCTGAAAACCTGAGAGAACAGACAGAAATTCTGCATGATGACGTTTGAGGGTATGCTTGGGTCTGTCCACATATACCATTTGCATGTTCCCAACTAATTATTTTGTTCTTCAAACTGTGACATTTTATAAAGCTAATAAAATGTTACATGGTGGTTAGTATGAAAAAAACATTTTAACTCACTGCATGGGAGTACATAAGGCTTTTTCAACATTATTCTATAATTATATAATTATCCTTATTACATAAGGATATTTTCTTTCCAGTAATGGTGATTATTCATTCGTAAAAAATACCCTTCATTTTTTTGTTCACACTTCACCAGGGTAATTCTAAGAAAACACTTCCGTACATTATGTACTTCATATTGTTTATTCTCACATTACTAAGTACAGCTCTGCATGCCATCAAAGGCATTTATTTATTCATTAGGCTTATGTACATCTTGCTTAATCTTCCAACTCACTTACAATAGTTGGTGCATGTAAGGTTGCAGGAGACCCCAGATACCTGATTTACCAGAACAGTAGGTACTGAGTGATGAGGGAGAAGCAGAACCTGTAAACAGAGTTGGGTGAGCATAAATGCTGTACATTGCATTGTATCTACTCCATGTTTGATCTGCCACCCACGTGCTTCATTACCAGTTGTGTTCTCGCTCATATGAATAAAAATTCTTCACTTTGATTCAATTGGGGCAACGTCTACACATCCACATTTATCTACCTCTCCTTCATAAATGTTTATTGTACTTGTTATTCTTTGTAAAAACCTTAGACAAATTCCTTCTCAAAACGTCCTAGCTATGTGTGGTTTACTCCATGGTTACAGTTAAGTGCATGCTGGGCCAGCACAGCATGTGCTGCGGGACTAAAGTGGTATGGAGTGAGTGAAAACCAACATGCTCCGGCACAAAAGTCATCCGCCCTGCACTTCATGAGAAGCAGGGTTCATTCCTTGCACAAATCTGTTCACATGCTCCAGGCAAAAATTAACCTGACAATGGGAGTTTGTCTATCCCATGCAACACCATGGTCCAACACTTATGTATGTAACCCTCTATGTCATGTTAGTGTCAGCTTAGTCTGGACTTTATTCAGAATGTATGCCCCGTCACGTCACGAAAGGAGAAAAAAAAATCCACAGATTCTCCGCCTGGAAACATCCAGTTATATTTCCATGTGTATATACTTCATGGAAATACATACTATATATCAAAACAATATTTAAATATATCTTACCTATTTGATAGTGAATTGAAGTCTGCTTGCTCAAACCAAGTTACATTAATTTCACCAGATGGTAGCTTTTATCTGTTTCCGCCTGCAGGTCTTTGTTTGCGGGGGTCTCTATAGAGAGTTGTTTTATGAGGAACATTTCTTATTGTCTGATCAATACAAAACTCACAGGAAACTACTTCTTTTTACCTGAGCAGAAGAGAGGGATTCAGTTTCACAAAAGTTGTACAAAGTTGCCATCTCATAAACTCTGATGTCACTAGTTTCTAAGACTACCTAAAATTAGGTAATATAAACTAGTATTTTTGGTGTTCAATCAGTTGGAGTCAGCACTGATCCAGCACCATGCAGAAATCTAAACGAGTATACAAGCAAAAGGAATTCATTAACTGTAATACCACTTACGTGGTTTATCGTCTCCTCTGCCCTTGTGGTTGTTTTTATTTGGGACGCACCAAGAGGTGCCTTGAGGATAGGGTCTCTGAACACAAATATGCTATACGTACACAAAATTTAGATTACCCCATGGCAAAACATTTTAAGGAGTTCCATTCCAGCAATGAATCCCTTTTAAGAGTGGAAGGAATCAAACTTCTCTTCGTGGTGGCGATAGGCTTAAAAAGCTCCTAAGGGACACTTTTTGGATTTTTCAGTTTGATGCGATGACATTCCCTGGTTTAAATGAGGAGGTGGATTACCGACCATACCTATAACACTCTTTATACTTATTTGATTAGACGTATATCTATCAGTCCCTTATTTCTTCGCCTTCCCTCTTTGTCGTTTTTTGTAATTTTTACATTGTACTTTTCACATACGATCATACTTTTTCATTATAGCAATATTCGGGATATTGTTATCCTTAGTTTGAAGTTGTATTTTAGTTGTATTGCATCCTAAAATGTCGTGTCACATGGCATTGATTGACAGCCCATGCCTACCTACCACACATGATTCATGGATTGCTCATCCCCACCCAGAGGTTATAAACATCTCCTCTTTAACCATTCTGTTACACCCTGATAAAGGCCCTGCGTGGTCGAAACCGGTCGGTGGTATTTCTCCTGTTCCTGGATATGCCGCGACAATAAAGGTTTTTAAAAAAATACCAATTCCTCCACACAAGAGTGCCTGAAGTTTCAAGTAAGCTGAATTTCCTTTGGCTACCTTCCCTGCAAAGCATGCAGAAATGATTCACATGTACATGGCAAGTTGAACAGCAACACACAACTGTTAATATTTTTAAAAAATCATTTCTGTTGATGTTTCTATTTTTTCACACTGACAGATTACAAATGGTATGTCGGTTGAAACAACATTCAGTGCCAATTAGTCAACCACAGTTCTCACAGATACCTTGTCTTTATGATGCAACCTGACTCAACCATAGCTTGCTTTGAACTCACAACCTGTTCTGTGTAGCTATCACTTCATCTTCAAAGGCTTTCAAATTCTCTGAAACTCATAAACATACATTCCTTATGGAAGTTCAACTAACAGTTTGTAATGTTTTTGTTTTGGGTTCATCCCCCATCCCCCCATTCTCAAAGGATTCAGATCACTGAGGGTCTACAGCATTAATTCATGAACTACTAATTAATGAGCAGATCAGGCATTTCACTTTAGTCATATTTATGAAGATTCTTGAAAGCCTGATTCATTCAGGCTTGCCCTTTACTTATGAGCTACATGACCACAAGACAGAGTGTAATATAAAGCAAACATTCTTTACCTGGAGGTTGAATTACAGCATGCTCTTCTGGGCATCGTATTTTCATTACACATGCGTGTCAGAATCCGATGTTATAACTCCTTACTAACTTGTGTAACTCTAGCCTTTTCTTGCCAATGGATTAACTTGGGGTCTAAGGCTCTGTGCCTTGGAACACAAATTCTCTTTCTGTTGGAGTTCCCACTGCGATGTGGCTCCTGGTATTTCTTTGATGAATGCTGTTTCCTTCTAATTAATGAGGGGAAATTAGGGGATATGTATTTTTTCATCCCTTATAATTCTTCTGATAGCTCATTAAAAACTGTTCCATGCTCTCTCTCCAATCACTGGGGTCTGTTGGGAAAGAAAGAAAGCCCTTCATATCCAACTCCCAAAGCATATGTGTTTCTGACTCAGTGAAAAGCAATTCACTGGCTTGGGACCCCCCCATGGCCTGGGCAAAAGTCCCCCAAATGTGGTGTCATCATATATGCCAAAAGGGATTGGACTAATGAATTATTTTGATAATTCCCATTCCGCATTATGACCGGCAATGAAGTGGAATTGCAGCCATAATGACATTTACACTCCAGTGTCTCGTGCTATGTTTTAAGAGCAATGGCTAAGTAAAAAAAAAAACAGGTCCCTTCTTTTTCCCATTTGCTGTTACAAACACACTTGATGATACAGGGATCAGAAAAGGACATGCTTACTTCTCAAGAGTCAATGCCCAGAAACCATATGAAAAAAAACTTATTTTTTTTCACAAATAACAAATGCCAACAGGCCAGTAGATTAGATCATCTTTTGAGCTTGGACAATGTCCTTAGCATTGAGCCTGAAATAGCATTCAGAAGCAGGCAGCAGATGACCACTGGCCCTTTATTTGTGACCGTTGAAACCTTGGGAGCTGCTGTGATAGCTGCACCAATCCTGAAGGAGAGGGGAGTATAGCGGTCAAGAGACAACACAATTTAACGCAGAACCACAAGCTGGTCATGGCGTTGCCAGCATTGGTCATGAACACAGGGTTGCATGAAGATGCAGATTGGTGGCAAGTAGCAAGTAGCAGATGTTAGCAGCACATGCAAGTATATTTTGATGATTATGTTTTGAGCTTGATTGACGTCCTTGGTGTTACGCATAGTGCAGTGTTCAAAAGCAGTACATGACTATTGCCATGATTTTTTTGAGTGTGGCCGTGGGAACCATTGGAGCTTACTCAGTAGCTGCACCAATCCTGAAGGAGTGGGCAATTGTAGTGGCTTTGAGGCAGCCCTCCAATTTGACAGAGGAGTTTAGTGCAGAACCAGTACTGAAGAAGCATTGCTGGCAGTCATGAACAGAGGCTGAGGAGCAACTGCATAGTGACATTGAAATTGAATTCCTGCAATAATAACATTAATAGAAAGAATTTAATGAAACTGAAGGTAGTTAACTCGGTATGAAGGTGCATACTATGGAGACGTTAAACTGGTGCGGTGAAACAGAAAAAGCCGCACAGAAATTGGAGGAGAACCATGCAGTGTCACAAGGCTTTTCTGTTGCTTCTCTATCCTTCACCTCATGCAATTAGGCAAGGGTGGCAAGGATTTAATTTCATCAGGCTATAACCTGCAGATCATTCTCTTTTGTATTAACCCCATGACCACTAGAGGGAACCACATTGGTGTAAAATTCAAAGGATTTGGAGGTTTCAACTAGAACAAAGAAATGTATTTTCCTTAAAAATCCATTTCAGGTGATTAAGCAGCAAATCCCAGAACAGAATAGAATACTTTATTTCAAGGATTTGAGCATGTTGTGCAGATTCATTGCAATTTGAGTGATTTGGGGCCATGTCTAAACCAGTACACTTTCCCACCATTGAGTACACAAGTAGAGCCAGAGGATGTGAAAAATTTCCTCTAAATATACTGCACTTAAAATCTCAGGATGATATACTTATTTCTGGGGTTTTGAGCATATTCAGGAGTATACTTTTCAGGAGGAAATTACCATTTTGGACCCATAAATATGACACACAGCTTCATTTTAAAATCGAGGTGTAGCTTCGCTGACATTTTCCTTCAACGACATATGAGCAAGGCTGCACAAGTGCGGAACATAAGGACACATCACAGTACGGAGAATATTATATCTTGCTTTGTATTTTTGGAAAGCTGATGTCAAGGGGAACAAGTTGGTGTCTTTGGTGGTGATATTTATGTATTTCTTTTATAATTATAATTATTTATAAATTTATTTGCATATTACGCATTACATGACAGCAGTATGATTAGACAGTACATATTTTGGGGACAGAGTAGTTAGGGGTCTTATTCGGACACAGACTAGAAGTTTAGAGAGAGAGGCATGTCCTTGAATTTCTGTCACTGCAAAACTCAAATACCCAACAGAGGAGCAGCTCATGGTTGGTAATGCTCTTGGTTGCTAATAATGTAAAAGAGGACATGTCAGTGATGTGAGAGTTTCCCTTTGGGCAGGGAATCTTGTGTGAAATTACATAACACTTGAGAACTCCAAGGGAGGTAGCAGGCCCTAAAGTCTTCCACCAATAGGACATTTAGCCTGGCAAACATTTTGAGTGCGGTAGGCAACTGGCAGGAGGCAAATTAGGAAATTTCTTACAAATAAATCATCAAGCAGATACAACAAAAAAGGCTTTTTTTTTGGTGTTCAGTAAAATCCAATACAGTGCCTTGCTAGCACTAATAATTTGCATTAGGAAGTATAGGCTAACAGCAATATGCAAATAGAAAGAACTTGGCAAAATGGGAAAGAAGCCTTGCAATGATAAAAATGTCCCCAAAATTACATCACATTCAGCGAGGCAGGTAATACATGCTTTGATATGATCACATTTAGATTGCTGCTCTGTGTTTTGCCCACTGTGGCAAAAAGCAAGGTTAATAAAGCACAAAATAAAGCATCAAGATTTGAACTTCGTTGAGGGAAAATATAGTCACAAATAATGCATAATAACTTGAATTAGCTGTTAAATTGATTACATTATTAATTAATTTACTTTTAAAGAACATCCCTGTAAAAAAAATGTCCAGAAATAGAATTTGGCCTTCAGCTCAGACAGACACAATTACTCCACAAGGCATTCATTTTAGTAACTCTGTAATGTAGCATGGCGTATATATATATTGTGCTGTGGAATTAGACTGTTTAAATAGCTATTTAAAAATCAATCTATCTTTATTTTTGTATAATGCCATTTATAAAGAGGTTGACATACAGCGCTAAATAAATAAATAAATAAGCCAATTTTGCTTTAAAACATTTTCAATTTTATCCCAACCACTTATAAGGCAATCAAGCTGAACTTGTGGGAAATGGTCAAACAGAGAAAAATACACCACTTAAGTGCACTATTTAATTGTCTCTGTGCACCTCCTTGGGTGCTCAAATGAGCTGCCGTCGAGGTGCTTTACCTTGCCAGCTGGCCTCGAGACTCGCACTCTCCCGAGTCCTTCCATCAATCACACCATGCCTTTTCTGATGAAAGATTGCTCCTGTGGAGAAGACCTCAGATTTTTGATTCAATGGCTGATGTGCATCTTTCAGCAGTTCCCACTTAATTGCCTGTGCTGAACTCCAGTACTTCTTTTTATGTTTCTTCAGGTCACCCCCTCAGGAAAAGCAGGCGCAAGCCTCCCTTGTCACTGAACAGCACATTAAAGTGCCACAACACACAGAACACATATTCCACATCATAAAATAAATCAGTATTAACAAAATATTGTGGTTATGAAGTGAATGGTATGGCCTTCACAGGTCAGTTCGTATTGTAGTTATATTACTACTTGGTTATTAATATTCTGTACTCTATACACAGTATATCACTATTGCTTTCAATATTTAAAACAGTCTGAGATATAAATACTAAGAATGAACTTTTAGACCATTGTATGTGAGACCAACAGATACAGCCAGCTTAGCACTATTATATTACTGTTTATATTTCATTCATTGGAATGCATTGCATACTAAAGGCAAAACACACACCCGTTTGCCTTAAAGTACATTACTCAGCAACCACCAATACATCACCTTGAATTGATCAACTATCAACTATCACTTCTTTTCCACCTCTGGGAGCCCCAAGTAATACAAGGGCATATTTATTTATTTAATAATTTATTAATTCACTCATTCAACTATATGCAGGAGTTTATGAAAGTCTACCTGAAGTGAAGTTTGGTCCTGCACATCGGACATGCATTGTACCATTGGTATATTAGAGTAAGCTGTCTATACTGTAGTCCAGGTACTGATTAATCAAAGCAGTTTAAGCTAGCCACAAGATCAAAAAGTAAAAGGTCTTGCTGGTTATATGCTCATGTTGTCAAGAAATATTTATCTTTTGTAAACCTTTTCCTGTTGCACATCATGTGATTTAGTTCTGCTCAACCATTGATCAATAATTCAAATTGAAACTACAACTTTTTTATTTCAAGTTTGCAAGACCCTTCTGCAAACGATTAGTGTGAAATAATGAAGCTTCACCCTTTCAATTTGTTCATTCGATTTTTTGATCCATCGTACTACTGTGGCAATCGCGGACCACACAATTTAAATATCTTTCAAATTTAAAACCTGAATTGTGTGGCCCATAGATGGCTGTGCCCCTGAACGACCACATAGCCTTTATGCCAGCAGCAGGCACTGTCTATATTATTACAAGTGACCGATTTCAGGTGCTCTGTAAACGTGGGTGGGCTGAGCTAAGGAATCAACATGCGTTTTACAACCATTGCAGCAGTCTGGCTTCCTGTTCTTGTGCTAAGAGTCATTTGGCAACAAAGCAAGCTATGTTTGCCTTTAAATAAAAAAGGCTTCACTACATCAGCTTGGATGAGGGTACAGGGGGTTAAATTCCAGGACTGACCAATGACATAACCAGCCTTTTTGAGGACTTCCCACTTTGGCAGGGTTTATTCAGATAACCCAAGCACCAAAATCATTGTTGCTGAATGCAAACTTATGAAGTGGTGAAACATACTGCATTTAAATGTGTGTGCTTGGAGATGGCTTGTTTTGCTTTTTTCTGCACAGATTGGTAGATGAAGAATGATTTCAGTTGTGTGATCAGAACTGTGAAAGGCAAGTAATGGAATATGACATGCTATTGAAGCGATCGACATTCGACAACAAGAACAAAATAATCAGAACAGACTGGACACAATTCTGTTCCTCATGGTCAGTGATTATACTGGCACTGGCTTCTCACAAGAATACTGCCCTATTTGGCAAAGTCAGTCGCCAGATGACCATGCATAGTGGCCTTTGTCAATTCATCACCATTAAATTATTTCTCCATTTCATCATAATGATACCCTTTTAGCCACAAGTATTTAGTGAGAGTTGTGCTGCTATTACAATGCTAGGAGGTGTTTGTCTGCTACTGATTTTTTGTCTGTAATGTAATTACATTAATTAGATAGTAATTAATTATTTTCACATATAATTTTAACTTGAATACATACTGTACAATGAAATGTTGAGCAAAATCTTCAATTTAATTAATTCAATTCATTCATTTAATTTTAAATACAGCAGATGGGAATATGTTGGTTTATTTTTAATGATTTTTAATATGTTGTGGTAGAGATTGTTAGAACATCTAATTGATATGTTTGGACCATTGAGGGGCACCACATACAATGAGGAACTGCATATCAAACTGAAGAAAAAATAACATTTGTGTTTCAAGAGTCCTCTTGACAGTGAAAGCTGACAGTACCTGGAAGGTTTTGTACAGGGAGAAATTATAATTTGCTTTGTAATTGTAATGCCCATGTCATATGAGCTCAAAACAGATGGGGTCTGCTTCATAAGATAGCAGAGCACTTGTTGCAGTCTGAAATGATAAAGGTATTGTGGTCTCTCATAAAGGTATGGGCAGGTCATAGATGAAAGAAAAACATTTTAAATACAAAAAAACAAAAAAAAAAAATGTGATTTTCAAAAGTGATTCTGAATAACTTGAATTGATAGATTGGCTCATTCAGTAAATGTAAGATTTCAACACATTGCAGTTCACAACTTCAAACAGTTCATACTTCAGGGTTTAAATTTTTTTTTAAATGTTTACATAACCCTCAAATGCTTCTGAAATAAAATATACATTGACCTGTTTTTCACCAATTCTGACTTAAAAACCTTATAAGAAGAAAAGATATTGATCTGAATATTAGGTTAACTTATTCATTTTGTTATTGAGATGCATCACAGTAGTCTCCTATGATATACAGTTACTCTATGCTCACTGCTACTTCACCTCAGTGTCTCTAACGTCGCAATATTTTTATGTGTGGTTGTTATTGGTTTGTTGTTCAAAGAACATTTATTTATACAACTTTTAAAGTAGTGACAAAGATCATTCATGCATTCAGAGTGTTTGACATAAGGTCGGTCTGATTTTCACTGGTGCTTCCTGGTGTGCAGGTCCTGATTGGTTCAAACAATTTGGATGGTGAAGGGCTCAGCAGACCACTGTGAAACTCCACATAGGTGTCCCTAGGTTGGATTTCAAACATGATCAACCTTTTCCCTCCAAGATTTTTTAAAGAAATGCTTGTGCCTTGCTTGCAGATTCAGTTCATTAATTGTTATATAAACACTAATTATTTGAATAATGAGAAGCACAAGCATGTTTCTTAGGCTTGTGGTTATTAGAACCTTAATTTAGTAATCATAATGGCCCTGGATTCCATCAGGGAAGCAACAAACCTAGCAAACAGTAGCCCCCATATGAAAAAATACAACTAATTTCTTATATGGTCAAACATGCTAAAGGTAAACTCATATATTATTCTGAAAAAGGGTATATATGATTCTTCTACACTGTCTATATTATCCTTATTTTTTCTTAAAGGTATATCATGCATGGTTTTCTGGCCCTTTTGGACTCTTTGTTTGTAATCGAAGAAGTCTCCTCAGTCCCACCCACACCTCTATTGAGGACACACCCTCAAGCCCTACAAGCAAAATGTCAAGGGAAGAAGTGAGGTGGTCAGAGGTTTATCTGTTTTACATGTGTGACTCAGTATTACATTGCAAACTATTGGAGAACAACTTCACAATTTTTTGCAAACATTTTTGCATTTTCGCATAGATTGTTTTGTATTTGTGGCATTTCATTTATATCTAAATGAAATACCAAAATTATTATAATAAATAAGCTAAACAAATTTAGTATTGTAAATGGCAGAAGTGTCTTGCTTCATTTAAATTTGCTTCATTTTCCAAGTCTCTGTGATGCTCACATCAGTTATAAAGCCTTAAATAGAACACTACATAAATAGACAAGGATTGGCCAGATTTAGCATCTGCATGAAGGGTTTAAATTAAAGCTGACAGTCTGCTCATTAAAATGATATTCATTGTCTAAATACAAATTCAATCTGCTGGAATACCGAGCTGAAAAAAAAAAGTGTCGATTTCCAAATACTTATCAACTGCATTGTAGATAGGGAAAGCATAGCCCAAGGTGGTGTCATATGATAGGCTTGTCTTCATCACACCGTGAAAGAGTGAGATGAAAACAATTGGACGCCTGCTTTCTTGCTTCATCAGCACCAACTGAAAGTCCATTTCAAATCGGAGAAGATGGAAGACGCAGCAGTGAAGGTCTAAAATATTATTTCGGAAATTTGAAATTGGAAAAAAGCAAATATGTCAACAATTAATGTGTATATTTATCTCCATTTTAGTTCCATATCATGATCACTTGGTGCAATGAGATCACTATAAGCCTTCACTAAAATGAGAAATTTAGGTTAACTGTTTTATTATTAGGTTTTCATTTCCACATCAGTTCCCCACATGTGAGGCTTTGTCGGAGGTGGATATGCAGTAGTCATTTGTGCAAATGGACGATAATCATACATTTATATTGATGCACTTTGGCAATTTGTGCTTATTTGGTTCATGTTGATCACCACCTCACGTCACTGTAATGAATGCAAACTTCAGATTTCATCAGTTCTATTTTTTTCCTCTTTCAGAAAATCCTCCTGAGATCCTTCAGAAAATATATAAAAACATATTACTAGAAGTAAAAAAAAAATAAAAAAAAAATTATTTATTTTATTTTTATTTATTGTCCTTTGTAATGTAGGTTTCTGCACTGTTCAGATCAGACTCATGTTCACTACAAGGGACAAAAATGAATTTCCAGTTCTTATATGAGGATATGGTGACACCTTTGATGTTATTGCAAATTCAGAATATCAATATAGGTGGATTTACTATTTTGCTATTGAATAACATAAATGTTTATATGTGTAGCAAGCAGCATGAAAATACTGCTTCTCCCCTTGTAAGCCAAAATGAAGATAATCCACAGCTGTGCAGCCCTGCACAGGGCAGTCAGAATTTAGCAACAGAGCCACAGGTGTGCGTGCCTCTGACAACAGAATTAAACAAAAGGAAAATGACTGGAAAACAATTTCTTAAAAGTAAGTGCTGTTGATGAACAGAGAACAGAAAAATACAAGCATCAACTGTGTACTATTTCTCCACTGATGTAATCTTTATTTCCTCACAGAATCATAATCATTTTGAAGGTCCAGCCACCTCTGAGGAACTGCTGTTTTAATTCCGTACATGGCATGCTTCAGCAGTCTTTTGACCAATCGAATGTACACTGCAAAGTGGTTAGAATTTGTTCTCAGGTACAGTTTAAAGTGCGGTGTATCTGAATGATAAGCGAGAGGGTGTGTGTGTGTGTGAACCCAATCATCCCTGTGATTCTCATCAGGGAGTAATTACAGACACCGGCCTGGTGAACCCAGTTTGTTCCTGGATTCCCCTGATCACTTCCACTTCTACCCATCCACACTGATTATGTGACCAAAGCCTGTAATTAAAAATCAAGCAAGGCTGCCATTCACAACATAATCACTATTATTATCATCATCATCCAAACGAGCACTCTTAACTTTCCTTTATTCTGGGATGTTCTAAGTGTTGCCAGATTCAGTGATGTTAATTAGACCATCATAGAGAGAACTGAAGGCTGAAGTTGCTTTGCAATCATACACAACCAGCCCTATCAATTTCAGCTAACTGTAATATATGTTTAGATAAGCCACGAGAGGATATGATACACTTGGAACGTGTGTCCTCAAGGTGCACCACTGGTAGCGTTATGTGTTCCACGTAGAGTTGGCATACTCACTCCAGAAACAAAGCTAATTTCCTAAACTACAAAACCAGCTAATTGCTTTGGCATTGACACAAAACTGTTGATTTTTCATGTTCAGAAGCTGATGTGCTCGCTCATAACTTGTCACCTGCGGGGCCAAAACTACTGATCCCGGTTTTGGTGCGGTCCCACCTGAATTGTAGCTCTCTAAGCACAGGCTATGAAGCATATCAAAACTTTTTATCCCAACTGATCTTATTCCTAGCTCCTTTTCCTTGCCACTACATTATATGCCCAATTCAAAACTATTACATTTTCATTTATCTTAAACCGGGAATTCAGATCCTGGAGACAAATTATTTGGTTTCAGGTGTCAGATGACTACACTAAACTTCAGTACATAATGATTTCACCTGGCAGCTTGTAGAAAGCTAGCAAAACTCTTAATATTGGCATCTTGTTATGTTTGCCAATATAGCTTTGCATCAAACCAGCGTTGTTGCTCCTTTAGGACTCCATTACACAGTCTGGAATGGGAAACAGAGCAGCCACATTGGGCAATTAATATTAGTGAATTGCAGAATTAATTTTTTTACAGGCTCCTCTTGGCAGCCCGACATTATAACCACAACAGCAGTTGAAAGGTAGCGACCACAAAGAATGGGGATGTGTGCTTCGTGGTTCGCTACTCGAGGTTCAAGCAAGAGTAGTTGGGTAGTCCCATGCAATCAAGAAGAGGGCATTGTATGGTTAGAAATTTCAATCAGTCTTCACATCTGATTTATTTTCTGAGTGCTGTGCAAGCATCAATAACCATATTGCTAAATGTGACCTAAACAATGTTTGTCCCTCTCCAGCGTACGCATCGGCCCAAATGGAGTCTCTGAGGGAGGGCTACTCCAGGTCACCCGCTGCTCTACGTGAGAGCAGTGTCACCATGTCCTCCTCTCCATCTCGCCCCCTGTCCAGATCCTGCCTGCAGATCACCAAGGATAAGGGTGTCGGCCAGTACCTTTCACTGAAGTTGCGATTCCCCAAAGGGCATTGAGAGCAGACAGTGGCTCATGGCACAAGTATTACAGTTCAAGATTGCAGCTTGCTCTCAGATTTCTGTGTGAAAATGAAATGTCTCATTAGCAGTTTATTATTACCATTAGTTTGCACTGATAATTGCTGATCTTATTTATATAGGCAATTTGCGCACATTATAAACATGCTCGTATTAGGCTTTTACTGTATGTAGGCCTATAGTCATTAATGCTGCATCTATTTGATACATGTTTTACCCATGTAAACTGCCACCTGTGCTGCTTCTTTATATGAGCTTCATAAAACAATGCTTTATGTAATCGATTCATCGCCCAAATGAGCCCATAGAAAGCCTTTGTAAGTTCCTCCTTCTTCTGGAAACTGTCTTGTTATTGCAGCGGCAGCACACAATGGCAAGGACTTCTTTATGTGCCTCCCCAGAATGCCATAGGCCCAGCAGATAACCTTCTTTAGGACGTGTAGCAGTATTGCCCAGGGATAAGAACACATTAGTATCAGAAGAGAAATGTTTTAACTTACTCATGAGTACTGGTGTGGGCGATGTTACTGCTGGAAAATATGCTGTCTGGAGCACAAAGAGATTGAGACAGTATGCTTCAAAGCCTGGGAGCTCTGTAACACAATTAATGCCTGGCCTGCGAGTAAGGTTCTCCACTAATTTCCAGAAGGCATCCACTTCCTAGCAGCACATCCTCTCCTCGGCTCAGGCCATAGGCTGGCAGTGCCTGCACAAGCACCTACCGAGCATCTATTACTGTAAAGTTAATCCTATAATACTGCAGAACACAGACAAAAGGCAGGAACTTCATTTTTGGTAAAAATAATAATAATAATAGTAATTATCCTTTTCATTTTTGTGACATTGAAAACATCCTTTATTACACGGACAAATATAATGTCTCTGTTTTGTGTTTTGGAGAAAATAGGGTGGTCGATTTACAGTAACTACGAAAAGCCACAGAGAAGCCAAAGCAAACCACCGTAACTTCACTTACTGCATTCTGCCTTTGTTTTACCCCCTCAACATTCAGCAAGAAAACATTGTGGGACCAGGCTGAAATTTTACTCTGGAATTCTCAATCTAATGATTGTGAAAATATTAAAATGTACTTCTGTCAAATCATTTTTAATAAAGACCAAAATGCGCCTTTTCACACTCATT
Source organism: Anguilla rostrata (assembly GCF_018555375.3). Taxonomy (NCBI): domain Eukaryota; kingdom Metazoa; phylum Chordata; class Actinopteri; order Anguilliformes; family Anguillidae; genus Anguilla; species Anguilla rostrata. The sequence goes on from NC_057935.1 coordinate 45,154,949, forward strand.
GTGCAGTGTTGCAAAGTCATATTAAAATTAGGAATTTATTTCTGCTCTTGTGCAGGTAAAGAAATAGATCTCTTTAGAATGACATCAAAATTAAAAACCTGAAAATGACTTAATTGCCAACACACAAAGAAAACAGCAAAAACTGCAAAGGAATAACTTAACTGCAAGCAGGTCAGCATTCTGGAATGGCCCATTGGCCAATCAATGACATCTCATGAAAAATCTCTGATTTGACTCGTTTTATGTTCATCATTGCTTTCTGTCTAACTTGGCAGAGTAGGAGCAAATTCACATGGAGGAAGGGCAAAATGTAGGGTTGCCTGATTTGAGGATGGGGTCACCTGAAAACTTGGGGGTGGGGGGGGGGGGGGATGTAATTTTTGTCCCTTTAAATGAGTGAATGTAGACTACTGCATGTTGAACATCAAAACAACCCAACTATAATAAAGCAATGAGGCGAAAAGGTTGTGGTAGGCTATATTGCCAATATAGGAGAACTAACTGGAATTAAGGGTCTCTCGAATTGCTGCTTTCAGGATACACAATTGTGGAAAACATTTGATGTATTTCATTTTCTGTCTACGTGTCAGGACATTTTGTTTGCTTTAAAAGTCACAATGTTGATAGAATCACCACTGCAGTCTCCTGACTCTCATTTTCTCCCCCCCCTCTTCACAACAGTTGAAGATTGTACTTCCAATTTATGACCTCCCCTCAGGCACAAAACACAGTGGAAAACAGTCCAATCGTGCAAGGCTTTGAGCTTATTGCATCCTCACCCAATTAGACTAAAATCCATGGCTTTATTTGTTAGTTCTGGTTTAGACTCAAGCCGATTGATATCCATTTCTACCTAATGAGACCTTTGCATTGCAATTTCAGTTATTTTGTGCAATAGGGTAAATGTCACACCAGAGTGGTGCTTTTGTTATTTGAAATCTATAATACTCTCTTCTAGTGAGACACACTACACAGACAGCCTAAATATGTGAGATGGATTTAAAGCAGGCATGTGCATCTGCAGTCCTGGATAGCTTGTGTGTACACTCTTTCTTTGTTCAAAACATGGATTCTGGCTCAATCATTGTGATCATTTACACAGTAAAATGTTTCAACCAAGGATATATGTTCAGTCTGAACATATATGTAGCTCATGATTTTATCAAAAATGGCAGAGCAAACAAATCTTGAGCACACTGAGTTTTATTTATAAAACGGATTGGCCTTTGTTGTACTGATTGAAAGGAAACCTATCAACACTGTGAGAGCTCTGTGTACATTATACAAATCCAGGAATACAAGAGACAATTTTTCTGGGTTACTTAACGCTGGCCTTGACACTAGATGATATTTTAAGCGATTTCAGTCTTAGGAGTCGTAGTAAAGTCTGTCCAGTCTTACCTCAGTCAGTCCGCACCCCCGTCACGACTCACAATTTCTGTGGGATTGTATTAAGGCGGCTGACTGAGTTTGTCACAGTCTTTTCCTCGCCTCGACCATCACGACAAAATCAAACATGTTTAATATTATCTTTTAAGTCTTTAGTCTTGGCTCAAAGGGTTTGTGATGGTTAACAACGCGATTTATAAGCCTACACTGCCAATAGGTGCGCCGGCTTTAGCCCCGTCTGGATAAAATTAGTATTGCATGACAGCATTGGTAATGTACCTATTTTTATCATTGCACATCAGTGATTTCATTGGGCGATCTGCACAGAAAAAGCCTTTCCCTTTACTACTCCCTAAAATTACTGAGGGGGCTGTTTGGCTGTTCCAGGTGTAGGTCTATTCGCCACAGATTCCTACCAGGGGAAAAAAAAGAAAGAAAAAAAACACAAAACAGCACACATGTAACATTATGAAGTAACAAAATAATTTTTCCAAAATAGGCTACACAAAGCCAAAAACGGGAAGTACTATAAAAATGTACCCAAAATAGTTTCATTTGCATCAAATATTGATACAAAGGAAATCATTTGTTGGTCTGGATGGTAAAAACAGAAAAACAGTTGGTTTTTTCAGCCTTAATTATTATTCGAGTGCCTGGTAATCCTTTACATGGTCGTGAATTATGCTCCTAAAAACTGCTGTATCTTACCTCCCCTCATGAAACTAATCCCGTCTGGACAGGGCTTTTGCCTGACAATGGTAGTGGGTTTCTGACAGAAAGAGGAAGGCTAAAAAAATCTAAGATGAAAAAATCTAAAATAATTCTGTTGTAATTTTATGTTTGAAGCTGCATGATTCTCAGTATATTCAGAATCTTAAGATGTGTGCACCTCTAGGTCTAAAAACCCACAATTTTTGTTAAATGTGAGAGTTAAATTTCAATTGTCTAGTGGTCATCTAGTACATGGGAGGCATACGAAACTGTCAAAACTCTGTCTTAATCTGGAAGGCCACAGCATCTGTAGGTTTATGCGATTTCATTTCAATCAGCTTCTCAAGTAGGTCTTGGAAACAAGGTGTGTGGATACCTTGGGCAGTCTAATCACCTCAATTAAAAAGCGCTCATCACTTATCACAGAGCACAATAAAATTGAGCAAACACTGCAGCCCTCCAGGACTGAAGTCTAACACCCTACCCTCTTAACTATGGACCAAAGCAGCCCAACGTGGATCCAATCTCTGGTGTAGGCTCTCCTGCAGTGTGCTCTGGTTCTAATTGAATCAGTGGAAGCGTGTGTCCAGGCTGAGAGCGTGCCAGCTGTGGAGGGACAAATCCAATATGGCAGTACGCTGTAGCCATGGCCAGTGCCCAGGGAAGCAAGGCAGCGGGCATCCTCCGCACATGGTCTTCACGGCCTGCCTGCCTGCAGCAGCTACATCAGCCGAGTGATCCTCACAGTGCAGTTGCTGTGGCAACTCACCTGGTCAATTCTATAGTGAAAAAGACACAGCTGTCTGGCTGCACGTTTCACAGGAAGCACGTGTTAGGATGCGGGAGGTGGAGGATGAGAATTGATGGAGGAAGCTGCACCAATGAGGAAGGCTATTGCCATTCAAAATTGGGATGAAAAATAGAACAAACAAAAAGCAGTCATACATCACTGTATAAACAAGTGGCATGTCCCGCTGTGAAATGCAGTTACAGTATTGTATAACCTACTTGCAGCACAATAATCCTGCCATAGAAACAGACAATGGCGAATCTATGCTATTTATTTCTGTTTTCAAAAGGATGATCATAAAATGAAGTTGAATGATTTTGATGCCTCGTCATTAAAAAAAAAATAAAAAGAATGGTCTTTCATTTCCCTCACACTGTTCGAAGCATCACCCCCTCTCTCTGTCTGTTTCACCTTAAACCCTCCAGGTGGAAAGGGCAGACAGAGGGCAGACATTTTGACTGTGTGATCAGTTCAAATTCATCCTATTCTCCAACCTGATTTCTCCATTTTTTTCACATTTGTCCTATCCCTGAGACAAATTCCGTGTACAAATGTTTAAAGCAGTGCAAAAATCCCAAGGACGTCTCTGCTCAGGGACAAATTCAGATAAACTCAGTTATGGCCAGCCACGGCTAAGGGTTATCCAGATTCTTCAAAAAGGGGCATAAGACTCTGGGAGTAGGTCGGTGAGGGTTTTTTGGGACATCCCTGGGAAATGCCCATGCAGAGGTACAGTGTCGACTGTAAGATTCGATTCTACAAGACTGTTATGAACCCAAAAGGTCAATGCTCTAAAACACTGATTTACCTGGTACTGTCACAGATAAAACAATGGAACTGTGTACCAAGTGTTGTACGTGCTGCACATTGTTTTCTATGGCGCTAAATGTGGGTGGATTCCAAATCATATATATATGTGTATCAGCCTGTTAGCTTTCTCAGGATCGTTCTTCTTCTCTTTCTACGAAGCCCCTAAAGCAGAGGTGTCAAAGTCCAGTCCTGGAGGGCAGCAGTGTCTGCTTCTTCTTAGCTATTGGTTTTCTGAATCAACCATTATGACCAGTTTCTGTGATTACTGTGTGGCACAACCTCCCTCTGTTACTACTGTGACTGTACCAATGGTACTGATCAAGAGAATGTGATTAACTTGTGAGCAATGTAACCATTGCTGTATCACGTATCCAGTTAGACAGATGTAGCATTCGGTCCGCCGGAGAAGCGGATTGGTCTTGGTTGCGCTGGCTGGTGGAGAGAGCACACACACCTGGGCTGCGTTAGCTAATCAGCCCAGGTGCTTAAAGGTGTGCTGCTCTCCACAGTTCGGGGCCGAGACTGGGAGCTCACACCGAGAACGTGTTATGATTTTTGTTTCAGTTTTGTTTATTTGAACACAATACGGAGAAAAGTAATCCGCCACTGGAAAAGTGGGAGGAGCTGGTCTGCTGGAAAGCAGTCTAGGTACAAAGTGGGGAACTGAAAAGTTTCCACTCCGTTTTACTTTCTTTTGTCTTTGTTATTTTAGCTTGTTGTTTTAGTTTATTGTTTTTGCGCAGAACCGGTGAGGGGGAAGGGTGAAGGTGCTCGTTTATTTGATTTCATGTTAGTGTGGGTGTGCTCTCTCTCTCTCTCTCTGCTGCATCTCCCTCTCAGTGGTGTCACGCTGGCGTGTGACATCAGAATATTCAAGACAGAGCTAACTAGACAGATAAATCAATTATAATACATAATACAGACTATAAATAATTTGTGACTCTTCAGTTAAAGTTGCAGGAATTGCATGCTTGGCATTTGCATTTCAGGTAAATTAGGAAGTTATGTAGCAGCTAGTCAGCTGCGTCACTCACTCTTCATAACTAACTTACATTCTTGTTTTCAAACTGCGCCAGGGACCACATAAATGTAGATGTAACTTGTTGCATCCAAAACACATGCCTGATAAAAGTGCTTTTAAACTATATATTCAACATTGGCTACTGGTTTTGTGAATCAATCTTTAAAACCTGTTGGTAAAGTCTAGCAGCAGTCAGAGCCCTCTGCCAACATGGCCGCACTTTGATGCAAGAACTAATGACAATAGGCTTATTTTCGAATAAAATTAAGAACTTGCTAAGCGTATCAAATTAAAGTTGATGTCAGGCAATGGTATGTCCTCTAAGAGTTCTTTTTTAATACTCGTAATATTTAGGAAATGACAATATCAGTCGCATGAATGGTGAAACAAAACTATCTAGACTTGTAGCAACCTTTAAATACTGTAACTTCTGATCTATTGGGCTAAAATTTGGGAATGTGCTGTCTAGGCTACAGTTTACAGCTACTACAAAGTGAGTACTTTGTTCTTTAAAGAAATGTAACATTCGTTTTTTCACTTGTCCAGATAGTATGATGCAAGACAGAGCTAACCAGAGAGATAACAATATGAGGCTATTTTTACATTGCAGGATGAGCAAACAAGTATGACTCTTGTCCCTGTTCTACATCCCTCCCAAGTCATATTCAGATTAACATTTTCATAGATAATGCAGTTACTAATATTAGGCTATGAGGCCTCATCAAGACAGGTCTCTGTTTTGCCAAGCTACAATGGCTTACTCAAATATGAGTTCCATAAATACTGTGTCTTTTGTAGGCCTAAATTTTAACCAAAACTCAATTCCAGTGAAATAACTACATTATATGTATGACGGTCATAAAAGGTGTTTATTTTTATTATTCAATTATGTAAACCAAAGACATGTAAAGCGTACATCAATGTAATTCTAGGTCTGTAAAAGCCTGGCTGAAAAATAGGCTTTACTATAACAGTAAAAAGGTCAAATAAAATGGTTTTTCCTTGGGCTTGACTTGCACGGTAACAAATTCAAACCTGCTACAGAGACCTGCTCTTTAACCATGGACCGCATCTCAGCAACGTCCCGGTAATGATTTCCATGGTAACAGAGATCCAAGAAAGTGGCAAAACACATTCGTTTTTGCATGTTTTCAACCTTGTATTTAGAGAGCACTTTGTCAAGGATGCTCATTTTGATCTCGCTGACCAGCACATCAGCAGCAGACGCAGGGAGGACCTTATTTTCCAGCAAGTGCAACCTAGGTAGTATTAATGACATGGTCACTTAATCTGAAAAAAGTCAGTAAACTCTGACAGTGGCTTCAAAGCAGTATTTAGGCCTTCGAGCACACTTTTTGTCCTGCTAAGTAACATTTGTTCGTGGACGTCTTTCTTTGGCAAAGACACACTTGATAGCTTTGGCATGCACTAATATTGGGTCAACCATTTTCTGTTTCGATCTCTACCAAGTAGGGAACACCTGTTACAAAAAATCCTATCTATATATAAACTATACTCGCTTATTCCTGATCAGGGTCATGGGAGGTGCTGGAGCCTATCCCAACATGCACTGGGAAATAGGCAGGGATATAACCTGAACAGTTTGCCAATCCATCGCAGGGCACACACACCATTCAGTTACACACTCATACTTATCACATTTAGACTCCCAAATTAACCTAACTTGTATGTCTTTGGACTATGAGAGGAAACTGGAGTATTTAGAGGAAATTCACATGAACACAGGGAGAGCATGCAAACGAGACACAGAAAGGTCCCAGCCAGGGATTCAAACCAAGGATCTTCTTACTGTGAGGCAAATTGGTTACACTGAAATTGGGTTCGGGCTCCAGTAGGAGGGCTCTCAGTAGTGGCTGCCTTAGCCATCATAGGTTATACACTGCTGGCCGAGAATTGTATAGTAGCTGGATGGAGCTTCTGTCCAAGTGTTTATTTTAGTTTTTTTGGTACGAAGACTACATGTACTTTTTGTGTTGACAATCTTTATAGTGCCTAGCCTCATCTTCTCTGTTTATTTTTCCCTGGGGCTCCTGCCCCTCCCTCGCTCTGAGTTCACAGACTGCTCCAGCTTTGTTTCCTTTCCCTGAGTTCACGGGATAGCTCCAGCCATGTCCCTCATTTCATGACTGCACTAGAATGAACTATAAAGTACAATTTGGACTTCTACTGGTTAGTTTATTACTTCAACTGTAACCTGCTTTAAACCCCTTTTTATAGCATTTCATTTCTGTTACATTCCATTCTAACACCATCAAAATGGTCAAGCATACATGCAATATGACGGTCAATTTGACCGTTCATTGCCATTTAACAAGTATTTCTAACTTTATTTCCTTGTGCAATATTGATATTCAAATTATATCAGAAGGTTCAAGAAACATGCTTACAAAAAATCATGTTCAAAATAATTGCTCCTCCAGGATAATATCTTGTGCATACAAAATTAAAAAAGTACCATTTTTCAGGACTTTGGGGGTTCCAGCATCTTTGTGACAGTTCTCTTTAAAAAAGCACTATACAAATAAAATGGGTGTGTGCACCAAAGTTTGTTACAATGCCTTATGTATATGTGATATTTCAGTTTTTTATTTTTAATTCATTATCAAAAAATTCTAAAATCTTGCTTTGTCATTATGGGGTATTGTGTTTAGATTGATGAGAATAAAAATTTAATCCATTATATAATAAGGATGTAATGCAACAAAATGTGGAAAAAGTGAAGGGGTCTGAATACTTTCCAAAGGCACTGTAATATTTTGTAAATAAAACTACGTAATACATTTTTGAAATTGTATTTTTTTTTCTACATTTTCTTCCATGTTCCTGTCCCAGTCATCTGACATGACATGCTTCAAATGACCAATTGTAGCTCTCCCACAGATAGTCACCATCCACATTGCCAGTGGAACATCAGCAGCTGTTGTTGTAAATTATTTATTAATCTTTATTAATCACAACCAAGCAATGGGAAAGGAAAGAGCCCCTTACTCTGCAAAGAAACTCTTATTGCCCCCTCATACCTCACATAAACACTGCATGCTTCCTGTTTTAAGAGTTCATGAGAAATAATTACTGCATGCCTGGCTTGAAGCTTTTATTCTCTGGTTAGTATTGCCTGTGGGTGATTTTTGGAATAGTCTAAATGAAGGAAAATTGATGATGAAACCATGAAGTGGCTTTTTTTTACATGTAATTTTATAAAGCCATTGCAATCTACAGAAACTTCCTCAACTTAATTTCTGCTACAATGATGGTGAATTTATTGAAGATTTTTGTGTGGTCATGAACTAAACCTAGGAACATTTCGCTGTCTCATCAAGGTGACATTGGCCTGATTATGAATGATTCATGTTGCCAGTAGATGGTTTATGCATTTCATTTCCTATTTCCTGGGACCTATTATGCCCACAGTTTAGGAGCTCACCCCATTTACCAATATACACAGCATCCCCTAAAAATGAGATCAGAATTCCAAGAAATCATTCTAGTGGGTGCTATTTTATAGCATATAATGCACAATAAAAATACAAAGAAGCATACCAAGTTTTAACTCTTTGAAGAGGGATATGAGGACACACAAGCTATCCTCAAACCCAGTCCCATGATTGTAAGTTGCTCCATTTGTCAGAATGGAATGTCTCATGCACCAGGAGATATCCCAAATCAGGCATTGTGGTACCAGGGGGATAATATTAAGCCCCTTTCATACATGCATCTCATCCCATAAATGTTACAGCAATTTTCTGCATCAGCATCATGTGTAAACAGAAGCATGGGTAGATTTTGTGTGTAAGAGGTTCCTCTAATTGGCCACATCAGGACCTAGTACGATTTATGGAAATATTCAGGCTCAGTTCTAGGGTGAACAAAAGCAGCAACATTCCTGGGTAAAGCACGTGAAAGGTTATGACATTCATACATATGACGAGTTTATGTGGTGCAAGCAAGCCGATCATAAGATACACAGAGGGCGACACATTACATTCTGCGAGTAGTTATTTCTAGTACGGTTGTTTCTACAAGGTTTAGCATGTACTTAAATGTGTCGCATGATATTTGAAAGTGCTTTCTCCATTGCTCTCCATCAAAGTTTTTTTAAGAAACTTGACTAGAACACCTGGCAATGTGGCCTCCAGCTTGCACATTTTTCTTTCAAAGTCTTTCTGTTGTTGAACCCAAGAAATAAACACTATGGTTTACCACATAGCATGTCCATCTCCGGAGTCTAGCTGCATTGTGTTCATCTTTACTTCCCTTTGGTTTTTCATCCAAGCCTCTAATGATGTCTTCCAGGCATCTTTGTGTTTTGAACATTATGGAAAAACAATGTGTTGTATAGTAGTAACATTATGAGAAAATCATGCCTTGCCAAAACTATCCAGAATGGTCACGTTTTGTGTGAACAGACTCGACATGGACTTTTTCCAGACTGAAGAGGTATGTGTGAACTGGAAAAATCATTACCTAATCCAGATAATTGAACCAAGCAATATTGTGGGTTCCTTGCATGAACAGGGCTTTAGAGAGCTTGCACACTAATGCCAAAAACTCACAGGCTTACATCAAGAATGCCAACAGAGGTCCATCCTTGTGTGATTGACATCTTCAGGGCAATGTACCTCTCAAATCCACATGGTCAATCATTCACCAGCCTTCATAGGAGATGCACAAATGGGGTTCTTTCGCATCAACAAATTTTACCAACTGTACTATGCCAAGACAAAGTTAGCTTGCCATAGTCCACCAAATACAACTAAACCAGTTTATTTCTCTTCATGTTATAAGGGAAATAACTCCCACGCAGCATACGCCTAAGGTGAGATCCGTCAACATTCCAGACTTCCAGACTTTAACCCACAAGTCTCCAAAGAGGAGTCCACATTCTCAAAGCTGAACTTTTGACCAGTTTAAGAGCTGCTCTATTTTATTAATAGACACTGGAACTGGCCTGCACTGATACACACTATTAAGTATTGAAAGGCGTAGGGCTGCTAGCTGGCTCATTCGGTTAGGCACCATGCTGTATGGATGAGCTCCGCAGTCTTGGATCAAATCCAGTCCAAGCCAGTGCTGAGTGTGGCCAGTAGCCCCAAAGGGCCCTGTGTTGTGTGTTCAATTTTAGTGGCTTATGACTTATTTTGTTTTTATTCAGCTTTTTCTGAATATATTTTAATTTAAAAAGTTTTCTTCAAGACCATTTTCTGCCAAACTAAGATAATATTATACAGACTATATACACAATAGTGGTGCAATGAAAACAGCAGATGATAGGCAACTAAATCATAGATTTTTTAATTTTGCATTTTGGCATTTAGCAGATGCTTTCATCCAGAGTGTTTACAAAAGTTTATTCACAAAGTTTAGGCAAAAGAAATCAGAGATGGCACCAAGCCATCAATCACCAACAGGTTGTAGGTTTATACAATAAGTACTACAACCATTAAGAGTCATAGTAGGTTCAAAGGGAGATTGAGCATGTAGTCATTTGGTGTAGCAAATGGGCTTGAGTATATGATGTTTAATGGAGCTTAAGAATGGGGTATTTCAACCCAGAATAAATGTTTAAATTGTTTTGTTTTCAGTCTGTTGTGGAAGTTAGGCAATGGCTTAGCTTGTCCTGACTGTAGTGGGGAGTCATTGCAGGGCCAGGGTAAAGAGGAGACTTCAATTGATCAAAAGTGATAAAAAAATTGAGAAAATATGTTGCTCGATACCAGTGAAAGCATTCATTTTATAACAATATATGTTATTTTATTTAGTGGCTTCTGTGTATTGATTACATTGTTGCATTGCAAGGGTATTTTTGTTAACCACTCTGGTAAGTAAAATCAGAGTACTGTGGGGAAAAAAACTGCCAGAAGACTTCAGTTTCCAGAAAGGGGCGAGATTTTACTAATGACTTAAAGCTAAATTAATGGGTTGTTTTTTTTTTTTTTTTTTTTTTTTTACAGATACAAAACATGCTGAGTATATAAAATATCAGGTGTTAGAACTAGCATTATTAGTTTGCAGTTCAATATTCAAGCCTATCTATTTATACATTTGCTTTTCTTCAATAATTGTTTTAGTTGGGCAATTTATAAACTGTAACAGACAGTAAACAGTATGTTTATTTCTGTTTTCAAAAAGCTGAAAAGCAGGGCAGATCTTCCACTCGAGTGTGTCTTAAGAGGAACTAAAATGTATAGTTTGAGATTACTTCCTCTCTTTCTGCTGCCACAAATGCAACACAAATAGATATATGAGATTGAAGATTTCTGAAATATATAATCTACAAATGCCTTTTTTTTCTTTTACGCTCAGTTTTATGGTCGCAGATAGTTTGTAATATATCTGAAGAGCATCTTTTAAAGCACTCAAAAGTAAATAATAAATCCATGGACCACTTCCAATTATATAAGTATATAATTCATTTCCTAGTAAAGTTTTGACAGAAGCCAACAGTATTTTTTAAAGTAATGCTGTTACATTTCTGTAAAGACTTGTATTGTCATCATGTAAAAAAAATATTGATAATATGCAACATGGAATTTAATCAAATCGGTCGTTAAATGGTGACAACAAAAACACAATTTCCATTCACAACAAATAATCTCTGCCTGCTTTCCAGTTACTATTTTGGGAGAGGCACAAGGCCAAGAAAAGACCACAAGAAGCACTCAATTTATCATTTGTGATATAAGGCCCAGTAACCACCCGGCATTATATGCCTACTGTTTTTAACCAAGATTTTTCTATTTGTGCTTCTGTTAGTACCGTCTTTCATGTCAACAAGAAGCACAACCTTTGCCTTTTCAGGGCCAGAACGTGTACTGATGAAGCATTCATATGAAAGCTCTGTGTGTTGAAATCAAGCATTTCCTGTGCAAACTAATTTTTTTTACTGCAGAGTATTCTATTTTCCCCACTTATAATACCTATGATGAAAGGCTACAAGTACCCTACAGCCTGCTGGCGGCTCACCGATCATTTAAATGATAGAATGCATGATACATCACTGTCACTGATTTCCTGCTGAGTTCCTCTCGTTATGTCTTAGCAAGTTGTGCCATCCTCCTTTATGCAGCTCTTTTGCTTTTTTCCCCACCTTTGAACATTAGTATTTCTTAAGTGTTGGGAAGTTTGATTCTTTAAAATGAACTTAACATTTTGAGTCATTCGAGTTACTTTCTGAGACTTAACTATTAAAAAATAACTTTCTTTGCCGAATATACTTTTTTTCTGCTCATCTCGTCACCTCGCAGCTTGTTGCCAGACGCAGATATTTTAATGTATTTTAACAGTTGAGAGAGACTGTATTTCTCTTCTCCCACATAGGTACTACATCTTTAAAAAAATGTTTGCACTTTAAGCAGCGAGACAAGTGTCTTTATTCAGCACAATACAATGGTGTCTTTCCCACACACAGAAAACTCTCACATGGTGTGAATATCAATCTTACTCTTGCTGTGCCACCTAGAACTCTCAGAAAGTGGGTGGTACTAACACTATAAAAGCAGGGTCACTGTATTATGAAACTCAAAAAGCTAAATTGGTGGCAATGAGGTCCCAGCTGTGTATAGTTGAAGTTAGACAGCTGGTCTCGAATGCCAATTTGCAATAAATTATTCAGTATGTAGAATATATAGGTTATGTGGCCTACTAGCATCTAGCATCAGTTCCGAAGGGAACCCCTGGTCCGACAGCCATATTGTTCGCTAGCTAAGTAGCTAACCTCAGCGTTACAGGTGGTGAGTGAAAACTGCGAGCAGATAGCTGGTTTATTGTAGTTAACTTTGAACTATAGTTAATTTCACTGGCTAGCTAGCTAGCCATACAATTTTTAGCTTTATTTCTACTAGCTAGTGCAGTGTAATGAAACATCCTAAGAATAGCTAGGTAGACTAGTTAAGCAGACAGCCAGTCTGCACCTGAATGTAATGCATGGTTGGAAGCAGTTCTGAATATTAGCAATCAGTTGTTGTGATAAAGCTGTTTAATGCAGGCATTTTTCAGAATTCTATTTTTTTTTAACCCAGTTTCCATTTATTTTTATTTGATATTGAAGTAATTGTTATGGCAAGTTCGACATACTCTCTTGAAATGACAGAAGGGAATGTTTTCTATACGTTTTTTTGGATGGAAACTATCTGCTTGTAAAATAGTATTTCTGTCTGTGGGTTTTCTGGAGATTGATCTGTAAAAAAGAAAAAACGTCATCATTTTTACTGATATCCAGGTCTAGAAAATGTACACCGTTTTTACTCTAAGTCTAATGTTAGCTTTATATTAACATTTATATTCTTAAGATATTCAGGAAAAGCAATTAATTAGGTTTCTGATCCAGACCAAAATAAAATTGTCATAAATATATCATCCCCACCATATAAATGTGGTCAAAATAGATACTTTTGCATTGATCAAATTACAATGTAATGTAATGTAAATATTAATTAGCATACGAGGAGCTACAACATGCTCCCATAGCACAGCCTTTAATTTGTTTAAAAAATATGGTCTTGAAAGATAAATATATTGTTATTCAGAGACCACTCAGTGACTGACACAATGAATTCTCTAGGGAGCATGTCAGTCTCAGGCCACGTTCTCAAGAAATAGCTTACAGCTGCCAAGCCTTGCTTGTGTTAAATGGATGTGTATAAGGATTGTACATCCATTGTGACCAAAATGACTGTCCTATTATCCAGTTGCTTGACTTTGTTTAGGACATCTGCGCTGTCTTAAATATAGGCTGGATATGAAGGAATACATTGTTTAATAAAGTAATCAATATATTTAGATATGGGTTCAGAGAGACTGTCATTCCCTGAGATTACTGGTCTACCTAGAGGATTTTCTAAATTCTTACGCACTTTTGGGAGGATATAAAAATAATCGATTTGTGGATATGAAAAGGGTAGCACGAACCATAAAGATGATGATGATGATGAGGAAGTTCAATTCATATGGAGAACTGAATCAGTCCAGGAGCTGAAATTTAGTTTCAGCATGTACCAATTTAAAAAAAAAAAGTATGCATGCATTCCTGCGTGTGTGTGTGTGTTCTGTTTACCTGTTTACCATGACAAATCCCAATGGTGTGTTTCAGACATCCCCTTTCCACTGACATAAACCAGAGGAACCCTGCTGTAACATGGTTTGGCCACCAGACAAGATTGATATTGTATTCAAGTGAGTCCAATAGCAACACACCTGCACAGACAGGCACAGATAAATAAGAATGTATCTTGGAAAGAACATGTTACCTGTATCAAAAAGCAATTTCTATCTCAATGGGACTGACCTACATAAATAAAGTATAACTAAGAGGTTTACATATGTTTGGATCTGCAAAATTCTGACATACATTTCTAGCTACACTTCAGTAAATATGACTGTAAACATCCATTACAGTCACAAGGCCAGGAATAGATAGGCAATAGGTTATTCGGCCAAGAAAAATGTGTGTCATGACATTCCTGCACACATATCACAGAATGTGGATTTGTGCTGTTATGGCAGATGGAAGATTTAGTAAAGGCCCTGTAATTAGGCTGCTCTTCAGAAGCATAGGATCTGCTAATCACAGACAGGCAGAATAAAAATAAAACAGAAACATTTTGATCAGCGGTGCCTCTACCATTGCAGGCTTCAAGTCATACATCATTAAACATTTTTCATGCAACATTACATATTTGCCAAATCACTGAAATGAGCACGCATGTTGTCTAAGAGCTTCATAAGACTGGTTACTGTGCTGAGTTTGACCCTCACGGAGGCAAACATGACCATTAAAACAAATGACACTGCAAGGAGACTATATTGTAAACAAGGAATGTTCAATCTGTAATGTTACAAAAATAAAAAAAATAGGCCAGACAATTAAATGAAATGACTTGAGAAAGAACATCAGTGACGCCTGAAAATGAAATTGAGCATGCTATTGAGGGACAATACAAGTGACACTCAACACCTGACAGTGAAATCGAATGAGGCATGAAGCAGAGGGCTTGAGAAAAATTATGACTGACTCCTGACAGCAAATAAAAAATATGCAAAAATGACACATGGCCACATGCAAATTGAGACGTGAGAAAAAATATTGCATGACACCTGATAACAAAATTCAGACAGCTATGAGAAAAATATGAGGGAGAGGTAGAGACATCACAAAATGGACACCATAACTTATGTCGGAATTCAGTACACATTTATGTGAATTATTTGCTGATGTGTTGTTTTAATACGTTTTTTTTGCATTCACAAAGGCCAAGAAATATTTTGAAATGATTCTTGCAAAAAAAAAAGAAAACAAAAAAAAAGAACTTGTAAAAGCATGTGCTGAAATTGGCCTGCATTCCAATCCAGGTTTTCAGTGGGCAGGGTTAACTAGGTATTTTTTTACATAACAAAGGGCCTCATTCACCAACCGTTCTTAAGAAGAATTTTCTTCTTAAAACCCACTTACGCAGTTTTCACGAAGATTCTGACATTCACCAATGTTTTCTTATTTGGGATTTCTTCTTAGGTAAGAACAGAATCTACGCACACTCAAGAACACACTTACGCACATTTAAGTGCTGACACTTTTGTGCAAAATAATTGGTTATTGCGTTTTCTTCAATTCTACAGTTGTATAATATTATAGGATTTAAATTACAATAATATTTTTATAATTTATAATATTTTTTAAAATAATTATTTTAATTATTTTATAAAGCATTAAGGTCCCAGGTTCCGCCTCAGAGGGTGGTTGCCTCAGCGGAAGTTCATCTGTAAATAAATGATAAAAATCAAACCATTGTAGTGACCTTCTATTTTTGGGGGTTTTTATTATGCAATGTTTGGCATATGCTGCAAAAGGAAATGTTTACATTTTTAATACAAACTAAGCACTTAGGTAACACTTGTTAAACACATGGACATGTTGAAGTAGAGAACATTTATTCAGAGGCGTCACTAGGAGGGGTGACACCAAAATGACTGGCAATAAATTTATTGTGCAGTGTTTTGTGTAGCGACGGGTTTACTCCGATGCAGCTTATTGCCGGTTGATTTAATTAGCGGTATTAACATGACGAGAAGCGCTTTGTCGTTTGAATGCATAACACGCAATTCTTTGCGCCCATGAGCATTTTTTTTGAGATTTTACATCAAACCATTTTTTTTTACTTCATCAGTTGTGCGCCCTTCTCTGGATACAGCGTTCACTGAACGAGTAATAGCATCCCATGCATCTTTTTTTGTGTTATTTTATATACGCTACTTACGCTACTAAATATGACAGGTGGTTTGCTGTTCACGTCCCGCAGCAATATCTCCACTTCAGAACTACTGAAGTTTTTCTTACGTTTGGAGTCCAATGCTCCACTGTCTTTAGATTTTCGTTTGGGCATTATTGACTTTGTTCGCTCTCAACTTTTCTTTTCGATTTTTGTGTGTGCATACCGCCCAGCAGTCTCATGTCCTTTTATGGGGATTGGCGGGGCGTTTACCTATGCTAATTAGGAACAACTGGCACGCGCTTTACATTTACGAGGACAATGGGATTCATCATTTTAAGAACACATGTGCAAACAATTCTGCGGTTTAAGAACACGTGGTGAAACTGATGTAGACTTTTCTTAGAATCTTTCTTAAAAACAAAGTTAAGAAAAAAAACTTATGAAGATATTGGTGAATGAGGCCCAAAAACCTTAAATCCAGTGAAATCTAAGGCAAGGCAAGTTGAAAATGAATAAACACTGCCCCTTGTCTGGATACGGAGAAAGCTTTTTACACTTTTTATTTTCCCAAAAATGAAGAGACCATCAGGAAATGTGTTTTATTTCTGGACCCCACAGGCACTGCAATATCACAATAATCTGTACAGTTAGTATTTGCAATGGCCATTTTCGCCTGGAACTTGTTGCTGAACTTGGTGGATCGGTAAGTATGCCTACTATTAGCTAGAGACAATGAAATAGCTTGCAAGTAGACATGTGGAACCAAAGGACTTTCTTTATCCAAGTGTAATTTCCAGAGTTTGAGACTGCTATAGAGTATAATGGTAGTGTACAGTAGCTCTGTGTTACAACATTAATACACACTGACTGATCTTCAGGTTTAACTAGGATGGTAGAGTGAGAGCACCTGTTATCAACCACTTGAGGGGGGTGGGGGGGGATCTGTATTGACCAACTAAAACACTAACGTATGTATGTCATATTTATTTGAGAGGACTAGACAGTTACCCATTAAAATGGTGTAATCAAAGTCCAGCAGAAATACACATATTAAACTCTCTAAATTAAAAAAACAACTTCATACCTATACATTTCATTAAATCTATATACATTTAATTATATCTAATATCAACGTTTAGACCGAAATGTTGCTTTGCACATTCCGACTGCTTTCCTAATGGCTAACAAAATAAAACATTTAAATTTGGGGGGGGAGGCTGCAGTTTGTGTAATTATTGTTAATCCATTTGGACATTTGTGCTATGGCTTAGGATTGTGGCATGTTTCTGGGTTCAAAGACATTATCTGTACTGTGGTGACAGAAATTGGTAATTTGGTGGGATTTACTGCAGTGCTGTTCCTGCTTGGCTCATGTGTATCCTTATACTCTTTGAAGTGATGCATTTGGGTGTGGAAAAATAATTTCCATATGAAAATTGTTGCTTACATGGCAGACAATTTGTAAAGAACGTTCAGTGTCAGGTCAAGCCATACATTGGTTTAAGGTCAAAATAACACATAATGTGCCAAAGAGCCTAGTAAAATATGTGTATTTATACACTCATGGTGGAAAACATGAAGCAGTGTTGGAACATCGGTGATTTGAATTCTGAAATGTAACACTGTGCAAACCAAACTGTAATTATTATGCTGTAACCATTAGGTATGCAAACAGTGCATATGGGGAGAAATAAGCAGAAGGTGAGCTGAGGATAGAACATTATTTATTTATTTTTTGGCATATAAGTAGGATTCAGGTAGTATTTGCAAGTGAAGTGTATTGTTTTTGTGGGTATATATGCTGTCATAACATTCTGTTGTTGTCCCCAGAGAGTTGTGTTTAATGAATTATTAAAACACTTATTCCTGCAGGTGCAAATTACTAATGGACCACTACCTTGAAGCACTTTGTACTATTGCTACATTCCTGTGCATAATGCAGCCTCTTGGACATGTGTCTGCAATTTTGAACCAGTTGATCCAAGGTGCAAACAAGCGGAAGTAACAAAATGGTTTGGGTCATAAAAATATGGCTTTCTGTCCTTGTAATAATGGCCAGGACCATATTACCATGTACCTTGCTCTAAAGCCATGCAGACAAGTGCTTGGTTAGCCCTTGCATTGGAGACATACTTAGCAAACTATGTTGTGGCTGGAAGAGGTGTTGGTGGATCTCCAAGTTGGATACATACCCTAGCACAATGATAAGGGCACTGGGCTCCAAAATATACTGTCCCTTTGATGCAGTGTAAATGTACAAATTTACCAGAAAAACTTCCTCCTGAGTCCTACATCAGGCTAGTAATCCTCTAAATCTGTGGTGGTCCTAGCTGTATACTGGTCTTTGTTCCAACCACACCTCAAATGGCAGAAATGAGAGAGAGAATGCATCTCCTGCACTAATAGGAGCTCAATCAATACATTCTTTATTTAGAATGCAAAGGTGCACTGAGATTAGCTAGATGTAGCTAACTTCAGTAGCCTTTTGTACACGCCATTCCCCTGGTTTCCAGGCCACATTTAGCACCACACGCTAAAAGCTGATTCATAATTTGCTCCAAACAAAAGAGCTTTTGTCCTCCTGCACAACGTGTCCTGGAGAACACGCATGACTAAACACACACAGAACACTCTAGTTCCTATTCATATTCCCTTCTTCAGCCTTTTAGGATTTCCCCCTTGAGCCTTCCGAGGTTTCTTCCCATCTGCCACAGGGAGTTTTACCTTGCCACTATTGCTTTATGCTTGCTCCTCTGAGGGTTTAGGCCAGGGTTGTCTGTGAAGCATATTGTGACAATTGCTGTAAAATGCGCTATACAAATAAAATTTGATTGATTTATTGATACACAGATGAAGATGGATTGTAAGCTAATGTTAGTTTTAGAGTATATTTGTCAGCTATATGGCCTAGGCAGATGTAGCTAACTAACCAGTGATGTGATATTATATAAACACATTACATATAATCAATAAGTGATTATTATTACTTTGATCTTTAAAAATATATGTGCATTTTGAGTGTGTATATTTCATTCTTTTATTTGTTGACTTCATAATTTATCTCCCCTTTCATGCACTATTGACTCTAAAAGTTAAGAGATTTTCGCTTTGGCAAGTGAACTTTACCAGCCTACGTTTTTTTTTTTGTACAGCGTTCCTTCTGAGATCCATTAGCAAGTTAACTAGCAATGTTGACACAATCATTAGAGTAATTTCAAGACAAATATACCATTCTGCCAAGTAAAAATGACCAGTTTGTTAGAAGTGCTGTTATGGAGTATATGTGTGTTATTGGTTGCAATTGCACAGTAGGCCTACATGTACCTTTTCGGTCCAGCTCTATCGTTCATGTCCTGTGAGTTCTAGGTCATGTGTTTCTGAACCGTCACATCATTTGTGTGTCTGTAGGCATCAGCCATCAGACCCCTGCAACTCATTCAGAATGCTGCAGCTCGTCTGGTCTTCAACCTCCCCAGACAGTCCCACGTCACCCCCCTGCTCACTACCCTCCACTGGCTGTCTGTCTGTTATGGCTCGCATCAAATTCAAAACATTGGTCCTAGCATACCAGGCAGTCAAGCTGAGACACTGACCCATTTCAAACGACGACTGAAGACTCACCTCTTCAGGCTGCACCTCTCCCCATCCCTCCCTTCCCCCCTGTAAATGACTAAACTTAGGGTTGTAACTAGGCAGCTGTTTCGTAGGTGACTTAGGTGCATTAACTGTCTTAACGACTACTTGTATTTTTTCCATAGATTGCGTTGTTGCCGTTCTCGTTGTTAGTGTTAATCAGTTTAACCATCAGGGTCCAAGTTGAACTATGCGGTTGTTCCCTGCACTTGGACCGGTACTTCTCTCTAGGGGTTTCGTCATACTTGTTCCTGGTTATGGTTATACACTTTGTTGTACGTCGCTCTGGATAAGAGCGTCTGCCAAATGCCTGTAATGTAATGTAAATGTCAAGGGATCAGCCCCAGCATACCTCCACACGATCTTCAAACCCTACATGCCAGCCAGACCCCTCCGTTCCGCTACCTCAGGATGCCTGGCACCTCCCCCTCTTTGCACTTGCGTTCCCCGGTCACGTCTCCTGTCTGTTTTGGCTCCACAATGGTGGAATGACCTTCCCGTGGAGGTCAAAACAGCTGAGACCCTGATCACCTTCAAATGACGACTGAAGACTCAACTTTTCAGGCTGCACCTCTCCCCATCCCTCCCTACCTCCCTGTAGTCTCTAATTGACTATGTAATCTTAGGGTTGTAGCTAGGTAAGCTGTTTATCTTAGTTGACTTAGTTATCGCACTTGTGCCTACTCAACTATTGCTTGTTTTATTTGCATAGACTGCTTTGTTGCTGTTTTTGTTGTGTTAATCAGATTAACCTACAGGGTCCAAGTTAAACTACGCGTTCATTCCCTGCACTTGGAACTGTACTTCCCTCAAGGGTTTTCAACACACTTGTTCCTGGTTTTGGTTATACACTTTGTTGTACGTCACTCTGGATAAGAGCATCTGCCAAATGCCTGTAATGTAATGCAATAATAGATTATATTGCAGAGTTAATACACGTTAGCTATCCCACTTGCAATTCCGACACTACATTGTGTTTCAGTTGCCGTATTTTGAAATAGACATATCGTAGTGAATCTCACAACAGACTACAGCATGACATCACATTCCCAAGCTCTGATCAATCAGAACACCATACACCATTTTCACCACGCCCTGACCAATCAGGACGCTGTAAATCATTTTCAGGCACAGGACTCCGAGCAGATCTGGCACTCGGGAAGGTCTAGTACCGATACTGGTCTCTCTCTTTCCACGTATTGCTAATAAGATGGCTTACACTGTTGTCTCTATACAGATGCTTTGCTTAAATAGCCAGCACTGGACAGCCATCTAGAGGGGCTTGAAATTTAGATTAAGAGACGTTTTTACATAAATGGACTAGTCTTTGTTGGTTTAATGGACTAGTCACTTTTCAACCAAATGTAGCCTGAATATCTAGCCAGTGTAATAATAATAAAAGTGGAACAATCAGAGGTCAAAAACCTTGCTTCTTGAGTAACTGGTGTTTTAATGTCTCCTAGTTCAAGGGAATTAGTAAAGCCCTCTTTTTTGTCCACACTCAGAGAGCATGCCTTGAGTCTTAAATGTTACACTGTTAAAACATGGAAATTCATGTCTTACTCCATAACTGTGTTTGGATGCATCTAAAATAAATTATTTCTGAAGGAGAAGCACAATGACAAGAAAACAATAGTAATTGTTCCAAATAACATGATTCATTTCTCAAGGCAACAACAGATGCATTTCCTAATTAAAAGTGCTAGAGGCAGTGTAAGTTTAGCTGGGAAGCTCTCTTTACATCAACAGACTGCTGCTTGCCTTGCGGTACATAATTTTGCTTCTGTATTTTAGGTGGATGATATATAATTTATGAATTGTTGCCATTCACAATTATGCAACAGACAAGTGACCATCTAATTGAGGTTGGGGCTTCCGTATCAATAGAGATTTTGACTAGGGCCCACTGTCAGTAGAGAGCATGGCTTGGGCCCCATGTCAATAGAGAACATGGCTTTGGCCCCATGACAATAGAGAACTTGGCTAGGGCCCCATGCCAATAGAGATCGTGGCTAGGGCCCCATGTCAATAGTGAACATGGCTAGGGCCCCATGTCAGTAGAGAACTTGGCTAGGGCCCCATGCCAATAGAGATCATGACTAGGGCCCCATGTCAATAGTGAACATGGCTAGGGCCCCATGTCAGTAGAGAACAAGACTAGGGCCCCATGTCAGTAGAGAACAAGACTAGGGCCCTATGTCAATAGAAAACAAGACTAGGGTCCCAAGATAATAGTGAACATGGCTAGGACCCCATGTCAATAGTGAACATGACTAGGGCCTCATGAGCCCCAGGTGCACATTTCAATTGAAATTACTGAGATGTTGCAAAATGATATGGCCCTCAAGCTTACTCAATTGTATTCTCTTTTTAATTATTGAATAGGCTTTGGCACCCAGGACAATTGCCTGTCGTTTGTCAGTTAGATTGCAGAGACATACCTTTTGTTGAAAACTTGTGTTCTCAAAAGCATTGTCTGAAGCAATGTGGCCTTGTGAGTTTACTCGCATACAAACAGTGCCAGTAGAAATCTGTATTTTTGGAAGCCTTTATCAAATTAACATCACAATATAAAGAGACTTTCTTTATTTGATTTTTGTATTTTTTTTTATAAGGCCCAACTAAACATGAAATGCTTTCTCCTTAGATGCAAGAAGTGAGCAAGTGACTTTTCCATGAACTAAATAAGAATATGAACTATTCTCCAGCTGGTGCATGGCGTGATATGAGCGCACACTGATGAAGTGGTATTTTCCTCATGGATTTTGGTGGGGACAAAATATGAATCCAGGAGAAAGTCCCCGTCAATGTACATGAGCGGCAACTGCCCTCCAACCCTCCAAAGGCTAAACATTTTTTTCCTCTCTAAAGGAAATCACTTGGTTCAGTTTAGTCTACATAAGCCATGCAGTTGTGAACTAATGATAGATTCCTGCATTATAATTGTTTTGTTTTTTTCATTCGAGCAACAGTTCATATCGAGCCATTTCACTGTTGTGAATGGGATCACTGGCATTGTTATGATCTTCCCTGGTTTTATTTTTTTTAATAAAACTTAAAGATACTGTTGTCATTATTTCTTAGTTATAGCTAAGCACGTTGAAGCTATTTAGCTACAACTTTAATGGGAAATTAACACTGGCCCATAATAAATGTTTAGGCTATGTTTTATTGGAATTCTGACAGAAGAAAATTCAAACAAATTCAAAAGAATTAATCTTATTTATGTGATTGATTCAAATTCAAGGGAACTAAAAGCCATTTTTTTAAATCTATGAATGAATCCAGCTGCAGCACACCCGCTGATTATATATTCAGCATAATCCAACCCATTTCCCACCTGTGCCACATGCTTTGAGCTGCACACTCCTCACCTGGTCACAAATATACAAACATTCAGTGGCCACACACACTGCGTCCACATGCTGCTCCGTTGAATGTGCCTGTGTGTTGTGCATCATTGATTTTGGAAAATAGAGCCCGATGATTTTCAGTGGAATTAATTATTTACATTGTGTCAGAAATTAAATGCACAACACTTTTTAAAATGTGTTCCTTAACCCAAACAGCTCAAGACAACCTGTAACACCATGTTAAATTCAGTTAAATTTTATTTGTAAGGTGCTTTTTTACAGAGACACTGACAAAGACGCTTTACAGTGGAAATATGCTCCTCACAGGGCTCTCCATCAGCCTTAGCCCTCTGAGACGCATCTGGCTTGGCAGCGCTAGTTAACTTGATGCTGGAGACTGTGCCTTGAGACACAGCAAATCATGTTGGGCACATTAAAGCAGGGTAGAGTGCGAGGGACTGGAGCAAGAAGACAAGGATCACACAGAGCCCCCGTTTGTGAAGAATAACGTCAACCATCAAGTTGTACAGGCAGTGTCATCTGTGTCAGGGCACCTCGAGCCAGAATCAGCCTTTTGGAACACGGCCTGGGAAGCATTGAGGAAGACTGGCTGACTTTACTGCTGCTGGCGAGGCTTGACCTTGCAGCAATCTCAAGAAGAGGAAGTTTTCATTTCCTCCCACTAATTCTTTGACTGCTGGACGTTGTTCTCATTGCTTGCCTATCAGGGGACAGTGGATTAATTCAAGGTATGAAATGGGAAACCCAAAAATTAATTTTCTATTTGAAAATTTTAATTATTTGTGTGGGGGTTGAGGGTTGGGCGGTAAATGTTTAATGCATGCATTTTAAAGATTTTGGATTATCACAACAGAAGGCGACTACGAGTGAGCAGCTAAAGTCCTAATGGAACTGCAGCTATGAAGGCTTCCAAGAACTTTTCATGTCTCAAAGCAGTCTGCTGGATCTCTCAGAACACAAAGGTTGGTTAGCAGAGGAGATTGGGTGGTAACACTTTACAATAATGTCACATGAATTGGCATTAACTAGTTGTTGTAGTGTTTGGTAGTTAGCAGTTAATGTAGTTGTTAGGTGCCAACTACTGAAAAGTTCATCTGTACAGCTTTGTTAATGTATTTGTACACCATTAATTCATGTTAACAACTAAGCTGACTAATTCATGTTTTAAAGTTGCCGTATGTGGTTGGAAGCAGGGCTAAGCACTGCACTATTATTATCAAAACAGTAATTTTCTTACCGTCTTTATAATGAGACCAAACATGAATATGTTGGGAGTTAATGTAGCTTAGCTAAAAACATGTGGAAGTTTACTCCTATTTCTAACAATGAGGTGAAATCTGTTGACAAATAATTGTCAAAGACAGTGAGTTGTACTCTCCCTCTTCAGGTAAAATATTTTCCATGTAATAAAAACAACCATACCACATTATTTTCCGCTTTTAACTGGAATGCCCTGAAAATGTAGATTCCAATGATCAGCCCTTAACAGCCCGTATTTATAGAGACATTAAAATTTTCACTCAGTGATTTCAATGAAATATCAGAGACTGCATTCCATTTCAGATCACAAAGAACATTCTTGTGCAGCATCCTTTAGTCATGCAGTGGGTCTCTGGCCCTCAGTGGCAGTAAAGTAATAAAACTTTCATGGTAGAAAATTCTAGGTCATTGTATACAGTACATTTGAGAGACTTCTGGTGCAATCGTAGTTGCCCCAAAGGCATTCCTTTGGTGTTTGTGAAGGGGAGGGAGGACAGAAAGAGAAAACAGGTAACATTCCTGTACTCAATAAGAGCGAGTTTGCCAGATCAAATTATATCGCCTGTTCTTTGGCACTATCATAAACTGACAGTGAAGAACATAATGGGCATAAGAAATGGCGTCAAGCCTTGAAAATAGAAAACAAAAATCTAAAAGTAAATCAGATTATTCTATAACTTTTTAAAAAATCATATCAATGCTTACTTAATCCATTTAATCTCATCTGTGTAAATAACCATTTATTAGATGTGACATTGTCTAAGGATCCCACTGGCAAGACCTTTTTTTATTTGCACATTACCTACATGCTCAGAGTGCAGCTTTGTATTCCGGAACATATACTCATTGAAAGATAGGAGACCAATATAGTTACTGTCACTTCCTCTGAGCATTGTTTGGGCAGCTGGTTATGATGCATTATTTATATTTCTTTACTTGCTGTAGTTCCAAAATGGTACTAGGAAATACATGCCTTTTCACAAGCAAAACATTTCATCCTTACTGATGGGCACATTATCAAGCAGAATTGTGCAAACATATGTTGAAAGCTTTCATTTGGTTGGTGTACATTCTTAGCAACCACTAATTCATATTTTTATAATGTGCTATGCAAGCACTTTGAATTCAGTAAATGCAAAATGCATTAAAACTTAAGTCAGTAATAACTTTGAAAAAGCAACAGGCAATGAACTCATAGCTGATGTAACTGGTAACATAATTGATGTAACTGTTTTTATTTCACTCAGTAGTTCCATTATTGCAAGACATGAAAGTCTGTATGTTAATTTGATTCATTTTTTGGGGGGGGGATTTAAAGTAGATGTTTGGGTGTGAAATCTTTTTTGGTCACACTATCACTCACTGGTCTAGTAATTACTACTAGCAATTACTACTGCAGGTATTTGCCTGGAAGAGATTGCCTGGTTTTAAAACCTCTAGAAGCTGCTGCAAGTTTTGATTAAAGTCATTAAAGTGATTTTGAAATTTGAGCATGAATCCAGTCCTACATGTTGTGGCTTCTCTTTGGGAACACCCGCAATTTCATATGCATTATGGAAGACAGGCAGAAAAAAACTCAAATACCATTGTGTGAGTTTTCGCAAGGCCCCTCAGATGCTATGATGTGGCAGCAATGCACTAGTAGCAGCAAACCCCCAAAACCATTGTTATATCTGGACTTCACTGTTTTTTACAGTTAATCATGCATACTGTCCACTGAAAGTGAAGTAGTATGCTGTTTCCAGTCTCTCGGTGTGCTTTTTCCTCAGGTTTCTATTTGCCTGCAGGCATGGACAGAGGGTATGGTAGCCGCAGGCTGCCCAATGGCTGTAACCCTTCCTGGGTCAGCCAGTGACCACATACCTCGCAGAGGCTGATTCAGCGTAAAGCAAACTGAGGAAAACCTTCATCTGGGAGGGGTGAGGGTGTCACCAGAATTAAAGCACATTAAGGACCTTTGGGTAAAGCTTGAGTAATGACTCTTTTAGGAAATAAGGCTTCATTTGTTTCTGATGGGTTGATCCTTGTTTATGTTATAACCTGAGCTGGCACGGTTTGTCCTTAAATCTTTTTAACACAGAACTTGGAGAGAATAAAAGGAAGTAGGTTATCTTAGTCTCCCATATTCAGCCTGTTGTTATAGGATCACAGTCGTACACATCCGTCTCTGCTGCCAGGCTTTGCCTTGGCTGATAAAATTGTGATATAGCTATTCCTCAATTTGTAAGCTGAAAAACCTTGCAGTTGACATTAATTGATGACTACCTTTAAATATGCATGGCAAATCTCCTTGCAAGGAATCAAGGCATGCAGTTGATTCAGCCAGAAGGTTACAAGTTCAATTCCTAGTGCACAAGAAGAGTCTGTTTCTGGATTTTGACAGAATTTCTGCATGCATAGCAACGTTATGAATGAACCAACAGTCATGAGTACAGCAGCGATATTTAAGTCAGAATAATGGGTTGGAACACCTTCCAGAAAAATAAATGTACATGTATCTTACTGTGGTAAGTCCTGCAGTTTCCTCTAATAAAGTATTAATCAATACTATTTGGCAAATATCCAGCTTATAACTGAATAATTTGCAGAAGAATTATATTAAAGGCATATGTTGACCTGAATAGCATCTCTGTTAAGTTAATTACATGATAAAATAAAGGTAATGGCATGTAAAATTTGTCTTTAAAAAAAACTAACAGTGATTACAAGATCCCAGCAAATATCCACCAAGCGATGGTTTTTGCAACTGGAGCCAAAATGTGGCTAACATATGGCAGGGTCAGACTGGCCCACTGCCAATGACTGGCTTTGGAAGAAGTAAAGTGCCATTAGACTACACTGTTCTACCCTACCTGTGTTTTTATGTAAAATGGCAGGTACAATTTATTGTGGTTACTGTACAATATAACTTAATAAGAACAAAGCTCATAGGACACCAGTGTAAGCATGTACAGTACATGGGGGGGGGGGGGGGGTCTATGCGCACATTCCAGTGTTCTCATTTTAGTTAAATTGTGAGGGCGGGGAAGGGTGAAGACCAGACGCGACCAAACAGGGGATCTATAAGTTACCAAAGGGCACTCCAGTAACCACTGAGTCTCGTGAGAGACAAAATAAGGGAGTGCTATACTCCTAGGGGACGTATCCCAAATAATGAATAATAAACCCCTAAACAGGTAACTGAGGACGAAGGAGTATATAAGGAAAATAAAGAAATAGGGAAAAGAGAAATGAAAAATAAACAACTTCGAACCGAAGCTGAGAAAAAGAAAATGTCTTTTCAAAAAAACAAACAGAAGAAGTTCTGAGGCCAACTAAAACCAGGGGGAAAAACTGGTTAGTAAAGGGTAGAAAGGTTTGTGCCCCAACGGTGACACAATAACCCCTTAAAACCGCCGGCCTCAGAATCTGGACCTATACCGTCCTAATACCTTTTTCCAAAAAAACAAACAAACTGAAGTCAGAATTCTTTTTTAAAACTCTTTGTTCTTAATTTCCTTATACCTTGCTCAGGAATACGACAGAGAACTGGCTAGAGCAAAACACGTTACACTCAAGCACCGTTCCACTGCCTACTGACGCTTTAAATACCCAGCCACAGGTGTGGCTGGTAATCAGCGGAAGAAGTGAGCAACCCACAGGTGAAACAGATCAGAGGTAACCCTGCAGGAATGCATGGAATGTTCAAGCAGGAACAATCCTCCCACAGGAACCAAAAATAACGATTAGCCGAGTGGCTAATCTGCAAGCTCGAACTAATCGTCCCCACACACCAAAATAACGATTAGCCGAGTGGCTAATCGGAATGCTAACCACTGAGCCGGTGCAGGCACAGAAAAATGATCTACCTGCACAGAAACCGTGACATAAATACTGTTGAAAGGATGCCTAACCAATTAATTACTGCCAGTTGCACCACATACACAGGGTTTTTCCTGGCTCAATATGAGGCAGACATGGTACTTTAATTGTGATCATGTAAACACATTTATCACATCTTGTTCAAAATATGAATTATACTTAACAGCCACCTGCACTCACCTGCCCTCTTTATTCTCCTTCTTGTGAACTCTCTTTCTGAAAATAATTGGTTATTCTACAGGCCATATCTGCAAAGTTGACTGTGACTGTGGTCATGTTACCGCAAGGTTCTGCATTTTTTTACACCAAAAAAAGAACCAAAACACAGGGAAAAGTACATTGCGATCTACAAAAGCAGATATTCCCAGGTTTTTTGATATTACAGTGGGTGATGACCCAGACTTGAACCACAACAGAATAACTGCTCTTGTTTCTTTGTGCCAATCATCTTTCAGTGTATGATTGTGTTGTTTTTTTTATCATAATATATACACACACAGCATTTGGTAGCACTGCGAGATTCAAAGACTCAGCACTTAATTAGAATAAGAAGTCAGAAACAAGATGTCACACTCATAGCATAAATGTAAATTAGCAAAAAGTAAATTCCGCACAGATTTTAGGGAGTATTTATTCACCCAGCGAGTAGTCACTATAGCTTGCCAGGTCATGTAGTAGAGGCAGAAACTCTGGGCATTTTCAAGACCAGTCTTGATACAGTACTAGATACCATCTAGTATGTACGTAAACCGAACACTAGATACACTTTAGTGGTAAGAAAATGGTGAGCATTGTTGAGCTGAATGCCCTGTTTCCGTCCTTATGTTATGTCTTGTTATATTATGAGACAACAATGTCTTATGTTGAGAGATCATTAACCAAGATGGGCTCTTAGCAGAAGGCTGTGGAATAACACATCCATCACTGTCTCATGTTCTCATAATCTGTTTTCCACATCTTCATATTTTATTTAGCACATTTTTTCTCTTGATATTTTGCTGCAGATCTATTGCAGAGAAAAGAAAGGTCACTTTCAGGTCAAAACCTACTGTTTTCCCATTAACATGTACCAGCAATGAGGAAAAACATGTCTGTATTTTCTGCCTGTTCAAGATGTACCGCTGTAATATAAACCTAGAGGTACATCGATACACAAACAAACTGTATTGGGTGGGAATGCTATACTTTCATTGAATTACCATTTGTGAACTGAATTGAAATCATTGCGGGCCAAGGTGTCACCAGTTGTGCCCTGCTCTCTGCTATCTGTCTTAGCATGTTCATAACTGGAACACTGTGTGAAGTTCAAAATTCTGCAGATTTCTGGCCCACTTTTTCCACCCTCCTACATTTTTACCATTACTAGTTGTCATTTGGCTGTCACTTTTAGTCAGTGGGTTAACCTAATGAAATCGCAGACAGGCAGAAATTTGCATTCTCTTAAATTACTGCTTTTCTCAGTCACTAATCGCACAGCCGTAAAGCTTACACTCTTCTCTGATGCAAAAAACTATTTGATCCAGTCACCTTCTCCAAAGTAGGGCTGAAATTGACACCTCAGGTTGATGATTATGGAATTTTATAATCCATAACTGTCCGCAGCAAGTCAGACAGCCGCTAATACTACACTGATTGTATTGATATAGCAAGAAATCCCCCTCAAAGACACTTGTCGAAATGGTTGTGCGATTAAGTGTAAACCAGGCTTAGGCCTATGATAGTAATGTGCCTACACAGACAGGTGTGTAACACATACAGCCTTCACCCTTCAGGGGCGTACACATACATGCAGAGTCATTATGGTTAGTCATAATATTGATATAAATTAGATAACTACAGTAAAGACGAATAATATAGGATAATTAT
Source organism: Anguilla rostrata (assembly GCF_018555375.3). Classification (NCBI taxonomy): domain Eukaryota; kingdom Metazoa; phylum Chordata; class Actinopteri; order Anguilliformes; family Anguillidae; genus Anguilla; species Anguilla rostrata. The sequence goes on from NC_057935.1 coordinate 45,184,889, forward strand.
TTGACCAATCATGGCAAAACACAGAAGTATTTCAGCAGAAGTATACGGTCCAGGGTGTCTGTCAAACCCACTCTAAAGATGATGCAGATTCAATATTTGAACTTGTTAAACAACGTTTGCCCCACATCCATGGCGGGCCCGTGGCATAAACGCTCTATGCCATGGGTGTCAAACTCTGGCCCGCGGGCCAAATTTGGCCCGCAGTGTAATTATATTTGGCCCGCGAAGCAATCCCAAATGACTACTAGAGCTGGCCCGCCAGTATTATAGACAAATCCGGCGAAACCCGGAAGTAAAGCAGCGCCGCCATTACTGCGTGCCTTGCTGCCAAGCGGCCAAAACCAGACTTCGTTTTTGAAGCTCATTTCCAGGTGTTGTAGTTCCTGGTTGCTCACTAGCGCCACTACGGATGGCTCCAGTATACAGTGCCAATATTTGTTCTGGACCAATGAGGTACAGCTTGCGTCACTTCCGGATTACTGCGTAGGACTGAGCTACAGTAGGGGCTACAATCTGTGGTCACTGGGGTGGGAGGTGGCGTCTCTTGGCCTTGACATTGCGGCTCCGACCACGGTCCACCTGTGCGAAGTCAGAAAATGCAGGCTTCCGATTTTGTAGTGGTTTCATTATAGCGTGTGCTATTTACAGCTGCACTAGACGACCATAAAATAATCCTCATCTGAAGTTTTGCGGTAGCCGAGTCATTTTTACTATTTCCTTTAGCCCACTTAACCAAATAATTAGTTGGCAGAAAGCGTAATCAGCTAACGCTTATTTGCTAGTATATGTGGTAGTCCAGTAGCCTATGCTAAAACAGTTCGCAACTTCGGCTACCAAGCCATTTGACTAGCTAGCTAACCCTAACCGGCAAATATTCCATCTGTCAAACGTGTTTGACGGCTTGTCAGTCGTGTACATTCCGTAAATGTCTACCTGGGTTATGCTGCACGAATGTGACAAAGCTAGAAGCTAGCAAGAAAATAATAATAATTAGAAATTCAATGTACATTATTTTTGTCTTCATGCAACAGGTGGAAAACTTGCTCTTCAAAGTGCGTTGTCATATTTACACGCCTGTAGATCAGTTATTAAAATACTTGGTAAATTTGTTAATCACCGCTGACAGTGTTAATTTTTATTCGGTAAAATGTGACTTGCGAACGATCGGTCAGCTAGCGTCACCCAGCAAGTAAACACCACAAACGGCGATGGAGTAGTAGCAGTTAATGGCTCATTAACTGACTGTGGCGAAAACCTACGACGATAACTTGCTTGGTTAACAGCAGGTCTACCAGACAGTTATATGAAAATTAGCCTAGTCAAATCACCAGTAGTCTACACATCTCTGATTGATTGACCATCAGTGCAGTCGATGTTCTTCCCCTGTAGTTCCTATTGCTAATGCGTGAGCTAACCACGGATAGCTTACCTAGCTCACTGGCAAGCTGATATGCTAGCTAAGCATATTCGTTTTGCCGAGAAACATAAATTGAAGATAACTGAACATACTTGTATTATTAATGCCATACATATAACGTGATTACATGACACAGTACAGTCACGGATGGAAATTAAACTCCGTAAACATTTGATCATATATTTTAAAACATAACGGCAGACAGTCAGCTAGCCTCAAGTTCGTTCTGCAATCGTTCGTTCAGGTTGATGAATGCTCTGCTGTTGTTTTGGCGCGTCAATCAGGACAGGACGCAGAAACGCAGTAGGACGTCCAAACGTTCAACAAAAAACGGACAGTAGTCATAGCGACTTCACGCTACAACTTTCACCGTGCTACCCCTTCCCAAAAATGGCGAAAAGAAAGGCAGAAAACCGGAGCTTTCTGGACAGGTGGGAGGAAGAATATCTGTTTACATATGTAAAAGACAGACCTGTTTGTCTTGTTTGTGGAGTCAACGTGGCTATAACTAAGGAGTACAACATTAGACGACACTATGAAACGAAACACCATGACAAGTACAAGGACCTGGACATAACTCAAAGGAGACAGAAAGTAGAGGAGATGAAAAGAAGTTTGGTTTCACAACAGAATATGTTCAAAAAAGCCACATCACAAAGTGAGGCTGCTGTAAAGGCTAGTTATATTGTGGCAGCAGAGATCGCAAAATCAGCCCGGCCCTTTAATGAGGGATAGTTTGTGAAAAAGTGCATGATGAAAGTTTGTAACCTCGTGTGCCCAGAGAAAAAGCAAGCATTTTCAAACGTGAGCCTGAGCAGAAACACAGTAGCTGATCGCACATGTGATCTTGCCACCAATCTGTATGACCAGCTGATGGAAAAGGGAAAAGATTTCGTTGCATTCTCCCTTTTCTGTGGATGAGAGCAGCGACGCATCTGATACTGCTCAGCTGTCAGTCTTCATCCGTAGAGTGGACTCAAATCTGTGTGTTACGGAGGAGCTATTGGGATTAAAATCAATGAATGGCACAACCACAGGAAAGGAAATCTTTGAGGAGGTTTCCAAATGTGTAACTGAAATAAAGCTGCCGTGGGATAAACTCGTGGGATTAACGACAGATGGTGCGCCAGCAATGTGCGGTAAAAAGAGTGGACTGGTGGGCAGGGTTCGGGAGAAGATGCGGGAAGAGAACTGTGCAGGTGAGCTAACTGTTTATCACTGCATCCTACATCAGGAATCACTGTGTGGCAAAGCCCTAAAGATGGAACATGTTATGACCACAGTAACACAATTAGTTAACTTTATAAGAGCCAAAGGTCTGAATCACCGCCAGTTTAAGTCTTTTCTGGAGGAGTGTGGTTCGGAATACGCAGACGTGCCGTATCACACAGAGGTGAGATGGTTAAGCCGAGGAAAAGTACTGAACAGATGTTTCGAGCTGCGTGAGGAAATATGTCAGTTTCTGGAAAGCAAAGGGAAGGACACATCAGAGCTCCGGGAGCAAAAGTTTCTGTGTGAGCTGGCCTTTCTGTGTGACATCTCGAGCCATCTCGATGCGCTGAACCTGCAGCTTCAGGGGCGGGGGCGCATCATCACAGACATGTACGCTGCAGTGAGGGCTTTTAAAACTAAATTGTGCCTGTGGGAGAATCAGATGCTGCAAGGAAACCTTGGCCATTTTCCCTGTTGTCAAACCATAAAAACGCAGATCTCTACCGCCGTGTTCCCATGCGCACAGTTTACTGAAAAACTCAGTGTACTTGGCGCTGAGTTTAGCCGGCGATTTACCGACTTTGATGTCCAGAAATGTAGGTTTGAACTGCTCAGTAACCCCTTCGCAGTTGATGTGGAAAACGCACCAACCAACCTCCAAATGGAGCTGATTGAACTCCAGTGTAATGACACACTGAAGTCGAAGTATGATGCTGTGGGCGCCGCAGTTTCCACAGTTCATCCCTGACACAATGCCTCAGCTGCGCACCCAAGCTGCTCAGATGCTCTCCATGTTCGGCAGCACTTATCTCTGTGAGCAACTTTTCTCCTCGATGAAGATGACTAAAACATCTCACAGGAGACGTCTGACTGATGAACACCTTCGCTCGATACTGAGGATTTCCTCAGCTCAGAGCCTGAGCCCAGACATTGATGAACTACTAGCATCCAAGAAGAGATGCCAGGTATCTGGCTTGGGCACATCAGATTAGATCAGTGTGTAGCAAACTGAGCAATAATTAACCTTTTCTTTATGCACTTTTTCTTGCTACTCCAAGGCATGGGCTTGAATGGTTGATTGATTTATTATTGTTGTTTTATTTTTAAAATTATTAGCCTGTGGAAAAAGTTTATTTTGATATTTAAATCAGAAGGCTGCAAATAGAAAAGAGGCATACGATTTTTATTTAAATTTCATTTAATAAATTAATGCCATTGATGTGTTTTTTTATTTGAAATTCGATTTTGCATGTCTGCACTATTGTTATATATTGTATAGTAATAAGCGTTGCTTGTTCCATATTCAATGTTAAAGCAAAACTTGTTTGGGTCCATATTAAAAGGTTCATTTGTTCAATGTTGGCCCGCGACTTTGTTCAAGTTTTAAATTTTGGCCCACTGTGTATTTGAGTTTGACACCCCTGCTCTATGCGGTTGTTTAGGACCACAACCGATAGGGTGGGCCACACGACCACGAGGGGGGGGGCCCACACGAACCAATGTTTATCTAAGGTAAATAACGTTATTTTCATAATTACGGTATTCATCCCGTATTGTGGAACTAGCAGTATAAATTTAAAATGGAATGGCAACAGAACGTGCCATAACAATGTAATATAAGAAGAACCCAACCCCCCCCCCCCCCCCCCCACCGCTCGACAGAATCCAACAGCACCCCCGACTCCCTGCTCGAACGCAGCCCACAGATTTGTTTAGGGCCACCAAAATCCCTGCCCACATCCGTACAAGACCATGCAAGTTGAACAAAAGATCAATTTTAGAACATTTCAGTTGTTAAATATTAGTGCATTCACTTATATATTTGTGATTCGCACAGCCAACCTACCTGATTGGACAAAGAATTGGGAGACGACAGAGGCTTTAGAGGGTTTATCGTCCAAGGACCACATACCTGTCCCCCAGTGAAGGGGAATGCCACCATAAATTGTGCTTGCTATCCCGCAAGGCTGTAACAAAAATCTGTCATCTCCTGGCAGATGAGCTGGAGAAGAATGCCTGCTGTCCCTATATGCACTCCCCGTTGCTGCCACGCAAGTCCTGGCTTCACTACATTTCCTTGTGAGTGGGTTGTTCCAGCTTTACCTCAATTGGTGGCATATTTCAATCTGCTGTATTAATTTCAGCCATGCACGCAGTTACCTCAGTGAAATGCCAATGAAAACTTTCAATTCCCCATAATGCCTTACCGGCAGGCACAGGTAAAACAGGAGTTCAGGGCATTAATTGCATACACGTGCAATTGCGGACCCCAGCAGAGAATGTTCTTATACATGTGAACCTTAAAGCACCTTTATTCACAAAAATGACAAACTGTGTTTTATCTTTATTCTTCTGTGGAATCAAACTGCTGGAACTGATGATGTAATCGGGAAGCACTAACATGGAACTATGCTTCTAACTACAGGTCGAGAGCTATACCTATTTAACCACACAGCTATCCAACTACACAACTTTGTGAAGCTGTTTGCAAATGTTCGTCCAAACTATGGTTTTCAGGAACGCCAAATCGTCTAATGACAGTTCTTCCAACGTTACTTGCTGTAGTTAGACAACAACACTTTCGGGAAATGCTCCCCAGGGTGTTGCATAATTGCTGGCTGCATCGCCAAGGGTTAGGGTAGGTTCAATAATCCAGCATTTTTTCTCATCGCAGCCCCGGCTGGTCGACCAGATACCCATTGTCTGCTTGCTAAAGCTACAGGTGCAGTGTCTTCCTCGGACTCATGGCTGTGTGAAGCTTAGTTTGTGGCCAGCGATGTGAAAAGCAGCAGCTTGAGACATCACGTGGTTCAGAGGAGAGTGCTGCAGAGATTGTAAGTATGAGCTGTGTACATTTAACAGTCCATATTGAAGAGAAAAGTGGGGTAAAGTGTTAAAATTGAACAAATAAAATCACCTGCATTTCAGGGTTTCCTGTGTCTCTATCTCTACTGTCACAATATTTATATAACATGGAAAACCCTTACATATTATTGTCATAATGTTGCTTGATTAATGTTTCTTTAATAAATCATTTAAACAAAGACCCATGCAGTGTGTAGATGCATATGTATTTTCCTTTTCCTTTAGCACTGATAATCATTTTGCACCTATATCACTGCAGTACAAACGCCAGGGGGATTTCCCAGTACCATATACCAACACCATTATAAAACCTTCATTAATAATATTCTAAAATTACTTTTCAAGGATGAAAGCAATTAAATTTACCAGGAGATATAGTTTGTGTATTGAAGCATCTACTGCATGAGAAATTACAACATACAGTAATGTCAACATAATATATTGCATTTTGCTGAGCCTAATAGTGGAACACAGCTGTGCAGCTTGTAATTTTATATGTACAGCCTAGAACAACCATGGCTCTGTATGTCATGTAAATATTACTGTTATAAATTAATTGCACGTGGTTCTTTGCCATGCTGATCGTTTGTCCCATGCAAACAATTTCTTGTTGTTTAATCAAGACTCATAGTCATGCAGTTACCAGGGGGTTCAGTAAGGACACACGTGCTGTCCAGCACACACACGCATACACACACATACACCCACACACACGTGCACATTCTCAATGATACAACGGGGTCAATCATTAACAAATAAACAAGGGGATGAGGGGTGGGTATGAACAAACATAAGGTGGCTGTATGTTTAGAGTCAGAAAGCTGAAGGATTTTAAGATATAAATGTGTATTTGCACATGTATATATTAAGATATTTTAGGTAAGTACAAATCAGGGTTACCATAACACATTTGGAGTGTTATGCTCAAGCTGTCCAAATAATGAGCCATGGGAATCTAGCAGTCAAAATAATGAGTAGAAACCCTTGGGAATTTGTGGCCGTGACTGTTGTCCTGATAATGGCACTAGATCAGCATTGTCACTTAGTTTGGTACGTTTAGTCTTGGAAACACAAGAGGTGATTTTGAAAAAGTTTTTAGGTTTATAGGTAATAATGATCGCAGTTTTCAGAGAATGCACAGGGAGCCTTTAGCCAATTCATTATTTGGAAATAGAAAATTGTGGTGTATTAATCGTTTCTAATGTTATTTCTTTCCCCATTTGCCTTTGTGTTTTTCTTAAGGTGTTTATTGAGTATTTATGTTTTCGCTCATAGGGCCACAGTATTTACCCTGCTTTTATAACTTCATGTATTTTTGAACTGACTTTACTCATTCTCACAACTTACGTTTAATTTGGTTGTATTTGTTTTCCATTACAATCAGAAAGACAGAAATTCATTTCATAACAGAAAATTTCACATTATCACATTATGATGCTGACAGAATTTTGTTTTCAGTTCAGTTCAGTCTACCACCCTAAAAATGAGTCCTACTTGGCTTGATATTGTCATGCATAATTAGCATACAGTTAAATGTGAAAGTATTGGGGCTGTGACACAATTCTTTGTTTTGGCTCTGTACTCTGCTCTGCACATTTGACTTGAAATAACACAATGGATATGGCGTTAAAGGGCAAACTGTCAGCTTTAATTTTAATGCATTTACATCCATATCAGGTCATCTGTTTGGGGATCACAGCACTTTTTATACATATTCCCCCCATTTTAGGATGGCAAAAGCAATTTGACAAATTAACATGACATTAACTTGAAACCTCAAGTGCAAAACATAGAAATCACCAGATGCTAGATATCTTTCCTGGTGACATTCTGCCAGGACTTTACTGTAGCCATCTTCAGTTGTTGTTTGTTTCTGGTGTGTTTTGCCCTCAGTCTTATCTTCAGCATGTAAGACACATGTTCTGTTCAGGATGGTTTATTGACTTGGCCTTTTAAAGATCATTTCACTTTTCAACTTTTAACTCCTTGGTTGCTTTAGCACTATAGCCGCGTTTCCACCAAAATTACCCGGAACTTTTAGTCCCAGGAACTACTTTTCAAGGAACTAAAAGGTTCCTTCAGCCCATGGTTGTCTGCGTTTCCACCGCGGTCTAAAGTCCCGCAAAGATTAGGCAAATTAGCCCACTGACGTATGAAAAAGCGACGTTGTCGTCCGTCCATCTGTCCTATGATTTATTCTGTAACCCCATACTACCACCGAAGTAGCCTACATTATTTTCTAATAACCGGGACAGCCCGGAGGGGTTTATTCCACTTATATACAACGGGCTACCAACAATGACTGTATATGGTTACTTTTGTATTTATTGATTTTTATCAATTTAATCACCTGGAATTGAAATATTCTTCTGCAGGCGTTTGGGCATATTTTACCGTTGTCAAGCAAAAATGTCGTTGGTAGTTGAACTTGGACCGTTGTTATGCAACAAATACTATATAACAGGCCAATAGTCAGATTGTAACTGTTTTATATATCCTCTCAAACACATTCATTATGTTTTTATGCGAACATTCGCTTTCATGTCTTGATATCCGAAGCGACAGAATGCATTCACATTTCCAATATAACTGGCAACAACAGCAGAAAACATGCACACGTTGTAAACAATTTGCTGTTTGATTACTTTCTCATCGTCAATTCCATATAGGCAAACCGCAAAATGACAAGAATAGAACGAAAACTCGGACTTGCGTGAAAATTTAAATTAGTAGTGGTACAGCCACCGTTTGCTTTCCTTCGAAGTTACTGCTAGCCGAGCAGCGAAGTGTGCCCTCCAGATGCGAACCATGCACCATAAATTAGTCCATAGTCTTCCTGGTCTTTTCGTGGAATTGAAGAATGGCAGTAAAATGGAGTAAAATTACGGCAGTCTGAAAAAGCTAAAGGGACGATTACTAGAATTAACCTAGAATAACCTTAATTACTAGAATTAAGATGCTTCTCTACACTTCAAAATGTATCCTGCTGCCACTTTCAGCAGTCACATCATCAATGAAGACAAGTGAGCCAGTTCCAGTGGCAGATATACATAGCTTAATCATAACACCACCCCCGTGTTTCACATGGGCTCTTTGCATCATGAGCACTTCCATTCTGTCTGCACATTTCCTGTTTCCATGTCTTTGGTATAGGTTAATACTCATCTCATATGTCCATAAGACCTTTTCCACTCTGACCGTTCTGTTCTTGAGGTTTACCAGTGGTTTACATCTTGTAGTGAACCTTTTGAGGCTATGCTGGTGTAATCTTTTCTTTATGGTAGTCTCTGACATGTCTGTGCCTACATGCGGGCACATGTCCTTGATTTGTTCAACAATTAAAAAGGGGTTTTTATTCACATTTGAAAGCATTCTTCAGTCATCCACAATAGTCGTCTTCTGTGGTCTGCCAGGTCGTTTGCTATTTCTTAGCTCATCAAACAGTTGCCTTTGACTCATCCAATGCTGTGGCTATGTCTCTGATCAATTTATTGAGATTTTTCAGCCTCATGATGGCCTGGTTTACTGGAGTTGGCTCATATATGGCCCTCATGTTGAAAGACAATAGCAACAGACTTAAAATGCAAATTACACTCCTTGCATCAACTCAAGACCTTTTGCCATCTCTTTGTCTCCAACTAATGGCGGGAGAGTTGTGTGTGTGTGTGTGTGTGAAGGAATCTAACTGTATATAATCTTAACCAGTCTTTTAGTGACTAACAGATCACATAGTATTGATATAGCATGCTATTTTACATCTCCAAAGACCCATAATATCATTTGGTTACCAAGTGTCCTCTTGGAGTCTCCAAATGGCCTTTTTGTTAACCCACCTGGACATATTTTGGAAACAAACTATGCAGAATGCGTATTATTAGGCACATTGTTATCAGATTTAACCTGGATTTGCCTAGCATTGTGGCTGTGGCTCCATTGAGTTTTTAGGCCACCAAGCATCTATATCCACTCAATAAAATATTTTAGATGAGAAAAAAACTTCCACAACCACTGTGTTTGAGCTTCTGTTACTTTGTTTCAGTAATATTTAGTGTAATTCTCTTGCAAAACAAACTGCAAGGAGTTACCTTTATGAAGAGAGTGTGTCAGTAGTTAAAAGGGTTCAAGAGTAGTAACCATTTTATTTTGGGTATGTCATTTTCAGGCTGGGGCGGGGAGGCGATACTGAAGGAGCTAAGATAGGCAGGGAAAAAATCTAGCCAGTGCTAGAAATTCGAGACATAGTGATAGACATACTGTAGGTCAAACAATTTCAGAAATGTATAAATCAAAATACATTTACCCCAGTAATTATGGAATCAGATCAGGTAAGATTTTTTTTTTCTCTTTCATCAACAAGATTAATTAATTTTATATTACTAGTCTTGTGCGGATAATTGGATTGGCGGGCACATGCAGAAGAATGGAGTGAACACCAATTAACTTATGACACCGTCAGCTTGATTATTGCATTGTATTAAACATGAAATGAATCACTTTCAAATGGTGCCAAAGCGCTTAGTAAACTTAGTCTAATATATGAAGACAGATTTGCATTTGGATTGCATGCTTATGTGACCGGGGCTAGTGTTTCTTCACTTGTTCCTGTTTGGGATGACATCATGGTAAACTGGTTGCGTGTTTTTCCCCACCCCTCTTCACTGAGTAGTTCGCCAATTAGGTAGGTTTCTATATAAGTGAAATGTACCTATCGCTTTACCTTGTTTCCTGCTTTTGTGCCCGCCCGTGTTTCTGAGCGTCTTCCTGCTTTGGTGAGAGGTACGTGTAACCGTGCAGTATTGTTCCTCTGTTTTAAGGTTCAATATCCACAGCGGTGTATTCATAAACATTTGTATTTGTAGTTTATTGGCTTCTAGTAAATCGCTGGATCCTACTGTGAACCAGTTGTTGCTGCATCTAGGTAGGTTCGGAAGACGTGTACATTTAACTAAAAGTCTGTGTTTCCACTGGCTAACAAACCCTCCCATTCATTTACAGATATCCGTAAGCCAGAGCGAGTGATTGATTCACCTGGCTGAGATAGCCTAATAGTAAAGTGAGGGTGTGTCTTCACCAATCAAGGTGCATGCATTTCTGAGGTTTAAGGTAGGCTAGAGGTCTGGTAAGTAGGATTGCCTTATGGCATCCGAGGTAATTATTTTTCATAGCGATTGTCCGGTTACCTTATTTATTGGTTGTTTTTTTTCCCCCTTTAGGTTGCCTCAATGTGCTCCTGTTTTGCCTCTTTTTATTACTGCAACATTACTTGCCTACAGCTTATTAACCACTTGTAGGTTTCCGCTGTGTTTAGGATTTGGTAGGCTAATCTAGCTTTGTCAAAAGGGTATTTCGTACTTGTACTACACCTGCTACCCTGAACGCTCCTGAAGTGTATTCGCGCTGGTCGTGTTTTACTGCCATTGTTCAGCTGTTAAATCTCCGTTCCTTTGCATTAAACGGGCTAAACTGCGTTTGTTGGCAGAGATACGGGAAAGACTGGCCTACCCAAATTGCCATTTTTAATTTCGAAATGATCTAAACTAACCAACTGGTTCTTTGTATCTGATTCATTGTTTTTAGCTAGATTTATTACATTGTTTAAATTAAGGTTGGCGGTGAGCCCAGCGCTGCTCTGGTGGGGAGGTTAGCCGGTGGTTAGGTCTGTTTACATTCCTGTTAATGGTAATTGCACTGAATCACTTATTTAACACAAATTTGATTGTGTTTCAGATGAGGAGGCACGCGTGGCGGTAAGTAGAATTCACTTGGACAGCCCCTATTGTTGGTATACCTCCCACCGAGTGGATGCACGGCTCATTTGTTAGCGCGATCTAGTGGTCATTTTTTTGTAATTTTTAATTAAATAGTCTGGAAGTCCGTGTATGTATTTTGATGTTAAATTAATAAAAGTTTGGTATCATTGCTTAAATTCTTCTGTTTTTTTTTTTTTTTTTGTAGCTTCTAATCGTTTTGGCTATTTGATCTTGATTCTTCCATACAGGTACTTCCAGCCCTCTTAAATCTCAATGAAAGTTAAAATAATTTCTTTTGAACCACGTCTCTGTCTTCTTTCAATGAAAGAACCTGGGAAACTGTTGTAAAATGTCCAAACTGGTTATCTCCTTGGGTGAAATTCCCAAGGTGGCGTAGTCTGGCTACTTACCCTTATCCATTGCCACATTTAGTACATGGAACACATCCATGCACTGAAATGAGTAATTATGAAGCACTTGTTTGGGCTGCCAACTGACAAAGTAATGCCCTCAGTCTCACTGTACTACAATTGTCAAGCTATGGGAGCTCACACCTTTGTTTTTGAGAAAACTCAACATATACTGTAAAGACAACCACCAAATAACACACATTGATTGTGTTAGGCTAATGTCAAGCCTCTGCCACACAGGACCCATCCAGCTAGTTTTATGAATGTTTCGATTTAGCATGTTATGCTCTGCCATTTGCAAATGGATTTGCTGTGAGACTTAGGAATCCAATGTAGAAACAGGGCTACACTTATTTGCAGTGCATGGGGAGTGTTATGATTCATAAATAGGACTGAAATGCATACACCAGGGAGGTAGTTAGGTAAGGAAAAGGGTGCAATTCCATATGTGAGGCAACCATAACAAATTTATCATCAATCTTCCATTTATATGAATACACTATATTCTGTTTTTCAGTGACTGGCTCCTCCAATATCTGCAAGTTACTAAATTTAAAGTAGGTCGTCCTCTAAGGTGTTGAGATTTATTATACTGGGGGGACGGTCCATTTTGATCACCATTCAGCAAGATTTTGTTGCGAGAGGCAATTCCCCTGCAGCTCAATGGCACACTGCACCGCTCTCACATGAATAATGATGGTAAAAATGTTTTGTTACAGTGAGGGCTTCTGCATTAATGTGCACTGCATGAATTCTGGAAATGCTATGCTCCACATTTCAGTTTCATAAATCATGCCACGGTTGAGCTCATTGGTCCTCTCATCTTGCTCTCACCAAGAGCTGCTCACCATAATTGTATGCCTGTAAGCCCTTTATACCAAAGTATTCTTTGGTAGTTTATTTGTAAGTCAATGAAGAGACAAGTTCCTGATTGTGGAATGTAATCTTTGACATTTAAAACTTGAGCATGTTTAATTACAATGTGCAGTAATTCATGTACTGTATATTATAATAACTAGTGCACTGACACACATTTCTTCAATGAAAAAAAGCATTAAAATGATTGGATTTCACATTTTATGAGTAACATGCAAAGCCACAGGAATATCCAGCAGTGTGCCATGGAAGTGGAATGTCTATGTGGGCAAGGGTTTCATAGACATGAGAAGTCAGTGGAAATGAACAGAAGCGATAAGGCTGCCAGTGAGGCTCCTGACTCTTCTCATCAAGCGTGAATCATATTTATTGTAAAGAGATTCACAAAAACCCAGAGGCCACTCGAATGTAGTGAGCAATGGCCATTAGCAGCTATGTTGAAGCCATGCTGACACGAGACCTTGAGGCTGTGTGGCAGAAGGCCTAATACTGCAGGAGCTTAATGGTACTGTGTCCTGTACCTTGGGGATTTTATCATTACAGTGCCATGCAACAACTGCTATTTCTTCAATTCTGAACATAACGTGATGCATAATCAAAAACTATAAAAAAACTGGCATTGTTTGGTTTATGCTGTAGGCCTACTTGAAATACAATGCACAACTTAGTGGATGTCTTTCTGACTTGATCAAGCTAAGATTACATTACATTCATTTGGCAGACGCTTTTATCCAAAGCGACGTACAAAAAGTGCATTTTCATGATCGTAGACAACTGCTGAACACAGGTTCAGTAAGGTACAATTACTTATTTTGTACAGCTATTTCTAGCCGAGAACAATGAACACTATCCTGGTCTAACATCTGCAAAGCCAAACTAGGCAGAAGAATAAGCTACAGTATTAGGACAAATACAATTTACCAAGAAGTGCAGGGATGGGGCAACATGTAACAAGTGACAGGAAAGGGTTTTTTTTTTTAATACAGCGTGGTGGTGGTTATTCTAGGTATAGTCTGAAGAGATGAGTCTTCAGGCCACGGCGGAAGATGGATAGTGAGGGGGAGGTTCGGAGAGGGACGGGGAGTTCGTTCCACCATTGGGGAGCTAGGGTGGAGAAGCTCTGTGATCTCTTTGGGCGGGTGGGAGGTGTTACAAGACGCCCTGCTGCCGCAGAGCGGAGTGGTCGAGCAGGCACATAGAATTGAGTCATGTCCTGCAAGTAGATGGGGGCTGTCCTGTTGGCGGCAGTGTAGATGTCAAGGAATTCACATTCCTCAACTACATCATTGTTTGTCTTGTATTTTTATAATTACAGTGTGTAATAAAGACTACAGTGCCATGAATAAGTATGTGCCCCTTTCCTGCTTTCCTTTATTACTATATTTGTTGTACTGAATGGCTCCAGATCTTGAGACAAAATTTAATATTAGACAAAGGGAAACTGAGTAAACACAAAAAACATTAAAATTATTTCATTCATTGAATGAAAAATGTTATCAGACACCCATATTACCCATGTGAAAAATAATTCCTCCCTTAGTTACTCAATCAACCAATTAACAATACAATTACCAATTCATCTTCAATTATCAATATCAGTTATCAGCCAGCCTTGATTGCAGCTAGCCGTGTTGAATCTAAACTTTACTCATATTGAACCTCACCATCAGAATGAAGTAGTCACCAAAGTGTGACTGTGACGGTGTGGGGATTCTTTGCTGTCTGGGGACCTGGAGACCTTGCCATTATTGAAGGAACCATGAATTCTGCTCTATACCAGAAAACTATTGAGGAGAATGTCTGGTCATCTGTTTGTGGGCTGAAGCTGAAGTGTAATTGGGGTATGCAGCAAGACAGTGATCCAAAACACAATAACATGAAAAAATGGCTGGAAAAAAAGAATTTAAACTTTGGAAAGGCCTAGTCGAAGTCCTGACTTAAACCCAATAGAGATGCTGTGGCAACTTGTTTCAATTAAAGCAGTTCTGTAAAGAGTGGGCTAAAATTCCTCCACAGCAATGTGAAAGACTGATATCAAATTATAGGAAACATTTGGTTCCAGTTATTGCTGCTAAAGATGGTGCAACCAGTTATGAAGTTTAAGAGGGAAATTACTTTTTCACATGGGTGTTTCATAACTTTTTTTCATTAAATAAATGAAATAGTAATTCAAAAGTTTGTTTTGTGTTTAATATTACATTCAGAGTGACAAATATGCAATAAAAGAGCAAATACTTTTTCAAGGCACTTGTTTTCTGCCAGTCCTGGGAAATAAAATAAAAAATCCTTCTGCAATATTTATGGAGGCAATGAAATACAAAGTCCAGGACTAATATTGTATCATTAAACTATTTAAGGTTCCTATGTTGTGTAGGCTACCGCTGTGTAGACTGCTGTTTAATGACTAGAAATAACTATGTTTCCAACCAAATAAAGATAACTAGGTAACAAACTAAATAAAAATCCATGTAAATCATATTAAACTTAAACTAAAATTATTTATTAGAGGTAAGACCTCTAAAGAAACATTCTATTTTAGGTTTAGCAGGATTTAGCTGGGGTTTTGATTGGTTTGTAACCTAGTCTATGTTTATAACTCTGCAAAATGTTTAATTCTCTAAATCCTCTGGAGAAAGTTGATTTGTGGTGAATGTTGAAGTAAAGGCAGTCATTGATTCATTAAACTGTGCCCTGAGTGCATTTTTCCTATGCTGACCATCCTTGGGACGGCTTTGAGTATTAACCACTAACATTAAATAAGTGTGCCCATTTTATGTTTTTAAGGCATTTTTTAAAAATGTGCTGTCAATGTATTAATGCTGTTTTTGTGGGGAGAGTACTTCCTGCATCAGATGCTATTTTTTGTCACTCCTTCCTCTCATCATTGCCTCTTAATCGCGAAGCTCTAGAAGGTTCCGATTACTTCCAATCAGACACCTCCTTGACATTCAAATTTAGATTGAAATGAATATCTTTTCCAGTCACGTCAAACCTATCAGGAGAGACTAATATCATTCTCCTGAGTGATATTGATTGCAGTAGCTCTCTCCCCCTCTAGTAAGAGTTGATGGCAGTCCATGAACACTCGATCAAGCATACTCAAATGCTGCAAGTCAAATTGACCTCCAGAGGTTTTGTATATGCTGGTATATAAATAGATTTTTTCTCTAAATCTGTGGTTTGCCATGGTTCATGCATCTTTTATATATTAAACCTGGCACATTTATTTCAGCTGATGTCCTGTTTTTAACTGCACCATGATGATGATGATGATGATGATGATGATGATGATGATGATGATGCTCATCATCATCATCATCATCATCATCATCAACAACAACAACAACAACATAAATATGCTTTCAGCATATTGTGGTGATTTCCCTGGAAATCAGAATTGATGATTACATTATGAATAAGCATGTTTTGTTGTTTAAGTGGTGTCCCAAGTACTCCTGTGCCTTTACTTTCAAAAAGATTGAACCAAAATAAGTGGTAAGTAAAACTGAGTAACCCTCAATCTATTGAGTACATATTGCAGAGATATCATATACCCAGTGTCCCTCTGATATGGAAAATTCAAATGTATGAAACAACTTTAGAAATTGTATACTGTATTGTATGAAACACTGGTGGGAGTTTGAAATATGGAAATGCAATTTACTAGCTGGGAGGGATGTAATTGGTGAAAGAGTGATATATGTTTTTTAGTGAAGTG
This sequence comes from Anguilla rostrata, assembly GCF_018555375.3. NCBI lineage: Eukaryota > Metazoa > Chordata > Actinopteri > Anguilliformes > Anguillidae > Anguilla > Anguilla rostrata. Next base: position 45,201,137 of record NC_057935.1, read on the forward strand.
GTGTTAGATTGCATCTTTATAGCTGAGTGTGTTGTAATTTGAATAGCACTCGTGTTATCTTTGTAGAAGATACAGATAAGCACAAAAGTTTGCTAATTGCCTTTATCATCTGAAGTTTTGGGGCCTGGAGGGCGATTATCTGAACATAAATCGAACAAGATGTTGAGCAGAAAACTAATGAAGCTATTTACACTTTTTTTTTACCCTCTGAATACAAATACATTAAATTAGTTAATTACACACACACACACACACACACACACACACAGTAAGTTCCATAATGTTTGGGACAGACATATTTTTTTCTTCATTTTAGTTCTTCAATCAAACAATTCATGTATGGTTAATGTGCTTTTTCTCGCAGCACAGCTTTTTTTCAGCTTTTGTTAACCCCTTCATACAAGCCCTCTAGTGGCCAGGATACCGGCTTGCTGAGGTTGCTCAACTCAGATATTTATTGATTTTGCAACCGAACTATGAGGAAACAACAAACTCAGTGTCTTAGCTTTATTGGTACATGAAACACTACAACAATGCCAGTTGTTTCTAATTGTTGTTATTGACAAATTAGATAAAAGGAACGAATCAACGCCCTTTATTAATTATTTTCACCGTTGCCTCATTATCGCAATAGGCTAGAAATGGTTTCCCTGGCCAGCGGCTTCCCCAAAGGATACATGCGACGACTATGGGGTATGATTCGAGCAGTGCTGTAGAGTGGGCATTTAAAGTCATTGACTGCAGCTCTTTAGGCCATGCATCTGCGAACCACTGATTATTGAATAATCCCCCAAAACCAATTGAGGGTGCTGCGTCGGTAAAAAACTTAAGGGTGGCTGACGTTTCTACCTGATCATTATGGAAGAACGAGATACCGTTCCAATTGTCGCATAGCCTAGACCAAAATCGCAGGTCGGATCTGCAACCTGCGTCCAAGGTGATATTATCGTGCAAGTTATTTGCGGTTTTTGAGAGGTCGAGGAGTCTGGATATAAAGGAACGTCCCTGAGGGATTATTCGCGTTGCAAAATTAAAATGCCCCAGTAATGAGAGCAACTCCTTTTTTGAAAGAGATTCCGCGTCCGCCGCAGATTTAATAGCTTCGCAAATGCAGACCAGTTTTTCCAATGGCAGGGATGCCTGCATGAGGTTACTATCCAGGATAATGCCCAGAAACTCGATGGCTTTAGCGGGGCCTTTAGTTTTCTCCTCCGATAGAGGAACGCCCAGTTCCTTAAATGTGTTTTTTAAAGCTGCAATGCAGCGATCTGGCTGGGAATGTGGGAAATCTACTACTAGGAAATCATCTAGTAGGTGTAAAACGAAAGGTAGTTTACAGTTGTTTAAGAGTATCCAGCAAAGTGCTTCCAATAATGTATCGAATATTTGAGGGCTGCTGCGACAACCGAAGGTGAGCCTAACCGCGAAATACATTTTTTGACGCCACATTACGCCGAATAAATGCCACTGAGAAGGATGAAGAGGCATGATTTTAAAAGCATCCGTTATGTCGGCTTTACCAAGCCAGGCGCCTTTACCGGCTTTTTTTATGAATTCGATAGCGTGATCTACTGTGGCATAGTATAGTGAAAATTGTTGCGAAGGAATGAGACTATTAATAGAAAGGACGTCATTGTTGTGGGGGGCAGATAAGTCCATTATTAAGCGTTTTTTTCCGGAGTATTTACGTGTGGCCACGCCTACGGGATTGATACGATAAAGCGGAAATGGCGAGCTATCGAATGGACCGATCATATAGCCTTTCTCAGACTCTCGTGAGAGCAGTTCGTCTACTATTCCTGGTTCGTGTAGAGCAGACCGAAGGTTAGGGCAAACACAGGACGCTTTAGGGAGAAAGGATAAACCAGCAAAAAACCTGTGAATCAACCCGGTTATCAAATAATTGACAAAACAACGGTTGGGATGCTGCTTCAGAGCTTTGCCCAGCTCTGGAATGTTGACAGGCGTAGATGGCTTTAATGCTTTTTTATTCGCCTGGGGCACACAGACTTGGGATGCCCGTCTCCGCAGTAGCTGCAAGCATGTATAAATTCACAGTTAAGAAATGCGCAGAAATTCTCATTGAAATTATAGCACAGCGGGGTTTGAAGGGCGGTCTTCACCTTGATTTCCCCGCAACGCTCGTGTTTTATTTTAGGGACAACGGGTTGGAACAGTGACGCCGCCTTGGGGCAGAAGCTGGTGGTGTGGGTAAATGAACCGCACACCGTACAGGAGAGGGGGCGATGCCCCGTGAAATGCCTACTAATTAGAGCCAAATCGACCACGGACCATTCAAGCCTCTGGTTAAAACGCTGAATGTACATAGCCGCTTTAGCGGAAAAGGACTTATGGTATTCGTAAAACAAAGTCGCCCCCGTACGACATGGCTAAGTCCGAAATAATAGACAGGTAAGTGTCCAGTTCCTTCCTGCGTTCGGGATTGATTTCGCATATAGTGTCTCTGTAAACTCCGAAGGCTGTGTTAAATTCGGCCATAGTCAGACTTTTGGTAAGCCTGGGGTCGCTATCTTTAAGAAGCACTGAAACATCCCCGCAGTCTATTATGCGATTATCACTGGTCTCCAAGCACAGCAATATATTTGCTAAGTTGATGTTATTACCTGCCAGAATGGACGCTCGCAGCTGGGTAGAAATGGCAGCCGCTGGAGGAATGAAGGGCACCCCAGCCGGGGCCGCGGGGACTGCAGTTGCCAGCGTTCTCCGCGGTGCCATGACGGTAGGAGGTGGCGCGTAGCTGACGTCATCGACGGCGGACGGGGAGATGTCAGTTCTGTTGTACCCTTGGAAGTAGGTAGCGGAGCGGGGATCTGAGGTAGAAGAGGGAGCTTCCAGTGCTTGAATCCGGACGTCCATCTGGGAGAGGGAAGATTGGATGTTGTGCTTATTTGGATTGGTCGGCTTTGTTTTGTTTATTTGGATTGGTCGGCTGTTGTGTTCTTGCCCTTTTGGCGGGGGCGGCGGCTGCGGCAGGGAACTCGGGGGCGCGGGCGCAGTTTTTGCATTTAGCTGTAGCTTTCCTGGGGGCGGATGGTCCGGCTGCAGGACCTTCTGCGGCTGTGGCCGTATCCAGATCGGGAACCTTCTCGGTCAGAAAACTGAAGAGTTCTTTGTGGCTGGCTCCGAGGGGAGGGTGCAGTCCACGTCGGAATAGGGCTTCCAGGATTTTCTCCACCAGCCAGTTAGAAGCGCTTCAGTTGGAGGGGCTATGGGTTGCCAGGCGGGAGCTCCTACGGACGGAAGTGGAGTTTTCGTCCTGGACGTGTCTGGTTGTACTGCCGGGCTGCGGCTGCGTCTCTACGGCATCGTCCTCTGTCCAGAGATGTTCATTTTGGTCGGCGGTGGACATCGTATATTTAAGCCAGGTAAGAATGATGGGTATTGATATTACTGTCAATAGTCGCATCTCAGGTTTGGTGCTGTATTGTTGAGCTAGCTACTTGCGAATGCAACGTGCAGCACTTGCATGCAGGAGGAGCAGCCGAATGAGTAGAGGGAGGCTGTTTAAGTAGACCACCCTGTTAGTGAATGTACTGTGATAGGCGAACATCGCTTAGCTGAGCCATCAGCAGATTTGGCCGGAGTGCTTGACTCTCGTGGCCTGCCAGAACTACGCGATGCTCCATTTTTGCCAACTTATCAGCATGGCTAAAGCAAATTCTTTAGTGAGTGGGTCAGAAAACAGGAAGCGTGACTTCTAGCTAGGATATATATGAACATTTGTATCACCTTAATTATTTACATTGTGTCATATTTTTGATATTTTTATATTTGCATTGGTCTTAAGAGATAACTGTTAGCCTTTGCTAATAATGTCTCAGTACATTTGTTTTGGGAGCTAACTAACAGCCCTAGCTGTTAGTATGGAATGGAAATGGCATTAAAAATACTCATTCAAATTTACTGTGTGCTTATATGTGCTAGATGAATGTAAAATGTCGATTGGAGTGACCATAGTAGTAACATGTCATCCCTATCTCCATGCAACAAAAGATTACATTCTACAGAGCATAGACAAACAAGTGTGAATGATTACACATTTAGGTATGTGTACCACAGTGTGTCACAACGATTTTTCATTGTTTTTCAATGTGACACCAATGCCATCTTAAACCATCATAAAGGGGCACATTTCTATGCTTTATAATGAACAAAAGTCATTTAATTCATTTTTGCGCAGGTTTTGAATACATTTTTGGACCCCTAAATATCTTAGATCCCAATGCAGATGAAACGATAGTTTTTAACATTTGGATATATTCGGAGTCACAAAGAGACACCAGGGTGCCTAATTTTTTATTCAGAGATCTTTCGTAGTTCTGCATATAACCCTCAGTTATTGCATAATTCCGGACAAGGTGTTTGAAGGAGAACAACTTCATTTTTACCACAATAATTGAATTTGTGGCACTTTATTTCTATCCAAATAATGAATACACTCTAATATAATCTAGTATTGTAAATGGTACAAGTGACTTGCCTCACTGAAGTCATTTTCCAAGTCTCTGTGATTCTTGCATCAGTAGTTATAAAGCCTTGATTATAATACCCTGTAAATGGGTGAGGATTGGTCAGATTTAGCATCTGCACAAAGGGTATTTTTATACACTGATTTCACCATCCAGAAATTACAGCTCTTTTTATACATTACTCTCCCATTTTAGAACAGCATAATGTCTGGGACAAATGATTCACAGGTGTTTCCGGTTTGTCAGCTGTGTTCAATTCCTTCCTTAGTGTCCGTATAATAGAGCTTTTAACATCTATTCTCCATTCTAGGCTTTTGATTGCCTTTGGCATCTGTTATTGGCATCTGTCAACATGAGGACCAGAGTTGTGCCAATGAAAGTCAAGGAAGGCTCCATGAGACTGTCAAATAAGAAATAAAAAAACAGCAACATTGGCCAAGATTTTGGCTTACCAAAACAACTGTTTAAGATACTAAGCACCTGGTGATGTCTATGGGTCTCAGACTTAAAGCAGTCATTGCATGCAAAGGACATGCAACAAATTACTAAACATTACTATTTTTCTTTACATAGCATTAATATGTCTCAAACATTATGGTAAATTAATGACAATTACAGCCCAGCCAGAAACCATACAGCACCCAATAGTTGCCCTGTAGTGGCCTGTTGTTGGCACACTTGTTGGTGCATTAGCATTTTTCAAAGCATAGTACTGTGGTCCACTGGCTGACAATTGAGGCAAGGCAGTCAAGCTGAGGATCAGGCCTGAACAAAATGTTAAATAATTTGTGAATTGTGATGGCACAAGTGGATCACTCTGGTGCTGATCTGCAAAACACTGGTGGACCAGCAGGTGGCACCAACTGAGGTCCAACAGGTGCTTACTTGTTGGGTGGGAAATGAAAAGCCAGGGTGTTATCTGAAGTTTCATACATCATAAATGGCGCTTTTTCCAAGAAAAAAATAATTGCTGTACACTCACACTCATGCATTGTATTGTACTGGTTAAATATTTGCAAATGATTTTGCTGAGTTCATCTTTAATTTATTTTTAAAATTTAATTAGCATTACAAATATACCCCTCCCGTATTACATTTATTTTCCTTCAATGTGTTATGACATGTAAAAAAAAGTATTACAGTAATAGTTTTTTCCCGAAAGAAAATCAATATAATTTTATAGGGTGACAAGGATTTGCCATGTATTCATTTTTAAAAAGTAATGCCTTGACAACCTACTTTTTGTATTATTTATTTATTATTATGTCATCACACAGAAAACTGTGGTACACAAAAAGCATATGGGAATTATAATCTGCATTCATAATCTAAATACTTTTCGAAAGAAAAACAGCCCGTCAGATAGCCTCAATGCAGTTAATGTGCCTTGATTCTGATGCCAGTTTTGCACATATTTATTGTGCACTTTAGGTAATGCATAAGTATGTTAAGGTGGTTGTAAGTTAGCTGTATATTTATATTAATGTCAGTTTTAATATCAGCTCCCTCCAAGTTCGTTGACTCAACCACATGGGTTGCCTTTGAGTCAATGTGCCAGGATTTTTATGGGTGTGAGTGAGCAATTTAGTCATTTGATTCGTTGAGTGTTTGCAGCTTAGTAGCTCAGCATGTGGCACGTGAAGGAAATGAACAAAGTATAAATCACCTCTTTGAAGTGAACGGTGCACAATTAATTGGTGTGGCAAGCTGGACTGACCACTGCTACATAAGTACAGCTCTCCATCACCTCCTAGTGGAACAAATGCCTGGTTGGACTCTTCTGAACTGAACTGGCAAGCAGGAAGTCATTGCCATCAGCAAACCAAGAGACTCATTTTCTCCATCCATAGGTCAGAGTGTAACGCAAATAAAGTTTGAATGCCATTCAGGAACAGAACTACTGGTTGTAAGGCATATGTAATATTGTATTCAATAGCATACAGAAAAAAAATTAGGCAAACAGGTTGATATGATAGAACATTGTGATGGTGGACAGAAGGAAGAAGATCATCCATGGCAGTATGATAGATGGCCCTGACTCTTGTGGTTTCCAAGGTTGAGAGTACTTGAAAGTCCTTTTGTAAAGAGGCTGTTAAGATTATACATCAAAGCAACACTGAGTCGACCTGGTCACAATGGCCCTGCTGACTTCTGGAGAAAGAATTTATCGATTTTTTCTTCTTTCCTTTGATGCCTTGCATTCTGACTTGAGATGTGGGGAAGGCAGCCCCCTCTAGACAAAGCAAACAATGTTGTTAGTGGTTTCAATGGCACAAACTGTAAGTCAATGGAGGTCTTTAGACTGTATTACTGAATCTGGAGAGTTAACAGGATGCTGGTTTGACAAGGTAGATCAGCAGTAAGTGGCATGGATCCAAGAAAATCACAAGCCCTCTGATGTTTCTTAGTGACATTAAACTCAGTTACTCTGGGAATATGTGTCAATGTGGCCCTTGAGGTTTGAGTATGACCACTTGAACACACTGTGCTTACTGCAGGCCAAGGATGTATCTGATTTAGGGTAAAACATGAAGAAAGGGCTATTATTATATCGACCCAGATGTTTATTACTACTGTTTTACTCATCTATGTGAGCAAAAAACCATGTGTAGAAAAAAAGTAAATAATTTGTTTTGTCTTTAAAAGAAATAGATGACTGTATCATTAATAGCTTAAATATTCCTGATTTCATGTGTCCTTTCAGATTTTTGATATTTGGGTTCTGTCATACATATATTTCAGTAACCGTCTTCAGTCTTCACCATGAGCAAGTTGGCATTAGAGATAATAGAACAGTGAGTGCATATTGGGAGAGGGTTGTACATTGATCCTCAATGCACATTAGAACCAGACAGAAATGAGAGGAGTTGCACTTGAGTAATGGTGAGCATGACTAGTCACTGTCTACAAATGTAAAATGAAAAACTCCTTGAATTAAATGTTAGCTCCCTTTGGAAAATATCTATGGACTGACTGCTGGTTATCTAGATAGTGAAATTAGCTTTCTGATAGCTTCTACCACATTTCAGTCAGGTGATTTACTGGGTCAGGGTTTACATGCAAAAACCAAAGAAATTTGTAGATTAGTTTTCCAGTAATGGAAAACACACAGAAAATAAGAAAATTATTAAAAATAACGTCAATGAAAAAAACTGCACTGCAACATGCTTGAAGTTTAGAGTTTGTTAAATAAGCAAATAAAAGTCGCCAAAACTTTGTGTGAAATGCCCTCTCAGATTTGTGTGTGGCAGCAAGTTTTCTAGCTATGTTTTCTTCAGTTGTGGGCTAAATACACTACATGGCCAAAAGTATTTGGACACCAGACATCCAACATCTCATACAAAATTATGGCCATTAATATGGGGTCGGTCCACCCTGAGCCGACCAGAGGAGGATGGGTTTCCCCCTTGAGCCTGGTTCCTTCCAAGGTTTCTCCTCATCTGCCAGAGGGAGTTTTTCCTTGCCACTGTTTCCTTAGGCTTGCTCCTGTGGGGGTTTAGGCTAGGGTTGTCTGTAAAGCGTATTGTGACAACTGTTGTAAAATACGCTATATAAATAAAATTTGATTGATTGATTGATAACCTCCACTCTTCTGGGTAGGATTTATACTAGATGTTGGAGCATTGCTGCAGGAATTTGCTTCAGTTCAGCTAGAAGAGCATTACTGAAGTCAGGCACTGATTAGGCCTGGCTTGCAGTTGGTTTTCCAATTGATCCCAAAGGAAGAAAAAAATGTAAAGGATTGGAGAGACCTAGTCAAAGTCCTGACTTGAACCTTGATGCTGAGACAAGACCCGAACAAGCAGATATTGCTGTTAATGGTAGTGCAACCAGTTATTCATTTTAAGAGGGCATTTACTTTTTCACATGGGTGATATGGGTTTTTGAAATATTTTTTCATTAAATAAATTAAATCATAATTTTAAAAAATATGTTTTGTGTTTACTGTGGTTCCCTTTGGCTAATACATTTTTGTCCAAAGATCTGAAACCACTGAGTGTGTGACAAATGTGCAATAATAGAGGAAATCAGGAATGGGGTAAACGCTTTTTTATGGAACTGTTATATTATAGGGTTATATTATATTTAACACCACTATATTAGTTGGGCTGATTTTGTTATGACACCTGGAAACATGGACATTTTTACCAAATTAGAACAGAACACATCTCCACATTAAGCTAGCAGGCAAATATACTACAATTCATCTTCAAAGCCTGAACAAAAGAAGTGCTCATCGGTAGTCTGTCCAGAATAGGTTACAGTACATACAAAGAGAGGAAAAAAACAATGGTATCATGCCACAAATATTCATGACTTTCTTCTGTGCATTCACTTAAGTGAATTCACAGTTTATATAATAATTAATAATTAATTATATATGTAATTTATATAAGTTTGTATTATCTCAAGCCGTTTCTAGCCCTACATTAAGTATTTATGCTGCTAAGGATGAAAGTAAAATATATGACTCTTTGCCCTGAGACCATTTTAAAAGGCACACATTTTCCGTTAAGAATTTCATTCATTCTTTTTGACCTGTTGATCACTGTAGTTTGTTTGAAATGATGGAGGTAAAGAATTCGTAAAGTAGTTTCCTTTATGTGCCCTTTTGGAAGGTATGAATACAGGGGCACCAGAGTGACACAAGAAAGCAAAGAGAGGACATTGGAGAACCAATGGGAGTTCTGCCTTTGTAAAAACAGCTGTTGCTAGGGAACTGCTGGCTGGCCTTTGTCCCAGTATAACTTGCTCTATGAGGAATGGGCTTATCTGGGAACAGTGTGGAAAAGTCATCAATGTGATAACGCCACTGAGCTTACTTGATGCATAAGGCAATGAGAAATATTTGAATCAGTTAGTAGACAAGATAATACGGGATACTGTAACAAGAGTCATATTAATGATGACAAAAAAATTATTGTTATAACAATGGTGGTGATAATATTACAGAATGATGGGAGATTTAATGTTCCGTCACACCAAAACAATATGGCCATTTGTGAAATAGTGGGTGTTGTTCATTTATGTCAGTGGGAGCTGTCTAATAAGAAAAATGCATCATTGTATGCTCCAATCAAATTTTTCTTATTCCTTATATTTTCCCAAGTACATGTAAAACTGAGAAAATGGAGAAATGTATGAATAAATGGACCTATGAATGAAGATTGAACATGTATTTAAGGAGGTATTCTGAAACAGATTCTTACCAGACAGTCAACAGATCCATCATTCGCTGGTAATGAGGTCTACCTTATCGTGGACCCATTTAATGCTGCCAGGTTGTTTTCTCTTTTGTCCCAGTAGCCCTTGCAATGCATTTATTTTCTTTAAATCCACAAAATATAAGCAAACACGGATTTATGAGGGCATCTACTAAAATCAATAAAATATGCAGTATTGGCAACAAACTATCTACTGCGACCGCTGATTCTTATTTAATGACAAAGCATTGAATGACCTCATGCAAATAAAAGGGTTTCAGTTTACTAATTAACAACAAAAAGCCTCTATTCACCAACATAAATGGAATAGACTTTGGAAATGAGTGACAAGCATGCAAAATACCCCATGCTAAATGTGATAATATCATAATAACATAAGTTATAAGTTTAATAGGGGTGTGTGCTACAGTGCTGTAATTTTAATAGTGTCTTTTATGTTAATTGTGTCATCGTTTTTGTCAGCATCGCCTGCTCGACAATTTTTTTAAGACAGGGTCGCAACTATTTTCTAAAATATGGGGTCAGTTGCCAGAAAAATGTGGGAACCCCTTGAACTCACTAATCATTGGGTAGAAAGCATAAAACTATCCAATAGGATTTGAGCATGTCTGGGCATCCTTAGATATTAAAAAACTGACCAGGCAAATCTGAAATACTTCTTCATCTGCAGTCATACACATAGGGAGTAATTGCGAGCCTGGTCTCTGGTTAATATTGAACTCTGTGGCTTTAATGCATGGAAGGCAGGCTCAGGCTTTTTTTAACGCAAGCCCAAGCTTCTAAGCAAGGAATATAACAAGCCAATATTGGGGCTCCAACAAAAAACAATACCTTCAAGTGCCTGCAATGCTTGACTGAAGTATCTTGTGAATGCACCTTGTGGCAATTGTGTATTACTGTGACTGGTGTATTACTGAAGTATGTGTATGTGTGCAAATTTGTGATAAGCAATGCACAGAAAGAATGGATCATAAATATATGCTCCATTTACAACTTCCTTGTATTGATTGGCAGTAGTGCTATCCAGTTAAGTTTCTTACTATTTTTCTGACAAAAATCTTAAACAGGGCTGCCCAACCATGTTCTGGATATCTACCACCCTGTAGGTCTTCATTTAAACCCTAATTTGGCATGCTTGATTCTACTAATTATCATCTGTTGAATGAGATGTGCTTTGTTAGGTTTGGAGTGAAAACCTACAGGACAGTAGATCTCCAGGAACAGGGGTGGCCAGCCCTACTATAAAATGACTGTTTCCAGACTAGTCAGTACGCTCCTAGACTTTAAAGTATTTCACAATTATTTAAATTCAAATATTTGTTTGTGAGTCTACAGCAATTTTATAGGGAAAATAGAAACGTCTTAAATAATTCCTTAAAAATCATGAACCTAAAATAAATAGTTTTTTTTTTTTCTCTTGTTCCAGGCCCATAGCTTTTGGATTCAATGTTATTAATATACATTGTCTAGTGCATGTAACAAAAACTTTAAAAGTGTAAAATAAATACATTGAGTTGGCACAGTATCGGTCTTCTGATGCACCGCTTGGGTCTGGGCAATTATTTAATCTTTGATCTTTTCCAAGAGGCATGCTGTTTATCCACACTGTTTTCAACATGATATGTATCTTAAATGGCCCTGCCATTTCTTCGTTTATCTAGTGCAGCTGTTAATGTATCTCATTACTCCAAAGGGTCGCGTGTTAACAGCCTGCATACGAAGTCAAAGATAAGGATTCTGCCTCCAAAGGTATGCTGATGATATTTGTTTGGCTTGGTTCAGGTTTTTTTTCTGGGAAGCATTTTTCAATTATTTGAAGCTTGAGGGAAATTATTATGTTTGTATGTGTTATTTTTCTGGTCATGATGTAACATTTATTTTAAAGCATTAAGCACATTAATCATTAATATATGGTGGATTTTGGTGACATCTGTGATGACTCTTCGTCACAAACGTTCTTTGAACTCTGCAAATGCCGGGGGGGGGGCGGTGTTAGCATTCAACAATATCTTCTGACATGGTAATATTGAGCAACATATCAAACCTCATTTTAAAGACAAAGTGTCAATAAATGCGGTTACATTTGATAAATTTAACTGATATACTGTATCAACCCCAACAAATAAGGGAGGTAAGGTTAGGTAACAATCAACTGTAAGACTGTGTAGGTACAATGTAAGTGGATACTCTCTCATTCACTTTTTTATCCACAACGACAAAACTAAGAACAACTCCTAAGAGTAGGAGGTTAGCAAGCATCTTGATTAGCAAAATATAAAGTCATCATGCATCTTTTGCCTAAAGTAAATTGTGATACATCAAGCCTCTGCTAGGCGCTTACTCATCTGCATTTGACATGCGAGTTCCTGTGTGTGCGTCACCACATTTGATTACTTGGTGAGAATGTCGCATCTGACGGTACCATTAGAAAACAGCATATAGAGGAGCAATTACAGAATGCAAATCCATTGAATGCCAGTGTGGAAAGGCATCAAATATAGCCTTTTTTAATATCTAGAAATGAAGGATTACAGCATTAAATCGACACATAGATAAAGATTGCATAGAAAATAAAATGACAACGCCACCCAGTTTTGTTTGAAGGTGGCCAATCATACTAATAAACCAATCTCATTGCTGCAATCAAGACAGGAACCCATTTTCTGCCAAAGCACGTGTTGCCAACCGTCGCTTCTACTCCCTTTGCTGTTCATCTGCTGAGCTGTGCAGTCAGAAGAAATCACTTCCTGCACAGCTGGCACATATAGATAGACAGGCACATTCCCCAAAATTCAAACACACTCTCATACATTACATTGCTTACTGTATGTACATACCCAAACATAATTTCTGTGAAATTGTCAAGCTGATGCACAGTTACTTGAAATAAATGATCAATCACTGAAATTGATTGAACAAACATTTCATCAGATTTAATTTTTTTATAGCTGTTGTATAATCTCAGTAAATTTTTCTATGAATGTTATAACGGAAAAAAACTTGAAAGGTGATGCATTTAATTGATTGTCAATAAATGTGCATTCAGAAATGTTTCATCTTTTCAAACTTGGTCTGGAGCTGCAGTAATTCGGTATTCCATCAAAACAAGCCCATTGTGGGATTATCTTGTCTAATGCATCATATGTGAGACATTGGGGAACGAAGACAAATCTCATGCTCATTTACAAAAATCCATGCATTACAATGAATGCAATCATGCTAGTATTTCAGCCTCTAAGACACAGCAAAATTGAAACAGAAATATGCCATGCAACCTGCCACAAAATGATACGATACTGTGCATTTAGATTTCAGAACCCCAAGGTATATGAGAGCAATTAATTGCACTTTAAAGCACTGGGCACAAACCAGAGAGCAGAGTGAAGCAGCGAGCCGTTTGAAAAATGACCTTCACTTTGGAGTGTTAAGTGATCTTCATTTCCCTCAAGCCCTTCTACTGGAAGGGGTAGTCCATCCCAGTTCAGCATTTGGTAATGTGCATGTACTGGAAAATACTGTTGCTATAGGAATGCTGAACTAAACAGCGTGACCTTGTGGTCAGAATACTGCTAAATGGTTTTTTGCATAATGGATATTCATATGGATGTTAGCACCTCATAAACTTAGCCATAGGATTCACCTTCTGTTCCTTTGCTTGGAAATGGTGAGGAGGTTTGGGGCCAAATAATCCACATGTTCTAACCAGGGTCCAGGGGATGAAGCTTTTGTTCCTACATTTAATGTATATGCTGTAATATCACCTTATTTTTTTCTCCAAACTGTTCATCTCTACTATTCCCTGATATATATTCTGCATGGATATCAGGGAATATTTCTTACATACAACTGTCAATGTGTGGAATAGCTTGCCAGGCTATGTAGTAAAAGCAGAGATCCTGAGAGTATTCAAGTCCAAGACTGCTGTAATGCTATATAGTCTCTGCTTTGTAAATGCAGTTCTGTGTAAAAGGTTCAGGCACCTCTGCTCAAAATGTATGTTACAATGAGTCGCTAGGTAAACGGAAGCTGGCTCAGCCTCTACATGTTAAAAATAACATCCAGCTCCAATTTAAGATCTGGTGTGACTTTAATGGGAACAGGATGCCATGGTCAGAGGAGATGACAACCAGCAATTCAGCTTCAAGTAGACTCATGAGGAGAGAGTGTCCGTTTGTATACAGCCCACCTGCTTTATCCTCTGGTCAGTGAATTCAGCTGCTACTTCAATCAGCTTAATGACAGAAAAAAATTATGACCGCAATACCCGGATAATTCATTCATCACCCTGGTGTCAATTTTGTACCACAGTAGCTGGTACATAGTATGGAATACCAGCATATCTCTAGTTGCAAGTAGTACAACAACTCTTTTCTGTTGTTTGATTTAGCCTACTGATGGCCTTCGTACAATTTCTTGCAAGAAACTTGACTGTATGGCAAAGTTATAATTTTTTTTTTTTTTTTGGCCCAGATTTAAAAAAAGATAAAGAGATTGTTTTCCTCTTGTAACGTTTTTATGTCTCATCATTTACAGTATGTCAAACTCTAGATTATGGTATAAACATATTTCTTATTCAGACCAAATTATGAATTAACATAAATTGTTGGTAATTAACATTCATTGGCCATGCCGGGGAAATGATTATCAATGACAAGAATGGGCAAAAAACTTAAATATTGGTACATCCCTACTTTTCGACCAGGCACTCCAGCACACTGTAAAATCAACCTTGAGGCACTGTACTTACAGGAAACAAGGATGATGGTTTTGGAATGACCGTCAGACTTATTATCGAAAATCTGTGGGGAGATCTTTAACATGCAGTTCATGCAAGGGCACCTCTGAATATTTTTGAGCTAGAAGAGTTCTGCAAGAAACAGAGGGAAAAATTCCAAAACAAGGATAGAAAGACTTAACTGGCTACAGGACATGTTTTTGAAGCTGTTACAGATCTGCCTCAGGAGGTGTTGCTAAATACTGACTAAGAGGGTGTCAAAACCTTTGCATATGCAGTGCTCATTTCATTTTAGCATGTGTAATGAACACATTTTATTTTATTTAATATTAGTTTCATTTAATAGTTTAAATTTAAATGCAATACACTGAATGTTTATTTCTAATGTTTAGCTGGTCAAATTCTGTTCATTTAGAGGCTCATTGAAATATTTACTTCGACCAAGGGTGTCCAAACATCTACATTAAACTATAAGTGGCCTTTTCTCATCATTATGTGTTTTTACATTTTACCTTATTGAAAACCGATTTACCTTGGGGAAAAGGCAAAGTAACATTGTGACACCCTACCACAAGGTTTCAGGTTAGATTTATGCTGGCTACTACACACAAGGCTGTTAATTAAATATCCCTTGTATTCATCCAAAACTGATCCACTAATCAACTCATGGTGACTACCCTCCATATATCCAGATCACTTCTTTGTTTCCTTCTCTCTCTCCTACCAGCTCTCTCACAACTCTGCCAAAAACTCATCCACTGTAAATTTCAGGAGAAATCTCTGCACTCTGTTACACTCCTCCCCCATCTACACTGCTCTCTCTTCACTTCCTCCTCCTGCTACTTTCTCTATCCTGCCTGTTGACTTTGCTACATCTGTGTTTTTCATTCATGCCTCTCCCAGTCTTTTGACTGACTTTGTCCTCTCGTCTCCACACCAGCATGATCATCATCCGCCAGCCTGTGGCTGATCTCTCCAATCATTGGCTCCTCTTGGCTCATTTATTATTATGATGATATACAACTCTTCTTCTCCTTTCCTCCCTGTGCCACACAGGTTAATGACAGAATATCTGCTTGCCTGGCTGACATCTCAACCTGGATGGATAGGCATCACCTGAAACTCAACCTTGACAAGACAGAGTTGGTCTTCATCCCTCAGAATTCCTTTCTAGTACAAGAGCCACTGTCGATGGTAGTACAGTGGCTGTCTCTTGGTTTGTGAAGAACCCGGGGGTGGTCCTAGATGACCAGCCGGTCTTCAACGAGCAGATCTCAGCAACACCATGGTCCCGCGTATTCCTCCTGTATAAGATCAGGAGGATTCAACCACCCAGCTATTTGCCCAGGCCATGGGTATCTCCCATCTAGATTACTGCAACTCCCTTCTTGCAAGCCTGCCAGCCTGTGCCATACAACCACTACCACTCACTCAGAATGCCACTGTCCAACTTGTCTTCTATCTTCCAAAGTTCTCATATATCACTTCCCTGCTGAGGACACTCCACTGGCTGCTGGTTGCCACCAGGGTCAGGTTCAAAGTCCTTGCTCTGACCTACACTACAGCCAACAGGCCAGCCTCTTCCTACCTACAAGACATAATTCAACCGTACTGTACATGCCAGCTGGACCACTCCTGGACTAGTACTTTCATGTTGCGCTTGTATCTTCATCTTGATGTTGTAGCTCTTTATCATATCTCTTGTAATCATGCTGCACTTATAGCCAATGTTTACTGTGTGAACTAGACTTGATGTTCATGGCTATGGACAATAGATACTTTGTGAGAATTCTACCATATCTTGCCTGTGATCAGTATTTTTTCCAGGGACCTTTGGTATGCGCTAATTGTACATTGCTTCTCTTTTTTGTGTGTGTTAAGACAGAGTTGGTTATTCGTGAGTGGTGTTTCCAGTTTCCAGGTTAGGGCAGTGATGTGTACTACAGTTTGATAAAATCCTGACCAAGTCAGTGCCAACTCCCCAGAGGAGGTGGAAAATTGTCCCAAGGAGGAGGCTCAAAACTGCCCCAGGGAGGATTTAAGTTGGCAAACACCCAACTCATTGCTGTCAAATAAAATTACACAACAAGGATGATTGTTGCAGGACGGGTAGTCTGGTAGTGTAGAGGTATAAGCACTTGCCTACCACCGCAGAGACCCGGGTTCAATCCCCGGCAGCAATACTTCTGGTGTGGTCAGACGTTCCTACGAACACAACAAGTGTTCGCGAGTGGGAAGCCGGTAAGGGTATGATTAGCGACTCCTACTGGTTGGTCGGGGTGCCTGTCCAGCAGGGAGGGGATCCGGGGGAAATAGTGTGAACCTCCATGCGCGTTACGTCAGGTGAAAAGAAGCGGCTGGTGACTCCACATGTATCAGAGGTATGTCTTGTATGTATGTCTACACCCTCCCCAGACCGACAGAGGATAGCGCATCGACCAGGACTGTGGCTGGTCCACACGGGGAATTGGTATAACAACTAAATTGGGGAGAAAATGGGAGAAAATGGCAAAAAGAAAGATGATTGTTGCGTAGACACATAGACACAATACTGTATTTTATAACAACTGAAATGGAATATATTATGCTGCAAAAATAATGATACACATATTTCATAGCAATGTAACTTAAAAGGATATCCTGCATTTTCTGAAAGTGGCATAATGTGCATATTTTCCCACATATTGTGCAATGTGATATTCATTTTGATCATGATAACATATGTCATGATCAAAACATAGATAACATATTTGTTTAAATATATTGCAGTAAATAGCAATACATAGCAGTTCCACCCAGTATCTTTATCCAGAGTACCCACATTACACATACCACTACTTATCCAAAAAAGTTGGCTTTAACAATCTCTTGGCTTCAGTAAAGTTAACTCATGATAATTATATACTTCCCACTGGCAAGATTGTTACTGCTGTTTTTGCATATTGCTGATATTCAAACATCTCACTAAGGCCATCGGCATTTATGATGTGATATCTGGAAGTCTCAAGGTGCAGCCTAATCTAGAGGTTGTACACTGCTTAGTGCTCACAAGGGGGGAAAATCCCCCTTTAAGAGTACAATACATCTATAGCATTGCTCATTTGTGAATACGTTACACTGGTTGAGCAGTCTGAATCATCTATTTTAGCACCATCAAAGGCTCTCTGTGTTATTTATAGCAGCCAGTGCATTTACAAAAATGTAAATGTGCTCTACACTGTGTAGTGGAGCTACAGTGCCCTCACATGGGAACATGAAGTAACCCAACCTTGTTTCACTCTTTTCTCTGTCTCGAAAACAAGTCCCTATGTTGCTTGCAGCATGGCATAAGGTTAAAAAACAACATTTCTGGCAGCTGCCATTTTGTGGCATATTTTAGAACTTCACAGTGCCTCACAGCAAGGTTACCTTTGAAATCACAAATGCCATTCTTAAAAGGCAGCTGGGTGAGAAGCCAGATGCACAAAGCAGCTCAGCTTTCATATGGTGCAATTGCCTTCCATTTCCAAAATGGCACCTTTTAGTCACAGTTTTACTATTTTTTTTATTTATTGTTATTTGACCACAAAGAGTGCAATAGACAGGTTTAAAACTGATGTTGGGAGGCTGAAAAAAACAGCTTTTCGCCTTTCACTACATATAGGCATAGAGGGTATTCAAGTTCACTATCTCAGACCATTATTTTTTCATAGAAAACAATTGTCTTGAGAAGTTGACTTTGAAGGCCAAATGGGGAATGCAATTGGGTTAATCACTGGAAAAGATAATGTAGGGGATTGTGGTTGTAATATCAAAGCATTTACCTCTGAACTATTAATTACAACCTTTTCTTTTAAGGAAACACTCTTCACTGTATCATTTTATTTTTATGTATCTATGCTTTATTAATGCAGAGTAAATATTTATGTTGGTTTTAATTGTAGTTCTTGTTTGTAGTGTCCCAGTACCCAGACTGCATTCTATTGTTATTACGTTGTATTTGTATTCTGTGTCTAAATTTTACCATTGGATTTGATTTAATCAAAGTTGAACATAACTTTGGCTTAAAAAATAATCTTAGCATAATTCCTTTCATAGTTCATTTTTTATGATTGATGAAATACCTCAATTTTAAAAAATCAATTGAGGAAAAATGTTGAATCAATCCAGGCCAGTATATAGCAGATCAGCAGAACTGTGTATTTTTATATAATTAATGATGTCTTTGTACATTACCTTGTGCATTATTTCTGTAAATCACTGCTTAAGATGAAGATGAAATTGCTTTGTACCTGCAACATATCTGTGGGTCCTTAAGCACATATTTATATTAGCAGCATGGGTGGTGCACTTGCACATCCAAGGCAGTTCTGTCAGGGTGTCTCTGGATGTGTCATTGTGTCCCTTCCCATCATCCTTATATTCATATCAAATTCCATCACCTCTTGGAAAAGTCATGGTGCTCACCATTCACACTCACACAGATTTAGCTCAATTTGAAACTCTTTCACTCTCAGTATGTGAATTGCATATCCCCTTGAACCAACTGCTGGGGCTATTTGATCCTTTAGCTGATTTACTTTATCTGTGTGACCTTGCTGTTGTGGTTTCACTCAAAGGTGGAAAAACTGTCAAAAGCCCATTTTGACTTTATCTGTGAGCCAAATGCATGCTGACGTATAGCTACTTCTCTTTTCAGGTCCCTCTCATACCATAAGTGGTTCTACAGGAAGCGCTGAGACACTTTACAACAAACATTGTAGAAGCAAATTGCATTTCCAAACACCCTGCATGGGAAAGCAAACATACGTTGAGTGCTGCATATATTTGCAATAAAATAATTTTGTTTTAAAATGTGGGTACAACATTAAACCACAATGAGAATAAGATACAAGCTGACAACTTACTGGAGCGAGGCTGGGATATGGAACGAAATACCTCTTTTAATCTTTTTTTTTTTCACTAAAAAATATAAACTATTTGGCTAAATTAAACCAGATGAGACTAGCATTAAAGCAGAAACTTGGTGTTAAACATGAGTTGGTGTCGAACACCACCAGTGAGTCTCCAGAACACTCCAAACAGAAAATTTAATTTGATTCTGTTATATGTACACAACTGCATACACAATTCCAACTGTTTGATATATTTAATGTCATTGCACTAATTAACGTAAACAATAAATAAATAATAAGTGTCTATGGTGGTTTTTCAGTGTTTAAATAACCAAAAGGATATTCAGTGCATCAAACAAAATATGTTATTTCCTGTTACAGATGACTAATTAATAGTTCAGTGAAAATTAAATAATGTTAGTAAGAATTATTTGACAATAATTATTTTTTTGACAATACTGTTTATGTTCCTTGGGAAATTAAGCATACTGTATGACAAACATTCAGTGCTCATATACTGAATAATAACCATGGAAATTACTCATTAATATTACTTGGTACATTAATTCATACTTGAATTAGAATAGTTTGGGTGACATACTGTACGCTGTCACTGAATGGTGGACATTGGAATCCATTCAGGACACTGTTGGTAGTGTAAAGGAATTGGATGGATAGTCACAGGCCGGGAACTGCTACTGCACCCTGGGAAAAAAAATAATTATCTTGAAATCCTTCAGTAAATATTCTAGTGTATGTGGACAATATGTAAAAGTAAACCTGGCTATTTCCTCAAGAATCTGCTGTGCAAATAAATAATATAATTTGAAAGACCCAACAATTAGCTTCAGCCCCAGGGCTACCATCAAATGGCTTATTGCCATGATTCTAAAATTAAAAAATGAGTCGCTGGAGAGTCTTGCAAGTGGAACGAGGTATCAAAATCCACTGTGGTAGGAGAAAGATTGCAATAGTGCAGAGAGACAGAAACTGAATCATTGGTATATGGAAATGGCAATGGATAGAAAACATTTATATGGAATCTGGTCCGTTTATTTTATTTATGGAAAAATACTTGCTATACAGTATATGAGAGATTATGAATTACATTTTATTATTATTGTTATTATTATTACTATTATTAGTAGTAGTAGTAGTAGTAGTAGTAGTAGTATTTTTTATTATTATTTTTTATTTATTTAACCGTTATTTAATAAGGAAGAAAACTCCATTAACAGCAAAATCTCTTTCAAGGGGGACATGACGTAAAACACAGTTATACATGACAGTACACAAGCGAGTTACAAACATCAAATGGGGAATGAGACAGCAGTATAAGAGTAATTTAAAAGCAGACAGAGGTTAAAAGCAGGAGCATATTTCTGTCACAGAGACATGAATTACACCTTTAAAGACAGCAACTGAAATAATTTGTCAATTATTTTTTGAAGATTGTTCCAACTCAAAGGTGCAAAATATCCGAAACCCAGCTTTCCAAATTAAATAGAGAGATGAGGGACTTTAAAGAGTATCACATCACTAGAGTAGAGGTGATAACTGTGTGTAGTTCCAATTAGTAGACAGCAGAGGTATAAAGGAAATAGAACAATTATTGTTTTATAAATTAATATATACCAGTGGATCAATCTACACAGATGTAATGAAGTCAACCCAGACCATTTATATAGCAGACAATGCTGATGTAAAGTAGAGGAGGAATCGTGCATGTAAAGTGTCTCCATAGTCTAAAATGGGTTAAAAACAAGGTAGTTAAAATGAGTTTCCTCTTGATTTTACATATATAACAAGATTTATTCCTAAAATAGAAGCAAACTTTGTCCTCAGTATTTACATATATATAATATATAATTTATCTACATACAATTTAAAACTAAGCTTATCATCAAGCCAGACCTTCCCATACAATCAGTAGTCCCCCAATTTAGGCGAGCAAAAGTAATGGAACAAATCAACATAATCTGAAATAAAGTTGTCATACATAGTACATCATCACAAATCATTTTCATTTGATGGCTGCCTGAAGTCTGAAACCTGTAGACATCACCACACCCTGTTCCTTTCCTGTTTCGGGAATGTTTTGCCTGTGGTCATGTCATCAGAAAGTAAAACGCAAATTCAGTTGGATTCACAACAGGGGATTGACTGGGCCAGTCAAGAACATTCCACTTTGTAAGCCCTGAAAAAATCCTTGATTGCTCCAACAGTGTGGGGTCATTGTTTTGCTACAAGTTGAGGCAGATTTGTAGCATTTGGTTGGATCTGAGAAGATTTTTGTTCCTCATGTTGGTCCATATAGCAGTAACAGGCTCCAAATGCAAATGCCTATGCCCAGAATCAACTTGAGATCTTTTGTGAGCTTCCTTTTGCATTAACGAATGATGCAAAGACACACAGCTGGCCAAGAAATAGCCAAGCAGCCAACTGTCTGATTACTTTTGCTCCTCTAAAATGATGGGACCATGTCTAGAAAGGACTGTAATTCCTACACAAATCGCCTGATATGGATACAAATTAAAGCTGAATCAATAAATAAACAGGAGCTGAGTTTCCAGTCCTTGTAACACAAAATATATATGTGGAGCCAAGTCTCAAAGATAGGACTTCCATGTAGGAGACTAAAACCATTTTCAGGTCAGAGCAACCTCTCTCTCTCCGATGTGTTTAGCCAGTGTATCAAAAGACTGCAATGTAGAAAAAAAAGTATCAAGAAAGTGCCGTGTATTTCCAAATACAAAAACCTGCCCATAGTTGTCGAAGTCAATGGCTACTTTCAAAATACACTTAAACTTTCGGCTGGGTTACTCTGACATATATATTTATTTTAATTTTTTTCCTTCACTCTGATAACTCTATGTTGTACATAATCTCTACTCCCCATTTACCATCTTTACCATGCTGTTTTATACCTTCATACACAGTAAATTATCCAAAACCATATTCAATCAAACACACTTAGACTGTTTAAAGGCATATTAAGTTTAATTAAGCCCTCCAGGTTAATCTGGTGCCATATCTCATAAAGTCTCCTTAGCTCACTGTATCTCATAAGTAAGAGCTTGGTGCCAATGAAAACAAATTTTAATGTAATCGCACTCCTGGTTGTGATTTACCGGTCAGACCACTTTTACAATACCTGTCTTTTCATTGCATTACACTTTTTCAAGCTTGCTACATTCATTTTAATGTTCTCTGTAGCACAAAAAATTTATTATACCACACGGACATAGACTTGCTACTTCAAGATTCCTTTATGCTATCCTGGTTATTTAAATAATACATATGGTTTAGTTTAATTCAGTTTTTTCATTCAATTACATAAAGAACTGCCAAGACAAGGTCAACTCCATTTGTGTTTGCTACAAACATAACCTTGTGTTTTAAGCTATGAAGACTTAAAAACACAAAGGTTTGTATTTGAATCCCATCACACATCCAGTAAATGATTCCATTTACTTCCAGCAAGCTATTATGTTCATGACAGTTGTTGTTGTTTTGGATATACACAATATACAGTTGTGAAACGGCAATGCAACACAATACAGAACAACAAACACAATTCATAGTAACTTCATTCCAGTGTCCTCTTTATGAGGTTTTGGTAATATGGCTACTAGTGATTGCAGGCAGAAACTACAATATATATACCATGTTCGATATCTGCCAAAAGTCTAACTCCTCAATCAATATTCAGTGCATCAGAATTCCATCAAATACCAGCATTATTAATTTATTGTATGGAATATCTTACTGTAACACAATGACATTTGAATGGTTAATTATACTGTCAGTACACAGAAAGATGTCCAGTGTTCATTAAACTCTAACCAAGTACGTATGAGTCCAATTGGGATCATATGTACTCTGTAGGTGTTTATTTAACACTGATTATTTTACTGTGTATTTGAAACAGTGTAACTATTACTCGGAACAATTTGCATGACCTTCTAATGGATGCTTTTATCATTTTTTCACATTCAGAAAACATAATGTGAAATGTGAAACAAATTGACAATAGAACCATGTTGCTCACCATTACTGTGATTGGTAAGCTTGTTTGCTGGAGTGTAAGCACATTAAGCTAGGCGTGACAGGGGACAGCTTGGGTTGCAGTTTGTTTTAGAAGCACAGATGGTGATGATAGGCTACTTTGATTTTGCCCTAACACATGTCAAGAATCCACATTTGTCAATATGCCATATATACCATGCAGATGGTATTAAAGTCTCTAGCCTTGTCTGACAGCAAAAGAGACTTTGATTGTATCACTGTATCACTGCACATTAAAACCTCAAAGGAACAGTTAATTGTTGCCATTGAGGCTGGCTCATTTACTGTAAGGTCTAGTGGCACTGAAACAGCAGGCTAATCTGATAGCGTCTGAGTAGAGAACACAACTATTTGCTTGCCCATCTGGAGAAATTAATCACATAACTGCTGCGCCAATTCAGTAGTATGTTTCTCAATTTTAAGCTTAGCTGTGTTATAATGGTAAGTGATTTTTCATCAAGCTAAAATCTCAGCTTTGAAACACCTTTGTTTTATTTTATTTTATTTTATTTTTTCTGTACACAGGTACTTTGGAATTCCAGGTTTAAAAATGAACTGGGACTGTAGCCCAAAGAACCTTCAAATAGGAAAAAAACTAGACAGAGAGAAAGATAGAGAGAGACACAGAGAGAAAGACATTACAGCTAACCAAATGAGACTCTGTTCTAGACAAAAAGAATTCAGTAGGACTTCACATTTTCGGTGCAGTGACACACCACCTTTATGTGCATCTTATGTTGAGTGCCTTCATGTGAACAAAGAAAAAGAAGCACATGGCATATGGAACATATTCTCTTTGTCTGTTGACCATCAGTACAAAGTCCAATTCTGACACATGGCAATTCAATTTCACATTCATTTAAGAGGCCATTGTGCACCCAGAACAGCTCTCCACTGATTTCTTTTGTGTGAGTGTGTGTGCGTATGCACATGTGTGCATGTAGGTAAGTAGTGGTTTGCAAAAGAAAATGTCAATTTTGAATTACATTCCCATCAATGCATTGCACATGCATAAGGAGGTGGTCCAAGGCTTCCACACCTATTGACTCCTCAAGTTAAAAAGCAACCTAACAGCAGCTAATAATAACCTTGTTCAGCTCAATCGGGAGCAGGATTGGGGAAGTCACACCATGAAACACTGCAACCAGACACAATCTCATTTTCCTTCTCTTGGCATGCTGTGCGTGTTTGACCATAAGCGGGAAAAGCACCGTGGGTAAGATGTGGCATATTTATTGACACATCAAAAAACCAGTTCCAATCTTTGTCCCGCTCAACCACCCTTTTTATCGCTGCTCTTCAGTTCAAACAAACCATCTGTGAGTGATATATGGTGAGTGTGCAGCATTTTAACCCATTGACAGAGATCCCTTGAAGCAGGCCCTTAGTCTGTTGAAACACCATTTAGATCATGTGGTTACATTTTTTTTTTGTGTTGCAGTAGTATGGAAAGAGATTAGTCTCAATATTATTGATAAATGTGTGTACCACGATTCATAAATTAGAGGCACATTACAAATGTGTTTTACTACCACCAAACAAATGCCTCTCAATTTGTGCCTTGTAAATTGTAATTTCAATTAATATGCACTGATTTGTATACAAATGCATACACATTTATGAATACATATTTTCTATACATTTGTATAAGAAAATATGTTTCTTACTTCTGCATGTATTTTTTTCAATAAGATTTGCTAGTGAAGTGTTGAATCCGCATTTGCCTATCAAGTGACACACAAACAATTCAGTGATATAAGTTTGTGAGTTTCCTTTTCTGTTTTTGTTTTGAGTGTTTACTGTTCCTGCACCACGATCCACACAAAAATAGCAGTAAAATATATCTTGAAATCAGTGGCAACCCTGCTTTAAAAACCATGGTGGGACAACACCGGGAAAAAACCAACAGTGGAATCTCTTCTGCAGTAAGTAAAAGCAGGAATTGATAAAACAGGATCAATAGACCCTTCAATTCTGTAACGTGTGTGATTTCAGATAATACATGGAATGTTAATTAACATTAGCTAGGTTAGCAGTCACATGATTTGGGATAGGAAATGTAATGTCAGTTAACAAAAGTTAGCTAGGTTAGTAGCTTCATTGAAGCTATCCTGGTATAGCAAAGACAGTGAAACCTCAGCCCTAGTTATATATACAATATTACATACTATAGCTAGGGCTGTGGTTTCACTGGCTTCGCTGCTAGACTGAGGTAACATGAATGGAGCAATTAATAACCTAGCTAACAAATGCTGAATTTAATATCCCAAGTCATGCACATTCTATATAAAGGGAATATCAACCTATCTGCTTTTACTCACCGCAGAAGTTTTCCTGTTCTTCTCTCCTGGCTTGCAAAGAATGAAGTCTCGTTAGCTATTTGTGTGTGGATCATGCACAGAACTGTAATGTGGTCATGTGGTTCCATTTGACCCTGCTCAATTCAGCACTTCTGCAAATGGGTACACCCCAAGATGGCTGCCATGACCCATAAATAATGACCTCTGCCATGGATTTCCTTTGTGTGTTGTACAAATGCATTAAACTTGCTCTAGTGTGAATTAGGTTCAAAAAGCTCACACTGTGGTAATAAATAGAAGCTGGCAATAGCATTTTTAAATTTTTCCTGGATCAAAAAAGGTTTTAGGCTGAACAGAAAAGAGAAAAACATGATCAAAATCACCAATTGCATTGACTAGGCACACTTATCTCTGATTGGTTAAGTACCATTATTATATTTGTAGAACATTATTATAGTAGCTTCACAGGTTCATCATGTGATGAGGCCTAACTCCATTGTAGCTTCAGTTCTGTCTCCAACGCACCTAGATACATCAGTTAGCTTACCAATAACTACAGCTAACTAGCATGCTAGTTACTTAATGATGAAGGCCCTTTCCTGTTTCAGCATGACAATGCCCCCAGGCATGCCACAAGGTCCATGTAGAAATGGTTTGTCAAGTACAGTGTGGAAGAACTTGACTGGCCTGCATATCCCCATCCAAAACCATTGGGATCAATTAGAAAGCCAACTGCAAGCATGCCTAATCGCCCAATCAGTGCTCGACCTCACCAATGCTTTTCTGGCTGAATGGAAGCAAATCCCAGAAGCAGAGCTCCAACAACTAGCAGAAAGCATTCCCAGAAGAGTGGAGGTTGTTATTGCAGCAAAGGGTGGACCAACTACAAATTAATGCCCATAATTTTGGATGAGATGTTTCATGTCAGGCGGCCACGTAGTCAGTTAACTAATTAATTGTAAACTTTTTCTTTGATTGTGTTGTGACTGTGTTGTATTTCATGAACTGTATTAAAGGGGAATTGCACTTTAAAACACTTCTGCTTCTCATGACTGATATTGTCCTTCTAATGAATGTGTCGCCCTTCATTTTTCAATTAGTTATTTCATTATGTTAATATTTTCCGCTGTTTTGTTGTTTTCCTTTACAAATGCAGGAAGTAGACCCAGGCTGTTTAGTGTTGAACTTGAGGATGCATATCATTGTGCGACTTCTGATGTGTGCATACCTGCAAACAATAACATTAGGTTGGTCATAGAAATAGTGTTGTATGACTACTAGCTAGCAAAACCGAAAATGTCTGAGGACGAAGGAGATATTGTTTTTGATTATGGGATTGTTGTGCCTTATCGATTTGAGCCGGAATACACAGAAGAAGAGCTGGCTAATTTGCAGGCTGATCATGTGAGAGGGAGTCAGGAGCGGGCCGAGATTGAGGAACCACAGGCTAACTTCCAGGACAAACGGCAACTGGTGGTAGACATCTTATGTATCACAGACAGATGCGAAAGCGTTAGCCAGCCTGCATAGTACCTACCTCGAGCGGTTCGACCAACGATGGGAAAACGGTGGGGACAGCTCCAGGCTTCCGACGGTTGCCTTGGTAGTCGGTGCCTTCAAAGTGGTCGCTGCATACCCTTAGTCCTCGTAGCGAACTTCTTCGGCTGTTATGTTGGGGTGTCTGATTACATCCAGCCATGTCTGGCACAAAGTTGCATCGCGTGGAAAACTATGAAAATGTGCTTTCAAGTCAAGTTTAACGGGGGCATTAGAACAACCGGGTACAATGCACCTCATTCTTACACCGATATCGCATCAAACAAAAGCTAGCAGACCAGTTACTTTGTTTGATTTCAATGCTAAGTTAACGGAATGTTTTGCTTTGCTTCTTGTCGATTTTGTCGCAAAACAAAATCGAAGAAGAAGAAAAAACCAGAAACCGTACTACTATGTGGACTTGCACTAAAAAAAAGGGTCTTTGTCTCCCCTTTAAAACGAATTGTAAAAAGTAATGTGAATTGTAAAGCTGGAGACCGGTAAACTTCATAATTGATACTTTACATGAGAAACCTCATTTATTAATTTTTTTTAAAAAAGCAAGAGCACCACAGTTTTCATGTAAAAACCTTTCCTGTTTCTTGGGTCTTTATCAAAGGTTTGTTTGATAGAAGAAAAAAATAAAAACAGAATTCTGATTTGAATTGCATTTATTATTTATTATTTTTTGGTAATAACAATATCTCTAGTGCCATGCATCTCTACAGTCCCACAGATTTGATTGGAGTTATACTTGGCTCTAGTGTTCTAGCTGTGTTGCACATTTGTTAAACATCACTTTGGCTATATAAGTATCTTACACATTTTTAAACTAATTGTAATACATACAAAGACTGCAGAATATTGCTTTCTATTGGATTTCTTAATACTGAGAATTAGGCTGTCTTATAAATTAATGTATTTCTGACAAACATTCACTGGCAAATTCCATGCAGTTGCACTCCTGAATAAAACACCACACAGACAGCCAGTGAGGGTAACTGAGTGCTGGACTTGCATGACAAGTGAGGAAGAAAACGGAAACATAAGCAGAATGAACCCTACCTCCGTCTAAAAATGTGGCTAATGCAGGAACCCTGGTTGGAAACAGTTTGAATAATCAAGATGGGAAATCACTTGTTTCCTACCTTCTTGTTCATCGAAACCAATCAATCACCAACAGAAAGAATTTCCAAAAAAAAAAATTATGAGCCTTTTTATCATTTTTCCTGACCCTATTGATGAAGGTTTAATCAATGTTTTTTTTTTTTTTTTTCTCATTTTCAACAAGCTTTGACTCATTAATACTTGACACAGTAGCAATCTGTTCTATTTTGTGTAAATATGTTTCATTTTTTTGTTTAATTTAAATAAACGCAATTAAGTATTCTCATGAAAAATGTATAATGTTAATGTCATTTTCAGTTGTCATATACCCTTTTCAAAAAGATTGACATTTTGGAATGAAAAACCCACCGTAATCAGGCTGATAAATTTATTATATATGCTAAATAATTCCGATGAGGGACATATCTGAACAAATGCAGGACGTGTTTTCCTATAAATTAAAATTTTATTAAACTATCCTAAGACTTGTCATGTGCCATGAATTAGAGCTTCTTTGTTTTGAATATATTTCAGTTCTTGAGTATTTATTTTATTTCATTTTAATGACCTCATAACCAGTGCTCCAACTAATCTGGTAGTTCATAAAACTAGGGGGAGAAATTATTTTAAAAATTTGCTACATGAATATAAAACATCATGTAGCAAATTTTTTACTTCATGTCAGTACTATGTACTGACAATGTTTCATTATGGCTCTGTGACTAATAACACGTTTAACACCATGCAACTAAAGCTTTTATATATATAAAACCCTGCATGTTTGGAGAATGTTCTCAACATACTGGTACCTGACTTATGAATTGCCATGTAACTTTCTGGAAATTTTATTTATTTATTTATGTATTTATTTATTTATTTATTTATTTATTTATTTATTTATTTATTTATTATTTTGTTTTATTTTTTGCAGTATTTGCATCATGATCTTTTAACAACTAATTGGGGAAAAAAAACTAAGATAATTGTATTGCAAGCCAGGTTGGAAAATCTTGAAAGAAGGAGGCACAAGTGTTAGCGAAGAAATCTCAAGTTTCAGTGTTGGATCATACTGCTACTTACGCATTTCTACCTTGGATACAGGAACCACATCGAATCATTGTTTATTACCAGCCGTGGTAAGGGTCAGATGTTTTCATTAGCCCTTATGACATCAGTGGTGGAAATGCAAGTGTGGGTGGATTAATGTGTGGCCTGGAGGTCTTCCCTCAGGTAGGGTTACAGTTTAATAAACCTGACTCTGAAACCACGCTCCTCTACCTCCATCTGAGCTAAACAAGGATGGAGACTGAAGGAAGAGAAAACACATGTGTCTAGATGTTTTATGAGTAAATTCAATAAAATGCCAGGCATCTCGTTACAAATGCATGATTTCTTCTTTGCTTCTCTCCACTTACACTGTATGTTCATGTATCCTGTTGATGTTCCTAAACTGTGTTTAACATTTTTATGTCCTCTGGCAATGGGCACTTCAGTAAAAAGTATTTGTTTTTTATTCAATTGAAAGGTCTTGTCTAAGAGATGAGGTGTAGGGTAATATTGCACTGTACAGAACTTACAATACATTACTATGGTGAATAAGTGGTGACATCATAGGCCAATTGAAAGGTCTTGTCTAAGAGATGAGGTATAGGGTAATATTGCACTGTACAGAACTTACAATACATTACTATGGTGAATAAGTGGTGACATCATAGGCCAATTGAAAGGTCTTGTCTAAGAGATGAGGTGTAGGGTAATATTGCACTGTACAGAACTTACAATACCTTACTATGGTGAATAAGTGGTGACACCATAGGCCAAAACGTGTGCTTTTATTGTCCCTAATAAAATACTGAACAAGTGCAATATTGACAATATTGTCATGATTTAACTGTTTTCTATTCAGACTTTCTTAATTCTTTTTGTTTTATAATTGTTTTGAGAAGCCAACATGCTGACATGCTTATATCTGTGGAGTATAAGGGTTCATTACCACCTTATTCACCATTGATGACTCACTGGATGTTTACAGGAACTATATGTTTTTGTTCTTGTCATTCAAGGCAAGCATTTGTGATAGACCATTTCAAAATGTGTGTGCGCATCGAGCAATGAATCAGAAATAGGACGCTAACTCAAGAAACGTGTGTGCTCAAGAAAAATTCTGTATAATGTTTTTGAATTAGTGCTAAAGTTGTATTTTTAGTAAACAGGCTGCCTCATCTGAAATGGCAATACATACATGTGACGTACAGGAGCTGGACAGAATAACAAAAACACCACATGAAAAAGGACATTAACTTTTAAATAACTAAATCACAATTCCAAAAGCAGTGACACAGGTAAGTCATATGACATTGAATGTCAATTAGTAGTGTGTGTTAGCTATATTTCAAAATTATAGTGCCCCCATACACTCTGATAAACAAATTAAAGAGGGGACACCAGGATAAATTAAAACACTTTCCCTGGCCTCCACAATCAGTCACAACCAGATCTAAACATCATTGTACCTTTATGGGAAGTTCTGGAGTGCAGTGTGAAAAGTAGACTTTCACTGCTATCCCTTAAAATGGCAGATTTTGCAAAGGGTGGCCCTATTCCTTATTTTTACTTAATATTCATATATTGTTTTGTGTCTCTATAATTTTGCCCAGCCCCCATTATCTAATTATAATAAGATCCAAATATGAACTGAAAAAAATCTATGGTTACTACCCTTGTTCAAGAGTATAGTGTCAGTTTAATCTGTTTCAGGAAAAAAAGTATGAATAAGTAAAAATGCAAAACCACTTTTCTAACTTTGTTTCTCAATGCATATGTCCTTGCATATTAACTGGAGGATATATATTGGAAGAGCTTATATTTCAAGATATAAGCACAAGTTGTATGCATATTCCAAAATTAATCAAATCATTAAACATCAACAGGTATTAAAACATATTTTGAACATGGCAGTTAAAAAAAAATTGTAGCCACACCACATAGTTAGTTTACCATTCGCATACTGTAAAGCTTTATCATACATCTTTTAACTGTGAACTTAGATATTTACTAATTGCATGAGAATGTAATTACCATTAAGATTTAATCAGGTGTCAGCTAAATATACAAGCTCAAACTGTTTAAGAAAACAAATTTCAAATATTTTTATTGAAAAATGGATTGAGATCACAATAGCAGGGAAACAACACAGAAAAGGAGGAAAAAAATACATGAGACAACTTTCAAGGTAGCTCAATCCTCCTCTGTGGTAAAAAAAAGAAAAAGAAAAAAAAAAAAAAAACATGTTTTTAAATTAAATTTCCATAGAGTTCTTTTCAAAGTGTACCAAGGTTGGCACACTTTTAAAAGGGCTGCATACGAAATATGATTAATCCACTGAACTCTTCAATTATTCAGTGGAGAGGAACACAACAGCTGGTGCATTTGTAATCTTTCACACATCTATTTTTTTCCTTTGGGTAGATGGATATGAAGGAATGAACAGCTCTCTTTCAGAAGTGTTCCAATTCCCTAAGGTGTCATTTGAGGAGTGAAAATTACAAGACTTTTTCACAGCTGTGTACATCCATATTCTATAGCTGGAGGTTCTTCAGGACATTGCCCTCTGTTTTATGGTGAAAAATTAATTTCAATTTTGTTCCCCTGCCCCAAAAACATTTCCAGTTGAGTTTCCAGCACTGTAATTCAATACTGTGCGACTGAAATGCAAAGCAAGCAATAAAACTATAAAAAGGGCAACAACGCTCTCCCCTCTCTCTCTACTCGCCACTCTCCGGACTAACTCATTCCACTCTCTCCCTCTTGCCTGCAACACACATTCAGTCCTGCTCAACCAAGCAATGCAAGTTCGCATATAGGCCTACCCTAGGCTATGAGCAGCAGAAGAGTGCAGATAAGAGACTGGGAGGCTACGAGACTTGGTCCACAAATTATTATAAAGTGAATGACACACCAAGCTACGAATCTTGCAGAGTTTCCAGTAAGTCCCATGACTCCCACGAGGCAAGCGGACGGCGACGAGGATCAAGCTGTGTGACTTGGCAGTGGAGAAAAAGGGCCAGTATAATTATTAAAATATTATAATATTTCCTTAATGAGAATGATTTATTACTTTTACATTATGCCACCATTTGTAGAAGGAATGTATGACCATATCCCCTGCATTAAATGGTGCTCTGCATGAGTAGTGAAGGTGGATCCCCTACAATACAGACCAAATGGAAAGCTGGGAAAAAGGATGTCTGAACAGCAATCAGAATAACTTGGGCGCGTCCTTACAACACACTCTAATAGTACCAATATTGATGATGTAACACTGTTTCAGGTTTCATATTAAATATTCCACATTCCAAATGCTTCATTGCCAACTGGCTCAATGTCTGCAACAAAAAGGGAGACCACACAGTCCTCAGTTTGATTTCTTTCCCTCCTGCAGTTCAATCAATTTTCTCTTCATCTGGCAGGGAGATGTTTTGTTTTTGGAGGCCCAAATTCTGAACAAAACAACATAAGTCATGACCAATGTTCTTTCCTATCTTACTTCCAAGCTGGACCTCAAATAACCTGTTAAAAACCAAGAGATAATAATTTTTATGTCATTTGTATGTTTAATGAGGTGGCAATCAAAGTAAGATGGGATCTTTACTTGTACAGTGTATTGTCATGAAAGTTCCAGTACTGTAATTCAGCAATTTAACTGCAATCTTCTATCTGTTACATCGTATTAGCTGTATACCGGCTGGAGAATAGTACATGTTCAATCAACCATTTATACGGTATTAATAGTAACCTGCATATTTACTTCACATATACGTTCAAGTCATTCAAGTTAACTTTCTTTGTAGATAGCTTTGTAATCATTGTAAATATTCTTCTATTTTAAACATCTTCTTAAGTGCATTAACCCTTCCTCACCCAAAACCGTTTATCTTGCCATCAGCACCATTTTCTCATCAGCAATTGTTTTGCTGTAATTGCATTGAGATTGCTTTTCATAAAATACTGGATTCTTTTTATATTAGCACTGAACTTTTCATTTAATTCAAAAGTTGTCAGTCATGGCTTTTATGTCACAAGATGATACATTACTCTCTAATTGATTTTTCCTCCTTTATATCACATTATATGGTTCTGCGTACATGCTGTTTTATTGGAACCAATCAGTATTGGTTAGCCTGTAAAATGCTGCTTGGTAAATGTGTACAGTGGCATAATGCAACATAGCAGTTTTGTCTATGTTAATTGGTTGGCCTAAGTGATGGAATATACATATACACTCCTTCACTGAGCCCCCTATTTCAGGGCACTATAATGTTTGGGACTTTGTGTAGAACACGCCTGCCAGCTTCAAGTGCTTTGGGGCCTCACACTAGACACAGAATGATGTTGAACGTCCACCATTTATTTGCAGGGTCGCAAGATGTTATGCTAGGCCAGATGTTAAAACACTGTCATGACAGAGAGGTCTTCCCCTGTGTTGTGGGAGGCAGATTTAACCTGTGCGCATGATTACCTCACTACGCACAGGTGCAGCCACTCCTGTTCCTGGGTCAATTAGCCTGGCACCCGCTCATTCTTAACATCCAGCCCAGGTCTAGTTTCTTGAAGGCAGTGTGCTGCTTCCACCATCCCCAACACAGGGACATATACGAGTTGTTAAATGAAGACATGTTAGTACTTGTCACATTCTTGAACATGACTGCGATCTGTATCCTTGACACTGCAGTCTGTATCTTCGGTCTCTCTTCAAACCGTACTAACTCTCGTCTTTTCGGCATTTCTGTGCCTCGTCCGACAGATGGTCTGCTGCACGCTCATGAGAGCAACGACCTGTGCATTGCTAATCACCCAGGTGTTAAGTGCTGCTTCAATTCCAGACAGGCACACTGAAGAGTCATTTGAGTGCGTTAGGTCTCGTTTTGTTTCTGTTAACATGAAAGGGAAAAGTGAATTGCCACTGAAAATTTGGAGGAGCTGGTCTGCTGGAAAGCAGTCCAGCTACAGAGCGGGAAACTAATATTTGTCGCTCTGTTTTACTTTCATTTGTCTTTGTTATTTTAGTTTGTTGTTTTAGTTCATTGTTTTTGCCCGGAACCCA
Source organism: Anguilla rostrata (assembly GCF_018555375.3). Taxonomy (NCBI): domain Eukaryota; kingdom Metazoa; phylum Chordata; class Actinopteri; order Anguilliformes; family Anguillidae; genus Anguilla; species Anguilla rostrata. The sequence continues at coordinate 45,235,575 of NC_057935.1, forward strand.
TGAGGGGGAAGGGTTAAAAATGGCGTTTATTTTATTTTGTGTTTGTGTGGGTGCACGCTCTCCCTCTCCAACGATGTTCCCCAGCACTGCTGCATCTTCCTCTCAGGGGTGTCACGCTATCGTGTGACAGTTGCCTTGTCTATTCAGCGTACGCAACACGTCCAATTGGGTTCAGAATTTATTCTGCTGCCATCAGCAGTTACATTATCAATGAAGACAAGTGAGCCACCACCTGTGGCAGCCATACATACCCAAAACATAGCACGCCCACCACCATGTTTCACAGATGAGGGGAGTGGACTTTAGGAAGTTCATTTTGACCTCCACACTTTTTTCACAATACCCTTTTCATGAACTCTTTCAGGTACAAGCTCTTTTAGGTACTTGGCAAACCGTAATCTGGCTTGTCCTGTTTTTGGAACAAGTGGTTTTGCATATTTCAGTGTGGCCTCACTGTGAAGTCTTCTGCAGACAGAAGTCACAGACACATCTACACCTGCCTCCTGAAGAGTGTTTCTGATCTATCAGACAGGTGTTTAAGGGTTTTTCGTCATTATGATGGGAATTCCTCTATCATCAACTGTAGAGGTCTTCCTTGGCCTACCCGGCCCGTTGCTATTACTGAGCTCACTAGTGCTGTCTTTCTTCTCAATGATGTTCCTGACAGTTGATTTTGATTAGTCTAAGGTTTGGTGCATGTCTCTGACCATTTTCTTTCCTATTTCTCAGCCTCATAATGGCTTCCTTGACTTTCATTGGTACAATTCTGGTCCTCATATTGACAAATGCCAAAAACATACTCCAAAGGTAAAAGCCTAGAATCAAGACTAGGTACTGAAATCTCTTTTGTACCTGCAGTGAGGAAGCAACTGATCATACCTGACTAATCAGAAACACGTGAGCCATTTGTCTCAAACATAATGGTGTCCTGAAATGGGGGGGACTCCATTATAAAAAGTGCTCCGATTTCTTCATGGTGAAACCAAAATGTATAAAAATACCTTCTAATAAAAGTGAGAATATGCACTTTAACCAATTGTTTGATTACAGATCTAAAACTGTGGAGTACAGAGTCAAATCACACACACACACACACACACACACACACACACTCCATATTATCAAAAACTATTATAAATCACTGGGTACATCTTGCTGACAGGCAAGTGCCACTTTTATTCACATGAGATATATAGTTCAGGGGAGGGAAAAAAAATGGCTGAATGTGCCAAAATCTAAAATAAACAACATCCTACAATCTGTGCAAACAGATTTATGTTGGAAGCAGGATATCTTGGCTATGCACATTGGCGTCCTCTGGCAGTGCAAAGGCTCCATCGCTCTGGTATTCACCAACCAGGAGAGCATGGCAAAATGGCATTCAACAGAGGGGCACAGCTGAGATAAACAGCCTCCTCTTATCACAGGCACCTCAATGACAATGGCCGATTTGATTGGCTGAAATGATAGAGATACTTTAAAAAACAGGATGGCAAACCTTTATCTGCATTGCATTAGTAATTAAACACACAGGTTCAGCAACGTAGCAATCACTGCAAAGACAGTACAGCTGCATTCCATCACATGACATGCTATCTGTACTGTATGCAGTGGGTTATTTGTGTAACACATCCATAATATTACACATTAAATATTTATAATGGACTGAGACAGTGTGTGTGTGTGTGTGTGTGTGTGCCGTTCAGATATTTGTGAAACCCCATTTACATATTTGTGAAATCGTTTAGGGCGACACGGTGGTGCAGTGCGTATCGCTGTCGCCTCACAGCAAGAAGGTCGTGGGTTTGGGTCTCAGCTTGGGGCCTTTCTGTGTGGAGTTTGCATGTTCTCCATAGGTATGACTGTGTGAGTGAATGGTGTGTGTGCCCTGCGATAGATTGGCAGCCTGTCCACCCCCCGCGACCCTGCTCAGGATAAGAGGGCATAGATAATGGATGGATGGATAGATGAAATCGTTTAGATACTTGTGAAACCCCATTTACATAATTGTAAAACTGTTTAGATATTTGCGACTTTTGCCACAAAAATACCTCCATTGAGTTAAATTCAAAATAAGTTTAAGCCACACAATTAGACAAGACTACAAAGAAATTAACAGCGCAGCACATTCTGAAAGGTAGACTGAAGAGGACACTTTTCACACCACGATGTCAATACCATGCATTCAACAGATGCAATGCATAGCACAGACCTACACATTTCCAAAATAACAATTATTTATCTAAGAACCCAGGGCTCTGGCTGATGACTGAATAAAAAATTGCACTCATGCCAGTGTGAAACAATTTTTTAAATAGAATTGGGGACAGAGCCAGCTCTTGGACAAGGCGAGACAGATTTATCAAGACGTGTTCCTTTTTTTCTGTGGATTATTGCCCAGAATTGCACCCAACTCGTTAATGTACTTATTAATGAGCCTGTCACCGTGGGGCCTGCATTTGCAATTGTGGCACAATTAAAATGCTAATAAGACCTTCCCAGCTCTCCCAGGCTTGATTGAGACACAAACTGTCCTTATCCAGCTTGCTGAAGTGTCTAACAGTAAACATTATTTTTTTTTATAGCTGCCTATTTAACAGTCTTCCGTAAAGAAAATATATCCTACAGAAAATGAGACCAAAACAGATGTAGAACATTACAATTCCACTTTCCATAGATAATCATGGAATTCCAGCACATTTTATACTCATGGAGTTATTTTTAAACAGTTTGGACTCATAAACTGTTTGAGTTAACACTGGAGACTTTATGGTTTCGATGCCCATCAGGTGAATAACTTTAATGTAGACAGTCCTTATAAATTCAGATTCCTTCATGTTAAAATCATCCTCCACAATCTCCACTATAATGCCTTCGGGGCTTCTGTGCCAGTTAGTACTTGTAAAGCAAGGAGACTTTTAATAATTGTGACACCCAGTCTTCGTAAATGCGATGTTATGATCTAATTCACTGTAAAACCATTGAGGTGCCTAAGGCCACAAAGATGTTTTTAAACCTATCCCCTCTTCAGTCAAACTAGGTAAAGAGATGCCTAGAGGCAACAAATGAATGGGAAATATACCACACCTGGTATTATGATTGTGGTGTATGGTATTATCATTTTAAAATCTGCCATTAACCGTGCATCCTCCAATCACGGTAAGATTTCTTCTGTTGTTTGCTAAAAACCCACTGTGTGATTAGTGTCGCTCCTCCCTGTTTTCCACTACTAAGCTGACGTCACAACTGTCTTTTCCCTATTGTATTATCCTTGTACACAACACAAGAAAGAAATATCCGTCTCTAGTTTTGGTCTGGCCTTTCTGCTCTCCCGAGCTGGCTGGCTGGTATTCTTACTGACATTACACTCTGCAGTTTGTCCTGACAGCAGTGTTTTTATAATGCCCTCTGATCCTCGCAAGATAGAAAAATAAAGGAAGTAAAATTAAATAAGAAATGATATAACTCTGTGTCACAAGACCTTTCACAAGCGGTTGCACTTCATATTTCCCCTTTTAAACCCGTTCACCGTGTCATCTCCATTTCTTCGATGCTAAGGGAGTCGCAAGTTTCTCTGCAAATGCTGGTCAGATTTATATCTTAAGTTTCTCAGTATTGTTTCTGGACAAAGATGGAGATTATAACATAATGCAGCACTGTGTCTTTTTGTCTGTTGTATCTAATGTTGGAGTAACAAGACTTGTTTTGTTGTGATTTATAGCAAACAACAGGCAGTGGAATTGCAATAAGGCTCAAATTTATTAGAGGCTTTTGGGGCTTGAAAATTGCATTTTAAATGCAATAGCCTCTGAAATGGGAAATTCTCTACTTTCTCTGGAAAGGAAATTGCAGCATTGGTAGCCAGCCAGTGGGTGCCAAATATCAGTGGTCCTCACTGAAGTATGATAAACGTTGCCTAAAATGGTTGTACATGTGGAACATGATGGTACTTGTTAGCAACTACTGACTTTTTAGACTTTATCTGAGCTCATGAGGGGCTTTACACTGTAACTTGATTCTGGCATTGGTTCCAGTTGTAATAAATCCTTCCTGTTTATATCTCTTCATCAAACAGAAGACTTCCCAGGATCAGAATGTAAATGTTGACTGTCTTGCACACTTTTGACCTCTTACTTTTCTTTACATTTAGAACGCAGTCAATTTCATCTGAACGCCCAGACTAGAGCCAATCCCACATATTTTCTATTTGCAAGAAAATTGTGTCCAAACACATATTAGAGTAGAACAGATGTATCTTCTTCCAATTGTACACACATCAGATCGTGCCAGCTTCAAAAAGTAAGGATAGAGCTTTATCAAACTACCCTACAGTGTCCAGTGCAACAGGATGTGCCTTTTTAACACTTCTAAAGGAGAAACACATTGGGTGACAGCTGTGCCACTGAACTAGATGATCTCATCACCACAATGGGACAAAGATCATTGATGACGACTTTAAACCAAGGTGGTCTGAGGTGAAAGAATGTCTTTATTTCTTTTTTGTGTCCGTTTTTCATACTGTATTGAGTTTCACCTGACTGCCAGCAACCATATAGGTGTGTGCTGTTAGATAGAATGCATTAGTATGTCACTGGTTTCTTGATTTGGATCTGTACTACACAATTTTTTATTTGTAATCAAACAATTCACACGTGGTTAAAGTGCACATGCTCAGCTTTTACTTAAGGGTATTTTTATACACGTTTACAGCACTTTTATACATTGCCTCCCATTTCTGGACACCATAATGTTTGGGATAAATGGCTTCTCAGGTGATTCTGATTAGTCAGGTATGATCAACTGCTTTGTTAGTGCAAGTGGAAGAGAGCTTCCAGGATCTAGTTTTGATTCTTGGCTTTTGGAGTCTGTTATTGGCATTTATCAACATGAGGATCAGAGTTGTGCTATTGAAACTTGAAGAAGCCATTATGAAGCTGCGAAATAGGTAAAAACAGTCAGAGATGGAGGCCAAACCTTAGGCTTGCCAAAATCAACTGTTTGGAACATCATTAAGTAGAAAGAGAGCACTGTGAGCTCAGTAATTGCAAAGGGCCTCATAGGCCAAGGACCGCTTCAGATTATGACCAAATAATTCTCACTATAATGAAGAAAACCCCCCAAACATCTGTCTGGCAGACCAGAAACACTCTTCAAAAGGCATGTGGGGATGTCTCAGTGACTACTGTCTGCAGAAGAGTTCATAGACACAACTACAGAGGCTACACTGCAAGATGCTAGTTAGCCACAAAAAAACAGGATGACCAGGTCACAGTTTGCTAAGAGGTACCTAAATTAGCCTGCAGAGTTTTGGAAAAAAGGTGTTGTGGACAGGTGAGACTAATGTTCATTATATCAGAATAAGGGCAAAAGCAAAGTGTGGAAGCCAGAAGGAACTGACCATGACTCAAAGCGCACTCCCTCATCTGTGAAACATGGTGGTGGGGGTGTTATGGTTTGGGCATATATGGTTGTCACAGATACTGACTCACTTGTCTTCATTGATGATATAACTGCTGATAGCAGCAGCAGAACTCATTGGACGGTGCTTTGTCCTACAGCAGTACGATGATCTCAAACATACTGCACAAGAAACAAAAGAGCAGTTCAAAACCAAAAACTGTTAAATTCTTGACTGGCTCAAGTCATTCCCCTAATCTGAATCCAGTTGAACATGTGTTTCATATCCTTAAGGGAAAACTTAAGGCAACTAGCCCTCAAAACATGTAGTCACTGCATGCAAAGGATACGTGACAAAGTACTGAAGATGATTACTATCATTTATATAACATATATATATATATATATATATATATATATATATATATATATGTATGTATAGTCTGTGTTGTTTTATAAGATTAAATACAAAATACAAAGGGTGACTGAGGCTTATGCACCACCTTTAAAAATGGAGGCTCAATGAGGACAATTTGTCAGATTTGCTTGCATTTTCAATTGATAGAGCTTACAACTGTATAATGCAAAGGAGTTTAGCGCTGAATGCATATTCTGTGTTCAACATAACGGCAGTGCTCAGTGTTGTGGGAACATTTAGCTCGCTTGGTGTGCAGCGCTTATTGTCCCTGTATTGATCAAATGTGTTAATGCGGTGCAGATCAAAATGCCAATGCTCCTCCTACATTTGATGAAAGTCAAGGTTCTGTATAGGACATGCTAAAATAAAACCCTACATATTTGCAAGGCAAAGATTTCACAGAGAGAACATTTACAAATGTTGTGCCAACAAAAGCTGCATTGTGTAAATCAGTGCATGCATGGTAATGTGGTTTAATAGAAACTACATATGGGTCTGTGACTTCATATTTTTGAAAAAAATTATATTTCACAGAATCAATCATCCAATTTTAGCCTCAGTTTCATTGACTCTCAGTGGGGCAGAAGCGTCATCTGGATCTTGTGGGATAGAATTATTGAAGCTACTGGCTTTGTCTCTTTAACAGCATGTGGTATAATGTTTGGGTTTTTTCCTGTATTTACTATTAGACTTTCCCTTAGTCTAATTAATGGCATATAGATTGAGGAAGCAGTTCTTTGCCGGTTGTTTATTTAGAAAACACTGAAGAATGTCTCATATTGACATACGCAAGGCTCAATGGGTTCAAATAGAAGGCTGATTGCTTCTAAGCTTTGGGAAGCAGGCTTATTACAGAGACCAATTAACTTGACAAGAAGTTTCGCTCTTCAAATATTGTTTTCCCAGGTGGAATGATAGGTCAAGACAAAGACTGTCACAGCATGTTGGAAGTCAAATTGGCTTTCAGTGAGCCATTTTTTCCAACTGTTGTGGCAGCAGTCATTAGCAAGCAGACCAAACAGAGTTCAAAGCGACAGATGTATCAAAGTCATACTTTGTGACTACAACAGTAAGGCAACATTTATTTTCTAAAAGTAAAACAATTACCACTTGGAATGCAGTGCATTAGAACTTTTTAAAGCACCGAGCAACACTACTGGTTATCAGAATTCACAGAACTTCTGGCAACAGTATACCCCTCCTGCCGTTTGTCTTCCATGGTGCAATCAAGACACTGAAAGGAGAGCAGTCACTTTCTCCAGCAATAATGCTTTTCACAGCATTACTGTGCACAGTATGTGCCTTTTCCCATTCATCCTCGTTCGGGAGAAAATATTTCAGCCCACACATAAAGACTTGTCCAAATGCGCATTGAGTGGTGCCAGGAACATGAGCTGAATTGTGCCCTGCTGCATTAATAGAATGGCCTTGCATGACAGTGATGGAGGTAGAAAGCCAGAGCAAAGCAGGTGAGCAGCTGAGCTCGGGCAATTCCTCTAAGATCCTAAAACTCCTCATTATCTGGGCCATTGGTCCCGTAACTCTGGGAGGGGAGAGGGGTTTATTGTCTGACCCTTAATGGATGTAAGGGGGCACCACTCAGAACAGCACATAGCCTGCCGCTTCTTTATCTTGAAGGAGGATGTTTTCTCATTTAGCCAGAGTAGTACAGTATTTTTAGGATTGATGAACCCAGACCTAAACAGCTGAGGGGTTTAATGGGACATTGTTAAATCAGATATCTCAGTTGAAACTTATAGAGCAACCAATTTCATAGGTTCAAATGTAACAGCATTTATACTAGAAGAGATATGGTAATAAAACAATTTGAGTAACTATTATGCTGTGTATATTGTGTAACAGTGCACATACATGAGTTACAGGAATGCAGTGTATGTTTTAAAGCTTCTTAATCGAGGATGAGACAAAAAAACTTGGCTTTCTTCACCAGTTTTCTGACAACATGACCAGTCTATCGCAGCAATGATAGAGAATCAAAGCAGTCAGTGCAGAAACAACACCGGATCTCTATGCAGCCCACTCTTCTGTGTGATCCAAATTATAGGATCATTCTGGAGGCAAAAAGGGCAACCTGAAATACTAATGCTCTGCAGCAGGGAAATGTGTTGTGTAGACACAGAGTATCTATCGTGACTGATAATAAAGATAAATGTAATGGTTAAGGCAAGGTAAATGGTACAATGTACAAAAACAGGCAACATAAATAAGTATAAATAAAGAAACAATTAAAAACAAGTCTAAAATGTTTGCTGTCTTTTAATTCACAAAATTATTCATTCATTTTGTTTCTCCTTTTTCCCATCTGTGAGGGCAAAACGGGCCCACACTAAATAATGACAAAAGTGTGGTGGCATAATCTACAAGTCCATGAAAAATTCATACTGTAGGAGACTGAGGCTGCTGTCTTAGGTGATTATATTTATATGCAAATCATCACAACCAGACAGGGAAATCAATCTTCTTTTTTGTTTTGTTTTAAAATGGAGAAGCTATACCCCAGTATCTGGGGTTAGCAGCTTTTTTTTTTTTTCTTTTTTTAATTTGGCATCTCAAATCCCAGCCGAATACGGAATGTCCAATTTCAGAACAATGTACAAGTGCGCTTACGTGTGCCCCCTGCTGTCTGCTGGGGAAAATTAACACAATTTGCCATTCTCCACTGACCTCCGGAACTAGCCTGCTGCTTCTTTTCACGCTGCAGCCAAAAAAGGCAAATGTGCAGTGCAGGGGCAGAGGAGACCCAATTATACAAATGCGCAGAGAGCAATCCAGGGGCACCTGGACAGCCAACAGGGGTCACTCAGCAATGAACAATGTTATCCCTGCTGTCACGACCAGACCCTGGCAAGTTGCAACATAAAGCATGGAATACCACATGCTTATAAAGGAGATTAAGTTATATACAAAAATAAATGGTTATATGAACAAAAAAACAGAACACGTGCAACGTGGAACCCAGAGAGTTAACGCAGAATGAATCATCTCGATGATGTCACACGACTTCTCATAAAGGGCTTCCATCAGGTGCTGCCAATCCTGCAATTAAAGGAAGGAACAAAAAGGAAACGCAAATGTACCAAACACCACTAGGGGCACCAGCAAGAGGGCGGGGGCGGTCACACCCGCCAACTTAATCTCTCCCATATAACCCTTGGGCGATGCAATGCCAGCTGTGCGCCACTCGTGCAGGGCTGCTGAGCCCCAGTCGGCACTGGCATGGGCCAGATTCAATCCGAGACCCTGGTGCTCACGGGGTTAGCAGCTCTAAATGGGAGTGAATATGTTTATTGAGCAGTTCGATCTTTACCAGGTCCTGACTCAGCAAACGGGAGGAACACCTTCATGGAAAATCAAATTCTGCTTCTGTTCACACATGACACAGACATGCAAAATTCCCAGAACATTGACAGGTTAAGATGCCTGTCTGAAAGAGGCTACTGAGTTTGGCAGAACAGGTGATTTTGATAATAAACTCCCTCGTTTTAGCACTGGACACAACTAAATGACATTGAATAGAGATCAGAGCTTAGTCTGCCCTAGCAGTTGCCATAGCAACCCAAAAACCTGATCATCTTTTCATTTTCCTAAAGGCAATTCTTTTCACAAGGTTAATCCAAATCTGCCCAATTTTCGCTTCAACTGTCAGTCGTAGAAATAACGATGCCAAGCAAGCACCAAGCTCAAAGGTGTATTTTTACTTTAAAACCAAATTAATCAACAGAAATAAGAAAAGGTATAAGCACTCCCTGGTGAATTGTGCTTGACTTTTTGCCTTCCATTTTTCCTGCAGGTTGTCTTAACAAGAAGTAATGCTGGTTTGTACAGTCAATCCCGTACTATGATTGGAAGCTTCATTTACACATCTAGTTAGCTTCAAGTTTGTTAAAATGCTTTAAAAAAAGTATTTTTATGTTACAACATGTTTGACATTGCAAAATGATGTTGAGCGAGAATTCCTTTCTGTCAAATTAAATGAGTTTATTTACAGTAAAGTAAAGGTAAATTCATTCCTCTCAGATTACCACCAAGTCAAGATATCCTCGATTTCTCTTCTCATTCTGCATTCAAGCATCAGCTCTATAAATATATTCAGCTTCAGCCCTACTCTTGAAATCTTATTGCAGCGTTATTGCCGCATGCCCTCACCACTAGCACGTATTAACACCAGTGAGGTCTCCAGGGACTAAATGCACTGTCATCACTTCCCAGCAATCTCTGGGGTGCAGTTCAAACACCATTTAACACCTACCACCATGGATGTGTTTATGTTCTGTCAAAAGAGCATTTAATGGGTAAAAATAAATACAAGCTCCCAGGTAATGTGCAAACTGGGCTTTTAACCTGTAGGACTACTGAAAATCCTTTTTATTTTTTATCTCCCTTTTCTGGTATTTTCAGGTTAATTGTTTAATGTTTTGTCATTTAGCAGTGAGCCTGCATTCAATAAAGAATATATGATTTCAATTTGTTATTCTAATTGACTGCCTCTGATTGACTTTGATTATTTTAAGACCTGATATAGTGTTTTGGCTTGTTGGTTTATTCTGTAAGTTTTCTGTAGACTGACCTATTAACACATTTGGAGATCTAATTCACAATTGCCATTTTCAACAGCAATTATTAAATTAAATCACATAAAATATATTGTGCATGTAGGTATCTCCTTAAGTGAGGAGTGCTGAACATTATAACAAGGGCATTAACCACTGGATTCCGAAATTAAACATTTTTCTAATTAATCCTCGCTTGTCCGAAAAAAAACAGAATGTTGCAGGTTCAGCAGGGCAGTGGGGACTAGGCTTGTAACCCAGGGGCTTCATGTGTGTGTCTCAGGTGCAGCACTGCCACTAGCCTTAAGCAAGGTACATGACCTGAATTTCTCAAGTGAACATTCAGCTGTTTAAATAAATTGAATGAAAAATAAACAAAATATGTGTAAATCAATCTGGATTGCAGCATTAGTTAAAAGTAAACATTTTGTAAGTGAAGAGCTGTATTTTATTTTTATTCTTTTGCAAGGTACTTAACCTTAATAGCTTTGGTGAATATTCATTCTGCATAAATTGGTATAATTGAAATGATGTCATAAAGCATGGAATGGAGCATCTGCTGAGAAAATTAAAATTAAATTAAAATTAAAAAGCTAATAAAAATTAAGACAGTGGAGTTGTCTTGTTGTTCACATGTTATTCTGTAAACATCTATCCCCCATCTAAACGCTTTTTAAAATCTTTTTCTATATTGTAATCTTGAAGGTTTGTACGGTGGTGGACATATTGAAGGTGTTCTCCACAGCTTTACCCTGGAAAAAACTATACCCTATGTTGTCAAGTTACAGTTAGTTTGAGAGTCATTTCATTCCCAACAGACCACCTAGGAAAATCCAATTACAGTCAGTTTGCCATTTACTGAAGAACAAAAAGAATCAGTCATATTGTCCACAAAAAAGGAGAAAACTGCACAAACTTATCTTTTTTTTTTTTTTACAGTTTTTTCCTTATTTGCAGATATCAATGGAATTGGTGAAGACCAAAAATAAAATCAATATGAGAAAAACTGAACAATTCACCGCTTTGTGAATTATTTCCACCTCTTTCCTTATATAGCATACAGTCAATAGGTATATTTGAATTTCTTTTAATTGATTACTGTGGCATTCGGTCCATCGGAGAGACGAATTGGTCTCTGTTGCGCCGGCTGGTGAAGAGAGCATACGCACCTGGGCTGCATTCACTAATCAGCCCAGTGCTTAAAGGTGTGCTGCTCTCAACAGTTCAGGGCTGAGACTGGGAGCTAACACCAAGAGTGCAGTTATGATTTTTGGTTTGTTCTTGTTTGAGCACGAAAGAAAAAGAAAGCAATCCTCAGCTGGGATGCTGGAGGAGCTGGACCTGGCCAGGAAGGCGGTCGGCTATGGTGCATGGAACTGAAAAGTTGCTGCTCTGTTTTACTTTCTTTTGTCTTTGTTATTTTAGCTTGTTGTTTTAGTTTGTTTTTGCCTGGAACCCATGAGGGGGATGGGTGAAGGTGTCCGTTTATTTTATTTCATGTTTATGTGGGTGCGCTCTCTCTCTTCATGCGACAGACAACTGTATTGCCTGGTACTGCTTTATTTCCCTCCCCAGGGTGTCACACTTGCCGTGTGACAATCACGTATTTAATATTATTACGTAATAAATAAGAAATTGTAACATTCAATTCAGTCAATCTTTCATCAAACCCAAAATCAGCCTAATGAACAATAACCTACAGCCACAAAGAACGAAAATAACTAACTTAAGAAAATATTTCCAAATCATGAAAATTACTATCAATTACTATCACCATCAATTTGACAATATCTGCCTCTTAAAGACATAGTTCACTAGATTTATTATTTAATTTGCTTATGTGTCTAATGGGTGGGGAAGAAACTGTCACCACTGTTTGTAATACATGCAAAGCCTCGACAGAAATGTTGTAAAACTCAATTCCCCTTAAATGGCTGTGAACTAAGTACACTTTTGAAGGGTTTAGTATATCCTTGTATTACTGTCTCTCACACTGATGTAATGTCTGGGTTGTGGCAATAGGGGGCAGTGCTCTACTGCAGACTTTGCACTCTGTCAAATGATGCTTGGTCGTGCATCCCTCTTTCAGAGTAGATGAAGCATGGATGCTCCAAATGGTTCTGTTTGTTAACCGACAGGGTGAAGTGTTAGGAAGAATAATGGACCGGAGCCTCAGTGTATACAGTAAACCACGCACACACACTGACACACATATGCACGTACACCACACACACACACACAATTCTCTGAAATCCTGTATTTGTTTTCTTCTCATTTAGATCCAAGAACCATAACCTTCGTGTTACCAAATTATCTCAAATAAAATAAACTCAAATAATACTCAAATAAATTATTGTTTTGAAAAATCCAGATAAGAAATTGTTGAAAACAGGTGCCAGAAAATTAGAAAAATCCTTCTCATATTCTGTATTTTAAGCACCGTGTGCAAAGATTCATAAAAGGTGAACACAGTTTGGACCAGGGTTTGGCTGATAAAGGAGACAGAATCAGCAGGAGTACTGGATAACTGCATCTCATTTCAACACAATCCAAATGATCTGAAGAAAGAGAGCTGGTTTTGTGGTTTGTGACAAAAGGATTTTCTATATGTGTCCGTATGTGTATTTAAAAAGCGCATGGTTTCGGTTAGCCTGTGTCACCTGACCTACTCCCTTTGTGTCATGCCCTACTTAATTCTACACTCTCCCTTTATCTGCAGCATAGGATTTGGGCCTTCAAAAAGCATACATACCTTTGAAAGTCTGGAACCAGCTTTGATGTTCTCATGCACAAAAAAATAACATTCTGCAAATACCAATTTCCCGTTTAAGAGCTAAAATATGTTACCGAGGTGTTGAATAAATTCATTAAATTAGCAAAAACCAGCGTTAACACTCGACTGCGTGTGAGTGTGTCATTGTAAATGTCTCATCAGTCCTTTCAACGACGGCTCTGTTGACGATCATCTTATCAGCTGGCCTAGACGGAGTACAGTGCTGGCTGACTGAACACCTGGGCTGCCAATCTGCTCTGCTCAACAAAAATGTATTCATTTTCCATATAATGAGAACCAATTTGTTGACAATATTCGTGTATTTATGTGACAATGGAAGGCTGCTCTGATGTAACTACATCAGACATCAAGATGTAACACATTTGGGAGAAATGGAACTGTTATCTGAAATGTTCATATACATTTAAGTATCAATGAAGAGTGATACCAGTAATACCAAACACATGGTATGTCTAATGTTACATACAGTGCAAGCACTTCTACTAATATGTTATTAACTGATCCCTGCCAAAGCACACAAAATATATACCATTGTAGATTTAAATATAAATTGACTGTTATCTCTTCTATCACCCCCATCATGTTCACATCTTGTTGTCTGTGGTGACTTCTCAGATAGGTGTCCAGGTGTTTCAGTTCAGGCATGTTTAGGTTGGATCCGCTGCTGCGGGAGAGAGGGATATCGCTTCCAGAACTCTGTTTTATCACTTTTTGATTACTGTGCAAATCTCTTTAACTTTCCTTTTGTTCTACTGAGGTGGAAATGAACTATATCCACTGGCTTAGCATCTGGCCACATTATCTTTGATTTATTATTTTTATTTCAATGTTTTAAAACGGGGACTTGGCACCTATCCATTTTTTTTTCTTGTCTGCACACAGGAGGGTAGCTCAAGGAGACCTGATTCTGGAGGACTATAATCAATCATTCCATTTAAGTTTAAAATGCTTTCATTTCTTCAGTGTTCGAAATACTTTGCCATGACAGAGAAATCTCTGGTCTGTGGTTCTCAATGCTCACAATAATTGTCGACTTAAAGGCTGGCTAAGATGTAATAATGATGTAATGAAAGGTACCCCTTCCCTTGTTATTCAACTCGAACTTGAATAACTGTAATGGGTTTTGTCATTAACTCAGGTAAGACTACTTTAAAACTTCGTTTTTTTTTTGTTTTTTTTTTGGTTTTAAATGACAACATGGTCAAATGTGTTACACTGCATAAGAATTAAATGTAGTAAATAATAATAGAAAACGGGTACTGTCAGTGCATCTTGTTGAAACACTGGGTTCGGTGTAGAGTTTGTTGTTGAATCCTGATAGTAGCAGTGCTGACAATGACAGATGAAACGGGTGTAGATCTGCAGCAGGTTTCACATATGCTGGGTTTCACCAGCCATACAAGAAGAGATGTGATTAGCCTGCTGAGCTAAAGCCCAAGGTCCTCAGGGAAGGGAACTAATCACACTGTTATTGCTTGTACAGTGGTGTCGCATTCTGTAGCATTCATTCTTGTGCCAGTGCATCTCTCTGAACCCTGATACATTCTACACTGTCAAAGCAACCTCAGGTAATAGATAAGCATTTGTTTGTTTATAAGAGTCACAGCACTACTGTAACAGGGCTAGGTCGGCTGTACCACATCCCTCAACTGAACTGAAGACCAAGCTCCCCAGCCAAGGGACATACACCAGTCATGATGTCACATTCTGTAACAGATGTGTCCAGTAATGTCTCTGAACCCCTTTACACTGACAGCCCTGTTGGGCAGCACATAATTGGTCATAATCGAGGGAGAGAGGGTTCTCTTCTCATTTTCTCTGTGTCAAGGCAATAGCAGTGTCGTATAATGTTCAGAGATTGCAGGTATGATTCCCAGGTGGCACCCTGCCATTGTACCCTTCAGCAATATTCTTATCCTGACTCACTGCACTTAAATAAACAGCTGTATGAAGAGATACACACATAAACTGTAGCATCTCCTAAATACAAGAAAGGCTACCACTTGATGTTTTGCAGGTATTGTTATCAGCATCTGTATTAAATCAGATCCGTTTTGATAGTGATTATAATAATCATAATTATGCAAGCCTGTGGGCAAAATATATCTATTAAAACATATTACATGTACATAAAATATATTAGTTATACGTCATAACATATAATGACCAGGTACAGTGACCAGTATTTAAATTTTAGTGGATTCATTGCAGATGCAATGTTTGAAAACAAAAAATTTTACATCTCCCTTGGGGGAGTTCAGTCCAGAGACACCAAGGCAGTGACTAAACTACTTAACCATCCAAAAAACTCCTCCAGCTATTTAATTTACTATATTCCAACCCCAACTAAATCTACCACGTCGTTTTACACATTTGCTTAAATACAACTATATTTTTTTCTTAAATTAATTTCAGTTGATGCTTAATCCAAAATAGCCTTGACTGAGCATGACCTTTTTCTCTACCTGCTATGACAATGGTTTAGTGCAAAGAAAGAAGCGAAAGGTAAAGTTTTTCTATGCTCACAATGTAGATGCAATAATGCTTTTATCTTTGATTACAGTTTGATAGGATCCTGTATATGAACTTCATAAAACAAACTAAATACAAAGCACCTTTCATTTCTTGGAGCCAGGTGTGAGACACCACATAGAAGGAAGTGTGGTATGTACTTCCATGCCTGTAGAAGCTTAGTAACCTGAACATAAACCACCTGAGCCAATTGGAATGACCTCAGCAAGACTCTAAACTTGAGCTTTGACAAATAGACCATAGAACCCACCGGAAAAGCTGTCTCAAATGAGATCAGACTGATATAATAGCGTGAGGCCCACTTAGGCCATTGCAATTGGGCCCTTGGGGTCTGTACCTGAAGTGGCAGATGATCAAAGCATTGTGCTGAAGCACTGCCTCGAGAATGCTTAGAGACTGGACATGATTCTCCTGCCACAGAAAAGAAAACATTTACATTGCCCATTACCTGCTTCCTTCTTGTGAGATCGACAAATTAAAACAAGCCCAAAAAAGGTTGACTAATCATTCATGTACTGTTAGACAGCAAGTCCCTGAGGGGAACAGCTCTCCCTATGACATGAGATCATAATTATGAATCCCCCTTTTTCTTCTACATCTTCATCATCTTCACTGGCTCTTTTTCAACCACCACCCTCCTGTACCCATATTTATGAAGTATCCAGTAGTAGTAACATGCACCCCGGGTCAAGTTTTCTGTTTGTTTTTTGCAATTCAAAATGAAAACAGTAGTCAGGCCTTTCCCCAGACCGCTTGGAAACATCACCTTCATTTGACACAATGAGCATAACTGCTGAAATAATGTGTACATCCACATCCTCTGGGTGATTGCGCTCTACTCAGTTTTATTTATATTACTTTCTTTATACTAATACACAGTAAAATGATCACAGTGTTAAATCGACCCTTACGGAGTACATATGGTCCCTATTGGACTCATACGTGCTCTGTTAGAGTTGAATTACCATTGGACATGTTACTGTGGAGGCTCGTGTGGTATGGCACAGCAGTGCATGCTTCCACATCTGCACAGCCGCAGCATCGGCTGGTTTTCTGAATTACATTTCTAAGCAGCTGCATGCAACCAATGCTGGTCCATTCCTTTGCTGGACCACAGTAAAATATTTTTTTTTTTACCAAAGATGTATGGAAGTCTGCAGCTGTAACTCATGGCTGTTTCAGATCAGATAAATTATTTGGGCAAATTAAATAATTAAGAGCAAACGTTGGCGTGAAGTTCTGAAAAGAATCAGATCCTCAGAGGGTTAAACACACGATTCTGCTCCTTAAGAATAAGAGTTGCAGAATAGTATTTTTCAGATTGCAACTTCTGTTGCAACTTACCTGTTTAAATACCGGTTTCATTCATTTTGAAATTGGTTCACTGACCCATTTATGTGCATCTATACAGGCAGACTTGTAAGTAATGTTTTTATTTTTTTATTTTTGTCAAAAATTATATAGTTTTAATACATGCAAAGAACACATCCAAAAGGCTATTTGCTTTCTTCAACATTTCAAAACCAACAAGCTCAAACTATCATGTTCACATCCCCACATTCATGCAAAGATTTCCTAAAAACAGTGTCCATGCTCAGAATAACAATTTATCAATCAAATTGCGGACTGTTAAAGCTTTCAGGAAGCAAGCAATCTGAGACACCATCCAGTGATTCGACTGGAAGTAGATTGACACACAGGGGAATCAATCTTTCAATGATTCAGTGAACAAATATAATTATAAATAAGACTCAGTGCAACCATACTGTATGACAGTAGAAAAAGGAGTACAAAAATGAATGGCTAATATATGGCAACATTTTCCTTTAGATATACATAGAAATTCAGCTGGCAGTTGAAATCAATAGGGTCTTCATTTATGAAAGTATGAACACCTGGTCACTGAAAGTAAACCATTAAATTTTGAGGAAAATTGAATTCAGCGCGAAGCAAATGTCAAGAAACGACCTTTGTACTACAGTATATTACATTTGTTTAGCAAACGCTTTTATCCAAAGCGACATACAATAAGTGCATACCGAAGGTCATTGGAACAACTACAAAATACAGGTCCGGCAAGGTGCTAAAAATGCGTTTGAGGAAAAGATTATGGTGGAACATTTTTAACCATCATTAAAATATTGGCTTCGATTAAAACCAGCACACAAAGGATCCCCAGGAGTTTGGGAACCACTAATGTAAAGCACACATGTCACTTTTTGAACAAATTGTGACAATAAATTAAAATTACAGTCAGATCCACAGCAGGCATACACATTCGTGAGAAATTAAAAGAAAATCATTTAAAACCTAATGCACTTTAGTTCATTTGCTCCTGAGGCTTGTAGCAGTGCTGACAAATAATGCATAAATGCATGCTGATCAAGTGAGACGTAGTAGCATTAGTTTGAATTGAGATTATGAAATACATTATTATTGCATTATTAGATTTATCACACATGACTATTTATTTATCACAAATGCTGAAAATGAATTTACTTGAAGAAACGATGTACAAAAAGGATATGTACAATATTATTGTTTTTCAAACAGAACTACAATATGTGGAAAATCCAGCATAGCCAAGATACAAGAAAGAAACAGATACAGAATACAGATACAGAAAGAAACAGGTCCTGGAGGGAAATTTGTTTCTCACGAGCAGACGGACCCATGTACAAAATGCGAAGAGTCAAGCGACATGTGGGAGGCTGACCTTTCATAAATTCATTTGTTGTTATAGCACCACCATGTGTCCAAAGAGAAAGATGTTCTTTTGGCCTACAACTTGCAGGGGTCACAGGGGCCTAGTCTGCTGATCTATTTTGAGTTTTCAATGGACCATTTAGGAGTTATAGCAGTTTAAAAACAGGAAAAATAATAAATAAAGAAACATCCACAATAACAATTAGTATTCCAGCCGATTTGCAGGTTGGATCCCTAATTGCATTCTTATAGGCTGTCATCTGTGTAAAGATGGGCACTGCATGAGGACTTCATGTACGTTCATTATTCAAAGAGGATGGGTATTAATCTTTTTTAAATGAATTTCAATCTGAGTTTATGTAAAATTCTTTAGTGAATCGTTCTGCTTCATCACACTGGAGGCAGCTTGTTAGTTTTGGCTGGGTGCAGAAATTGGAAAGAAACAGACTAGGATGAGAGAATATTTGAGCTTGT
This sequence comes from Anguilla rostrata, assembly GCF_018555375.3. Lineage (NCBI taxonomy): Eukaryota > Metazoa > Chordata > Actinopteri > Anguilliformes > Anguillidae > Anguilla > Anguilla rostrata. Next base: position 45,254,467 of record NC_057935.1, read on the forward strand.
GAGGAATAGGAGACAGTGCCAATGTTCCTCTTAAAAGTTATCAATCTAAATGCAATGTACTCTGTCCTTAAATCTGAGAAAAGCATTGAAGTTCCTAAGTAAAATATGAAAGGCACTGACTGGCAAATTAACGTGTTTAATGTGTTACAAAAATATTATATGATCCCTTAAATATGTTATGCAAAGTAAAATGCAAAGCAATTTGTGGTGACATTTCATATGCATCAGAAAGCCTGGGCCAAAATGAATCTGACATCCTCAAAAACTGAAGAAAATGCAAAGAAAAAAGTGAGGGAAATGAGAGAGCACGAAACAGACATTGACACGTTCATGCATAATTTATCTAATATGGTTGCTGTTTATTCTGCTTTCATCTAAACATTGAGCTGAATGAATCATTTCCTGTTATGACTTTTTCCCAAATTATTATAAAACATTGTTTTGCATTCATAAAATTAACCCATGACTGTATCCCATGCGTTTGAACTGTGGCACATATGTACAATTATTTGGAGTATGTCCATCCATAGTCAGATTTTGGCACACAGAAACATGCAAACAATGCAACAGAAACTGGAACAAATGTGCAATGGACTTTTTATGATGTGTGAATGTTTCAAGACTTTTTAGCCTAAACCAGGGGTCTGCAATCTTATCCAGAAAGGGCCGTTGTGGGCGCAGGCTTTTGTTCCAACCAAGCAGTAACACACCTGATTCTACTAATCAACCACTTGGAATCTTTGCTAAGCACCTTGATTAGTAGAATCAGGTGTGTACCTGCCCAGTTGGAACACACCGGCCCTTTCTGGATAAGATTGAGGACCCCTGGCCTAAACAATTACACAGTCTTAATTTCTCCATTGCAACTGACTTTATATATTTAAAAATACTATTTGTCGCATGGAAATACAGCCCTTTAACTGACGTAAAGACAAGCCTCCTACAAGTGATCAATGGTATACGGAGGTGTTAATATTCTCTATCCGGAGATAACTTATGTGGCAATAAGGGTATGTGAATAGTTTTGTGTGAATGTGAATACTTCTGTATAGGGTTCCAGATTTCCTGGGAAGTGGATGTGTTACTTTAATGTGGTCTAAATTATGTTTCCTTGCCTAGAACTGACCAGTGCCTGATGTTTCTGTATGTCATGCTCGAAATTCACCATTATGTCTTTTCTATTATTCATTTAATAATATAAATAGGGGTTCAGGGGTTCAGCGGTGTTAAAATAAATTCACTCATTTATTTTCCCATGGTAACTGTTTGTATGTTTGTTCTTCTTGATAAGAAAAACCACCTTTAAAAATGATTCTTTTTTAAAATTGTTTTGAAATATAATCTCATATTCTGTATGTTTCTCCTTAACAGTTTTATAATAAGGGATATGTTGCCAATTTAAATTCTGCTTCTTGCTGAGGAATATATTAATAATTATGTGCACGTTGACAATTGCAAGGAAGGGTGTGTGCTACCAATCTAAATTCACAGCAGATGAGGAGACATTTAGTAACATAAGATAAGGTGCAAGGCTGTCTTTCAGTATATGCACATATGGCTGCTGTGGTACTTCTCTTAGTAATTTGAGTAAAGTACAGAATCTATTGATGTCTCACTTTTGCATGGCTAGTGATTCAGTTCCAATGCATTCCAAAATGTGTTCCAATTACGTAGGAAATACTTTAAGAATTGTGATGAGTCAGATACTGTGCAGGGATATTGCTCATTGACACCTCTTTTATGTATGTTTATACACTTAGGGCTATGACAGCTATTGGCAGACCATGAAGAAAGGATGATTCTGCTGTTGTTAATGTTGTTTTAATTCCAACCCACACGACTGGACCTTTGCCTAACAGTTCCTAAAGATGATTTCACAGCACAGCAACACTAAAGCAAACCGCAAGAAAATGTACTTTTTTTATTTTCCATATTGCAGAGTCGCACAGCTGAGTTATTACATCTCAGAAATTCCATCATGAATCCATTACTTTCCTTCAGTTCTACCCACATGGTGGTTTTTTATATGAAGTTATCTCTGTTCAGTGGAAAGGCCCCATATGTTTACACTTTTTATTGCTTAATGTATTTGTATAGGTGATATCTGAATGCCCAATGATTAATATTCACCCAGCCTATAAATAATTGTCAATAATAACGCTTGTATCCACAATTTTGTGGATACTAGTGTTATTATTGACAAGGCGTATTATTATTCAAATGAAAAATTATGGGGCTTGTTGAAACCAATCATGATCACAGATGAATTGGCGCTGTTATTTTGTAGCTCTGATTTATCCTGATTCTGTGCATAGGAAGCAACGAATACAGTAATGAAAGCTTTGAAAAAATGACTGAATATCAAAGACTGCCATATTTCTCTTACAATGTCCGAAATGACTCAAGCTTGCAAAAATGTATGCAGTGAATTTAAACCTACAGCCATACTTGCTCAGCTATCACTATTCATTTTTTTTTCTATCTTAGTATTTCAAAATGATATGGACAACTTGCTCAGCAAAATTTTCATGGCCAACTGAATCAAGATTTTACAGAGACAATATGGCACTGATGACCTCACTGGGACGGCAATATATTATACTTTCCCATATAATATAACACAGTTAATATACACCTGCCCATGATACTTGCTTGCTCATACAGCATTTTTCTACAAATGAGTTCAAATGCTGGCAAAGATCCCTGTTGAACAAGTCTGGCTCTCAAAGAAAGACTTGGCAGTGTAATATACTTCAAAAAATATACATTAGCTGCTGTATGGCTCATTCAGTCAAGGCACCATGCTATCATGCATGGATGAGCACCATGGCTGATTGCATTGTTGAGGGTATAGAAGGGTTCAGTCAGTTAGGGATCCGCATTCTTCTCTATCTAGTACCCCCGGCTGGTCAATTTGGCATCAGTCGGCTGCATGTGAAAGCTTCTTTTTCTGGTGACACCACATGTTTCAAAGGATAACCATGGATGTCTACACTCTCCCAAATCAGCAGGGGAATTTGCACATGTATGTGAACATGGTTGCAGATGATTGGCATTCCAAATTGAGATGGAAATGGTAGATGCTCAGCCCCATTGCGGGTGCCAAATTTACTACTATGAATTTTGAAAAATTGAGAATCTAAAATGGTGACAATAAATTTTCCTCCTGAAAACACCTGCAAATATTTCTTCGCTTTGGTATGAAATATTTCTAAAGCCAATAACTGCATGTTGATGCCATTTATCCTACAAATATTTCCCTGCAGGAGAAGAGACCCAGTGGACTCCATAAAACCGACTAATTTACTTCACATTAAAATGTTTTATTTGTTATATATGTATATGAAGGCTACTCAACTTATATATTGTATTTTGTTGGGGAGCATGGATGAAGACTTGCAATGAGTGCACTGTTTTTTGCACAATGTGTATGCGCACTGTACTATGAACATATGAGAAATGAGAAAACAATGCAGGTCAGTGCATGCTGAAACTCTGCTCTGTCCTCTTTATAACTCCAGACTCACCTAAACCAATGTCAGACAGGCCTAAACTGTGAATTCCTGCTGATCGTCATCCCAGATGTTCTCCCTTGCATTTCATTTAATCCAACACCTTTTCAGAATACGGTCGGGCAATAAATCAAGAGAGAATTGCTTACTATCGGAGGCTATGCACCTGGCTGCTCAGGTCATACTCTGAATGCATGACCTCAATGTGAATATCCCTTGTGTCTTTTTTATAGGACTGAAATAATTACCTGTTAGGTTCAAGCCACAGAGTCAGCAGCTCTCCTGGAAGAGTTCAGCATTCCTCACACTCTTCCTTACTTATAGCGTTTGGAACTGGAGGGTGGAAAAATATATATTTTGCCATTGTTCAGGGACAGTGGTATTTAAAAATCCCAAATTGCCAATGTTAAAGGCAGGTCAAAATGTAATTTATTATCGTAGACCTTATGCACTTTCCCTCAGTTATGGATTTATTTAACAATAAGAAATCACAAATGAATAAATGGGATTATTATATGTATTTACATACGTTTTGTAGATTTCAACAAAACACCTTACATTTATGTGCACACTTTTCTTTGCATATAGGCTATGTCACAAGTAGATAGCTTCCTGCACAACCAGTGTTTTTTATTTACTTTCTGGAATATCTACTGTACTTCACCAGTCAACACGAGGACAATGGTAAGAAAAATACCGCATTCTTTTATCTAACAGTTCATGAATAACCAATTACAAGAGACATTGAATGCTGCTACAACATGCTGACTGGGAAAGACTAGGAGCAGGAACAAAATCAGTGGCCCCAGTGGGGTGGCGCTGCAACAGTTAGTCACATCACACGCACAGCCATCCGCCAACGGGATGCCTATGCTTTCTTTCAAACCATAGAGATAAAATAATTAATTCTCAGCACTGTCAAATCCATCCACACTGGCTATGTTTTTCAGCCTCGCTATCCCCGCTGATGGATCTCCTCAGGTTCCTCTCTGTTTCTCCCCGGGTTCCTCTCTGTTTCATGCTAAGATTCCCACAGTCCGCCATGGTTGTACTGTCAACACATAAACATGCCAGACATGAAACAAGACAACGCTGAAAAGAAAACAAAGGTCGAGAATAATCACTTGCGCTAAGGAAAGACACTCTTGAACAAACTGTTGGCCATGGTCCTGGCTCTCTTCACCCCTTCTCTGTTCCCTAGCTGCCCCTTTAATTCACCTTATGGCCACTTAGAGTTGCTTACTCTACGCAACGCTACTTATCATTTGCAGATGTGTCCAGTTCCACTGCTCCCCACATTTACACATGGCTTTATTTCCTTGATTCCTCCATAGCTGCTGGGTTGGCTTTAAAGGTTCTCATCTGTCTAAAACATGACAGTATATTATTAAATTAACCATTTTATTATCAAATCCACAGAGAAAGCTAATGCAATATCTTGTATCTTTTTCTTAATTAATTTTATTTTCTTTCCTGACTAATGGATGTGTGTATTCAATTCCACCTTGGAATATTAACAAAGTACATTTTAACATTACGTTCAGCAGAAATAAAAACACGTCTGTGATCTGGAAATGTGTACAGTATACAGTATGACAGAACAAAATCATTTTAAAATAATTTAAACCTACTTGAATAGCCTGCAGTGTAGAATGTATGTCGTCACTTAAAAAATGTAGCTATGCTCAATTAACCTGTGTATACTAGTCAGTAAATAATATTTTGATTTTTGAAAGGGAACAAGACTATGAAAAACTAACAAGATTAGAAATGTATATGCTATTTTCAATCTGTATGCAACTTTATTTTATGGTAGTACACATTTGTGAAATAAGACCATATTGTCCCTAAAACTTTTTATGACCACAAAGATTTGAAATTTTGTTCATAAATATAAATATATGCTTTGTCAACATATCCTTTGTCATTCTACAAAATGTCCTTTTAGACCTCCCAAGGTGGCATTCCTGCCTCTCCGTCAACAAATGCCATCCTCAACACCTGATCTGACAGCGAAGAGATCCAACCAGGAGCAAGTAAATAAGTATAGAGAGTAAGTATGTAAAGGCAATAGGAGGACTCTAGGGTTGAGAAATACCATTTATAGAACTTAGTGACATTTTGCAGCATTAACTGACATGTGCAAGCTAACATTTCTTTAATGAAACCCCTGGGGCCTCCCTATGAAGTCTATCTGAGGTTGAAACGTTTTGGATCCACTCAAGCGAGTGAGTGTTTCCTGTTCGTTCCACTTTTCTTGGAAGCCTTCTGGAAGTGAAAGAACATCTGGCCAACGGCACCAGCAATGAGCATGGCTGAGAAATGCCGTGATTCTTTTTTTACCGGTAAATAGATGTATGTGACCATTTCCCTGCCAAATAATTGGGGTGAATGGGTGCCCAGTTTAAAATGCATCCTGGCTTTCATCAATAGTTGTATCCCTTATGGGAAATGAACATACTGCAATATATTGTAAGCATGCATAATGAAAAACATAGTTTACAGCAATGCATTATTTTGAAATATATTGAAACAACTGAATGTGTCACCAAATGTTTTAGTGCTGCAATACCTTGGTGATACATTCTATTTCAATATTACATTACATACCATTTCTGTGAGTGTAGGCCTATTCACAACAAATTTTCAGTGCTGTCACGTTATAGCTCCCTGTTGAAACAATGTAATATACTGAAATATTCAGTCATGTTATGTCTAGAGATTAAATGGATTTACAGTAGGGATCAACAAGGATTGCTTACATGAAAGCTGTATATACTGTACCAGGAACAATTCATATCTGTACTTACTGAAGCTCAGGGATTTTCAGGAAAACTATTGAGTTGTATATTGGAGTTTGAGATACATACAGTATGTTGTTATAGATGCAATGTAATTAAATCCCAAAAGACACTAAACCAGTCAGGTGCCTTAACAAATACAATTTAAGCATAAAGTAGATTGGTGGTGATTTAGATCAGGGGTGGGCAAGAAGTACTGTATTTGTGTCTGGATTTCATGCCAATGTCTGCTCTTAATGATTGAATTAGCCTAATCATATGAGCAAACATGTTTGTTAAATGTTAAATCTATTAAATGGCTGCTGGTAACTGTTTTTGTGTTCCTGTATGATTTTTAATATGGTTTAATCTACAAATGGTGCAACATTGGTATATATAGCTAATTAGTTAATTGTGTGAGGGTAATTGGCAAAAGCGAAAACCTGTGAAAGTCTCAATTTTATGCCTGTGAAAACAGATGACTGAAGCAGACATCTAAAATGTCTTCTTTGTTTACAGTAAATTATATATTCAGCACCTTTTTCAAACAATGGAACATGCAAAACAATGCAAAAAAATATTATGTGTGCCTTCACTATAAAAATGTCTAAAAGGACTGATGAAACAATAATTTGTATGCATAGATGAAGCTAAAATATTTTATATATTTGGCACACTTCCTGCAAATAAATCATTTTATAATTTGTCCTTCTATGCTCTAATGTGCAATAAGTGTCTTATCATTTTAATAATCTCTGTCAGTTTATTGACATATCCCATGACTTTGAATTAAAAACTTTGGACCAAAAAAGTTTGAGCGAATGTGAGACAACAGTTCATATGGTGAAAAACCGCCCTTCTGTTGTTTATGCGATGATGGTGACCTTTGCTTCCTGGTGAGAGGCATTAGAGAGGCTGTGTGAGCCATGAGAGGGGAACACACTGTGTTGGAGGCAGGGCATGGGTTTCTGGGGCAGAATAAACTTGTGTGATTCACAAGTTCAAATGTAGGTTGCCAGTTACTCATGGATGATTTGTATACTCGAGTCTCCTTTGTCATCAGGTCCTGCCAGGGGGACTAATGAGATGTTGTGGGGTGACAGCTGTCAGGATTTGAGAAAGCCCTTGTATTGACCGTACGGGACCAGAACTAGCATGACATAACCTTTCTTGCTTACCGGGGGCATTGTAAAATGTCAAAAGAGGAAGTGAACTGAACGTTGAATGCCAAGTAAATAGAAAAAAAAAAGGAAAGTGTGATGATTCATAGCCTGTTTTAAAGTTCTTATTCAAAATATGAAAGTTAAAGAATGCACAGTCGGTAATGTCTTTGAACAGTAGGACTAATGGATACTTCCCAGCATCTATTGGTTCAATTTGTGTGTAGTTGTATGCATTTTCAGTATACAGTTGTGCTTCACATTATAATATGAAATTAATTACATTTACAATTACCAATATTTAAAATGAAGATACACTGTACATTATAACCACTCTAAATTATTTCACTGTACCCTAGGTATACAGTACAATGATATGATGCTAACATTGAGGTAATGAGATACTGTATAAAGGCATATAAACTACCTCCTCAAAACTGATTCTGGGGCAAGAAAAAAAAAATTATGTTCTTCAGGCTTGATATAAAAATGCATTCATGGAACTACTTATCAACGCAACACAAAGGCTTCCTCATGAATAAGTTTTCATTTCTCTAGACATATTGCTCTGATACGCTTGTGTATTGCAAGCATGAGTGAGCTAGCAAACAAATTTAAACTAACATTGTCTGTTTTTTTTTATTTATTTTAAATTACCTCACTCTCAGAGTCCTAATTATATTTCACAAAACTCTGTGGAACAATAATGAATCTGTGTTCAGATCTCAATACTAACACTTCAATTTAGTTCTAGGTTAATACATATTTAGTTATCAGTATAAAAAAAATCCTTTTGTAATTGAGGTAAGTTAATGTATTTCTAATAGGTATTATACCAGCATCTAAAGAAGTCTCATACTAATCAAGAAATGCATTTGTATGTAAGAAAATTTAGTTTTGAAACTTCGTGAAATTGGTAAACATTGTAATCTGCAGAGATTTTGCTGGTTTCTAAAGTCTTAAAGTATCTCCATTAAGTATTTGGCCCAGAGACTGTACTATGCATCTATAACTTATTACAATTCATAGTGTGTGTGCTGGATACTGCGATAGATCCCATAATAAGTAATAGATAGTACTTGACATATTCATTTTGCAAATGTTGTTTTCTCATTGTTTTGTATATTTGTTTTACCTACCCATAAAATAGGGGAGAGTTGTCTGATCCTACTAAGAAATGTTGTACTAAAAGTATATTTTACAATAAGCTCTATGAAAAATAAGGGCTTGTCAGACTTCATAAATTGCAAAATAAAAGGTATTACCTTTCCCCGTATCCTACAGTCTTGGACATAAAACATTCCTTTGGGTTCTTTGGCTGTCTGGGCTTCTGTTTTTTCACCAATCAGCAAGAGACAGTCCCAGTTCAGTTCATTCCATCTTATGGGAAGGCACGTTCACCTTTTTATCACAACAATGTTTGTGTAATATTTATATAACTGGCACTCCATAGATTCAGAAGTTAGATGTGATCTTAGAGCTACCTGAAAGGTATACTCTGCTAACAGAAATATGTTTGTTGCAACCTTTCTGTTAAAAGCATTATGAACCATTGAAGACTCTCACAAAGTTGGATATCTGTCAGTGCTGTGACAGGGGCACTGTGCTGTAGGAAGTGAAAATCTTTACAACATGATATCTTTAAAATGAGATGTTAAAGCGAGTGACTTACATTGTTCATTAAAGATCACAATGCTCACAAAGAGTACACCTAGTGATCCCCTCATTTAATATGCAAATGAGTTGCCACTCCTTTCCACATCAGCTGATGTGTGGTGAGACAGTGGTACCACGGTGCCTAGGTGGGTACTGAGCACTGGTGGTGATTGAGGACAGCCTCTCTCCTACCACCCCATCATTATCCCCATCCTTACCTCCGGAGAACTTTGCATTTACTGTCTCAAAAAGAGGATCAAAGGGCCGATTCACAATAAGGGCCATTTTGAAATCCTAAGATTTTATGCTATCTTTTACACTTACACATTTAATTAGGCCAATCATTTAAAATTACTTTCGAAATAAAATCATGTGACTGTGCATATCCTTGTTGAAAACATATGGTCCCATATACAGTTAGCTTCACAGTGTATGGGACAAAGACATATCTTTTTTGGTTTGGCTGTACTTCACAGTTTTAGATTTGTAATCCAACAGTTCACATGTGGTTAAAGAGCAGATTCTCAGCTTTTATTTAAGGCTGTTTTATACACTTTGCTTTCACCATGATAAAAATAAAAACATAAAAATCTTAGAACTGTAATTTGTTTGATTATAAATCTAAAATTGTGGATTACAGAGCCAAATCAAGAAAATATGCATTTGTCCCAAACATTATAGAACTCACCATAGGAGTGAACTAGCACTGGTGTGAGCAGCTGTTTAGCCATTTAACGATAGTCCACTGGATGAAAAATACGGCATACATAACAGCCCTGCAGGACTGGAGCTGAGCACCCCCGGGATAGATAACCAGCTTTGGTGATGCATAGCTTATTTAAGGCCATATTAGCTTGCTATTAATTCTGACAAGTCATTGTAAAAGAGAACCTTAGGGATTTCATTTCAGCTAGTGCTAACAGGAAATGGTAGCTGGTATGATACATGTTGATTATCTATCATTCTCAATGTTGTGTGTCTTGTTATCACAAGTTATAAAACCATCTAAAACTCAGTATTTTGCCTTTTAGTCATTTTCAGTGTATTCTTTCACGGGAGGCCCTGTAAAATGTTCAGTGTTAAATCAGCTATGAACAAGTACCACAGCAACATACTGCGTGAGAATTATATGCAGAATTTGAAAGCACTGCTGGCACAGACATGTGGAGAACAATCCACTTCAAGAAGGGATATGAAAGGATAAATTGAGAACTTGCAGCATTTCAAATGGTAGCTAATAAGCATTACAGCTTTCACAGTTCTCCATAAATTAAATTGAGTGAGTCACGACTGCTCCACTCACAGGGTCCCAGTGGACTTATGAATGTGACTCAATGCATTCAGAGCCCAAGTCAGTGCACTCCTCATCCAATTATGAGCCCAGTATCTCTGCTGTATCAAATGAGACTTTCAATTGTTCAGTGAGAGAGTGACAGGCCTCAAAGCCTTTCGGATCTCATAGAATAACCCACCCAACCACTTAACTTTAAGTGCGAAGATGAATACTGGGAAATTATTTTTCAGCACTTACTTTGATCAGCGGATTTTCATCATACATGTAATGGGTAAATAGTAAATTTGATTGTGTATGCAAATAAGTATGTAAATAAGGTTCATATGTAAAGATTCTTAAAGGGAATTTCCATATTCCTTTACAACATTTCAGTTTTTTGTTAGTTTGCTTAATCACCAATTCTACAGTTGTATAGCTGCAGCTAAGCTGACCCTTTCATTGTCCAATCCTATTGCCTGCTGATACTTAATTCATATTTTAAAACAAAGCAAATTCATTGTATGTTTTTGTTAGCTTTTCAATAGATTAGTAGCGCATGATCTCAACAGAGCTGGGAGGGCACTTTGAATTTGAGTTCTGAACTATTTATGAATAGGTGGCACCTCACTCTTCTCATGATCCGCCATCAGAATGGCGTGACTCAATAATGATTGGCCAAGTGGATGGAGTTGCTTTCAGTCAAGAGCTGGGCTGTGTCTAAATCAGCACACTTGCCTACTATTAAGTATGCTAGTTTGTTATGCTTTTTTTTTTAAAGCTGTAAAATATGTGAAATTTTCTGAAAATTGAGTGTACTTAAGAAAACCTGGATGAAATGCTTATTTCCATGTTTTCATTAAGTATGTTCATGAGCAAGGTAGTAAATGAATAATTTGGTTCCTTCAATATAATATACAGCTTGATGTCTTATTCCATCAACAACAAACATATGGTAATGCCAGGCCTGTGTGTAAATATGTGTGCTTTGTTTACTTTTTATGATACATTTATGATACTGACCTCACACTGTTTACAGAATAGCTTAGAAATGGATTAGTGTTGCTACCAACTGAATTGGAATTTAAACTGCTCAGGTGGGACGATTTATGACAATCCCTCAGTATGGTCAGAATAGTGTGGTGGTACTTTTCGCATGCTGCTCATTGTGTACCAAAAAGAACTAAACATACTAAACAGTATGCAGTATGCTTAGTTCACAACACACATTTTGAGGGCACAGTAGTTAAGAGACTGATTCACACACAACCTTTGTATGAGCATCTGTACTAGGAATGAACTCGGGACGAAGGGATCTATCTGTGCCCAGGGACAAATACTTTATTTTATTGCAAATCTTGCCGAAGCTCACCAGTGCCAAAATAAATGGTTCCCTAGCCCAATTTAGAGCAGTTTGCCTTTCGTGATTTTAGCAGAAGCATGTGGGGAGTACTTCAGAAACTCTAAAACTTGGCTACGCACACAAGCAATGAGAGTGTTTGTGGAACAAATGCAAGCAATCTGTTATAAGAAAGAAATAAACACCTTTTCTGCTTTTAGGTTACAAATAAATGAAAATATAGGTGCTGGGGTAGATTAAATTTTTTACAGCTACTAAGCTAAATCTGTTGCTTTTTCCACAATACTTGCAGCAGGACTATGTACAATATTTCTCACCTACATTATGCTTTCCATGTACCTTTGTTCATGTCATTGGGGTAGTGGCATCTCAGGCTTTAGAATTATGAATCTGTCATTCCATGTGCATCATCGGAAATGTCACTCTTCAGGCCAAATTTTAAAGAAAACTGCAGTGTAGTATATTCAGCTTTTCACTTGGCAAATTAAAGCTACCTGATCTATACTAATTTACTTAAACCAGATGAAATATGGATTAGGGGCAACATGGATCAATATGTCCTCGGCTGGCATGCATACCATTGTCTTTGAAGCACCGGGGCAAATGGGACAGAGTTCAACTATCCTCATTTCACTGAAAAAGAATATCATAGGTTTATTTGCATATGAGTCACAAGGACATGGTTGATTAAATACACTTGTTTAAATTCAATATTCAGTGTGGCGGGATTGAATCAAAGTCAAAGTGTCCTCAAAATCAATACAAAGAGCATTTGCAGTTATGGGTTGTTTGGCTAGATTCTGAAATAAAGATGGATTTGTAAACTGTATACAATGAGGATCGAATTAAAACACAATAGCACACAGTTAAACTGTAGATTTGTATGTATTTATTTATTTACTGGTGCCCCCAATTTTTGTTTGGATAAGTGTTACATTGTGTGTTGTTTTTTTTTTTGTTATGTCCCTAACATGAAGTAAGTGATTTGGGGCAAACAATAACTCAAAACCCACAAATGTCTGAGTTAAAAACTTTGAAAGAAAACAATTATCTCTGAACTAAAGATCAAATCAAATTTTATTTACGGTAAATAGTGCATTTCATATCAAGGTTGCATAACAGACATAAAATTGGTATACAATCAAAGTGCAATATAAAAGCACAAGAATACAATTACATCACTCATAAAGGAACAAAATGACAAAATAAAATGACATGGTTTTAAAATAGGGTATGGTTTTAACATATGAGTGAGAAAGAAAGAGAATGAGAGAGCAAAAGAGGACACAAATCAGCAATCATATGCTATACTAAATTAAAGGGTTTTATGCTTTAAAAGAGAGTATTGTTGGAGCACATCTCAGTTTGGCTGGCAGGCTGTTCCAGCATACAGGTCCATTAAAACAGAAAGTTGATTAGTCAGTTTTAAAATTACCAGAGGATTTGAGAGTTTTAATGGGCCCATAGCTAACAAGTAAATTGTAAATCAAGGTAACTCACACGGGAGATGACCCAGGCTGTGATCTCTACTTCAGAGAATGATGTTCCGATCTGTAGTGGACTCAGCATTACAAGTTGAACTGTGAAAAGCCAGCATCACACACTGTACAGTATGTGATTTGTATGTTCATTATAATATTTATATTTAAAAGCCATTTTTAACAGCCATGAAATGTACCTAAACAATTCCTAATATGTAATTCAATTTTAGGTCTTTAGAACAAATATTTAGGAGATTATTTGGCAGTTTCTTTCTCATTCTGACCTTGGAAATTTGTAAAATCTCAAACATTGTGCTTTATTGGTGATATTTTGTTTTTCATAGAAGTGTGTGCTATCAGGAATTTCACAGTGGTGCTCTCTGGGGCTATTAGCATTGTTCTTCCTCCAGTGATATTAATTTCCTATTGTTTACACTCAGTTCATTGTTTAAGTCAGAATATAATGCCACAAATTAAGCATTTCTTAATGAAGAATTATCAACCCAGACAGAATCCCTGGGGTTGCCTCGTCTGTGACAATAAAGGAATTGAATAGACATTGTTAAATCATCACACTATTTCTAAAGCCTTCATTAACCATGGCAAAGTCTGAGAGAACCTTTTATATGTTTATAGAAAGACCATTTGTACTGCTATTTTACTCATTTAAAGGTAAATTATTTCTGAGCAAGCCCTCACCTAATTCCTAATCAAGAGCATTGATTTCTTTTCCCCCCATGGCAACAAATGTGTGTGTGTGTGTGTGCATGTGTTTGCATGCGTGCATGCATGGGTGTCCTTGTGCACCTTTGTTTCGGTGTTAGTGCATGGAGTACTAGTTTCCATCTACACAATATAAAATGTATGTTATTATACATCTGAATGTATTAACTGTAATTAAATTTTGGTTAAATTCACATTACTTACCTAACAGATTATCTTGGATGTTATAATTGCTCTCTACTTAAGGTTAAGTATAACTATTGCAGCATGATAAACACAATAAAAATGAGACTAGAATGTAGGAGTTGTTATGCTTCACCAAGTATATTTGGATACACATGAGTACTAAACCATTTCACCTTTTTCATAATATATTAGTAAAGAGGTTTATGAAACTAAAGATTCTATGATTGTTTTCATTTCCCAATATTCTGTTGATTTAACAATACTACTACACATTTTAGAGAACTGGATTCAGGTGATATATGTATCTATGAGAATGTACAAATGGTTTTGGTGGATTGTTAAAACTGTAGTTGGCAACTTGCAGTCATGGAGGTGGGAGAATAGGTGAGAATTATTCATTTATTATAGCCTATTTTTATTTGAAACATAATTGGGCCTCATTCACAAAACTTTTCTTAAATTATTCCTACTATTGTTCTTTAAAATGTTTCTACACTGTGAGATTCATGACACATGCACAGACCTTTGTATTTGTTCATTTCCCAAGTGTATGAGATGATGAATGCTGGCTGTAAATTTTATGCACAGTCCTGTTCATGTGATTTGCATAAGGAAACAGCCACAAATAAATACAGATAAGAAAAAAAAGATGAATGCCGACTTCTTAGAATTTGTCCAAACAAGGGTAGACTAACTTTCAGATCAGAGAAAAGAGTCTTCAGGACAAACCTCAACCTTGAAAGGACTCAATAAGAAGAAACACTTTGTTTCAAAAAAAGAAACCAAAGAAAATGAAAATGGTCTTGGCTTGTACTTTTTTCTAGAATGGTGTTCTCTTGGTTGAAAGATCTTTTGGAACCCTGTTATTGAAGTATGTAGCATGCATCCTGAGAAAAAGTTTCCAAAATACCAATCGTTCCCCTTTGAATTACCCTATTTTTCTTGCCAACTCAACTGAATCAGAGATATGCTTAATTAGGATACAAAAGAACGCTACACTCTGTGCTGAGATCCAGAACTGCTCAAATCCAAAGAGGGTAGGAAGACTGAGCTTACACTGGCACCACTGAAAAGCCAAAGCAATTCAAATGATCTCAAATGACTGTAAGTACCTCAATCCAGAAGTGTCATGGTTAAACAGCTATTTATGATTTATTGCCACTGCCATGGAAATAAATCGTTTAAACATGCCACAGCCTAGTTATTAATCAAAAACATCCAAATTCACCTCTGAAGAGACAGAGAAGGTTTTAACAAGGCCAGTGACTGTGGGATTTACAATATGAAACAATGAAATGCCATCAGGTGAAATTAGAAGGTGCCCAATTAGCGGAACGCTGCTTTTCTTCACAGAATGCCCAAAAAAGGACAATTTGCCAAATGATCCATTAACACGAGGAAATATTCCTGTTGCTTATCATCTACAAACCATCTTCTTGTACATCCATGGCTTCTAAAATACTTATCACCAAACAAATCGCATACATCAACCAACATGGTATGAATGAACATCTTTTTCCAAAGACAGGGATTGATAACTTTACACATAAGACAACTTTGTTTTACGCTCTCTTCTGTGTTGCTTTTGGCATGTAAAGCATAATGATCATTGTTCTAGAGGAAATACATCATATCAGATGCACATTGATTTATTTGAAGATATCTACAAAGTAGTCATTCAAGTAATTTGTGGAACCCGATCTGCACTCCCAGTTCTAATCTGAAAAGGCATTAAAATGGTGAACTTTGTCCTTGCAGTCAATCTGTGGTTATAGTGTCTAGGCCATCTGAAAATCCCATACTGATACTAATGATGTTTAAATGTCCTCCAGACCAGAATTCATTATTACGAATATGTTTTCATGGACCAGCACATTTTTGGAGTGGCCTGGCCCAGCAGTGAAAGAATGTAAATGTTCTGTTTACCATATAAGGTGCAGTGGGAGAAATCACTGGTACAGATTAAAGTCTGACAATCTTTGTTTGCCAATGTTGATATTCCTTTGAAAATTCTCAACTGAGCAGAATACTAAATCTGTATAAACAGGGCATAAGTGGATGGAATAATCAATTCAAATTCAATTCAGATTTCAATTCAATTAAAGTGTGGGCGTGTGTGTGTGCATGCACGAAAAGCTTCTTACTGTTCAGGAGTTGAGCAATGGATGTAAAATTTGAGGGATATGACAAGAGGGACAGAGGCCATGAATAATGTCTCCAAATGTCTATCCTGCCAAGTCACATCAATCTCAACAAAACATGTTTTCATCGCACAAAAATGTCAAGTTATTCACACATACAAAGCTCTGTCCAAAAGACATTAATTAAAACGTAATTAATTGAATGTATTATAAAAAGGAGAGTGTGAATGAAATAGTTTTTCGTCCCTCTCTCTGTTGTACTTGTTCAGACCTGCAACAGCTGAAACAGGTGTGGAAGATTCTTCGTTTTATTGGATGGGTGTTATAATGTTTGGGCTTATTTTAGCAGCCTTGATACAGATATTGTGTTTTTGTAAACATTTGGTTGTATTTGTAAACTCATAATGTGATGTTAATTAGTACTGTAAACCGGGTTTAATCAGGGCCGTGGGTTAATTGCTTTATAACATTTCGTATCACATTTCAAACTACAGCTTCATAAGTTTGAAAGAGCTTTTTTTTTTTATTTCCTGAGATTCTTGAGTGTTATTCTGACGAACAGTTGCACTGTTCTGCTAAGGGCCCATGATAATGGGAATAGCCTACAGTTTTGCTGATTATTTTTGTGTTGTTTTTTTTCTGATTTTTTCTCTTTTCTTTTTTATTTTCCATCATTTTCTTTTTTGTTTTTCTCTTTTGCTTTTGGCTGTCATCCTGCACTGTAAATATGCAGCACTCTGAGCTCACAGCTGTAAAATAAATCACCTGGTGACTGAAACTGCTCTATTTTCTTGTTCATCTCTGTTTGGTCAACAGTAAGACCACAATGAGTCCATTTTTATGAATGACTAAGAGACAACCATGGCGACTCACATAATTAAATGCAAAACTCAGTAATTATAGAAGACTACTTTCAAATAATTTTTTGAGTGTGATGTTGATCTCTTGGGTGTGGCATTGCTGTGTACCGTATGTTTCAGATTCTTTGCAGATTAGATTTCCCATAGCTAAAGGTACCTTGAAGACAGACTGTCAGATTTTCATGGAAAGCTGAACCCTGTTAAGAAATTGAAAGACCAGGCTGTCTTCTCCTATAGCAGAAAGTATTTTGTGACACAACAAAAATAAATTAATCTGTTCATATTGGGAGGCAATATTTTCTGTGGTTTTATGAGAAGGTAATTCAATAAGGCAAGGACATGGTGGTGCTGGTGGCTTCCATTGAAGGAGACTGGAAGTTAGCGAGAGAGAGCCAGAGCCATATGCCCTAGGATAGGAGTCAGGCAAGATTTCATCATTTCTCATTATTCTACCCAAGCTGGAAAAAAGACCGGCTCTTTACGTTGTTACACAGTGACATTTTTTGGAGAGCATTCAATTATGGCCAGAGAATGAAAACCTGAAAGGAACAGAGTGAATTATGGGTTATTTCAGCCCCCTGTGTTCTAAGAACACTGTTGTATTTTTTATTCTTTGTAATTCATGGATTGTTGATTAGTGAAATTGTTAAATGTTTTATTTATTTTTTATTTCTTATTAAATTATTTAATTAATTTTCTTATTATATGTAATTATGTGCTCAGTAAAAGTGCCGTAACATGACTGTTGGCTATGAACTGCCTGCCCTGATATGCTATTGCACGTAGCTCATCAAAAGAAATCTGTTCCAAAAAAAACATTACCACAATGTGCATTTATAGCTGGTCCACTACATTTTGGTTCTCTGAACGACTTTGATCAATGTATTATATTCCATTCATGTGTCTGCTTAGCTAATTATTCATTAGTTATTATTCTATTATTCAAGTTGATTTGCTCCCTGAGTCTCACTACTCCTTAATGTTTACGGGCTCAAGACTTAATCATTTACTTTTTGACAGTCCTAGGCTGTAGGAAGGAACAATGCATCCCTCTCCAGGCAGTGGCAAAAAGTGATGACAAACTACAATTATATTTCAGGCCATCTGAGAATGCTATAAAATGTGGCTGGAGAGATTGTCTCTTCAGACAAGTCCATTCTGCTTCAAGTGAGAGCCTCCTTGTACACTTGAATAACATACTGAAGTGAAGCCTGTCTCCCTGGTTTGATTGAGTCTGCTGTGTGACTTGACTTCCCAACTTTCCAACAAATCAGAACAGAAAAGAAAAATCAGAAAGTCCTGTTTTTGCGGGTGGTAGATGGACACAGATTGTTTATCATTAAACACCCCTTGTGGATTTGAGAGGGCTTAATAAGATTCGTTCAAATTAACAAATTTTTTTGGCTTGCTGACCACCCTTGAGTAGCTCACTCTTGAATCCATGAATGGCATTCAGTTGTTGCCATGAGGTCATTCAGATTTGCATTATATTACAAGATAGCATTGCCACCAAACAGTTTAACAAGCCATGTTCTGTATTGCTAGTTACGATAGCTACATTTAATTGGGCTCACTGGTTATAGGGCATATACAGCATATAGAGTATAAAGAACTGTATGGCTTTGTGTTTGCTTAACAACTGAATACAGTCATCACATTTAGTGTGTTGTACTTGATCAGCTGTAGGTCAGCTGTGTAACTTCTTTGGTAGTGTCATTTCTATGGCATGGTTGTAATGACAGTCATTATCTGTAGTGCTCCACATTATTATGTTTGAGTAATGGCCCCTTGGGGCAGTGGGTGGATGGGTGGGAGGGTTTTTTTAGCACTTGCAGTCCTTTACAATAATAAAATGTAGCCTAATGGCAGATCATACCTACACTCCTCCGTACATCAGGTACATGTATTTTCTTGTGTGTTCAACCCACATTGCCAACCTCAAACCTCTACCCCCATAAGACTAATAAGGCTAATCCCTTTGATGGAGCAATCCCAGATCGTCTTCAGTATATAATGTTAACAGAACCAAATGGCTACAAGCTACATGTCACAAAGCATCATATACAACTCCCTTATGAATTTAACTGCACTCTAGAAACAGAGTATCCCCCCCCCCCCACCCCCTTCATGGTGATATCTTTCAAAGTGTGCTTAAGGAACAGCAAACCGCTCATTGTATAAAAGTTCTTCCAGACTGATGCCACCTAAGCCATTTCATGGCAGAATTTCAATCAAAAACTGAACAAGGTGGGGGAAAAAGCAAAAAAGGTACATGGAAAAGATTGGAAAAGGTTCCACTGGGGCCCTGTGACATGAGAGATATCACCCAAGATTTTGAAACATCATCTACTTTCACTGTCAGTGAAGGTTTTACATACAACCATATGGAGAGACAGCCATCCCAGAGGTGGCCTGAGGAAACTGCTGCACTGTGGGGCTCTATCTGAGGGGAATCCATCCACCGTTAACAAGAGCCAGACCCAATCAGAAAGACTGCTGCTCTTGCCAATTGTAGCTGATATTTTCTATTCTACAAAAGACTGATGGATTCAGCAAGGCCAGACATCCTCTTACATGTGTACCAGAACAACCCATTGAGTGGTCGGTTAATTATGTGTTTGGTTTCTTGTGTTATCTTTCCGTATTATGGCTTCCTGGTTGTGATTTGTTCTCATTAATAACTTTCATTGTGATAGCCTGAAATGCACATTGTTAAGGCTGATGTTATTCTACACAACGCAATAGAACTGCATAATTTAAAATGGGGGTATCGTGAACAGATTTGGAGAGAGGGAGCAGTGTCTCTCGCAAGCATGGGCCTAATCATGCAAATTGCTTGGTATGTTTTAGATCATTAGTCCTTCTCCTTTGATCACTACTGCTTCAAGTTGCACAAGATTTTCTTCTGCGAAACCATCAGTCTGAATGATTGCATAAGACTTTTTTTGCATCCACCTCTTTTCAAGGGTAAGGAAATTGGCATCGGTCAAAGAATAAATTAATTTTCCTAATTAAGGGCTCCATGGAAAATTGATTCCAGAACACTAACATTCCCACAGCCCCAATACCAGTGTGTTTACCAGGTGAAGTTTGACCATATCTACACCACAAATAATGGAAATATTGTGTAAATGGTAAATATTTTCATTTGATATAAATATCCTGTTTGTTACAATTTATGCCTTAAATATGCCCATTAAAGTGATGTGTGATTTTGGACATTGGTGCCAGGAATATTCTTTTCTGACACTGGGTTACAGTGTTCTCCAACACAGAAAAGCTCAAGCACATATTGAAATATTAAACAAAGAAAGAAAAATCTTATTGGTAAAATACTTCTTTATTGAAAATGCTTTCAGCTTGAAGTGTTCGGGGCAGTGGTTGCATTTTTTTCAGTTTTTTCAGAAAATGTATCTCTCCTTTGACTTCTTGGATTCAGATCTATAAAACATAGCTATTGTTCTTGAGAATTATCTGCCTCTTCAAAGAAAGAAAAACTTTGTTTGTTCCTTAATTAAAAGAATACTTCTCCACTACAAAGTAACAATGGTGAAAGAGTCACCATTTTGAGGGGAATATGTTATGTATTAGTTCCCATGCCTCATGATTACATGATGTAATGTTCACATTTTAACAACAATTGAATAAGCAAAGAAATCCCTTCCAATGAAGTAAAATGTCCAGTGCCATGCTAGTACGAGCCCAGGGTGTTGTCTCTTCTTTCAAATCAATAAGCAGATATTTCTAAAGGGGCTGTTATGAAACAGAAGTTCTCACAGAGGAGATAGTTTAAATAAATTCTTTCTCTGTACTGTATTTCACTTCCACGAGAGTTCTGGTATGAACCCAACAGAGCAATAGAAGAAGAGTGGGGGAAGTAAATATTTGAGAAAGATAATATACAATTTAACTGCGTGGAACAGAGTACACAGTTGTGTTAAATCAACTATGACAGAACAGATTTTACAATGTGAGTACATTTGATCTCTCTTTGACTCATATAAACTCTAATGTTAGAGATACTGTGCATTAACACTGCACATTGTACTGCGTTTGGTATTTTAAACATTTGATTTTGAAAAATGTATTTATTTAATATTAGTACTTAATAAAAATAAATAAATAAATAAAATGTATATGAATGCCCCCTACCATTGTTTCAAATTTAATACAATTTTGTGATATAGTCATTCTGGAACTACAGTGGTGAAAGGAATGTCATAGACAATATAAAAAATAAAATTTATTGTTATTTGCAAAACATCAACTCATCAAAATGTGCATCATTGATCTAGCGAGCAACCACTGATAGACTGATAGACGTCACCGAAAGTGTCGTCTCGTTATTGAGCTTGGGGGTTTCATCATACTATACACCTTCCATCACCATAAAAAAGCCTTGACTGCTGGGTAATAGGAGTAGGAGGATTAGAGGAGTAAAGAAGAACCCTGGAGTTTGAGGAGTAATGGAAAACTCTGTGGTTTAGAGGAGCGGGAGGTTTATAGGAATAAAAAGAAAACCCTGCAGAGGAGTAGGATGTCCAGCGCAGTTTAAAACAACATGAGTTTGAGAAGTAGGAGGTAATTTGAGTTTTGAAGAGTAGGAGTTTAACGAGGTACAGAAAACAAAGGGTTTATGGACCGGGAGGTTCAAAGGTTTATAGAAGTAAATAAAGCCTCCTCTGCTGGCTCCAGAGGAGTAGGGCAGGGTGAATACTGTTTAAACTTGGATGAGCCTCAAACCAATTATGAACAAGTGCTGAGCTATGAAAGTTGGCAGGAACCCAGATGATAGCAGAGGGTGTCAGCAGCGGGGCTTTCAGCTGTTTCTCTTGTGACAGAGATAAGGTTTCCATGCATTACTTCAAGAGATGTGATGACGCATGCTAAGCAGCATAAGCCCAAGGAGGCATTGTGGGAAATATGCAAGAAATGCGTGGTATCATTTGCATAATAATGTACACAGAAACAACCAGATGGAGGCACACAAATATGGAGCCACCTTAGTTTACATGGCATCTCATCACTTTTTAAGGATAAGCCTAAACTAATAAAGTGAGCTGAACTCTCTGGTGATTTGCCAAATGACTAAATGGTAACTTCTGTATAACTTCAGGCTATGATAATATTTAAAATTTAATTTCCATCTGAATTAATTAAGTGTGACACATCTGGAGAATCTTTGCCCCCATATGATGAAAAAGGTAATTATATTGATCTCAGACAATTGTGGCACAGTGACCTATGAGATTTCATCAATATTGCCTTTTATTAGAGAAATGAAATTCCCCCTTCATCAACAAATGGCCTACTTTACACTTAGATAGTGATATTGCTCTTATTTTTCTTTGTCAGCAGTTCTCTGTTTCGTTGTATTACTTTCAGGACACTCAATGATTGTTTAATCTCTGAACAGTGTGACACTGTCTGTGTGTTCCATCTCTGAACAATCATTTTGGACATTTGCCAGGCTGTTGTTGCCTTGAAGCATCATCTTCTCAATATCCTTTAGAGGGAAAGGGATACTTTGAATTTCAACTGCAGCCCCATTTTGATCCGTGAAGATTGCGGAATTCTGCCTCTATTTTTTTTTTTTTGTCTCAGAGCCCTTTTGTAAACACCAATTATTAAGTCACACAAAGTATTTCTTTTTTCCGTTTACCTTTGTTTAACCAGGCTCAGTGACTGAAAACGTTTTATGTGAAAAAGGTCTTATTTGCGGTGAGGTTCTGTGAAATCCAAATGACCCTGAAATGTCAACAAATGAATTCTAAGCTTTTTTAATAGGCTATCTCCACACTTATTTCATACTGTTCAGCCAAAAATAAAAGAAGAAAAGTGAAAGGCATGCTTGAACTATTTATTTATTTATTGAAAAAAGAAAACATGAAAAAAGAACTTTTGGGATTTAAAAAGTTATGTGAAAACTGCAAAGGCATTTGAACCATTTGAACCATTTCAAACAGGAGTGAAAACATTAAATAAAAAAACTTCAAGTACCCAAAGTTACATTCAGAATGCTCAAGAGCAAATTAAGGACTGCATATCACAGCTTCACTTGCACAAATTCTTGAGAACAAAATGAAAAATGGGGCCTATTCATTTCAAAGTTTCCATTTTTTCACTTTCAGTTTTTCTGAGGAATAGTCATATTTATTTCACAAGGTTATGGGAAAGGTAAACAAGCCAATCCACAGTGTCTGACATCAGTGCTCTTCTGTGGCATGCGACAATATTGACAGCAATGCTGAAGAAGCACTAATGGCAGGAATGCATTGGTTTTGCCCGTTGCTTTGCCAGTTGCATGCTCTTGGAAAATTAACTTGATGATGACTGCCATTTCAGGGATCTGTTTTGTCATCAGCTTTAGCAGTTCATAGATAGCTTTTCAGCTCAGCTTCTCAGTCATACAGTTTGGCTGCTGGCGCTTGTGGCCCGTTCTCAAATAAGCTTCCCAGTCTCTTCCTGTGCTCCTTTGCTTTCACTGGTTGATCTGCAGTTGGTGCTGCTGCAACTCCTTCTTCTTTTGCTCCTGTCTGTGAAGCCACCTGCTCTTCCCGCAATTCCCCAAGCTCAAAATGTATGGCATACTGTGGGAAGACTGTTTTTATCCATTGATGCTGCCCCACTGATAGCTGTCATACACACAAGGCATATTCTCTCTGTTCACACAGTAGCTCCAGTGCTTCTCTTAGTTCTCGGGCAAGTAAGACTCCTGTGTGGCCCTCTGGGAAATATGCTGTCTGCAAACACTTGCTACATAACTTCCAAAGAAAGCACGCCCAGCCTGATGTATGGGTCAGATGGGTGAGAAGTGCTGCTTGACCATAGGCTGGGAGTACTGGCACAATTTCCTCTGCTGCTCTCTCACTGAATTCTGTCATTTTTGGCTGTTTGACTGAAGTACTTTCGGCTTTGGAGTAAATACCTAGGATCAGATGTTTTTATCATCTGTCTGAAGCCCTCTTCACTCTCAGCACGGAGTCCATGTCCTTTGTGATGTACACAGGGATGGAAGCTGTCTGTCCATCACTCTTGTCATACGGAATGTGAATGACTAGTGAATGAAGACAGTGCAGATTGAGCGGAGGCGGCAGTATATCTTGGCGTGGATGTCCTTGTGTGCATGTGTCTTCAGGAGGTGGAATAAACTGCTTGCATTACACTCTTTTGTGGCTGCAGTTCACCATTTTGCACTCACACATCAGCACATTGAAAGTAACACCTTTTTCAGGATCAAGTCCTCTCTTGACTTATTTTGTAGGAGGCTGAGTTCCCACCGGTGCCACTGGTGTTTGTGCTGTTTCCTCGCTCATCTTCACACATTCGTTTTTGTGAAAACTTCTTTACGCATGCCATTCTTTTTTGTCATGTCGGCAAAAAGTGCCTTTCATTCCAAAACTACTCAATTCCCTTTTTTTCATCACAGCATTGACTTTTGTTTTTGGAAGAATGCTGTAGATATGTGTCATTGAATTCAACAACATATTAAATGTGCAGTTTCACCGATGCAATGTTATCATCAAAATGCATATCACAGTGTGGATTCACCTCAGTAGACCCTATTAGTAAGTACACTCATTAAAAAAAAAAAAATTTACAAAATATTTTTGAAAAGAGTAACCAATGGAACAGGAATTCTCAAAAGTAATGCTCTGACCCAGAAAACTGGTTAGTACCTGACAGTCAGTATTGTTAAAGGCAGTGACCCTAACGCATTTAACAATTAAACCCATCTACCTCACAGCGATTTCCTCTCCAAACTACCTGCTGCTAATTTCTTTAACACATGCGGTGTCCCACAGGCCCAAAATAAACTGGAACCATTCTTAGTCCAGGCTAGGCTCAGTTCAGATTTCAAGACAGAAAGGAAATGCATACCTATAGAGGTGATATTAATAATGCCATTACACACTGTCTGTCTGTGATGTTAATCAATAAAAGAGTCTTTGACTCACAGTATTTTTGTGTTTTTCTTGTTTATTTTGTTGTTCTTCACAAACTACAATTGGCATGTTCAGTGAAAATCGTTAGGCAACAGCACAAATACTCCCTACTCAAAATTAATTGAATTCAGGCATTAGAGATGGTCTTGTAGAATCATTTTGTTCCTAGGGTTAAAACTGAAGATTTAATGAAAACCAGCTGTCTTTAAAATTAAAATTCATTTTAGGAAACCAAACAAAAACATGTTACAGCTCAAAATATTTTTTGAAATGCCTAAGGGTAGGGCAGCCACAAAATTGTGATTACAATCAGCGGTGCCCAAAATTATGCGAGTGGAACAAAGCTCACGGGCCTTGCAGCGTGTGCATGGGGTATGAGTGTAATGCCCATGGGTTTGTTTTATAAGCACAGTGGTGTGCATGTGCCATGTGAATCTGAGCTAGTTTTAGGCTTTGATGTGTATTTTTTTAAAGGATACTAAACAAAAACATGTTACAGCTCAAAAAATATTTTCATTTTTTTAAATGCCTAAGGGTAGGGTAGGCTCAAAATTGTGATTACAATCAATGGTGCCCAAAATTTTTTTTTATTTATTTGAGTGGAAAGAAGCTCATGGGCCTTGTAGTGTGTGCATGGGATAAGAGTTTAACTTTCATGGATTTGCTTTATAAACACAGTGGTGTGCAAGCATCCTGTAAATTTGTGCTGGTTTTTGATGTGTTTGAACCTGAGATCTTCATTTACACAAAACATGTCAAGGTATGCTGTAGATCTCCTGTACACAAATGATCAAAAACAATATCAGTGACTGGTTTTTTTCTCTGTGTTCGTTCATGCAGACACGCACATATGCACGCACACACACATGTACACTCACACGGGTGTATTATTTCCAATCATGACACCAGTCCTCTTTAGTTTTCCAAGATCTGATTGGACTTTCTTGTAATTCTGAATGCCGTCCAGATGGCTTGGGTTTGAGTCCTTGCACTTGTGTCTTATGATTGTGCTGACAGTGCATTCCTCATTCTGCCAATGGCTACAGGGAGTGTAATATGTTTTGGTATAACTGGAGTTTCATATTGCATCTTGATTTAAGAAGCTATTTCCAAGGTGGACCAGATCTATTCCTTATTAATGAGAATGTGTAACATAGAATGAGTCATGGTTAAGAAAGTTATTTATTTCGTTATTTTTTCACAGACTGCTGTCCAGTGAAAAAAACTGGAACAAGAACCAGAGCTGAAACACTAAGACCTGGGCCCTGTTTCACATGCATAGCTTAAACAATCCAGGATAATTTGATATGTATCTTATTAAATTATCT
Source organism: Anguilla rostrata (assembly GCF_018555375.3). NCBI lineage: Eukaryota > Metazoa > Chordata > Actinopteri > Anguilliformes > Anguillidae > Anguilla > Anguilla rostrata. Next base: position 45,280,870 of record NC_057935.1, read on the forward strand.
CATTAATTAAATTTTGGATGACTCCATTTCACAAACATGAATTTCAACTTGATTAGTTATTCTAGGATTGAATAGTATCAGATAACTGCATGCTCCTGCTCTGCTATAAAGGGGAGATGTATCACACTCCAAAAAGAGGATCATACTTCTAATATCAACACAAAGGTAGGAGGCGTTGCCCTTTGATGGGTCACGTAACATGTCGATATTGATGAAAGCAATATTTCTTGAAATCTCATAATGTAACCTATGTATGGGGAAATACCTCTACTAATAATAGAATAGTGAGGGAAGATAATTAAGACATGTCCATCTTAACAATCCACGCATGCAGGAACCAAGGAATGCAGGGGATATAAATATATATTACCTCATGTGGGGATCAAATGGTGCAAAATAATACTCATAATTAATCAGTCTCATAAAATTAATAGTCAAAATGTGATTGTGAATTTCAATAGTAGGTATTAAAATAACATGTCCCCAGTGCCAAAAACAGAACAACATGAGTTCTTTGAGGTGGTAGGCTCAAACATCAATCCAAAAAATTATCAGACTGACAACGAGGTTTAATAAAACATAATTTATTATACAAACAAACACATCTAAACTAAAATCCTTAAACACGTCAGATGTTATTTCTTTGTTCAACTGAGTACATAATTTTTTCCTGGTGTTTTAGACATCCTGGGGTATGACTGGAAAAATAAATCTGGTTTCATCCAGTATTAGAAGTACATGTGATCAATATAGAATAAAGAAAACGCAAAACAATTTTTGGATTTCTTTGTTGTTTTTCAGAATAAATACAGTACTGTATATCATGCGTGTTTACTGAGTGAGACTCCCACAGGATCAGAGTATTTGGTCATTTGGTACAAATATGCTCTTTATTTCAACTTTGAACCATGTCTGTACTGCATATAATTTCGGAGACAATGGAGTTTATCTAATATAGGGGATTCTTACAAAAGCCCTGGGTTTTAAGTGGGTTTTCAGGGCTTAATCTTGCAGAGAAATTCATGATTTAAATAATATAGCCAAAAATGAATTACATATTGTAATACCAATATCCAGTAAAAGGTCCTGTAAAAAATAGTAAATGGAACCTGAATTTCCTTCAAGAAGTATTATGTGCTCCATACACAACAACAGTAGTCATGGTAACCCATAATCTTTGCAATGACCAACTGAGCTGTAAATTAATGTTTAATAAGACAGTTTATTAAAGGCTAAAACCCAGCCATTGTATATGAAACACTACTTATAAGCAATTTCTTCAGTAAAGGTCTGTACATATGAAAAATATGAAAACATGTCACTGAATAGGCACAGTTTAACAGTTATTACCCCTTTTACAAGTGCAGAGCTATTGTGGTGGCTGCACTGAGCAGTGAAACAATTTGCTTTACAGTCCAATATTCCATCAAATTGACCCATGTAAAGAGCTGTTTTCAGTAATGGATAGAGCTCTGCTGTTCTTTGGCCTTTCCATGTGGAATAACCTATGCAGTGCAGTTGGTTTTATAAAATGTGGTTGCAAATATCTGCAACATTCAAATTTCCCCAGGTTCTCAGTCACTTCCTCAACACTCCTTTGATTAACATAGTCTGACATGCCATAATTATAATGGTTTTTATTTTACAGCTGACTGTACTTTTTAGATCATAGTTTCCAATTCACTGTAGTCAAGGAACCTGGTTTCTCTGTAGTGGCACTGAGTTCTTCCTGTTGTTGTGATGCAGTTTTATGATGGTTTCTTTGGCTAGACACCACATACTCATTCCTTTTTCTCTGAAATAATGACAGCTAGATAGCAATGCGTTTGTGTGTGTGTGTGTGTGTAAGTGACAGCATATGCATGTTTATATGTGTGTTTATATGTGTGTATTGAAACTAATTTGACAAAAGTAAAGAAATGCCATGCAGGCCTCAGAAGGCTGAATTGACAGGTTTCAGGGGAATAAATCTTAATATAACCAACAGAATGCATTATCATGCATGACATTGGTGTGCATTGGAAAATACATATGGAGTGCTTCAACATATTCAGTTGTATTATTTATTCATGTATTACAGTATATAAGCTATTTAAATATACTGCAATATAGTTTCATTGTGTACTGGAACTCATAGTGAGCATGGTTACTCAAGCAGTCTAAAGAGTGATCTTGGGACTGGTGGCTATACTACAGCCTATAAAGTTGAGAATGAGTATTCTGGCTTGATGGCACTTGTAAACTCAAGCAATTATCACTATCATAAACCTGTCAAAACAGCAGTAGAATCATATCATAACACAAGAATTCAGTTAAGATTATCACACTTCCCTCAAAGTATGTGCCAGACCTCGTTAAGACTTGATGTGCATACTGTAATTTTTGTTCTATCAACATTGTGGGCTGTTTCAGTCATCCTGTATTTCATAATATTAGTAAATATTCATTTCTGCTTAAAAATGGTGATTATTTTGATATGTGTTTAGTCTGTTGTGGACCAAGCCATACTTGTCAGACATGGAATACACATCTCTAGTCTATTAAATTCAAAAGGAAAAAATCACATTCAGGGCAGAGACAGTAGAACAGAGTATCCAAATGATTTATCACTCTCTATGGCATGGTGTGTCCAAAACATGAAAACCAAACCAGAAGCATGACTTCTGTGCCGAGCAACATGATTTCAGTAATACAAAATGTGAAATCCAATCTTGTCAGGAAAATACATGATGAGTCCTGAGTGACTGAACAAAACCAAAGCCACATTGTGTTGTAAATGCACTGTGCACAATACAAAAAGAAATATTTAAATTTTACCTACAACTCTTCTACTCTGACTGAATGAAAATAGAGACATATTAACTGTGAACGCTTGTCACTGCCATGCTGTACCTGTCAGGGGAAAAAGCCATTGCATTTTGTGTTTAATATTCAGTTAATTAAAGGAAATACTTAACACACAATAACCTTTAGCAATTAAAACATGCATTGACAGACACAAACTGTTCAGTATCCTTTTTACTAACTAATATTATGTACACTTTATAACATGGAAAAGACAAGTACAATTACTATTTACAATTCTATTTTTACAGAATGTCTATACAAGTATTATATATTTATAAACATGGCTGAACTACAACAAACATGTGTGCGCCCACACATGCATGCGTGCACACACCTGCATGCGTGTTGTACACACACCCACAGATGAACTTTTATGAACAGACAAAAATCATAATACATATAATATACATATATAAATAAATATAGGCATTTGCTGAATATGCAATACAAATGACTTTACAGTCACATATAAGTCCTTCAGTTCTGAGTACACTTAGTACACTGAGTCTTACTGCTCAATAGCACATAATTCATTTCCTAATAAAGTTCAAATTCACTTAACATATTACAGAGTGACATATTGACATATTCCATGCCCAAAAAGATACACGTACTGAAGTCATGCTTAACTTTGGATTTGAAGATACAAGTGATTTGATAAAATATCAAGGCTTTTATTTAGAATTATTCACCATTCTAAGTGCCATTCATTTACATGATTAAGTAAATAAATAGTTGCATCTAATATTACTCATCCCTTACTGAAGAAAATGACAGTGGTATGAGTGCATTTTATATAAATGGCAATAGTCCACCATGATAGTCTTTGTTAAACCTTCACTTCATTGAAAATCCTCTTTTCAGAAAAATTACTGCATGCTCCTTGTTGTTCCAGTTGCTACTAATTAAAAAATGAAGGAATCCATTGAAAATGCATGAGACTGCAGTAGAAGTTTTTAATAATATATGCATTTTGGGATCATTTGTAGAAACTGTCCCATTGGCTCAAGGCTTTTTTAATATGGCATAGTTCAGCTGGCCTCAGATTAGTTTAGAATCTGGCTGCACCCTGCATAAGCGTCAAAGCCCAGAGGATAAGTCTACCTAATAACCTTTGGATGAAATATGCAGTCCAAAATCTTTTTTCATGTTTGTATCCCTGCTCTTTTTTGTGGTGGTCGGTGAGGCTGGTTCAGGTCCCATTAGATGAACTGAGCTGTGGTATCAGTACTTCTCTCCTGGTGGCCTCTGGCGTTTCTGCTGTTGTCTGAGCCTGGGTGCTAAACAACACACAAAGGTGACAGGGAGGGCTTAGTTCATCCTGACAATCCCACATTCAAAAATGGTGAATGCAATATGTCAAGTTCAGTAAATAATATCCACAAATCAGAATCACGATAACAAAAAGTACTTGTACTTTTCACAATTCATTGTCAGTGACAAAACAATAAGATGTGTTGTCCCATTTAAACAGTTGGTGTGTCTTATGAGCCAAACCCAATATTGCAGAACAGAAGCATGTTCTTAAAGAGTCAAGTAATAGAGAGAAAAACCCACGTGGATCAACTGATTATATGGTTATACCAATAGGCAATTTGGCACAGAGCATGAGGTGAGTCATATACTGCAGTCGTGCAGATGGATTTGCAATGTATTTTCACACCGGAACATGAGCTTTGTTAATATATGAAATGATAAGTGCCTTGAAGAGACAGCCTTGAAAGTTTGCAGAAACCATGGTGACATGTGTAAATCTGTTCATGCTTACACTGTTGAGGAGCAGAGGACAAGGTGGGCGTCTGAAAGATTTTGGAAACCATAGCGCCCTCCCCTGCCGTTGTTACTACTTGCACATCCAGCCTGTAGCCTGTTCCTGGTCGCATGTTGGACACTACAACATAATTATGGTTCTGAAAAAGACAAGATGGCAACTTGCAAGTTGAGGATCTTTGGAGCTAGGCATTTTTTAGGCTAATAAACCATCTAAAATTGCAATAGGAGGAAAAAAACAATATTTACATTGAGCTTTTAATATTATTCCAGAACTTTCCATAAATAGGTAACGTGAAATTGTGACCGCAGGCTTACTGGTGACAGTATCTGCGACTGGGAGATTATGCTGTTTGGTAGGCTGTTGTGTCGATTATCCGTGGTGATCTCTGCCCAGGTGACCTGGAAGCCTGTGATTTTGGGGTGTAGGCGAGGCATCACCACCCTCCAGGACAAGCTGCCAGTGATGTTTCCTTCGTGGACTGAGAAGGAGGCGGTCAAATTTTCCGGCTTGGCTAACACTTTCGGCACAACTCCTGAATGGAGGAGACAGAGTCAGTCACTGAATCAATCAAAAATCAACTTACTCTCTGTAGCAAAACACAATTATTGACCTGCATCGGTAATAATGTCAGAGCTCCTCCCATTTAGATTCTGTGATGCCTCACACTCACACTTCAAATATTTGTATCCTTATCGCATGGTGTTTAGAAGAGTTGAGAGACACAAGTTGACATGTAAATGCCTGCTATAAGGTGTCTTCACCCCCGGAGAACCAATCAGAGTGCACTTAGTTCCCTTATCTAGGAACCTTAGCGTTTGGCTCAACCGACAAAGCATATCTCTTGTTGTAAAGAATGGCTCATGAAGGCTGAAACCCTCAGCAGAGTTACCTTTACTACAGATAGGCCCTTAAAGCAATAATCTCAAAGATTTTCATTAAAATAAATGTCTGTTAAGTCACTATCTATCACCGAATTAGGTAACACAATGGTGATTGAGCCTATTATTATATTAATTTACATTATTATTATTATTATTATTATTTATGATTAAAGAACTGGGTGTCTGTGGCGACATTCCCGGGAAAAAATCACAAGCGGCGCATAGTTAGTGACGCGTTTTCCATCACCCATCAGTGGTTGGTCCGCCAGAGAGGGTAGGCAGAGCTAACGCAACAGGCTCGCTCTTCAACTCACTTGTGTGTGAGCGGCGTTTTTTTCCGGTGTCTGCTAGCGTTACAATAACAGAGAAGGGGGGGGAGGGGGTTATGGAACCCTAAAAAGTTTTTGTGTAACATGTAGATTTCATATTACATTTGATGACAATGTAACGTTACTAAATTACATAGCTATTTGCACAGCTAACGCTAGCTACCGGACCATGTCAAGAAAGACAACATCAGTTTAGACAACGTTGCGCACAGTATCCATCTCTCTTATCAGGTAACGTTGCGTTAGCTAGCTAGCTAATGTCATTAACACAATCTAATGTCAGCTAACAATTAGAAAAAACGCTAGCTAACGCTACCGACCGGTACCGACCTCGCAAACCGTCTCTCAAATGCAAAGCTACCTTGTTGCAACGTTGCTCTAAAGGCCAGTTCAGATCAATGATTCGCAACGAGACTGGATGCAACTTGCAAAATTCCAAGACGTCTGATTGCAAACGTTCTAAAACTGCACTTTGCGATTTGACAAGGTGGGTCTTTTGAGACCCCATGCAACGGCTTCAGACGCTCTGCAACTAACCTGTTCACACCGCTGCAATTTTCTCTTCAACATTCTAAAACTGTTTTGTCTCGTTGCGAATCATTGATCTGAACTGGCCTTAACGTTACCGTTATTTACATTGCCATCAAGTTCATCAATATATTATAATGATCGGAATAAAGCCGGGGTATAGGTGGAGCAGAGCCGGGTCTGATTTATGTATATAGATGCCAAGCCGGAGAAAACTAAATAAAAGAATACGGCAGTATGGATTAGCGTTGTTATTATTTTATTACGCTTCCTCATATGCTCCTTCGGCCTTGATGCCCTTTTTTGATTAAATCTCCTTTGTTTTTGTTTTATTCTTCTTGTTCTGATTGCTAATTTAACACTCTGCTCAGCTTTATTCTCGAACAGTTTAGCTAGCAAAACCAGAAACACCAGGGGTAACATTTTGCAAGGCAGTTGTTTAAAAAATATCACACAACAATCATTCACGAAAAAGACTGTTTAAGGTGCACGAGATACATAATTGCACGAGCCACAGCGAATCCCGCGAATTCTTCTCTGCAGTGTAAAGACATTCATACCGGGCAAAAGATGGATAAAGAACGTTTGTGGAAATTGATCATCACTAATTCTACCCCAGGTCTGCTACAGTATTTTAACCCGGCTCGGCAGTGTAAAGACAGCTTAAGTTAGCCTAATGTTAGACAACGAATGAGTATGTATATAACGTTACTTTTATAACAACCATTTTTTATTCAGTAAATAGTAAGTGCTATAGTTGGCGTGGCCCAGGTGCCAACTGACTGACGTCACACAGGCGACACTGGTTGGATCCGGTTGGATCTATGGGAAGTGAGGTCCAAAAACACACCTGCAATTACCGCTTTTCACCATTGGTACCGCCAAAGAGAACGAAACGGAAATCTTTGAGATTGTAACTTTAACATGAGAAAAGACGAAGCTGAAGAAATATGCGCTTACTGAGCTAGTGTTCAGTGAATGTGTCTCACCTTCTTCCTCAGGGCACTGGATGTACTTTGGGCTCTTAGCCCTGAGTGTGGAGCAGGGTGGGGTGAAGAATGTTGTGCTCTCTGTTTTGGAGCGACCCCTGGCCCTTGTCACGTGAACTGTGACTTTGTATTTGCAGGAGAACAGCAGGCCTGGGAGGTTAATGTAGTTTTCCTGAAGAGGAAACACGTTGATCAAATGAGTTCAGAGTTAAAAGCCCCCACAACACCAAGAGGCAACGTAGTGCAAGAACTGAATTTTCTGCTGGAAACACTTCCCCACCAAATAGTACTACTTACGTATGAAATGACCTCGCCCAGAGCAAAAAAAAGTACATCTTATACATAAATTTATACACACACACTTATTTATATGTGAAAGAAAGATAGATGATGTCTGTTTGTGACTAATGATCTTAGAATAAAGGGTCCCTATAATTTTACCTTTAAATTGATAATCACTCTAAGCAGCATTATTTCACTTGTCTAAGTATGCCAGCTATCTGAGCAATCTATAACTGGCAGATATATATTGGCAGATAATCTTTCTGCTGTATCTCAAAAGACAACTTTGGTGAAATTAATGAAATCTTTTCAAAGAATACACTTTAATCATACAGAGGCAAATCACCATGCCAGCATAATATTGCTCCAGGTTTCAATTCAATAGAGGCTAGAAAAACAAACTTCAGAAAATAACAATCTTTCTAAACCATACACACAGAATAATCTGCTGTTTAATCAGTATTTATTCATATAGATGCTTAAAATAATCTGTGGAATATGGCAAACACTGCAGTTTTAAATATTATTTCACTACGAATTAACTTTGTAACTGTTAATCAAGAAAAATAAATGTAAAAGGGTAATGAACAACAATACGTTTCCATTTTAAAAAATGGTTTATTACCAGGTCACCAGCTGCCATTACATATAAATCATTAAAATGGCATGCATCACATTTAATACACTATATCATTCTGTGAATTACATGGTTTATTATTTTATGTCATGATAGGGATTTAGGCAAGGCATTGCATTTCCTTTAGTATAAATTTACCATTTCTCATTAGAAAACAATGAACACAGACCTCTAACCAATTTAACCCTATGGTCAACCTATGGAGCTACCAGCCACAGTCAATACTGGCATAGTCCATGCAGCTCACACATGTACCACAAGCCGGTGCCTTAACCAAATAAGCCATCCAGCAGCTTATGTTGCTTTTTCAAAGTATTTTTTTATGATTGTGTGAACCCCATCGGGCTGATGTCTCTAAGATAATGTGCTATAGAAATATATATGATTTACTATTATTATTATTGTTGCTGTTTTTCAGAGCAAGGACCTGTATCATGAAGCAGGAATACTTCATGAGTTGTTAGCTGGAGTTAGCTGGATAATCACACTTAGTTAACCCTGGAACAGCTCTTTTGACTTCAGCTTACGTTCCAGATTTGGGAGGATTCCGTGTGTGACTTATCGAGGTTAACTCAGTAATCCTGCTTTGTGATACAGGCCCCAGATCTTTGTATTACCAGGGTGACGGACTTCTCTGGTCTTCTGGTAACATTGTGACTGCAGAATTCAGGCCCCCACTGGACATGGTATTGGCTGCCAGCTGAGTTCCAAGAAAGGATTGAAAAATAGGAATAATGAAAATGCAACATCACTGGTACAAGCATAAAACAGACAGGATTTCCACCAATCACCAAGTACATTGTTCGCAGCCATTAGAACAATGACAGTGGTGATACGTGGATACAGACTGGCAAAAGCCATCACACTTGTTCATCTCATTTATACCACCTCATACACTACAAATACAAATCTTTGCGGAAACTCTCATTCTGTTCCACCAAAACTTTAAATGACTGTGGTGATGCTACCACAATTTTCTCTTTGCTAACCAATAAAATCTGGTAAGCTATGGAATACTTAAGCATTTCTGAATGAGATGCACATGCCCAAACGTTATCAGCTAATTTGATCAGTAATATTTCCTACAGTTTTTTTCTGCTTATAAGCTTGGAAACAGATCATATTTTGCTGGCTCAGGCCTCCAATATTGTGCTGGTTGCTACACAGGAGCATTTCACTGAGGTAATTAAGAGTATTTCACCTCCTGATGTCCCTGATGTGAATTCAGTAGGTCACAGCATTCAGTCTCGAAATTCCAACTCAGTGCCAAGATATGCATTTCAGTCTCGGGCCAGTATGAGCGGCCAAGTGAGTAAATTAAATCATGAAAGGAAATTATAATGTAACACAATGAGCATGGAAACTATATGTTAAATGAGGAAGGGAGCACTGTATTCAGATGGTTATCCGTTACAGGGTTAGCTAGGAATATAACCATGCTTCAAAAGCCATTAATATTGTATTTACTCTAGTAGGGGTGTATCAAAATAAAAACACCCAATTTGGAAACAATAACACACTGTTTATGAATATTTTTTCTTCCTACAGTTGACCGATAATATTCAGAAGATATCTGGAAATTGTGATTAGTTGCATGATAAAACAGGTGTTTTAAAGCTATCTGCAATACATTGACAAATGCATTCACTAAATAACAGTGCAATAATGTACAGAAACTCCCTCCATAATACCTCCCCCTCCCCCAAGTTCACCGAAAGCCCTCTTCTGAATACACATACACAGATTACAGATATTTTTTTTACTGTACAATTATTTACATTAAAGATTATTTACTGCTACTACTCATATTTCCCTCTAAACCATGGAGAAAAACTAAACTAAAGTTATCTTCTTGCCTTCCTTAGCTTCCTAAGCAGTGAGTGGGGGGTTGGATCCTTGGGGCACAGATGGTGCTAACATAAATAGTCTTCTTTTAAAGGAAAAATTCACCACATGTAATCTAATAATCTGCAGCTTGATTCATTTTCATACATTATAAATACTAGCTTTCTGAAATGCTGTCATGCTGGGCAAAACTGGTCTTTCTATTGGGAACTGTTACACAATCCCAATCAAGCATTTCTCCAACATTTCATATACATTTCTTTCAAGACAATGACTTCTACAATAGACTAAACCATCTCTAATAGACTTTTATTCATGCCCATTATTAATAATAGCATTTCTGGTAGATTGCCATGTACATTTCTGTTAGATCACACAGAACAAAAATCATATTTTAGCTCTAGAATTGACCTGTATATCAGCAATAATCAATGCTGTTCTAGGTACCAACAGCAAAGGCAGATTAGAAACAAAATGTAGTGAGTTCAGAGGCTCATTGTCCCAGACAGACTGTATGTCAGAAGCGTTTGTTATCTCAGTGACAGATTTTACTCGGGCTGGTCTGTCATCTTTTGGTGACGAGCTGAGCCCTCAAATTCACAACAACGGCTAGAAATCGTGCCCAACCCAGCCAGGATCAGACCACAAGTGCCCTCTCTGGTTTCACTAACTGCTCTTGAGGGGAGAGGAATTTGCCTCTTTATTATTCAGCTATGGGAAACTAGATCACAAAAAAAAAAAAAAACCCAAGCTCCTTGGATCCTCGGCATTCCTGAGCCCTCCTGTGAAGACTGGCTGAGGGTGATGACATACGTTAGCAACATAACATTGACCACGGAATGAGACTTGACAGGTTGCCCTTGGAGCGTGCCTTTCAAGGTTTCAAAATTTCCACTCTGGTTTGAATCGAAAACCTGGGGTATCCACTCGGCTGTTTAAGGATTTTTTTTTACTCTTTATCCCCTGTTCTCTGCCCTCTTTCACAATTTCTTGCAAATCAAAATCGACTGCTTCCACTGAAATGTGTGTGACAGCTATTCTCTTGAGGGGGCTCATGAATATATCTATCATTAACCCTAGACGCGTGGGCAAGCTCACGTATGTCTTTTATTTAATGCTCAGATCAAGTGCACATGCATCATGTTTTCCTGGTTGGGTTTAACGTTAGTATTTCATGTCTTGGTAGGGTCACATTTAAAACAAGATGTGAACATAAGATCTTTGAGTGATTTAATGGAATGCCACTTACTATTAAACTGTTCTGTTCCACAGAGGTGTTTAATTATGAAAAATGAATACATATGAAATGTAACACTGGAAAATGTAAGTAATTCAATAATACTGTTGTTATGTAACTTTGCATTAGATAATAACATTACAGCACCAAAATGAATATTTTTTATAAAAACATAATTGCACAGTGACAGTGATGGGCATTATGTATATCTGCTGTAATTTGGTCCTCATGCTCATTATCTATTTCTGCTTACCTATGACAGAAAATCAAGGCTATTTATTCATCCATTGCTACCAAAAAAGACGAACTCATTCAGCACACAAAATCAATATAAGTTATTTTATATACACAGTGGGCCAGATTTAGTCTTTTGGGAATATTTTCAAACACAGATATGACCCATTCTTCCACAAAAACATGCTTCTTATGTATCAAAAAGGTGCATGGGACTGGAAGCGCAGTATGTGCCTGAGCTATCTGAGTCATCACAAAGTGTATGCAATGTATATGCATTCAAGGGAGAATCGCACAAATAACAGGTGAAAATATAATAAGAGTGTGGCTGATAATGTATTCCATTGAATTTATTATGTCTTTGAGTCTGAGCGTCTGAGCAGTAAAAACAGTTAAATTCTTGGCACTGCCAAAATAAGACAAAGATAATGGAAACCTGCGACTACTGTGACAAACACGCAGCCATAGAAATAATTACTCTTCTGGGCGAAATAAAAGATGACCTAGATCCTCCCACACATTCCCATTCCATCCCAGCAATAATCAAGCTCCTTCCAACATTACACATTATCTCGCATCTAATTCAATAGGCAATTTCAGGCACAGCTGGAATATTACAGTATGCATTTTGTTCTGTCTGCAGTGCTGTATGCACTCTTACACAGCACTGGAAGATAAATCAATTTCCCCTCATCCAATGAAGATACACAGTACAATGTTCAGTGCTGAGTCAACTCTTACAGTTTATATGTATCCAATATGTAATGTAAATGTAATACAATATGGCCAGAGTGGACTCACACTGGACAATTTTACTTGTTTTTTTTTTTAACTGCACCTTTTTTAACTAAGCTTTTTCGAAAAAAAATTGTTGCAGATCTTTTCAGATTTTTTAGGAGCATTTTACATGTTAACAGGCAATGCAACCCGAAAATCAGTTTGGTCTTTATGTATAATCTCCCTCTCTTTTTTCCTGATGTAGAATTTCGACCTGTAAGCCCGGCATGGTCATCCTGGTAAAATGTGTTACCCATCTGAAAAATCAGCGGACTCAATGTGTGGATTTAGTTTCACTAGAAATGGTTCCAGAAACCTTAGCCTTTTTCCGTAAGTCCTGACTCAGTGACACCTTTTCCCCCAGGGGTGAAGGTCAAGATGATAGACTGTGGTAGCAACGGAGGAGAACCAACACAATTCAGCGTGTTACAAGTGTTTACATACAAAGTGAAGCAAATTTTCTACATGCATGTTAAAAAAAAAACATAACGTAAGGGCTAAATCACCATCATGAAACAACAGGCGTCTGTCTATAAACTCTCATGTTCAGGACAAAGTGCAAATAAAAATTCTGAATATTCACCCCATGAGAGAAAACCCACCAGATTAACTAGACTAGTTTTCATTTTGCATACAGTAAACTATTCACAGCTGCGCTACAAATCTCTTTTACTTTATGATTTACTCAGAACTCACAAATGAGCAAGTATACACTGCACCATAAATCAAGGCATAGAGCACATTAAAAACATTCCATGTTCAATCATCAAATAAAAAGCTATGATCAGTCATATGGGATGATTCATGAAAGCCACTCTCTCAGCAGAATATAGACTGACACCAGCTTTTATAGCATTTTTGGGGCATTTTATAATTTTACTACAAGCCCCGTGTCCCTCTTTAGTTTGTACACTAAATAGGTGGTTCATAAAATGAAAAAAAATTTTTTAAAACAATGGTTGAAAGAGTGCCTCCTCTCTAACAGAGAAATTAATGTTGTTGTCAAGCTGATTTGAAATGCTGTTCATTTTTCCATTATTCATTCTAATTTTTGAATCACATTGATTAGCAATAATAAGAAAAAATAATTACTTCCAATGCCAGTTTTTTTGCCACTCCATCATGACATTTCATAGTCCACTTGTAATTTGCAGTTAGGAAGCTAAGGGACATCATCCATTATAAAGTGGAAACTTTGCTGTATATATTTTACAAATTTGTATTAGTATTTGTATTAGTTCCCTACCTCCTCACTTAAAATTTTAAGTTCCACAATGAAGACTTTTAGTTTTATTTCATGATGTGTTTGATGCAATCTACTGTGCTAGGAAAGTCCATAACATCCAGTGTGTCATTTCTATCTGTAGCCCTTTAAATTACCCCCACACTGTGGTAATCCAACAATATGATTTACATCCATGGTGTTTCTTTCACATTACCGTGAAGGTCAAGGTAAATATAAATCATTGCAGTAATAACTTATGTGCTACCTTTATGAATCAGTAAAACATTACCCAACAAGCAAGCATGTCTTGGTCCACTGTGAGTAAGACTTGTCAACATGCCAATGCTTTGCAAATTGGCACAACAGCAGTCCTCTAATGGAAGGACCACTTACCAAGAGCTCATCCTCATCTCGGCTGTCCACTGGCAGGCCACACTACAGCGGACAAAAAATGCAGGCAGACCAACAGCTGTGATGACAGCAGGCCAGTAGTGGACCACCGTTAGCTTGCTAGCTAGGTACCAGAGCATACACAATGCTGCAGGCACTCCATAAATCACCCAGACAGTGTGTTAGAGATTCATACTTGTGGCATTGAGGTACGTGGTACTGAAATTCAGGGATGCCTTTGCGCTCTTCAGACGCCCCTGTCCCCAGTAGGTCACTGCCTGAACCTCCACTGTGTAGCAGATGTTAGCCTGGAGGCCTTCTAGATCCACATAGTTAAGGATCTGAAATGTCAACCATGCACAACAAATAAGAACAGACCTTAATGTACCACCGTCAAAGTTACTCTGCCCGCTAGACTCTAACTAAACGTTGACAGAATCCAAACCTTGGCTGGACCTTCTGTAGTAATGCAGTAATTGTAATTAATTGTCATTTCTCCTAAAAAGCAATGTACTTACAAAAAAGAACAAAAACAAACAGTGAATCTTGTCCAGGGGAATTTAGCAATCTAATGGCCCCGTGCTGTTTGCTGAGCAATTGAATTAAGTGTTTATGCAAATAAAGCAAAGACAATAAGTGGTTTACAGATCGCCTTTAACATGACAGTTCTGTGGCTTTTATTTACATGGTTGTGCCTTGCAGCTTAAGAGTTGAATTTCAGCTCAAGGAAGCTTTTCTCATGGCCTGAGCATGTACTGCCTGCCAACATATGAGCTAAGGAGAGAAGTAATTACCCCTTTGGTGTTCTTCCGCCTCTTCTTCTTGGCTGCCACCATGGACCTATCACTGACCGTCCAGAAAACTCTGAAATGGTGCACAGGAACGTCTGGGTCTTCTAGAACGTTCCAGTCGAGGCGGACAGAAACGGTGCCCTCGGTACTGACCCTCATGCTGCTGATCCTTAGGCTCGATGGAGTAGGGGGCGCTGAGGGATCTGTTGAGACACCAACCGCAGAAATAAGATTTCTTGTATATACTACAGTAAATATCAGACGAGAACTGCATGACCTTGCAAGCATCAGGGATGAATTAAGTCAGTACTGTGATCTATCATTTCATCTTGTACCAAGACTCTCCCATGTACAGCATACTAATGATGAGAAAAAATATTACAAACTGGTCCATGCAATGTGAAATGAAAATGCATTATTCACGCTCTCTGTTGGGTCCATCAATATAAATAAATGTCACACAAACCATCTATATTACATACAAGTCATTCATTTTTCATGGAAGGGAGTACATTGAAACATTATTAATCTGTAAAAGAACTGCATGGTGTTGCTATTTGATCTATGTAAAATTTAAAAAGGAGAACAAAAAAAGTACTTTTCTACCAGAACAAATGGCATAGGAGATACTAAAAATTGTGAAAATAAAACATGACTAATGTGAAAAATGTATTTTAGACATTATTCATAATTTAATCATCTATAAATCAATCATTTTAAACATTTGTCACAATAAGCTTTCAATGGACCCTGGCCTAAACCACCACAAAAACAAGATGGGGTCAAGGAACAACTCCCTAGGTGGAACAGTAACATGTAAAACAGCAAGGAAAAAACAAGTTACCAGAAAGAGTTTTATTGTGTCATCTAGTCTGACTATGGACTATAACAATGTTTGCTTTTACTGATGTCAACCACCTAATACAAAAAAGGTTAATATCAACATAAATTACTTTTGTAATGACCTATACAAGGTTGGACAGTTGTTCCAATGTATGATGATTACAAGGGTTGTAAGAATGCCAGATGCAAACTTGAATAACCACCAAAGCTTTGTGAGAATGCAAACAAATCACTAAAAGGTGCTCTAGCACATGTAAGGTGCTTGCAAGCCATCAATCACACAAACTGAGCCATTTTCTATGTGAATTGAGATGAGACCTCGCAACCACCCACTGTTAGGTAGCAGTCTTTACTGGCTAGGACATTGCCATAAACATTTGCATTTTCTGTTTAACAAGCTCTGTTTCACCTTCATCGAACCCAGTGTGTCTCAGCCCAGTTTTTGCTCACTAGGATAGAAGCTGCAGTGGAAAGATGAGAGGAGAAAATAAGTTTTCATAAAAATTCCTTGGATGTTCTAAAAC
This sequence comes from Anguilla rostrata, assembly GCF_018555375.3. NCBI lineage: Eukaryota > Metazoa > Chordata > Actinopteri > Anguilliformes > Anguillidae > Anguilla > Anguilla rostrata. Next base: position 45,297,003 of record NC_057935.1, read on the forward strand.
TCCAGCATCTCAGATGCCAGCGGAAGACATTATAAAACATTCCAGTTTTCTGCTAAAACATTATAATCTTGACCATCACATTGTATCTTTGATCTGAACTGGGCTTAGAACTACAATTACCAGAAAGCTAGCTACTGAGAGCTCTAAAGTAACCAGGAGTTGGACTTGGGGAATCATGAAGCTTTAAATATATTTGGATTGTGTCACAACAGGAATGGCTCTAGGGTGTACATGGATCAAAGTGTATTTTGAAAAACTGAAACAGAGCTGTGCTCAGTGTCTGACGGTGGTTGCAGGAAAAAAAAGGGAAAAAAGGCCTTCTGTATCCAGCCACAGAACCCAGAGTGCCTCTTAGGCTTTCCTGTGTCAACAGATTTTCTCTCTCCTTCATGCACTGTGCATCTTAAATGTTGTGGTGAGAATAGCCTGCCTTCCAAGCAGGACACAAACAGATGGGGGAGGCCATGAATTTCTGCTGGCTGCTACATGCACTGATTTCCTAACTGACTGTGTCAGGCCAACTCTCTGTCAAGGAGTATCAGAGCCTCAGTAATGGGAATATTGAGCTTGAGGGACAGTTAACTTTCTGGGTTTTCTCAATATATATATATATATATTTTTTTTTTTTTATTGGCCTAGACAATTGTATGTGTGTGTGTGTGTGATGATATTTTATATAACTTTACAATTAATTTAAAGGGGAATGCTGGGGTTTATTGTCTAAAGCAAGAAAATACACTTCAACTAACTCCAAAGTGGCTTGGACATTATGGACATGCTGTATGTATCTATATTACCTAATTATTGTTCAACATCTTACATTTAACATTTCTTTTTGATTGAAACTATTTCCTATGGAGCATGCAACCTGAGACTGCTGCAATCACCCCTGCTAAAAGACTCTAAGACCAGTTGAGATTCTAAGATGGTTTAAGCTGTGTTTTCAACACTTCTAGCTGGTCATAGCTGGTCTGTTGCTGGTCACAGTCTGGTCTATGACTGGTCAAAGCTGGTTAAAATTGGTTAAGCAGGTAGAGTAAGCAGGTGGCCAAACTAGAGAACTAGCTGACTATAGGATGCTCAGCTGGTGAGCAGCTGGTTAACGAGAAAACAAGAACAGCTTGAAGTAGAATTTTCAGCAGGGAAAGACAGCAGTGCCATGCATGATATAAACAATTACATTTATTCAAATTTATTGTGAATAAACACTATAGCACTAAATTGTTTGTATGTACAGACTCTCGGATGATAATGGACGATGAGTCAGCCCACAGTCATCTGAATGTGCTTTCCACCAAATAGACATCTGAACTGTGTTCATCATGTCAGGGCCCCAAATAACATTTACAGCCGAAAGACTGATGACTGATGTATGCTTCACATACTTTGCCCAAAATTAAACCACTCATTTGCCAGGAAAATAACCAGAATGTGGTCACTCAGTTACTGTCTCATCAGTCACTTAATGCCAGTGAGCTGAGCTGAGTTAGGAGACGGGTGGATGATCCACATTCATTTATCTATCCATTTATATTATTTTTTATATTTTTCATATGTAAAAAAACAGCTTTAACTCTGAACAGTCGACCCACGCTGTGAGAAAGCAACCAATGAACGCACAGTAGTAGGAAGAATATTTTTTTTTAAGTTGTTAGCAAATACAGTGTGAGCAGATAGGAATTTGGTAAACAAATTCAAACCTTGATGTTGCATTTAAAATATGTTGTTTTGATCCAATGGTAACTTTTGGCATGCATGTATACACACATGCACAAACACATGGACATACAGTTTGCATGCATATATGTCACGTTTTATCCTAATTTCATACAACTGTGAAGTAATTAATCTTATGAAAATGACACACCGGTTCTCTGTTCTCATAGAAATGGAATTGAACTGAAGATTTCAGACAAAGCCCAGTTTGGACTGATTCATAGAAATATGGTATCTTGGAGAGCTCCAGGACAAATGGCAGAGCACATAACCAATGCATTCTGCTACTGTAACAGAAAATTGCCATACAATTCAGAATGCAGAAGAGCCTAAGCTCTTCTGAGGCGAAGATCCAATGTCAACACATCAAATTTTTCCAACCATTCTTGAAGGTTAACATGCATTTCAGGACTAAAATATTCCAAAGTATTGAAACATATTGCATTACACATTCCTGTAATGACAGAAAATCCTTAGTTTTAGAGAAACTTGTGAAACCGCATTAAGTTGTAGTTGAAATGCAAAACAGAAATGCTCCACATATGTTCCCCTTGGATTTAGATTCATTTTCTGCTCTTCTGGTATGAATTAAACTTTCTGCAGCTTGTCAAAAAGATCTGAAGTGAGTGTGTATGAGTACACAGTTAATTCTGATCAGTTTTCTGATGCATAAGAAAGGTTACTAAGAACACAACGGCAAACAGCACTACCATAGATTTCTCCTCATATTTCTTTTGATGATTATTAAAGGCACTAATAAGCCACGTTACCAGTATTTTTATTTTTTTATTTCTCAACACTCTCTCCGCATCTGTATCGCATGACTGACTGTCCTTCCAAGAACAGGATCTGCAAGACAATCACAGTTTGATAAAGCCTATATTTTGCGTACTGTGTACATGCGTGATGTGCACAAGTAAACAAAGACATGAGGGGAACAAGAATGCAACGTTCTTCGTGGTTTTCTCAAAGGTTAGTGGAGAAAACTGGCATTAACCGATGTCACCCTGGATGCAGGACTGATGACTGCAAGACTGGATACTCATATTTATGAAGATTCTGCAGTTCAGTGGTCATGAGACAGTACAAATGCTTCTATGGTAGGCTTTATCTGACTTAAAGCCCAGAACTAAAAGTTAATTCTTTGTGATGATTAAACTGATTTTACTGAACTAAATTTTGTGTTAGAATATATTTTGTAACATGATGTAAGATATAGGAAAAGGTTACATGCACATGGTTAAGACAAAGCTTTGGAAAACTTTACAATTAATTTTTCAGATGACTGCCATCCCATAAATCAAACCCTGTAATCTAAAATATGCATGTTGTTATTGTTCATTTTTCAAATGACTTAGTTTATTGTCAGTGAAATAAAGAAAAAAAAAGTGAAAAGTGATATTTTTGCGACCTATGGCTGTGTTCGAATAGTCAAAAATACATCTAATTTCCTACCATGTCCTTGACCTAATGACGTCATGGTTAGGAGCTTTGAAGAATCAAAGGATTTAGGAAAAGACACCCGTGATAGAGAATCGACTCACTACAAGCCGTAATTATGCGACAGCGGATGTTATTGACGTGCGTCTGCCTTGGTAAAACTACAATGTTCCGAAGATCTAAGCGCATCTTAGATACTTTGCCCCGTGCGTTCTTACCGTGTTGTTTCATGCAGGCTATATAAACGTGGACAACCCGGTGAAAAATATTACTTCATTACCAAGGTTGGAATTGAAATAAAAAAGGAATATAGGCTACTGGTCACAAAAGTGAAATGAAATGGTTGTCACATTGAGAATGGTTGCTCACGCTCACCCTCCTGTCCACTCATATTTATCGACATGAATCCCAATTAGTATGATTGTATGAAAATAATTCATTAAATTTAATGCAAGAAAGGCATAGGGTAGGCCTACAAATTTACTACTGTACATATCATCATTCATACGTTTCAAACATGTTGAATTAGAAACATAATCTGGCTAAAAACGTCTCATATCCTTTTTTCTTGAAAGACAGACTTCTGTGTTATGGTTAATATGCTGATTATGATCTGATTATAAGTCGATGCATATAATAGCTTAAGAACCACGACACAACTCAGTCATGTTGATTGATTGTTTTCGTGAAAGGCCGAATGGTGCTTCGCTTTAAATGTTGCTGCCGTAAGGAATTGTGGGACGGCATTATCTCCTTTCCTTTCGTAAAGGACGGTCCAGTGTGCCCTATGCTAAAGGAGATAAGATAGGAAGCATTGAGACACCTTTCCTTACCATTTAGAGAATTCGAACAGCTCTTATCATGGCTGCCACTTAGATACTCCCGGGTCATTTCACTCAGTTAGGAACCTTCCTAAGCAAAAAAGATTATTTGGATGCAGCCTATGTTTCTCACCACCTATGCTGGTTGGTTTTAGCATTTTGAAATGACACCATAGATGAACAATGGGGGGGAACAATGGCCAACAGACCTTTGGAGGAACAGAAATGCTTGCTGGGGGCTGTGAAGCCTCTGGTCCCATGAACGTTAACAGCAGCCACACGGAACTGGTGACACCTGTTGGCCCGGATGTCTGCCAACTGAACCTGCTCCTCTGTAGTCTAGGAGGGACAAGGGGATAATTAAGAAAAAAATTAATTACATCAATTCATATTACATATATTCATATTCATTTCTTATTTCAAATAAAAAAATAAAATAATTTCTCACTTAGTTATGCAGGTATTTTGGCATGCATATTTATGAGGGCAGTGACATATTTTATCTTTTTATTTATCTCTAGCTCTGTTGGTGGTTTTCTAGCTGCCATCTTTAAGTTGTTTCAGCTAAAAGCAAGGTAGTAAATTTCTAAATTACATATGTAAATAATGTACCTGTGCCACAGTCTGCCAGTCTGTGGCATGGTCTTCACTGGGCTGGAGGCCATAGTTCCACCTCTGCTGCACCACATACAGAACAGGCTCTGCTGAGATGTTGAACTTTGAGGACCAGCGGATCTCCAGGTGGCTGGACTGGAGCTCAGTAAAGCTCAGCTCCTTTCTGGGTTTGAAAGGAACTCCTGGAAGCACAAGTCAAACAATTTTATCATGATGCATACTGTCATCATTTCAGCCCTTGTGCTTCATTGCACACAGCTGTAGCTTCAGTTGTTCATACTTATATTTATATATATATATATTATCTCAGTCCATAAATCACACTGTCAATTTCTATCACCCAATAATCACTGAGTACCGAACATTGGCATGTTTGCAGTATCACATTTCTATCTGTCCTTCGCCTGGGCTGCTGACATAAAACTTGCACATATCCTGGTGTACGCAAATAACTTCAATATGGATACTGATATACGAAAGAAATCTATCTGAGCTTTTCAATGTAGTTTTTTGGAAACCAATTTTTGAAACTCTAATCCTGGTGCATTGCACACTTTTGGTGGCTTAACTCAATGAGCAAATAAATGTTCAGCTTATGGAGCAGACGAGAAATTGCACAAGACTGATGCTGGATGGTGTGAGAGAGATTATCTTTAAACATTGTGTAAAATTGTGTAAGATATGCATTTGTTGAATAAATATATGTGTGTACAATTGAACCTCCAAGATATAAAAGCATAGAAAAAGCATAAAAGCGTAGGTTGTTTGTACAGTAACTTAAACCAAATGAAATCATTTAAATCCTTTCATTGGAATTGTCACTTACATTACTGTTGCCTTATTTCTAAATAGGCTACTCTTGTTTGTATCCATAAATCTTACTTTAATTGAACCAATAATTAAACCGACTGTAATCAGAATCTCATTAGGACTGCTTTTTTCTACATCTGCTTTCCAAACATACATCTTTTTCAGTGACCTGCTAACTTTGCTTTTGTTTGCCAACTGTTTGATTTTATTAGTGTGGTTGCTTTAGCAACCCACTGCCTGATCTCTTCCATACTTATTATTACAATAGTTTTTGTTCTGTTTTTTTTTCATTATTATTATTATCATTCCCTAAAACACAATGGGCAGTAAAAACAGTAAATTGTAGAGCAGGTATGCTCCCCCACCCACTACTCTGGTTATGACAACGACGTCTATTGACCTGATGGTGACACTGTAATGCAACCATTTTTGGCCCATAACTCCTGAACCATGCGGTCTAGAATCGAAATGCTTTGTTCCCTTGATGCTGAACAAAATGTATATTCTCAATTTAATATGTGTATGCCAATATTTTCTGCAATTTAAATTTTTTTAAAAAAGCTTCTTTTTCATCCAATCTTCATCAAATGAAAACACAGACCATGCCTAGTGAAACCCTTAAAAGGTTATCACTTTTTATTGACGATGCAAACTGTTTTCCCATAACTATTTGTCAATCAACTGTTATGGGTGTAGACATTTTTACTAAAACAGTCCAATCCCCACCAAATCTGGTATCCAATTGCAGTACTTGTTCCAGAGGACACACATAAGTTTTGGCAGCTCTCAGCCAATAGCTGGCGCTGTAACAATTAAATAGATTTAAAAGCCTATAACTCTTCAACCATGTGATGAACCTGGTTGAGATTTGGTATCATTCATCTCTATGCACATTCCAAACAGTGGGTCCAATGCTCAAAAGATATCTTAAAAAATTGACCAACATCAGCCAATCAGGTATCAGCAGCCATTTGCCAAGCTTAGTAATCGATCATCATCAAACTTGGTGAATGTTGATGTTTTAACTTGATACTACCATGTAAAATGTGGGATCATTCAACCAGTAGGGGTGCTATAGCTAATACACAGATTGATTTTCCACCATTTTTAATTTTTCCAAAAACATCTTTTGCTTCTTTTTCTACAAAGTTGACCCAATATTCACCAAATTTGATAAAGATGGCACAATAGGGAATAATATCATGCTGTATCAGGTAACCATTGCATAATTTTGTGACAGGCAGCCTAATGCCCTTGGACTAGTTTGCAAAAGTAGATTTTGTCAAAATGCTTCTAACTCCTCAATTGCTTGACCACTCAAGTTGAAACTTTCCAAGGTATACCTCTGTGTCAGTCCCCCATTGGATGTACAATCATAAAGTCCTGTCTGAAAATAAATACGGCCAACAGCCAGTATTCAGTGGGCATGTGAGCAATATTAGCAACTGCGGATCCACATGAAATTAGTATGTTTATTGACCACCAAGCTAGGTACAGCCTTGCTGAAATTTGGACTGAAGCTGAAAATGTGCATTTTTATGCTACTCCTCCTACAGCGTTTAAGCTAAACATGCCATTCCAACATAATATTCAGCTTGGTTCAAAGCAGTGTGCTTGTTCAAATATTTTTAAAATTCCAAATAGTTCTACAAATATTTACAATTTTTTGGGGGGAAAATCCCATAGAGAATGAATGGGGAATGAAAATTAAATTGCAACAATGGCAAATGTTGAGCCATAGTACATGTTTGCTATGTCAGCCAATAGGACACATAGCCACCAAGCTTATTTATAACAACCATATAATTATAATAGTGGTAATGTAACAACAATATCACAACCGACCTGAACATGGACCTGTTGGCTGCATGTGCATCCATGTAACATAATTAGGCTGGAGAATGTGTATTTTGATGGTTAAATATTCTGCTAAATTCAAAAGGTTTCTGTAATGCTAAAATACAAATCAATAAAACATTATTTTAGGCTTATATCTAGCTGAAATTAAAATACACACACAAAAAACAACCCAAACACCAGAGGCTTTTCTTAGATCTCATAAATGTGCATGTGTGTCTGACGTGATGAAACTGCCAGCTCACTGGGGATTCCATGCACTGGCGTAAAGGAAAAGAAATGGCTGATATTAGGTAATACTGAAGCCAAACCAACACCACTCTCACAGGTAATTTATTCTTCCATTGCCTTTTTACAGTCTTTTACAACTGAGCCACAGGTGCAATATATTCTCTAGTCATAAAGTCATAAACACGCCTTAATTGGCCACCATTGGGAGCTAGAACTACCAAGTACTACCGAGTTTACCAATCGCACCTTGACTACAAAAAAGTGCCATTAATTTAGCAGTTGCATCACTGCCGTAATGCATTGTTATTTCCATAGGATCGTGGTGTTGCTCATATGTATTCGGCCACTGGTAATGAAGCTATTGTATCATGTAAGGACTGCAATGGAGAGTTCCCCTGGCTATGAGACAGACTGCAGAATTACTGAGTTATGGCCAGAACAAACTTCATGGAACTGTTAAAAAAGTGAAGAGTTGGTAATTAAGATGCATTGCAATGCCTTAAAGCATGCTATGATCCTGCCAATCCACATGATTCAAACATGAGTCAGCTAACCCTCTCACCCCCACCCCACTTTAATCTAAAAAATATGTACTAATGCATTGATAGATCAAAGCATGTTGTGTATAAATAACATAAAGGCGCAGGGAAGGAAATTAATCAAAGCATAAACATGCAAATTAAAAAAATGTACTCTACAACCCTGTTACCAATAGAGATTTATTTTCTGCCCAGGGCACTAAGTGTTCAACCCAAATCTACATGTCTCCTACAGGGCTGTGGCTCTCAGTTGTCCCACAACCCAGGCTTTTCTTTAGACTGAAATGACCTTATTGCTGGGGGTTTCAGTTAAAGTACAGACTATTTTTTCATTCTGTAACCAACGGGATCAAAGCAGGAGATGAAATCCTCCAAACCACACGACACAGTGCCACAATACACCACTGTGAGCTAAGTACCGAGAACCCTAACTATGAGCTTTGTATTCTGGATGCAGTTGAGCCTAAGGTAGATTCATTTTTAGCTGATACTCTGAGTGGGGACCTAGGGCAACTTACACAGCTTTAATGTTCTTTTTTTTATTTTTATTTTTTACATACAATCCATTTATACTACCGAGTTATAGGCATGCTAGAGGGAATGACCGTCTGGGAACAGCACTTACTGCAGTGATGGCAGTGCTGTTCCAGCTTAGACATTGATCAGATTCCCAGAGGGCAGCTTGTGGACATTTTCCTGGTTTGACCTACAGCCCCTCCTTCACTGAGATGATGTGATTGGTGGAGCAGTGGGCAGGCTTTTCACTCTGATCTGTACTACTTTTGCCAGGCTTATAGCAGAGAGGTTATACGCCTGGCATGCAAGGCCACAGGGAACCATACCTTTGTAGAGGTTCTTGGGCAGTTGGCAGGTGTGCCCACAGCCATTGGAGCAGCACTTCCTGACAGATGAGCACTCTCCATCGGCATCGCAGCTCTCCACGCATGCCGCCGCGAACCCGCTGGCCTTCCTGGGGGCGGGGCACTCTCCCTGCTTCAGCGTCTCGACAGACCTCCGGAACTCACAGCTCGTCACACACTCATAATGCTTCTTGGGGAACAGGGACTGGAGAGAGGTGAAAAGAAGAAAAAACAAAAGTTTAAACGGATAAATAAAGCTAAATAATGTAAACTAACTAGGCCAAAGTGGCACTACTCCAGTCCAAGAGGGCTGGCTCATTGTGCATGTTGGCCTTTGTGTCAATAACTCTGACTTATTTTTTTTTAAGTGGCCACTCCTGCATTGAACCACAGCAAAATAGTTTCACAAGGATACATGTGCGGTCCGCAGATATAGCTTGTGACTATTGTATGAGCAGAGGATGGCATGAAATTTCCTAAATAGATCGACCCCCACTGTGCACGTGTGCCCCTGAACTAGACTAACTGCTGGATCATCCACCTGGACCACATATGAGACCATACCTCACACAAGTTCCTGCACTGGTTTTCCTTCAGGTCCCAGGATGACTTGCATGGCTCAAGACACTAAGGGAGAAGAGAGTGAGACGAAGAGAGAAAAAGAGACAAAGACAGAGAGAAAGGTATTAACACTTCACAGTCAAGGCCAGAGCAAAGTGCTCTGTTAAAGAGAGTGCATTCAGCTTGCCTGCCTAGCATGCCTGTCTAGCACATCAACGGTCATATTTACTAAACATTCCATGAATTACCGGCAGGGTCGCAAAATTTGGCACCACCACACGTTTTAAATTTAACGGGGTATGTACTAATACTGGTTACGTGAATGAGCACAGCTGCAGCGAGTTCATTTAAATGCACTGCTGGTGTTTAAGGTGCATCTTGCACATGGCAGGAGAGCAAGATTCATGTACTGCTCCATTTCTGGTGAAGTCTGGTTTTGGACAGGTGTCAGGATCCATGGTGCAATGGATAGGCACTGCCATCTCTTAAATGTGCAGAGAGAATATTAGCACGTCTCAACCAGAAAAATTGAACAGTTGTAATATTTCAAGTTGTTTAATTCTGTACCCAATAAACAACCATATCCATAATCACCCCCTCTCATCATCTTGAACGGGCGACTGCTCCTAAAAATGAAGAAGTTATGTGTGCACCCCGGTATTTTGAAATTGCATTTATGATGATGTTCCAGTAGTCACACACAACCTGGACATTGACACAATGTGTGAGCTTTCTGTCTCTGTACACATGCTCATTTGCCGATGGGGGTGTCAGTTGAACATGTGTGCTGTCAATTGCACCTAGCACATTTGGGAAATTAGCAATGGTATAAAATCCCCATTTGGTTTCCAGAAGGGCCTCTCGATTGTTCAGAAATGTGATGTAACATGGCGTGCGTTTCAGAGCCAACAACAGTGCATTTCTAAACGCGGCCTGCGAAATGCCAGCTAATGTCGCTACTGTGCGCTGGAACGAACCAGAAGCCAGGAAATGCAGTGTGGAAAGGACTTTTGACACTGCAGGGATGGCATGGCTTTGTTGCATTGTTGGTTCCAGATCATCTCCAAGCTCATCCTAGCACCAACAAATGGAGGATGGCATGACTGGAGAGCCTGTAGGCTATTCTCAAATTATCCTCAAAAAAGTAACACTTGATTTAGAAAGACTCTTTTTGCAAATGCACTCTGCCATGCTGATGATGTCTCCTCCTACGAATGGCCATGCCGATCTTGTGCCAGAAAGAAGTTAACACCTGCTTTTCCCAGATGTTAAATAAAAGATGCAATTACCTTTTCCGTAACACCCACCAGCCATGATAAATCAGTTTTAGCAGGTGGTTTGAATAAATTTCCATTCTCTCCTCCCATATTTTTACAGTACAATATCAGAATGGATCCAACGTAATATATATTAACCCAAACACGTACATTTATGGCTGCAGCTTTTTTCTCATTTTACCAGCAAAAACCTTGGTGCAACACCTTAATGAATAAGGACAAATGCTATTTGTCTCGTTAGCATCTATAAAAGGCCCGCAAATTGTCAGTAAATATGGCCTCTAGACACCACTTCCACAGCATCTACAAGGAGAGGGCTTTGCTCTACTTTGAAATGACATCTAAAGCCACTGAAGTGAATATGATGTTGGAAGACATTATTGAAAGGGACTTTCAATTTGGATAGTGGGCAGGAAAAAAAGGATTGTGTAACGGACACACAAGGTTACCGGGAAACTACCACTCATGGGCTCGAGGGGTTTCATTTGGCAGTGCCATGGATTCCTTTTCACATACATCAGCATTTCCTGATACCATCTGGTACCAGCGCTGCAATTTTCTCTCTCTCTCTTCTATCTTTTTCTGTACACAGTTACAGAGCAGACAAACATTGGTTAAAAAGCAGATGATCTACATTAAAGCATTCATGACTTGCTTTTAAAATAGGATGAAAAAACAAAACAACAAATAATGAGAATGGGCTATCCAGCCAATCTTGGTTTAATTTACCTACAACCTTGAGAGTATCCAGCACTGTGTCAAGGCAGGACTTGACCACTGTAGGGTCTCTACATCTACAACATGACCTGGCAAGCTGTTCAGCACATTGCCAACTTTGTGTGAAACAATATTGCCTGATATCCATATCTGCCTGATATCCATCCATCCATCCAGCCATTAAACTGATATCCCAACCTGAGTTATCATGTCAAAAGTACAAGTTAAGAGAGTAAAATAAATAATATGGGTGAAAGGGCACCCAATAAAATTTCTCCCTGAGAGCAGAATAATTTTCTAGATATAAACATATGAACCTTCACTACACAAATATAAACTGTGAGTTACAGTTTATACATTACTGATCCTTTCTCAACCAATGCAACCATATAAAATGCCATTACATTTTACTCTATGTAAGCAGTATTTTCTTTTAACTTTTTGCAACATTAATACCATTTGCCTTCAGTGGGAAAACATCTTGTTACAGAAGCATGGAAGATTGTACTGTGAAATTTGTACAATACTTTTTATGAGTGCTATGTATGTACATTGAATACTTTTCATTCTAATGTGTGGAACACTCTAAAGACAGTGTAATGCATTGAATTTTGACATCTGGAAACACTACTTTGGTGACACCTCACCCAGCAAACATCTGCATGGCTTTTGTTCCACAGCAGTATAGTGATGCCAATTCCCTTGGCTTCCAAGCTAAAATAAAAACAACTTTTACTTACACCTGACCTTTTCTGGACATGACTGTCTACTTATTGATATTCTGAGGCTTGCATGTCTCAATATTTGGTTCAAATGACTCCCCATATAAAGAAAAGCGAAAAGAAATAGACACTCAAACTGGACATAGTACAAATTTTTTTTTCCCGTATATATACTATAGCCAGTTTGATAGTAAAATAACTACATACAAAAAAAAACAAAAAAAAACAATGGCACCAACTAGGACTAGGGAGCCTGAACTTTGTGTTTATGACTCTTTAATTTGCTTATCATGATGACTCGGATGATGACATAATCTATGTACATAGCATTATGATAGTATCATGATGACATAACCTATATTGTACATAGTCATTATGATGACTAGCATGATGACATAACCTAATAAAAAGTGCATCCCAAGTCCCAACAAGGGAGCCTAAACTTAGTGTTTATAAGTCCTTAATTTGCTCATTATGATGACTCGTTATTGTCTTAAAGCCAGTGAACAGTTTATTTGGTTTTTAATAGACTGCATGGGTCGTGCACATGTTGTGAGTTGACTGGTGCAATCACAGGGATCACCAGGGCCCTGCATGTGTGCCAGGTCTTAATTACACAGATGGCTGTCTCTTAATTAGAGCCAGCACCATTCTGTCTCCGGAGTAGGTCTGCGACATTGTGTGACCGAGTGAGTGTTGCAAAACACACTCACAAGTGAAGGCTTAGTAAGCCATGGCAGCAGCATCAAATCACACTAACAATCATAGTTATTTTCCAGCAGTGTGTGTGTGTGTGTGTGTAAGAGGGGGAGGGGAGGTGGGGGGGTGGGGGGGGCTGACAAGTAGGCTGATTAGTTACAAAAAAAATTGAAAATGAATGAGTTTTCCAATTAAGGGTATTAGGAATGAGGGATAATCAGACCATATAATAGTATGTTCATAATGGCTTACAAAAGCAATATGCAGAAATTGGAGTCATTAGCTCACTGATATTTAGCAGCTGTATGGTAGAGGGCCCAAAATAAAATTACCTTGAGGCAGGTCATTTTTCAGATCAGCAATTGGCTGATGCTATTAAATGAGGCCAAATGCAATAGTCAGCAGGACAGACAACCGTTGATCAAACAGGAAAGGAAAAACTGGACGAAGCCATCATTACAACTGTTTCTGTTGTTTCTAAATGTTCACTGTTAATTTAACGCAACAGAGCATGTGAGTCCAACATGGGTCAGGGAGTATAGTAAAATCTACTCATTGAAAACCTTCATGAAAACCTTCTAAAAATCAATAACCATATACAGACCATAGATCAACACAGTTCTACCTACTGTAAGACCTTCCTTCTTGTGGGTTTTCAGTTGTAAATTTTGGTAAAGGTTGATCCAAAAGTTTGCCCTGCCTATCAACAAATTTGGTGATATAATTGATAATTGATATATTTGGTAATAATTACAAAATGAAATCAAATAAATATATTTTACATGTTGGATAAGGGAGCTGTCTGAACTGTTGATGCACTTGTATTCAGTATCAGACATTAAACAATTGTGTTAGTAGCTAAAAGAGCTGGGTTCAGAAAATTACACATATTGCACTTAATCTTCATTTCGCCGAAAACAGTGTACTATTATGAAGACAGACTGTGCTTTGGGGAAAAAAAAACATATAGCAGTGTCATACAGAAATAACATTAATAATTTTTTTATGTTTTGTTATTAGTTATAATGTCCAAATTGTGAGCATTTTCCTCGTGTAGGCACCAACAATCAAAACATAACCACTTCATCGGCTAAGGAAACATGTTTTAAAAAGTTTGACACCATCCATCTCAGTCTTCACAGAATCCTCCAGAACCATGCAACTGTCCTTAATAGCATTAAGCTCCATGGCAGTAAGGGGGTATACTTACGAAAAAGCATGTGAAATCCCAGGGGGTGTACAGATGAGTGGCATTTCCCCCTTGGGAGAACTTGTCAGGGTAAAATCCCTGCTGTTGATCACAAACTATAAATTCCAACACTGAGTTATGGCTTTCCCTTCTGCTGCGTTTGCCCTTTTCACTGATAAAACCACTAAATAACTCCCCCATTTCAACATCATGTCAGATTTATTGACCCCCCTCTGCCATAATGTGCTATTCTCCAGAGGCTTCTCTTTCTCTCTCTCTCTCTCTCTCTCTCTCTCTCTCTCTCTCTCTCTCTCTCTCCATGCATGAAGATATCTGTGCCATCCCTTATTCTCAACCCTTCAACTGACAACTCACAAGTTATTGCAACAGTATTGCTCATTTCAAAAGGTTTTTTACTGAGAGTAGGAAAATAAAAAGTTAACAGACTATAAGGTATACCCTTTCATTGGCTAAAGTTATCTGGCCACTAAGAAATATTCACTGCCCCTACTCTAATTAAGGTAACAATTTGCATTGAGGTTTTTGACTAATTTCTAGCTAGTTTAAGTACAGCCAATGTGATTGTCCTCTATAGTCTAACAAGTGTAATGATGTTGAACCTGAGATATTAAGCGAACTAATCATGAGAATTACGCTGAATTGGAGTGGAGTATCTTATCTTTTTTAAATTTCTACTCAAATCTTTTGCAAGTTTTTGGTTGTATATTTTTGCATAACTTACCCTTTCCCAAGAAATCAAGAAAAAAGAATCATTTAAAGGATTTTTATTTTTAATTTGTCAACTTTGTCAACATGACAGATTTTGTGTTTGTTACAGTACACATCCAACTAATAAATTTGATTTGTTGAGCTTACCAACTTGCTTAAGTGAATATAAATGTTTAAGAGTTAAGGGCAATGCTGATTGAATCATGGCCAAAGTTAAGGTTACCATACAGTCATGTAAGTTATTCTTAAGAAAGCAGATTTACATTCCGTGACCATTCCAGGTCCCCAAACAATACATTCACCCTGCAAGTCCATACTGAGTTAAAGATACCCCACTCCCCTTCCATGGGAATGTCATGGAAAAATAATAGTACTGCACTCTGTCCTGTTTCCCACACAACTGTGGTTCATATCTGATTTACTGTACTTACCCTGTGACCATCCTCCTGTGGGATTGACAGCTAAAACGACCACTGTGTGCTAAGATAGGCTCTTACAGTCAGACCACACAAAAAAAATATCAGGGAATGAATAGGACTGCCAAGAGAAAGTGACACAAAACACAAAGCCAGTTAAAATAAACAAGCAAATAACTAGGTTTTTTCTTTTTTTTTTTTGCAGTGACACAATTACTCACATCGAACTTTCACAAGCTGTCTATATCAACAATTCCATCCTTGAAAATTGGGAAAATAAAATAAAAAATGGGTTGCAATTTTCTGACATGCAGAAGCAATAAATCAAGAGACTGCCAGAGACTTGATCGAACGTTTTCCCTCTGAAGCGGGTTATTTAGAGTGCTTGAAAGTGTTTGCACTTTCAGTTCATCAGAGACATATGCAGTATTCACATCTTTCAGCTCAAGTGTTCGAGCCAAATCAGGCCAAGACATCTGTTGGCTTCTCATAATTTCATATGCAATTTAGCATACATTCTGTATTCATCTGGGTCACATTGTGAGGCAAAAGTACTCTTTTTTATGGTGGATCATTAATCAGAATTATTCGGGGACAGATTTTGTTTTGTGATACGACTGTAATTCCAAGAATGAGCCCCCTTGGAGCAGTGATTTTCAACCCTGGTCCTAGAGTGCAACTGTGTACGCTGGTTTGTGTTCCAACAAATCACTTGATTCATTAAGGATGCTGAAAATGTGTTCCGTAATTTCTTTCTGAAACTGATTTCACCACAATACAGGTTTGGCTCATGACCATTTGCTTTAATGGTTTTGTTTAAAATAGCAGGTGTCCATACTTTCGCCATTTAGGGTTTCACTTCAGCTGTTGTACTATCAGTCAATCCATAAAAAATGTAACCTCTCAAAAGGACTTGTTTTTTCACAGAATATCACAGAAAATGAAAGCATTAGCTGCCTGAGAACTGATCTGACTGATTAAAAGTCTTTAAATGAATATGTAATATTCATTCTGTGTGACATGAGTGTCTATTTCTAACATAATGGGGCATTAATATGGTAAATCACCCCTCAATAGACATTTAAAGTGCTCATTAAAAACAACAAATTACTCTTCATACTTTAGGAATTACAATTAAGGTCGGAATAAAATCAGCATACGCAGGGGTACTCCAGGACCAGGGTTGTACACCAAGCCACACCACCCCACCGTGTGCATAATGAGCTCTGCAGTTAGCAGGCAGCATGCTAGCCCGATAACACCGCTTAATACGCACACACTAAATGAAACCTGTCAATTGCGACCTGTCCTCCTGAGTCTAACCAACCTTCCCTTTAGCTCAAAAGCCCAAAAACACCCACCTCCATCACACTACCCACACAACATGAGAACTGCAATTAGTGGCAGAAATCAAAACTTCCTAGGATTCCAGGTATGCAATCGGTCAAGTAACAAGTTTGCAGGGCACACCTTATAGATATAGAGCACAGTTTGGACCTTTTCAGTGTTTCCCATATAAATAATTACAATGACCAAAGGCTCTTATTCCTCCAAGCATGAATATTCTGAGTTCATTTGGACACAGAATTTAAATACAACTTCACACAGCCACACAATAAAGACCCACACTTACGTGATTTTGTTTCTTATCTTTTTCTTATTTTCCAATTGCTTCTTCTTATTACTGCAATTTTAAATACAAATGACTGAATAACTAATATTACAATCATTAATATCTAAGGCAATATTTCAAGCATAAACTGCTCGTTTCAGTTCTTGTCACAGCATCTTTATTGGATTCAAGTCAGGACTTTGACTAGGCCACTCCAAAACTTTAATTTGTTCTTTCCAGACATTCAGACTTGCTTTTGTGTTTTCGATCATGGTCTTGCTGCATAAGCCAATTATACTTCAACTACTTGATGTTTCTGACCTTGCTACTGTCCCATGAATCACATTTTTGCACATTATCTTTCTTATTACAGAGTCATGAACACTGACCTTAGCTGAGGCCTGCAGTTCTTTCAACATTCTTCTAGGATTTTTTGTAACTTCCTGGATAAGTTGTCGCCGCGCCCTTGGAGAAATTTTGGCAGGGCGGCCAGTTCTGGGAAGATTCACCACTGTTCCAAGTGTTCTCAATTTGGAGATAATGGCTCTCACTGTGGTTCTGTGGAGTCCAGAAATGGCTAAGAAATGGTTTTATAATCCTTTCCAGACTAATATACTTCAACAGCGTGTTTTCCTCATCTCTTCTGGAATTTTCTTTGAATGTAGCATAGTGTGCTTGTAGAAACTTTGTGGTGACTACTTCACTCTGATGGTAAGGTTAAATATGAGTGAGGACTGTATCACTCTGCTGAGTAAAATATGTTAGTTCAAGCCTGCTTAAATGAGCCCACAAAAGAAGAAAAATGTACTCTGTCAAAGGAAAATGTATCAGATGAATGAACACAAATAAGTTAGCTATGTGACAACATCAGAAAAAGAAGCTGGCAGAAAGACACACAGACTGTTGCACAACTTCTCACAAAACAACGAAAAACTGCCATGTGTTCCTTTTTAGTGTCCTCTACTTCCATTTCTCAAAACATAAATTCTGATATAGTGACAACCAAGCCCAGAGTATTGATTTTTCCAAAACTTCAGTATTCTAAATGTAACAGTCTTTACAAAGCTCAGTGTTCAAATAATGCATAACACTGGCCAGGAGGGTATTTCCATGATCCTTTTGAACTAAGAGAATGGTGATCTTTCTCATGTGGAAACAGACGACGAGAGATTTTGGCTGTGTTTTCTAGACTTGACAGAAAGGTGCATTCAAAGGCAAGTCCAGCCTTTTCCAACAACAAAATCAGCCACTTCCTTTCGCACCTTTAAAAAAATGTACAGTACCGAATAAATGACAACCATACGACCACCTCAAAGTAAACCACAGACACTAACTTAAAGGAAGAAGTAAGGTACAGAGGTCATATTCACCAAAATTCCTGTCATAATTTCTTATTTTAAATGAAGATCAATGTGAGTGTAAGGCTGAGCCAAAGCTACCAAACAAAATTTTATTAAGCTGACTGACCTTGAGAAACACTATTGTCATAGAAGTCAGCATTTTCCCTGAGAAAGGAAAAAAAGTGTGATAAGATCTCAGGTTCGAAAGACATTTTTTAATCAGACAGTTTTCCCAGAATTTTAAGTTTTTTTTTAATTATATTTTTGCTGTGTAATTTAACACAGTGAAAGAAAACATGTTACTTTTTATGTGTGGATTTAAAATATAATTATATCAGGTAGTTGCAAATGAAACACCTTGGTATACCACTTCCAGCTTTTTGGAATTTAATACCCATTATCTAGCAGCATTCTCCTAAAAGGCTTTTATGCTGGCAAGCTATGAAATGCCCTTTCTTGGCTGATGCTACCACAGGAAAAGGAGAAAAACAACAGCCGCAAGGCTATGTCAATAGGTCACTAATAGCCTCAACAGTAATGCATGGTTAATGGATTAAATCTGTTCTGCTTGTGATGTGAGTGCATCTGAGTATCCCTAGAGATAAGTCTTTGGTTGTTAAAAAAAGAATATGTTACACCCATCTATAAAACCTGAAATGTAAAAGCAACAAATTTTTATCAAGTTAAGGAAAATGAAAAGCAGACAAGAATTTAAACGAGGCATTCTGTTTGTCCTGTCCCTGATAATGAAATGAAAAAGACAATATGGTTATGAAATGAATTGTAGATTCTCAGACTTATTTTCTGAGAGTTCAGCCATTTTCCAGTAACCCCAGGCTTTGATTATGTGCTAGGATGTTTAAGGAAAGCAAATCTGTTCGATGTGCTGTAATTTTGCAGAACCCTTAAGCTACCTCCAGGTCTCCTTTAGCTTGTCACAATGAGCATGCAGGCCATCTCGTTTTCCCAGTTATACTAAGTTTGGTCAATTTTGTCAAGGGCTTGCATGTGTAAGCAGTGGAAGAAATAACCACAACTTAAACAAAGGCGTACATTCCTTGTCCATGTTGGGTTGGAATGGGGCAGAACATACTTATGGCACACTAATGATACCCTAACTCTCCTAATGCCCCTATCTACCTCACTGAAAAGGCAGAGGTATGCAGTTAAACCATTCACTAATCTGCCCACAGTCATTAGGGGAATGACCTCGCACATAGACATCAGCAATGGCTCCACAGCAGAAATGGATGACAACGTCCTTAAAAAAGCCACTGACAGTAGGAAAAATTGATTATAACACTTTGCCGTCTACTTTCGTGATCTTGTCAGTTTACATCTATGTATAAAATGCAAGATTTAATCAGGAAATTCATGACCTTTCAGTTTCACACTGTGAAATCTCTAGCCCTGTGGAGATCAGTGTTGCCAATTTGGGCTTGGAAAGACAGTTTTCCTGCACACCTCTATTAACAATTTATCAAGTTTTATTCACATTTTTTATTCAGGCTAATTAATAAGATGTTTAATTACTTTCTTTTTAATCTTTTAACCACACATGGGGAAAACAAGATACTTAAAGAATATAAATGCCTTTTCCAATCCAAATGAAATAATATACAGAAATGCAATTCTATTGCTTTCATTATACAAATATAATACCACATTTGGAACTTACAAGTGTAACAAATATACTCTCGGTTTAAGTTTTGATCATCTGGGAGAATTAGTGAATTTTCACACATGAGTAAATCCATCACAAATCTTTAAAAAAGCAAACAAAATCTACCACAGAAAATGTTTGCAACTGTTATCCAGCAGAGCTAAATGATAGCAGTGTCATTTGGATAAAAGCATCTGCCAAACAAATGTAATGTAAACAGAATTCCTCTTAAAACAGGGGAAACTAGGCAATCTCTAAAAGCATCCAAGTTTGCTGATGGATGTAGAAGTTATTCCAAATGGAAATTGTTAGGCAATGCTGATAATATCACTGGACAACGCATTATTTACTGGCTGAAACTTAACCATGATGATAAATAACATATTTGAATTGAGTAACAAGTACAAAATATAACAAATATATATATATATGCACTCATCTGCCATTTTATAATTATTAATGGCATGGATTCAACAAGGAAGCATTCCAAATTTTGGTACATGCTGACTTGATAGCATCACAAAGTTCCTGCAGATTTTTTGGACACTCATTCATACTGAGAGCTTCCTGTTCCTCCTCATCCCAAAGCTGCTCTATTGGATTGAGATCTGCGGACTGTACAGGCCATTGGAGTAAACTGAAATCACTGCCATGTTCATGGAACCAGTTTGAGATGATGTGTGCTTCATGACGTGGTGCATACCAATACACCACTACAATCAATGCGGGATGGATTTAGGAATTCATGCTGTTTATGCCCAATTCTGACCCTACCATCTGCATGCTGCAGCACAGTGGCATCACTAGGGCTGATCACACCCGGTGCGGTCGACGGTTGGTGTCACCCGATGTTGTCGGCCGGGGGGGTGCTGGCGGGTGTGGGCGCAAGGAATGCATTCAAACGACAAAGCGCTTCTCGTCACATTAACCGGCAGTAAACTGGATCGGAGAAATTAGCTGTTTCAACTAGTTGCTACACAAAACACAGCACACAAAAAAATCCTTGCCAGTCATTTCGGTGTCACCCCCCCCTGATGGTGTCACCCGGTGCGGTCCGCACCCCCCGCACCCCCCTAGTGACGCCTATGCTGCAGCAGAAACTGCAAAAATCAAGATGTTTCACACCAGGCAATATTTTTCCAATCTTAAATTGTCCAGTTTTGGTGATCAGGTGTCCACTGTAGCCTCATCTTCCTGTTCTTTGCTGACAGGAGTGGAATCCAGTGTGGTCCTCTGCTTCTGTAGCCTTCCTGCTTCAATGTTTGCTGTACTATGCATTCAGAAACGCCCTTCTGCACGCCACTCATACAGCGGTTATTTGAGCATCTGTGGTCTTTATGTTAGCTTGAACAAGTCTGCCCAGTCTCCTCAGACCTTTCTCATTAGCATGGTGTTTTCAACCACAGAACTCACACTCCCTGGATGTTTTTTGTTGTTGTTGTTGTTGTTTGTATATCATACCATTCTCTGTAAACTCTACAGACTGTAGTGAATGTCATTCTTGGTCTCATCACAAGACCTTTTTCCAGAACACACTAAACTCAGAGCATGATAGGAGGTGCATGGGATAAAGGGGTGAAATTATAAAACTACAGTGAACTCCATAATGTTTGGGTGAATCTTGGTCTCATCAGTCCACAAGACCCTTTTTCGAAACTCTGCAGACTCTTTCAGGTCCTTCTTAGCAATCTGTAACCTGGTCATCCTGTTTTCGCGGCTAACTAGCGGTGTGGATCTTGCAGCGCAGAAGAAGTCTCCTGCGAACAGTAGTCACTGACATATCCACACCTGCTTCCGGAAGAGTATTTCTGATCTGTCAAACAGGTGCTTGGGGGTTTCCTTTGCATGCAATGTTGGCTTTAGGTGTGTGACCCATACACATCACCAGGGGCTGAGTATCTGATCGGGTCATCGATTTCCAAACCGACCTGTTAGCAAATGTTCACACATTTTCATTGCCATCACCTCCCCTTGCCCAAGAGCCTTAACCTCAAAAATCTCCCTTACTGCTGCCAATCCTAATAACTTCATCAAAATTCCATGCACGCCTAGTCAGTCTGCAAAGCATTTCACTTTGGTAAAGTTTGCACTCTTTTATATTTTTCTCTATTAAAACCTTTATCTTAAATGACTTCATTTTCTCTCTGAATTTAGACTATATTTTATTAACAGAAATCTGGCTGAGACCTGGTGACAGCTCCCCCTTTGCCGAGCTTTGTCCTCCAAATTATAGTTTTTAAAATTCCCCTAGGCTTATGGGCCATGGTGATGGCCTTGCAGTTGTTTTAGAAACTTTGTGAACTGTGTGACTATCTTGGTGGAGCATTAAAGTTCTTAGTCACTGGTAATGACCCTGTCTGTTTCATTAGCCGCGTTTCCACCGCAGGAACTATACCCCGGAACTAGGAACCTTTTGAGGAACTCAGTGCGTTTCCACCGCAGGAACTAGGGTCTAAATTTAGTTCTGGGGGCTTTGTTTTACCCCCCAAAACGTTCCTGCTCGTGGGGTAGTACTTTCCGAAAGTACAGGAACCTTTTGGGTGGAGCTTGCAGCGCTGAACATTTCTGATTGGTCGAGTACTCGTAGCATTTGTGTTATATTTATTTTCCGCCATTACCCGCCATGTTTGAAAATATGCAGCGGCAAACCAATTTATTTTCATAATAACTTCAAATCAAACTTGTATGTTATGCGGCGCAGTAGCCTACTTTTGGTTATAGCCTGTCAACGTCTTGGAATTATAACGTGTGCTCTTCTGTTCTTTTCTTGCTTTAGTATTCGTTTTATAAAATGCTAAGCATTCGTGCTGGAACAGCATATTACGTAGGCTACCAAAACATTCAAACGGATTAATTCGGTTGCTGAATATTTTCTTCCGGATTTTCTTTGTTAGCTCGTTGTAATTGACTCAAAACGTTTGATACAGTTATGTGAGGTATGCGGTAGTTCTGCATAATTAACATTGGTGATACAGTACAAGCAAACTGGAAATCACCTTCCGCACTTTTATCCGGGTAAAATAACAGGTTAATTCTAGTAATCTTCCCTTTAGCTTTTTCAGACTGCCGTAATTTCACTCAATTTTACTGCCATTTTTCAATTCCACGAAAAGACCAGGAAGACTATGGACTCATTTATGGTGCATGGTTCGCATCTGGAGGGCACACTTCGCTGCTCGGCTAGCAGTAACTTCGAAGGAAAGCAAACGGTGGCTGTACCACTACTAATTTACATTTTCACGCAAGTCCGAGTTTTCGTTCTATTCTTGTCATTTTGCGATTAGCCTATATGGAATTGACGACGAGAAAGTAATAAAACAGCAAATTGTTTACAAGGTGTGCATGTTTTCTGCTGTTAATGAATGTGTTTGAGAGGATATATGAAAATCAATAAATACAAAAGTAACCATATATAGTCATTGTTGGTAACCCGTTGTATATAAGTGGAATAAACCCCTCCGGGCTGTCCCGGTTATTAGAAAATAATGTAGGCTACTTCGGTGGTAGTATGGGGTTACAGAAGAAATCATATGACAGATGGACCGACGACAACGTCAGTGGGCTAATTTGCCTAATCTTCGCGGTACTTTAGACCCCGGTGGAAACGCAGACAACCATTGGCTGAAGGAACCTTTTAGTTCCTGGTAAAGTAGTTCCTGGGACTGAAAGTTCCGGGTAATTTTGGTGGAAACGCGGCTATTGTTATTTATTGCCTCCCTAAACTCAAAAAACAGTTTTTTTTTGTTTTTTTGTTATCTGGGTTCTCTGATTTTATATCTTCTATCATTTAGATCTGATAGAATTATTATGGTTGGTAATTTTAATATGCATGTAGATGATCCTGCAAATTCATTTGCCTCTGAATTTTTAAGTATCTCTGACACTTTAAGTTTACGCAGCATGTCCCACACATCACAGAGGTCATACCTTTCACTTGGTTATTATTTTGGGCTTATCATTGAACTGTCTCTCTACTGCAGTTTCCATTTCTGATCATTATTCTATTATTTTTGATACAGCTCTCCAGGTAATAGACCCTTAAAATAAACATGTAATTCGCTCCCACATGCTTAACAACCAGTCTGCAAAAAAAAAATATTTCCTCTGCCTTTACTGATTTGAGCAAGAATCTGCCTCAGCCATGGAGTATCAATGATTTGGTTACTAACTTTAATTAAGCATGAGTTGCAACTATAGATCTGATGGCACCTGTTATAACCAGAACATTCTGGACTGCAAATCCTCACCCATGAACGAATGACAGCATCTGTGACTTAAAAATACAACATATAAGAGCTGAGAATAAATGGAGAAAATCTAAATTTACAGTCCACTTTCAAATTATGAAGGAATTACTGCCCTCATTTCACATAAAAGGAGACTAGAACTGCCTTCCTAATAGATTTCATAGTTTTTAATGGGAATACTTCAAGGTTTTTATTTAATTCCATTGATAAATTGGTTAACCCTGCTTCTTCTGCCTCTGTACTCCCGTCCTTTGACAGCTGCAACAAATTTATTGACAATTTTTCTCGACAAGATAAAGCTTATCAGATCTAATATAACCCCCTCTTCTTCTATCTCTGATTTACCAGCTGCTTGTCCTATTTTTTTAACCCAGTTTGCCTGTATTAACCTGCAAAAACTATTGGATACTGCATCTCATGTGCAACTTTGCTCCAGTCCTCTGGATGCCTTACCATCCAGGGTCCTTAAAGAGGTCCTGAATGTTTTAGGCCCCACCGTACTTGGCATCATTAATGAGTCTATAACCTTTGCTTTTGTTCCTGATTCTTTTTTAAAATTAGCTATGGTTCAGCCTCTCTTAAAGAAGCCTGGCCTTGGTCCATCTGTCCTTTCTAATTATGAACCAATTTCTAAGTTGCCTTTAGCATCGAAGATACTTGAAAAAAAAGTTATTGCCCAGCAGCTTCTTTAGAGAGTAGTCAGTACAAACATTTTTGATAAATTCCAATCAGGTTTCTGTCAGTTGCACAGTACTGAAAGTGCTCTGCTTCGAGTGTCCAATGACTTAATTATGTGCACAAAAAGCTGGTGATATCTCCATTTTAGTGCTACTTGATTTGAGTACTGCATTCTATACCATTGACCATTTTATTTCACTGGAAAGGCTTTGACATTGGGTTGGCATCTCTGGCTCAGTCCTTGACTGGTTCTCCTCCTACTTATCAAACATTTGTTTTACTTTATAAACACGAACATAAAGCCTTCAATTGAGCTCCGCTTTTTCAGGCTCTTCAAATTTTAAGCTGTGACAAAGGTTTCTCGCTGGACCGCCATAATTCAACATTATGCACAACAGCAATTTGATAATATCTTAGCTGGGGCATTCGCTGCGTTTCATGGAGCTGATGATACGGGTTACTGTGTGATTAGGGGATGAGGAGGCTCCTTTTATTTTGTTGTCATTTATTGCCCTGAGCGCTGATAAGGGAACGAGTGGCATTGTTGGGCAGCAAGGAATCTGTTGCAGGCACTGACCTCGCATTTGCAGCATGTTTGTGGCCCATTTTTTTAAATAAATAGTGGACCTTTGCTTTATTACCATTTTGTGGGTGTCCATACCACTAGGGGTGGGGAGAGAGATTCATGGTTACTGTAGCTGAAAAATATAACTTTCATTATTTTTGCATTCATTCAAAGTTATAATCTTTTGAAACTAATTGAACCACTGTTTGTATTTCAAGTTAATCAATATTGAACTGTGTTAGAACACATGTTTGTAAATTTCACCAAACCTATGGACTGTCTATGCATGTTAACATGTTAAAAAAATTAAAATAATGAATACACCAATATACTGCATGTTATATGATGTAGCTTTCTTCTGCAAATCACCTCTGTAAGAGAATATCTAGCTTAAAGTCTGGCTTAAGTGTGGGTGCTGACTTCCAATGTTTTCCTTCTAAAAGAAAACCATTGCATAAAACTGTGAATAATATCAGAGGGATAAGATCTGCCATTGTCTCAGTATTGGCCAGTTAACTGCAAACAACATACACAAGCTTTCAAATGGGAAAATGGCAGATATACTTTTAAAAATGAGCACATGCCATCTAATGGAGCAAAGCCATTTTAATGCTAGCAACTGACAGAGCTCATGATCACCACCATGATTTTAAACCTACATATTATTGCACAAAGAGTGATAATGGAGTAACTGAAATTTGGCTCGTTGACTGAACAGTAGGATGTTATGAGCAGTGCTGAAGCATAATGACAAGTTGGTGTTGATAACACAGTCACTGTTAATGTTCAGCAGTACTTCTATTTAATGATATGTTTCTGCACTGCTCATTGATCTAGCTAATCACACCCTGTAAATGCACCAGTTTTATTTTTCCAAGGCCTGGGATTTCAACATTATGATTGATTGAAAGTGAGAGGATGTGTCCGTACCAGCTTTGAGCAAGACAAGGCATGACGCACAAGAAATTGTGTAAACCAAGAAGAAATTAGTAACCTGAAGATATGTACTGGTGTGTGCAGACGAGTGTAGATTCAATACCATTAATATTCCATGGCTGTCAAAAGCTCAAGGGTTATCATATTGCTCATGATACCTTATGATTCTGATGGATCAATGAAAACAAAATTTGTATCTGTGAACAACCAAAACATGACATTTTCTATTGCAGGGTTGGACAGTAATTTCAAATGACTAGAATAATCAAATTAACGAGATGTATGCTTAATAAAAATTAAATAGCTAATAGCATTCAATGATAGTTTCTGCACTGCTTCCCTAATGAAATCCTTTTTTAAAAGCCACTCCCATAAACTCTAATAGCAGAGGAATTACAGCTCAATTAATAGTAATTGAATTGTATTCAACAAACTTCAAAGTTCCTTTGTCATAGTTTCCTTTGGAACTTGTTGTCCTGTCTCTTCATTTAGCAACCGCTTATATACATGACCTGATACTGCAGCTTTAGAGAAAAAGGCATACTTGTAGAGTCAGCACTTCGGATGCTACATTATGTATGTATGACAGGCATGCCATTAAAGCTTCCATAAAAGACATAAATGAGCATAGCCAAATGTATTGAATAAAAGCTAATTGTATAAACATTAGTGAAAGGGCAATAGCTGATAAACCAAGAGGCATTCATGCTGTTTGTATTCACTTCTGTCATTCCAGTATTTTATAGTACAAAATGCTTTCTGCAGGAAGATGTTACTTTTGGTGACACTGGTCTTAAGGTCTCAATAACAGACCATTTATTGAAATATTAACACTTGTTCACATTATTAATGAATCGTAGTTATGTTTTGTAGACCCCATTCAAAAGTCAATAATGATCACTTTTTAGCGTCTCGTGGCTAATGAATGTATCATATGAATGAATCAAGTAACATTATGAAATTGAAATCTCTGTTGACTTATTTTCAATTTATATTTACTGTATATTTACGTTGTTGGTATTTATTTCAGTAATTGTCTTTTTCGTCTGTAATTTGTGAGAGGTGACCTACGTTTACTGTCACAATTTAAATATGTACTTTACTGTGAACTTTGCTTTAGGTACTCAAAGATGTGCTCTGATGCTCTTGTGAAATTTGAATGCAATGCAATCTTTACATTAGTTCAGCATCACTCATTCTACAGTCACTTACTGAAAATATTGAAAAAGTGAAATAATTTCAGAGTCTCATATACAGTGCTACTTTATAACATAATATTACATTTAGCTAAATATGAATAAACCTGAATAAATTTAATCGGAATTTAATTTATTCTAATTTAATTACAATGCTGCTAGGTTCCCTCCTACCTTGGAGCAATGTTTATGATTTTGACACCACACCAGGGATCCATTATTCTGAAAGAGAAAAAAAAAACAGCAGGTCTTACATCACTAACAGCATTTCACTCTGAAATATCTGTATCCATTATACACTGTAATTCATAAGATGTTGTATTCTATAATATTAATGATACAACATTACATCACTAATGTGATTTCACAGCGCAATATTTGAATTGCATCCATTCTATTGGCAGTATAATGCACACAACATAATAAGCAACTGTATTTTCTTTTGAAAAACAATGTATCCATTCAATATTAGAATTAGGTCTGTTGTTGTCTTCTTAAATATTAATAATATAATGTAACATTATCAACAATGAGTCATGCATATGTTTGAAAACAAATAAAAAACATGTAATACAAGACCACCCACCAAAAAAGTGCATAACTTTTTAAGTTAAATTACAAAACACAATAACTTACATTTAGGGACCCGTGAAACAGAGATAGTTACCCTCAAATTGCAATAGTTCATGATATGAATGAAACCAGAATGGAACCAATTTCCCTGGACAAAGTCAGAAATTGCGGACAGCTGTCATTATAAACATACATTCCATAGGCCATCCACACAGAAATGTCTGTCAGCACTCATATACTATACACATTGTAAATTCACTCTGATTGGCCAGGAACTGCCCAATTACAGGCTGTTTGAACATAAACATTTAGCCTTAATTCTATTGAACAAGAAGGATTTTTTCTTTTGATTTTGCAAAAAGTGATGGATCTCATTAAACTCCTTCAAATTTTATGACTTCACAAATACAACCAGTAATAGTTGCTAAGATAAAACAATAATTTGTAAAGGCAATACATCAAGAGAAAACTTTCAGCTAAAGCTATGTGACTATGTATACCCCACAATAAACTGGGGTATAGTACTTTCATCCCTAGAGACAAATGTAAGCCATCACACACTAAAATGTTCAATGTTCCTTTATAACAGGGTTTATATGAGTACATGAGGGATAAAAGCCAATGTAGTTATTGGAGTAGGGTCTACTTTTTCTGCATTAATATAACACCGAACATGTTACTGTCGATTCCATGTCACAGGAGGTTTTCTCATTGATGAATTTAATTAAATGGTACAGAGCAGCAAAAACAAGTCAGAGCCCAACCCCACCCAAAAAAATCTAATCAATTTCCAACTATGTCTCATTCTCAAATAGACAGATATTGTTACCGCCCATTCATAACACTATATATAATCATGAGAAACTGTAAGATATTGCAGGCTTTCAAAGGATTGCTGAAAGGAAGTTAATGTATGCATGCAGTGTCAAGCTCAAAGCCTTTCCGTTCAGTATGATCCACTTGAAATTTCCAGAAAAACCACAGGAATTGACTTACATTCAAAGAGCTTAGTCTGCACCTCAGTGCCACAGATCTCTACCTTATGACAGTAGTAGAAAACAGAAGAAAACATAAGTCAGGAAAAAATTCTGCACTTTTTCTGTAATGAACAGTTTGATTATAAATAAGAATCCCTCCCTGGTTCATTGAGGCCAACACAGGCTAGGGTTGCCAGACATCCGGTATTCGAC
Organism: Anguilla rostrata; assembly: GCF_018555375.3. Lineage (NCBI taxonomy): Eukaryota > Metazoa > Chordata > Actinopteri > Anguilliformes > Anguillidae > Anguilla > Anguilla rostrata. The sequence continues at coordinate 45,326,202 of NC_057935.1, forward strand.
CGGATTGTCTGGTTTTCAAATTATTTGTACAGGTCCAGTTTGTTCTCCCAAGCAGATAATGTAGTGTCAGGTTTGAGAAATTAATGAAAGAAAAGTACCAGTAGTTTGCAATGAATTAGCATGTGAATGACACCTCAGCCCAATAGAACGGCCTCCCGGTCCGACGTCAGTATCAAGCCCCCCCCCCACCCACTCCCCTTTCTGACAGTTCCTGGGTCGTATGCGATTGCGCTTCCAGATGTGCAAATTATCCCGCTTTTAACACATTCTAAATCTGGCAACCCTAACGTAGGTGGATGTCTGATATATCATATGGTCTTCTTTATCCACGTACAATGATCAAAAGACAACAGTTGAATCTAATTTTTCATAAGTTTGTTACCTGGAAGATGCATACCAAATAATATATTTTGAACAACTGCCATATTCTATATAACATTTCCAACAATCAAGTGCATCTAACAGTTATTACACTGTAGTGATCTTGACCATGAATGTATAATAGCAAGTCGATACTGTGAAGCTACGGTGTTCCACAGTAGTCCACAGAAAATGATATAGCCACTGCGATGCTGTGATTGATTAGTCAGACAGATGTACAAAGTACTGTCACAAGTAGGTGCTTTGCCTATTAGAAATAGAGATAATTAAAAATAATCAAGATCACTAATTGGTTTTAAAAATAAAACAGAATGACCTTGCTGCACTAACAAAGCCGCTCATTATAATTCAGACGGTCTTCCGTGGCTCATAACGAATGGCACATCCTCCATCACTCCAGTGATCTTTGACACCTCTCCCAGCACTCCCGTAACTGGCAGCAGATATCCGTGGCGTGACGGCTGATTCTGATCCGTGACAGCATACCTGGTCGCAGGGGAGCACGGAGGACCCCACCCCCAGCTGTTACACACTGACCTCACCTCACCATCTCAACCACTGGGGGACAATTATGGGTCAACATGCTGATCCTTTAAAGTCAAAACCGCATTCCTCGACAATTGCTTCACAGTGCTCTGTGCTTTTGGGGCAGGCAGTCCGGTTCCAAGCAAATTGACTTTTTACAGGTTCAGAGTGGTCCTTTTTTATGGCAGTACACACAGAAATGCTCAGTGTTAAATCTAAATTCAAAGAAATGCTACAGCTGAATTAACACAGAACATGTTACTGTGTAGCATTTCCAAGAAAATAAAACATTGCATGGAACATGCCTCATTGTATGATACACTCATTCCAATGGCAAAGGGTAGGCAGTAAAAACAGTACAATGGCTCTGAAAGGAAGAATAGGCTATATCACATCCATTATCAGCTGAGATAAAACAACTGATGATTTAAGATGTTTGGCTTGTCTTGAAATGTGTTGAATGCACAGTTAAAAGGCATTTTCTTCAAAGAGCTCACTTTAGGTTCAGCTCTTCAGTTGTTTCTACAGCTGGGGCTATTTATCATCACATTCTGTTTGAGATTAATACTGCAACAACTTCCTTGTAGTGTAAAATACTGTGCCTTTCCATCAACCTGATGTGTCTGAGTACAGGCTTATGATCCTTGGATTGATGTTGCTTGACCAAGAGTTTTATTCTTATTTCCTTTCAGCCGGCTTTCTCAAACTTGATCTGAAGTTCCACTATGAAAATTGGCTACTGCTTAGGCAGATGCTCCAGTTAATTAGCCCGCCTTGACAAATTGTGCGATGAAACAATCTGTCTCTGACTAGAGAGTGACATGACTTTGACATCCTTTGTCATTTATTTGCTGTAAGCCTTTGAGAAAATGTTGCTTTTGTTTAGTCCCAGCAGCTGTTTTGTGATTAGCTGGAGCAAAACATATCCACAGAGAAGCACAGGGGGTAATGGTAGGCAAGGTAGGCATAGGGCTTCACTGCCTTCACCATGTCCCCGAACATCACTCATTTCAGGGCACAGGCAATGGATGCAGCATGCAGCTGTCACTGATGGAATAGACATCTATAAAGTAGCCCATTTCCCATTTCCAGATCACGTGCGAATTCAAAGGGTGGCCAGTGTACTGATATGACAGTCCCTCTGCCACACATGCAACTGTAGTACTTAATCCTGTCTGGAGTTACTCGAGTGCACTGTTGCCCAGATAAATTATCTCTTTTTTTCCAACCCAGCTTCAAACAGATTAACCCCTGAGACAAGCCCAAAGCCAGAGATATGGCCTTCCCTGCCCTCTAGCCCTTCTCTGAAACCAGGACCTTCTTCCACACAAATATTTACCCGTCTCCTTTCATGCTGTTAGTTAGATGGATGTATGTGTGTGTGTGTGTCTGTGTGGAAGACAGAAAGAGAGAGACAGAGAAAGAACAAAGAACAGAACAGAGAGACCAAGGGCATTAATTCATAAAGTTAATTCCATATTTATTTTAAGTCAGTTTGCATTCTCACGACCTGAGTAACAATGTTTTTATATCCTAATTCACTTTGTTTTCTTATTCCGGCTACATGGGATTTGAGCATGACCATATCAGTTCTCGTTTTCACCACGAAAATTGCTTTTAAAATCAGGTAAACGATATTTTAGACAGAGGCCACTTCTGTGCGTAAAACTTCTTCTGTGCATACAGAACTCCCAAACGGCTCAGTCAGAAAAGGAGCTTACCGCAAGTGCAGGTCTACGGTCACTGGTTCAAGCATCAGTTTCCTTATCAGCCAAAAAATGGGTGTTTTCAGCCAGGAAGATGGTGCATGTCAGCCAAGGGTCTGAGCTAACGCTACATTTCTTTGCCTGACTCACCAGGCACCCACAGGATACCTGTTTACGTCTACTCGAATCTGCCCAAGCTCTTTCCCGTAGTGCAGTGTGGACTTTAGGGTGTAAACTAGTCACCAGTCCTCCTGTACTACTATGGCAATCTGCTTTAGAGCTGTGTGGATTCTTGGGTTACAAGTTACTACCGTCACAGGTGAGTGCATGAGAGATGTGAATGCACTTGAGCTGTAGGTGGCCCAAAGGCAACTTTAAAGGGGAAACTGAAGTAAAACTGTGCATTTTTATAGTCCATAACATGTAAAGTATTTATAATACAACAAGACTATTTAATCACTTTTTTGTGTGCACTCCTGACATTCAGTGAAATAAAGCTGACTAATTAAAATGTTTCATTGAAATCGGTGGGTATATTCAGTCAAAGCTCTCAAAGGTGTTGTGGCAGTGTAGGCTTGCAAATCACAGACTGGTCTGTCATTGCTTTAATTTTACCTGTGGGTGAAAACAGTCAATAGAGACTGTCATTTATCTTTGCCTTATTTGAAAAAACATACATATTATACAAGCTGCACTCATGGTTAGGCTTGTATTCCACCCCACGTCATACTCCATCAAAGGCCAAACAAGGCAATACAGCTGAACTACTCTCCAATGTTTTTCTTTCCTTCAGTTAAAAAAAGAAATTATTCAAATTCAAGCTATGAATTCCAAAACTCCAGACATCAGGAATGAAAAAAAAACTGAAGATAAAATGTAGTATTTTTATGACTTCAAATGGATTTTGCATTGATACACCTTGCATTTTTACTTTATAGTTCCTCACATAAATCATATGTGTCACCGGTGTTTCTGGATGGGTTCGTGAACAGAGCTACTGTTTATTACCCTGAACACTGCTGGCTTTTCTCCTCTGTATAATGCATGAAAATGACAAACTGCATGTTTCCATTCATGAGTGAGATGGACAGTATATAAATAAATATGAATCTGGGTTTATTTTCCCATCAACACACCCAATGCTGGAGAAGTACGTGCTCCCATAATTATACAAATAAATCAGCTATGTGTGAAAGCTTGTTTGGCAACTGGCCTTTTCTGCACTAACACTGATTAAACCTGCCATTTCAGCGACAAACTGATGATGTCGAACTATGCTAAATGTATCCATCTTCATATATACTCAGTCTTAATAATGTAAATTAAAAACTAGCCATTGTAAATAACAGTATTTAATGAGTGCTTCAGACAAGATGGAATTCAATCACAACTGCCAGACCATATTAGCTGGATTCAATCAAACCCCCCTTAAAATCATTTGGCCATGATTTGCAACAAAACAACTCCACTGGCAACCCAAATAAGAGCCAAATAAGACCCAGCATAGGTGCATTATTGGCAATTTCTCTGATGCATAAAATGCTGTGACAGATCTGTCTCTGCACAGTATCAGCATACACCTCTCTCTAGTGACAAAATAAGTAACAGCAATTCATATTCTAAAAACACACCTAATTTATTCATAAAAGTACAATATATCTTATCCATCTGTTGATTTATAAATAGTGTATAGAATATATACAGCTCATATGTACTGTTCCTCTATTTAAAGGAATCTGCCCCCCAGTGAGGAATAGATGCAGAACAGTACCTTACAGGATCCTTATAAGGGCCAAATATCCAGCAGACTGGAAAACATTTAGCCTGAAATGTGTGGTGCCCATGCTAGTGCTTGATCAAATAGTTGCTTTGTTGGTTATATAGTAACAGAGATTTCAACTCATAGGAACAGAATTACAATCAATTTAACCATTACTGCTTAGCCTAAATATCAGGAAAAAAAACTGAGCTTGAAATGGGTGTGGTGTAAATGTCCACAGATGTTTCTGTGTGTCCTCAAACTCATGATTTATGTGAGGGTAGTTATACATCAAATATCACTCATGACTCATAAATACACTCATTTGCATCACTCTCAGACATAATATTCTTTTGGCTTGCTTCATTTCAGACCATGAACATTCAATCAAACATGAATTAATTTGCACAAAAAAATTCAAGATCGTTTGGTTAGTCCATTCCCTGCTATGTGCAGACCTGAAGTCTGAAAGGTTCTGAATGGTAATGGGTTTGCTTGCTGTTCACCTGCAGGCAAAGTACTCCGGAGAATGTACAGGTATGATTAATACAGACATGGTGTGTGTAGTGTGAAAGTAGGTAATAAATTCCTGCCATTATTATGATGTGTGCAGTGGCATGTTCTTGCTGGTGAAATCTCACAGGTAGTTCTGACTTGCCATATGATTCTACATTTTACTAATACAAAACATAAATACATTTGTAAAAAAAAAATAACAACAGATCTTTAGCTGGGGATTGGGAGTAGGGTTACTGTAATGTTTTTAATTTGATATTACTTCAAAAAATATTCCCCACGTTATTTGACAAAACATTATATATGGGACAAAAGGCATCCCATATGGGACCAACCAGTTTTTTTTTCTTCTGAAATACAGGATGTCCAGCCTAATATAGGACCATTGGAAACCTTATTATATGTTTAAAAGTTAAAGGAATGAGTATATTTTCAGCTAGTCCAAATTAATTTATGTAAACTATACTGTCGGTCTTTCCACCAAGTGTACAGAGTGTCCAAACAGTCTCAGACGCAATATAAACTAGGACACTCAGAGCAGTCATGTTTGTGAAGTTGATTATAGACTTTTTGTTTTCTGATGGAAGGCCTGCGGCAAAACTGGGATCTGTCCATATTCTTTTCCAAACATGCTTGTCCATGCTCAATGCTCCTTATCGCGGTGAAAATCCAGCATAAACCATTGTTTTAGGAAAACTGATCTCTTGCTGAACATGCTAGACGTCTCAGTGATTTCAGAAATGGCTGTGGTGAACATGTGCTCATATCCTGTCACCTCTTTATTCCCAGACTGTTTATAATACCGGGCTTTCAGCTTCAGACATTTGTTTTTCAAGCAGAGATGACTGACTTTAAGCCTAAACAAAAATGCAGATTAGGAATACTGTCATGAATGAAAAAAAAAATCACAGTGCACATTGTGGGAAAAACATCTTTCCACTTTTCAGCTGCCGATACTGGTTATTAATAATTCACAGCTTTGCACATGGACAGGCAGACTGTGTGATTTGGTCACGTCTATGACATAAAAATTGAGATATAAAAGTTTGCCTTAATATATAAAAATGAATATATATATATATATATATATATATATATATACATAGTGAGGTCCATGTTTGGACAACAACCTATTTTTTTCCTGATTTGGCTCAATTTGCACACAATTTTAGATTTGTAATCAAACAATTCATATGTGGTTAAAGTGCACATTCTTGGCGTTTATTTAAGGGTATTTGTATACACATTGGTTTCACCATGTAGAGATTGTAGAAATTATAGCACTTTCTAAACATAGCCCCCTCCCCCATTTCAGGGCACCATACTGTACTTTGTCGCATATTCTTTGCATACAATGACCGCTTGAAGTCTGTGTCACATCACCAGGTGCTGAGTATCTTCTCTAGTGATGCTCTGCTAGGCCTGTACTGCAGCCATCATCAGCTCGTGCTGGCTTCAGGGGGTAGTTGCCTTTTTTTCTCTTCACCACATGAAATGCATGTTCAATTCAATTCAGATTGGATGAATGACTTGGCCAGTTGAGAACTTTCCATTTTTGGGAAAGTAGCCAAAAAATTAAGCTTCCTTGAAACTTCAGGCACTCTTGCGCGGAGGAATTGGTTTTTTTTTTTAAGCCAGTTTCCAGTTTTGGGCTTTGGGCAACTCTTTGTTGCTTTGGCAGTATGTTTGGGATCATGGCTGTATGATAAAGCACCATCCAGTTATTTTGGGGGCATTTGGTAAAATTTCAGCAAATAATATACTTCTGTAGGCTTCAGATTTCCGTCTGCAGCTGCTATCTGCAGTAATATCTCCCATGAAGACAAGTGAGCCAGTACCTGTGACAGCCATACATGCCCAAACCATAACGCCCCACCACCATGTTTCTAGATGAGGGGGGCGGTGTTTCGGATCTTTGGTAATTCCTTTTGGCCTCTACACTTTGCTCTTGCCATCAATGTGAAGTGCATTTTGGTCTCATCTGCCCACAAGACCTTTTTCTTCAGAACTCTTTTAGTTACTTCTTAGAAAACTGTAACCTGGCCATCCTGTGTTTGTGGCTAACTAGTGGTTTGCACCTTGCAGTGTAGCCTCTCTAGTTCTGTTGGTGAAGTCTCTGTGGGCAATAGTCACTGACACATCCACACCTGCCTCCTGAAGAGTGTTTTTGATCTGTTGGACAGGGGTTTTTCATCATTATGGTGAGCATTTTACAGAGCTCGCCAATGCTCTTTTTCTTCTTATTGATGTTTTAAACAGTTGACTTTTGTAAGCCTAAGGTTTGGCTTATGTCTCTGTCTGTGTTTCTTATTTCTCAGCCTCATAAGTGCTTCCTTGACTTTCATTGGCACAACTCGGGTCTTGTTGACAAATGCCAATAACTGACTCCAAAGGCAATAAAAAGTCTAGAATCAAAACTGCATACTGAAAGCTCTGTTATACTTGTACTAAAGAAGCAATTGAACACACCTGACTAATCAGAAACACTTGTGAAGCCATTTGTCCCTAACATTATGGTACCCTGAAATGGGGGGATTATGCATAAAAAGTACCATAGTGTCTACTACAAAACAAGCAGGAGCTGAAGATGGCTGGAGTACAGGCATGGCAGAGCATCACCAGAGAAGATACTCAGCACCTGGTGATGACCATGGGTCACAGGCTATGAGCAGTCATTGCATGCAAAGGAAATGCAACAAAGTACTATACATGACTACTTTCATTTATATAACATTAATATGTCCCTAACTTCATGATGCCCTGAAACGGGAGGCTATGTGTAGTGCTGTAATGTATATATGCCGAAATCAAAATGTATAATGATACCCTTTAATAAAAGCTGAGAATCGAAACTTTAACCACATGTGAACTGCTTGATTACAAATGTAAACGTATGAAGTACAGAACCAGATCAAAAAAAAAAGTCCTTGTTGCAGACATTATGGAGCTCAAATTACATATAGTAAAGTGCCTGTGTCATGAAAACAATTAAAAACTAAATTTTATATAAACTTTTACACTTTTTTAGTTTGGTACATGAAATGTAAACCTTACTTAATTCTTTGGGTGTTATAATAATAATAATAATAATAATAATAATAATAATAATAATAATAATAATAATAATAATAATGACTTTTTATCAGAATACAGACACAGTAAAATGTTCTGTGTTGAATTAGCCCAACTCTGACAGAGTACACATGAACCCTATTGGACTCTGTGACTGGGGACATTCATGTAAACTTAACGAGTGAATAGGTAGTTCATCCAGAGCCTTGTCTACAGTAGCACATTGCCTATGGCAGACACCACAAAGTGTAAAAGTATTCTCATCATCTGAGCTAACGGACCATGGCCTGATATCCTCAAGCTAAAACATTGCCTTATCAAACTCACATTAGGCCGCCATGAAGCATACCACTCTGCTGTTTTGCAGTGTGCATCCTCTGGGTAAGGTTTGTAAATTATTATTTATACAGTGTTGAGTCCTGTCTGAAACTCAGTCAGCAATATTACAAGAAAACCTCTGGCAAGTGAGAAGACTCACGTTTTCTGTTTCTTTCTGTGATGGGGTTATTTGTTTCAAACCTTGTTTTGGGCTTATTTGTACAACAGATTGGGAAAATCAAAAAACACTTAAGAAAATAAACACATAAAACAAGGCAAAGGCATCATTTTTCAGAATAATCCACATAAATTATAGTGATTTGTGTGTGTGTGTGTGTGCGTGCGTGTGTATTTATATAATTAATAAACATATGTATTAATTAACACAAGCAAACGCGTTAATTACAGTAGGCAAGTTTTGCCCTCTGGCTGCCTGATTCTACAGCACATTGACAGTAATGTGACAAAGGTCAAGGTCTTCCTTGTCATTTCATTCATTTCAACCAGCTAGCCCAATGTCCGTAGAGTACCCAAAACATTAGTGATTGTGGTTGTCAAATCCTCCCAAACACTGACCAGAATCCCTTGCATCATTTACTCCGCGATAGTCAGCTCCGCTAGTAAATCTCACTAGTTTCAGTTTAATTCGGTTGAACAGCGATGATTTTATGGTGTTTTATGGCGGCACGTTTTCTTACTTTTTCTGAGTAAGAACTGGAACTTAAATGACTCATCACCTTTTCTTTATCAGACAAAGCAAATTATGTGAACAAAACAATTTTCGTTCTAAGAGACACAGCTCAGTAAATGATGTCGCGTACGCAGATTAGCATTAATATTTGCACCAGTACTTCGAGTCAATATCTGAACAGTGTTTATTGTTACAAGTTTATTGCAACAAAGACTGCGACTGGACAGCACAGTGTATCACACACAGAGGACAACACTGAAGGAAAGCGCTCCTACCTGAGAATTCTTGGAAAGTGATGATATACGTGTAATGTGAAGGCTGAGACATCTCGATGCGCATCTCGCATAGCACGTGCTGCCAGTCGAGAAGGACTCTTCGTGCTTCCTCGCAGAGGTATTCCTGAGGTTGCAGGACGCTGTGATCCACAGAAAAGCTGCCAGGTAAACTATGTAATTACTTGTAAACATTGCGTGGCCGTGATGTGCTATCTCCTTACAGTGGTCGTGCTAGATTGTGTGATGAGTATGCTGGAAGAAAGTAAAGAAACTTCAATAAGCCACTAAGGAGGAGTCAGAATGGCTTGCCATGCGCGATTGGATGAACTCAGCGTGATTGGCGGGTGTGGCACCGCAAACTTACAGGTATGAAAAAAGTATGAAAATGAATATTTTCTTCTCAAATGTCTATGTCAAATACTGAATAGATTTTACCATTTTTAATTTAAAAATGATAAATAAACTCAAACATATCCAATGTCTGGGGCGTTATTGTGTATTATTGTATCTGAAATGCACTTTTTGTATGTCGCTTTGGATAAAAGCGTCTGCCAAATAAATGTAATGTAATGTAAAATGTAATGAATTTTGTGGGGACAGAGGGAACAGAAGTTTGTGTTTATAATGAGGAAGAACAGTCATTGGTCATTGTGGTTATTTATGAGAGAAAATCTAAAGTGCCAAAATGTCAGTCCTGTATATGTATGAGGCATGCCCTGCCAAGGCATTACTTGGTGGATGGCATACCTGACATCCAAATAACCATAAAGCATATTTACTTTAAAGCATGTTTCTAAAGAATGATGGCGTTAACCTTTCAAAATATGTGATGTCATGCATAACTATATTTCTTGCGCATATAAGGACCCTGCTATTTAAAAAATCTTTTGGTTTAAATACACAGTAAAGTGTTCAGTGTTAAATCAACTCTTTCAGAGTACATATTGTCCCTTTTGGACTCACATGTACTCTGTAAGAGTTGAAATAACAGTCATTTTACTGCGTATGTTCTACTTTGGATTTGCGATACATTTTCATTTATACATCACTAGTCATTTGAAGAGAGATAATTCTGAAGTTCATTGTGTGAGTACACAAGTCTGCAAATATGTAAATGTGAGTGAAGCTCAGTGATTAGCATCTGTTACAACTATCCCCACTTACCTATTACAACTAACCCCACAACTGACCTCACTTACCTATTACAACTGACCTCACTTACCTGTAATAATTATTAACCAGAGTCAATTACTACATCGAACTGTCGCTCAGTTATTACATTGAACCGTACCTTGAGTGTTTATAGTCTATGTAAACTTGCTTTTACCCATGACTGTGAAACAATATCATCAGTTTTACTCTAAAACGTAATTTAATATGATTACAAACAAAGAAAGCATATAAAACCTGGTAGTGTTTTGTTGGAGGAATGGAGAAATATGCCACGTGGAACACTTTAATAAAATCCCTACAATTTTTATTTACTTGCAACAGTTGGTATTTTATCAGGAAAGTCCTCCAAAGGTTTATGAGAGGCTCTGTCTTTGCTTTTCCCAGCGTATGTAGCACATTATTGCAATCCATTGCAAGAGAAACATTACAGTGCAATTATGCTTTATTGCTACAGGTTTCAGAAATGGAAGCTTGCTTTCTCAGTACTCTTGGCCAGACTGGGAGATCATCTTAGGCCTATGGCACCGTGTGCCAAATGCTCCAGCTCCAACAGTCCTAATAAAAACTAATCTCTTCATGCATATAGTGTATCTGGGAAAGTTGAGATGGCTCCCACCAGGCTTGTGTGAAGCCTGCTTTTCAGACATTCTCATTTCTGAGGCGCATATTGATATCACATATCAATATTTTCCCATTTGATGTTTTATCACATGCTCTCTGCCACTTTGTGTGGTACCTGCCCAAAGGGACATGCAGATCCTCGTAAAATGTAGACGACAAAACACAAAACGAGTTTGGACAATTCCGGTCTCAGCAGTTAGGGAGACACATTGATGTGGACAGAGTGGCAGTGGTCTCGACGCAAAACCGAGGGGCTTAGCCACTCTGAAGAGGTTTTTTTTTTCCACTGCAAACAAATACTACTTGCAAAAGAAAAACATTCAGCACTCAAAAATGTTTATAGCGTGATGCTGTTTATTGTTAGCTTGTTACATTTTTATCCTTATTTTCAGTTGGAAATATAATGCTCACTAGAAATTGAATATTGAATGGTGGCCTGTATGTCATCTCGGAAAGGTGACAAGCACACTTTTACTGGAACTACTTAACAGCTGTGAATTAAACCAGAGATTCTTGAGATATACAATGTCTATAGTTTATAGAAAAATAATCAACAGCTTTTCGACCAACCAGAATTGAGTATTACATTAAACCATGGTATACATTTAAAGTTGTTCAGTTTCACATGAATTGAGTGACCCTCTTTTGGAAGTTGTGCCTCTGGTTTTTAGCATGTTGCTCTGCCAGCATTTACCTTGTTACATAGGATCATGACCTCAGAACTACATTGGCACTGTTGTATGATTGTTCTTAAAGACATAAGGTATATGTTTGCTTGCAATGCAATGGATGTCTCTCTGAAGTGTTTATTAATCCTTACACTGCAGAAGAAATATATTGTGACTATTACATTTCTTTTGACAGATGTACGCATTCATAATCCTGGCACTGTTATAGTGACTGTGTAGGGATTCTGCTCCTACATATTCAGTAATTCAGCCAACTCATATCCACTGCTGTGGCATGAACACTGATTTTTTTTGTGTTAAGATCGCCTTTCATGTTATGGAAAGTTCATACAATTAAAACACTACTATGCCATGAATTTGTGCCAAGTGACACCTCAACATGATGATCTAGTTCCCAGTATGCCAATATTTGCACTAACAGACTGCAATTATGTCTTTCTGTATTGCTTTTCACCATCAACATATAGGGCCTCTAATCTTTGCAATGCAGATGTCTGTAGCTTTAAAAAAATATACGATATATATAACGAACGGAATGTAACCATGTGTGGGGTCTAATGTCTCCTGCAGTCTAGGGGATCTACATAACTGAAGGATCTCATTGACTGGGAAAAGCCTCTGCCAACAGTCAGCTCAGGCCATAAACTAGGTCAAGGAGCAGGGATGTTTATTTGGGAAAAGTTTAGAATTGATGCTTGCCACCTACTAAATGAAATTATTCATTGCACAGTTTCTACTAGCAACTTGTGTTTACATGTATAAATAAAATTCCACTGTCTTGGTTCAGGTTCAAGAAAAGCATGTGTAGACAGTTATATTTACGCAGTGTGCATTAACTGTTTGAAAGATCAAAGGTCAAATTTAATTCAAGGGAAACAGTATTTTAATCAGTACACACTGGTTAATTTAAAATGACAATACAAATACTTGTTCTGTGTAGTACCCAATGCACTTTTTAAGATGACTATGAAATAATAAAATAAATTGATCATTCTAACCCAAGCCAAGCATATACAGAAGTTCTTGTCAATCATATATACAGCGATGAAAAGGAATGGTTGTTCTAAAACATATTTTTAACAGAACATCACTAGTGAAAATGCTGTATCCCTGTAGCCATTATTGATAAATGACAGACAGCTTTGCAATTTACATGTTTTTTTAGATGATTCTCAGTTCCAGTTTGAAAGCCAAAGCCGAGGTAGTACAGTAACTGCATGCACCTATAATGTATTTATACAAATGAACTAGAAATATGCATTTGAGACAACTAGAATATGACATCTAATCTATGTATCTAGGGTGTGGGATATTCTATAAACTTTTAGGGACATTTTACAAAGCACACTAGACCAGTATATACTGTAGCTAGCTGGGCGAGTACACTAACAATGGGACATGGCTATGGTAACCAGGATGTATGCTGGTTTCCATAGCCATGAACGTGCCATGAATGAAAACTTAATTCTCACATAATGTATAGGGTTATCTTTTTTTCACATTCCCATTCAAAATGGGATACAACATACCTCTTTGGCCTTATTAAACAGAAATCATCTTTTGTTATCAATGTTGACAAATCATTACCTGACATTTCTACTCAGTCTCTCAGCAGAGTTTCAAAAACAAGAAGATTTTGTTATGGTGGTGCTCTACTTTCACCTTGATAAGGGAGTATATGAATGAATGAATGAATGTATACATTACCGAATTAATTTTAATTCACTACCTTGATTATTAGAAGACATTGCACTGTTTCAGTCACTAAGTCAAATGATCAGTCCTCAGTTACAATTACAATCTATCACTCTGTTTTAAGAATATCCAGGCTGTAAAAATACAGAATGCTTAGCTTTATGTACACAGTAACCATAGGCTATATAAAATCATTCCAAGCCTGACCCGTTGTCCCTGCTAAGAAATTTTGGATCCCAGAATAGTAGACTGCCAGAATGTTGTGTAAACTTGCGCAAACTTTCCCAGTGCATAAATTTGTTTGGTTTCCTGAGTGTTCCTGGAACGGTATTCCGTTTTGATTTTCCACTTAACAAAGAATAAGAATTTTGGGTCTTCATTCGCGTTACCTTTATCTCGGAAGTTCTGAAAGTTCACAAAATGTTGACACGTTTCATATATATATCAAATATATTAAAAAGAGAGTGGACCTTCCTTCTGTATTTATTTTCTTTTTCCTTATACAGACCATAGAAAGCAGAGAGGGTAACAGGTAGAGATGGGACTACAGCTGAGACTGTACCACGGCAGGTGGTCAAACCCCTGCCTGCATGGTAGGACTTGCATATTGCTCAAGAGTCAGCTGCCCTACAGACACATCTCACCATATTTTCTGTATTTGAAGTATAACCTTCAGGAAAGTGTGTTTGTATGCATCACGCCTGGAACATTTTTCTGTGATACAACAACACTGTTTGGAACTATAAATATGTTTTAAGTCTCTTGGGGAACACTCTCGTTACCTTTTTAAAAAAAATGTTTTTTAAAAAGACTGAACTATTCCTTTCAAGAAGCTGCAGTTACTACATATGACCACCAGATGGTAATGTTATTGTTTCAAACTAAGTGGCACTGAAATTGTTCTCCCTTTTCAACAATGAATTTAACTTTAACAGTTAACTTAAGTCCAACAAATATTAAATGTACTCTCTCAGAGTGAACTGAACATCAAAAATATATTTCAACACTGAGCATTTAGCCGTGTACATGCAGAGTGGTAATTTGGCAATATTTTGTTCAACGTGAATTTGTACATGTAATAAAATGGCAACTGCAGTACAAAAATGAAGTCATTTCATTAATTCACAGCTGTGAATTGAGAACCATATCTATTAAAGCAGGCTTGTACAGTAATAAAAACCAGAAGAAACGTATTCAGTCATAATACTAGGCGATTTGATTGATAACAGATTCATGATCTATAGTTAATATAAATGAATATTAATATTAATCAGACAAGTGGCAACCATCATTATCTATCTGCATCTTAATTATGCTTAAGTGGAAGCATATTTTTACAATCCACTTAATATTAATCATGTTTTATAATGGACTGACACCAGCTAGCACCGGTTATTAACATCAAGTGAGCAATAAAAGCAGAGGTAGGTCACTGTCGATGGTCTTAATCCTAAATTTTGTGATTAGCAAGCTTCATGGATTTAGTGAGGATGATTACCTTCACCATTACTTTTTATCACTTCTTATTAAATAGTAAGAAGTGATTTCTTCTTTTTTCTCTATAGAGATTGATATAAATGTTATGCTTTTTATTTTTAAAGGAAAGGCCAAAAGTGAATTTGAAACCTATATTTTTCTTGTTTCTTGTTGCAGCAGACCTTCAATCTAAAGTTGACAGTTCAAATTCAAAGTTTATTCACCATTTGGGACTAATCATTGGAATTCTTACATCATTACATAATATGCATACTTAAAAATAAGACGGGGGCAGGCAAGACGTGTAGCGCAGTGTGTAGGGCTGCCATCTCACGTCCATATATGATTCCCTCCACTGTGTGTTTTCTGTCTGCCTTGGCCTTTCTCAGCTGTGGTCCCTTCTCTATCGCTTACCCTCTCTGCTTTCTACCCATCTGAATAAAGCAAAAATAAATACAAAAGGAGGGTGGATTGTCCTGCTCTCTTTTTACAAAAAAATAGATAACTTGGGAGTATACGTGCTCCTTCAGAATAAAAGACTAAAAGGACAGATACAAAAATGAACAAATAAAAGTGTATATATTTTGATGAAAACTGTTCCTGAACCTGCTTTCTGGGGATGTATGGCTCAGATGAACTGAAAACAATTTAAAACCTGGGTGACAAGAGCTCAGGCAATTTTAAGGGCCTTGCCGCAGCCCCTGTGAGAATAAATATCTTCTAATGATGACAAGTCAGTGCCAATTATCTTCTGCCACGTCCCCTCTGAATAGCCTTATGGTTCAAAGCAGCCAGAGTACCGTACCAGACGCTGAGACATCCAGATACTCCACTTTCTAGCGCAATGATAAAAGTTCAAAAGGATTTCGTTTTTCACACTAAACCTTTTAAGTCACCTTAGAAACAGGCTTTGTAAATTCAGTCAAGGGAAACACAAGCAATATGGAGCTGAATATATTAATATGTATTCAAAACATATCTGCGCCGGAAATGAAAGCATGCAATTTGCGTTGATATTTCATCAAAGAACATAGTATGACCTTAGTGTAGTTGATCATTTTCAACAATGAGCTGATGAAGCAAATCTGTGTACCTCTGAAAACAGGCACTGTGTTCCGCTTCCCACGGTGACCTAGAAGAAAGCATCACGACTGCCACGCTGCCAATCCTATTTACCTGCACAGCAGAGTGGGTGAACAAGCACTCCCACGTGGGCCTACCTACTAACATCTCCATGGAAACTTGCAATCTCTCATATTTCAACCGGTGGCAGCACTAAAGAAAACTGCCATGCCTGAATGTGTTTGCATCAAGCGTAATTCCTGTTATCAAAATCCTTCCTTGACATGAGTGTTTCCATCCTACACGCATTTTTGTTGTTGTTGTTGCTGTTGTTGTTGCAGATGTGAGTCATAGAGTTATACTCCACAAATAACCACTAATTAGCTCGAAGTTCATTGATGTGTATAGGCTTTATGCAATGGCAATGTCATCACTTAAGCTAATGTACATAGCATTTTGTCCCTTCTAATAGTGGTTTACAATTAATGACCATGATTTCATAGTACAACCTTTGAATGTTAATTCAACTCTAACAGAGTTTATATAACAGAGTCAACATTAGATAAAAAGTATTGTTACTGTAATGTACTCTGGTTATCAAAAGCTAATGTCAAAACATAAAGCACACACCATTCAGTTGTTGACTCATATATGAGGATGAATAAAGGGATAGTTAACTTTCTGTTGTTTCTTTTGAATATTTCAGCTTTAATCTAAGTTTTTGTATGCATGGACAGTATCTTACTTCACAGGCTGCAGCAATTCTAAACCTCGGTGGTATCCTAGTTAATATTTCAGGTGAAAACCCAGCTACACTTTGGTTGAAAAGTGAAAGTTTTCTAGTGGCCTAGGTCATAGTCAGGCTATATCCGGGTAGAACCTGAGCTATATTGGTGTAATCCTAGTCCATTTACAATAAATGGCCTCTAAACTTTCTTTAGCCTGTTTTCACCCGTTTAGATGTCTAGATTCAGACTATTGGTCAATGGGATCCTACAGCAATGACTGGAACAGCTCCACCATACCTCCAATCAAACTACAGACCTTACATGCCAGTCTGATCTCTCCATTACACAACCTTGAGCCGACTGGCTCTCCCCTAACTGTGTGGTTGCTTCTCAGTCACAATGCCTGTCTGTACTGGCCCCACAGCAGTAAAATGAACTTCCCAAATGCGTCAGGACAGCAGTATCATTGTTAGAACTTCTGAGGCTGACTTAGCAGCACTTAGCACTCCTTCATTTTGAATTAATTTGTATTATGGCTTTTTATGGTTTTAGGTTATATTGTAAATGGTTTTGTGTTTGTCTTCTTAGAGCATGTTATGATGTCACCTTCTGTATTCAGAATCTGTAGATTGGTTTTTGCTTAGCATAGTTAACTTGCATTTGTTAGTGCTTAAGGGATGTTGCATCCTTATTTGCTGATCTGGGAATCCTTTCATTGTAATCAGGTTAATTCTTTTTTTTTGTTTGTTTCTTTAATATTTTAAGTTGCTCTGATTGAAGCTTCTATAATTCATTTATACAATGATTGCCCCAGTTTTATGTGCAATCAAGGACATTTCAGATACTGTACATACATAAGATTCTTATTACCTGTAGGCTTTACAATGGCTAGTACTGAGGAACTTGAGAGCAGGAGCGTATTCTGTATTTACGCTTCTGCCATGTGTATTTTTTAAACAGACATTGAACTATATCACAACAATGCAATTCAATGAGTCAAGTCCCCTTATTTCAAGTCAACTTAAGTATTGTGACAAATGTAATAAATTTAATGACTTGCAAGGTCAATATTTTGTTGCATACCACTATCATTTGATGAATGCATCGAGTATGTGAACATCACTAGGCTGATATGATGTGATGCTTTAAGATGCTCTCCCAAGAATTTACCAGTGCCTTTTTTAGTTGCTGTGATTTGCTGGGGTTTCCAACAGTTTTCTTCTGAGAAAGTTAAAAGCATGTTCAATCGGGATTAAGTCAGGTGACGGACTGGGCAACATCAAATACTTAAACTTTTTTTCCTGATAAGCTCCATCCGGATGAGATGTTGGACGTCAGGTGTCCACATGCTTTTGGCCATGTAGTTTATATTTCTGTACACTTCAGCTGTCATTCTGTCACTACCATCACATGTTAAAGCATCAATAAAGACCACTGAACCAATTACAGATACTGTACAACCAGGCAGGCCCAAGCCATCACATTGAGTCATTGACTCGACTATGCTTGACAGATGAAGTATTGTCCCCCCCTTTCTCCACACTTTTGCCTTTCCATCTCTCTGGTAAAGGTTTATCTTTGCCTTATCGGTCCATAAGATTGTTTCCAAAACTCATCAGGTTCATCTTAATATTTTTTGGCAAATTCCAATTGTGTATTTCTGCTCTTGGTGCTGATGAGAGGTTTACATCTGGACGTGTAGCCTCTGTAATTTGCCTCTCTCAGTCTTCTGCACACAATGTCCTGTGAACGCCCCCCCCCAGCCCCCCCCCCGCCCCCAAATTTATGGAGATCATTAACAATTACTCAAGCTGACAATTCAGAATTGTTTTTTGGCAGCTCTTGTAATCATCCTGTCAACACTTTCTGATGTCCTCCATGGATGGCCTGATCACATGTGATTCCTTAGTCCTCCAGTAGTTAATTTTGTTCTTTATGTCATTCCATACTGCTGACTTGGGAATACACAAACAATTTTAAATAACTTTAATTTATTTTTTCTTTTCTTTCATCCTCACAATAGCTTTCTTGGTTTTCGTTCTCTGGTCCTCATCTGCAGTTTTCTTGTCTTACTTATAAAGCATACTCTAAGAATGCTTCTAAAGGATATATGCCGTGATAATCTGATACTCACAGCTTACAATTTATAAGTACAGTAATCTGGTAAACCTGTATAATTTGACAAAGACAGTTGTTTGTCCCAGCTTGTACTTATGCTGACTTGGGATAGGGACACAGACACACACACACACACAGTCTATATTTACAGTGCAGTCCCTAAGTATTTAGATGGACATAATTGCTGCTGTTTTGGCCATGTACACAAGCACATTTGTTTTCAATGAAACAATGAATATGAGGTAAAAGTGCAGACTGTCAGTTAATAGTATTGCAGCCCTTTTTGTACAAAGTCCCCCCATTTTTGGGCAATATAAGTAATAGGTCAGATTTACATAATCTTACATAAAGTCATCATATTAAGTTCTTGGTTGCAAATCCTTTGCATTTGATGCCTGCGACCCATAGACAACACCAGATGCTAGGTATCTGCCCTGGTGATGCTTTGCTAGGCTTATAATGCAGCCATCTTCCTGTGCTGTGGGGGCTTTTTGCCTTCAGACTTGTGTTCAGCAAGTGAAACCCAGGTCCAGTTGGATTCAGGTTGGGTGATTGGGTAGGCCAGCCAAGTACCTTCCATTTTTTGGTCCTGAAAAACTGATCAGAACCAAACACCATCCAATGTGTTCTGGGGCATTTGGTCAGATCTGAACAAATAAGATTCTTCTGTACACTTCAGAATTCACCCTGCTGCTGCCATCAGCAGTCACATCATCAATAAAGACAAGTGAGCCAGTTCCAGGGGCAGCCATACAAGCCCAAGTCATAACACTACTCTACCTGCACCATGTTTCACAAATGAGGTGGTATGCTTTGGATTGTGAGCAATTTCTTTTGTTCTCCACACTTGCCACTTTTCACCACTTCAGTATAGGCTGTTTCAAACTCTAACCTGGCCATTCTGTTCTTGAGGCTTACCGGTGATTTGTAGCTTGCTGCGAACCCTTGAGGTTAGTGTAGTCTTCTCTTAATGGTAGTCTTTGAAACATCTATGCCTACATCATGGAGAGTGTTCTTCATCTGTTGATATTTATGTTTATATTTATTATAATGGTTGATATTTGGTTTTTCTTCAAAATTGAAAGTATTCCCCAGTTTTCCACTACAGTGGTCTTCTGTGGGCTACCAGGTTGTTTGCTACTGCTGAGCTCATCAATGCATTCTTGGTTCTTAATAATGTACCAAAGAGTTGATTTTCACACACCAAATGTTTTAGCTATGTCCCTGATTTATTCAGATTTTTCAGCCTCATGATGGCCTGCTTTACTGGCTGTGATACTTCCTTTGTCCTCAAGCCGAGAGACAACAGCAACAGATGCCAAATGCAAATCACACACCTAGAATAAACTCTAGACCTTTTGTTATCTTTCTTGTGCTTGAACTCATGATGCCATGACAAACAGTTGAGCAGCCAATTTTTCAATTACTTTTGGTCCCCTAAAGGGGCCCTATGTTTAAAAAGGGCTGTAATTCCTACACAGGTCACTTGATATGGATGTAGGTACTCTCAAATTAAAGTTGACACTGTCTGCACATTGACTTCAAATTCATTCTTTCATTTTAAACCCAGTTTGATGGAGTAAAGAGCCAAAATAACAAATATTCTGTCACTATCCAAATACTTGTGCATATTTTCAGTTTTGTTGTATGTTTTCATATGGCCCAAACAGTTTTTTGTGCGTGATGAAGGATAGTGTAGATATTTGCATACGATTCTGTCTATCTGCTGGCTTAGTAATTGTTGTTATGTGGGAATTTGTGGATTTGTGGTCTAAAGCAAGATAATGCACTTCAAAAACTCCAGAGTAGCTTCCACAGTGATTTTATGCCCCCAGGAAGTACATGTGTATACTATGTAAGTATTCTTCAAAAGATATACTTATTTCCAGTAGGACCTATTTCCTGTTGTGCAACCTGAAATAAAGCATGTATTTATGTTTCTATATTAAATTCATACCTTTTAAACATGAATTTTATAATTGGTTGTAGTGAGATCTGAAAAATGGAAATTCATGTTTAAATGGAACTCTCACTTCCTGTTTACTGCTAATTAAAGACTTTCTGTATAATCATCTATTCAGTAAGTTTGTTCCACCTTTTGTGTACTATAGGAGTGTGGATAGGGCAGTGGATTTGAGACCGAGATTTTAACATTTGGATGGGTACTTATTTAAATAAGACAATGAATCATCCTTGGTCTAACAAAGAGTTAGGAATTAAATACAAATTATTTAAATTGGTCGACTTTCAAAGCAATTTTTTATCCAGATTTTTTAAAAATCTTATGATTGGTCTCGTCACTGCAGCAGGGTAGTTTATATTTTTGACCACATTAAATTATGTTGAGCATGCTGTATTTCTCTGTATCAAAATGTATATGTAGGTCGATGTAGGCTATCTTGTTTTAGTGTTAATGGAAATTCAAGCAATACAAATAAATGTCACAAGTGAACGCAAAGTTGATAATACATTTTTAATACTGTCAATTAAAATTTGCAACAGAGCACCACAATTGGACTTGTAAATTATATAGCACATCTATTGTCCATATGGTGGAAACAATAACAGGTATTTCTATTACTTACATTAACGCTAGTGTAATTCGATCCGTTTGTTTTCGTAAAACTGACCCACTAGGCTATAGGCTAGTATGCAGACTGGAGCATGCATGACATAACAGCCCCACAAAAAAATAAAATAAATACATTTTTATTTTTTAATGTACGCGTCTCCGAAGTGGGGGTAGTCGGGTGGAGGAGAAGGGCAGGACCACAGTACACTGGCTCTGAAAACATTTTCAGCATTGCCTTACAGATACAATATCCGCTTCGGGTGATTGTAGGATACTAGTTCTTTTTTCTTCTTCTTCTTATTCCTGTTGCCTTGCAGTTATGCCTACTTTAAACAGCATACAAGTACACTGTTTAAAGTAAGTATAACGCAAAAACCCCTCAGTAAAATCCAATACGTCGCTGGGCGCCGCAGTGCAGGCAACAGCCACCGCGATTGTGGTGCTTGATGTTTGCACTGAGCCAAACTCGTTCTCGCTCAAAACGAGAGGTCTGTGGAGTCGCGATTCCCCTCCCCCACAGCCACATATTACCATCTCTGCTCTGCTGTCTAGAAAGGTCATGTGACCCTCATCAGTCTCCCAGGGTGGGGGAGGGGAAGCAGATTGAACCTGTTCTTTGTTAAGAGGTCAGTGAGAGCTCCCTGGCAGGAAGGACGTTTACCGTCAACCACCTAGTAGCCGTACAACTACAATATATCCCGCTGCAGTGAGAAGGGAGGGAATAGGAGAGGAATAAAAATACTCGTCGGAAGGGAGACAGGACACTGCTGAACCCTGAGGCTTATCCTACTCTGTCAAATTATACTCCGGATTAAATCTAAAAATATTTGAAAAGTGACTAACAATATCCATTATCACTCTTTTAAGGCTCGGTGTCACGATACAGGGTTCAAGGGGGAGAAACATAAAAACAAAGAGGTTCAGATCCAAAACAGTGGTCAAATTTCATGTTTGAATTCTCTCCGGTATCCTGCACTTAACACATGTCAAAAGCCCTTTTCTCAAAACTGCAGTGGGGCAGACTCATGTACTTCAACACAAGCAAATTGAGGTTTCTAGTGAACATCAGTACCACTGCATTCAAAGAAAGCACAACATTGCAAAAGTGAAGCCATTGAAGAATATACAATACAAAAATACCCAGTTATGTTTAAAGCCTGATAAATGTATTGTGACGTTACGACTCACCAAGCTCTAAGAAACAATACAAAATTCAGTTTAACCTTTGCTGCAAGGTATGTGTGTGTTTGTGTGTGTGTGTGTTTACACGCATAAATGTAAATGTCCTACTTAGTAATAAGACAATATAATGACATCCAGCTCTAATTGTGTCTGCTCCTTCAATGCGGACCGGGAGTTGGCTCATTGAGGGATTACTGAGCATAATGAGAGTAAGTTATACCAGCAACACAAGAATACACAAAGTATTATAGTGACACAAAGCCATAAATATCCCAATAATTACAGTATTTCTGTTAGTTTTATATTCATTTGTACCACAATAACTAAATAAATGAATAAATGGCTCATTACGCACATGTTAAATTCATAATTACAATGTTATTTTTAACACTGTTAATTTGGAGAAGGTAATACAGATTGGTAGGAGTGATTCATCCAACAGCAAATAAATACTTCATCTAAAAAGTTAATTTTATGTGTTTATGGACTATTATAAGACAACCTGATATGTACAGTGAATACTTTTTTGTAGTCTACTAATGGTGCAGCTATTCTAAATACGCCGGTAGGCAGAGGAATGTGTCACACAAATGCAGAGCCGTAATGATGTCAACTTGTTATTTACTTTCCAAATCTGAATGACTGAGCAAGGCGAAAGGAGAATTAATCAACCACAATGTGACCGTACAGGCGAAAAAAACCCGGAGCTCACATAGCACGCGGACAGAGTGGGGGAAGGGAATCTGCACAGAGGCCAGATACAAGGTAATGTTGCATCATGTTAAGACTTAAGTTACTGTAGCTTTTTCTTCAGTGTTTTACAGTCGCGTTTTTCCAGGCTTTGCTGATTGCGAATTGGTGTGTCCATAGTCACATTAATTCGTAATTAATTTACATGTAGATTTGTAATTTTATTTCTCTGAGTAATATTTCAGAAAACTGAAAGGTTGTGTACTTTGTTAATTTTGCTGGTATATTATACTTTTCTATTATTTTAGGCATCATCTATGACCATTAAAAAAAATAAACAAGAGGGCTCATTTGTTCTACACAGAGATCAAGATAATGATAATAGACCTTATTTTTTGCTTTTATAACTTCTGAAGCCCTGTAATGGTGTAGCCTTTTTGGAGATATCAACAGAAACTTAAAGATATATATTTAACACAAAACTTAAAGAGTTGTTGGACTAGAGATACTTATCAAACAATCAATAATCTCTATTTAAAGAATCATATTAAAGTAAGAATATGCATAATCATACAGTGTAATTCACGACAGTGAAACAAAGCACAACGCATATTAGGCAGCCTGCTAGCAGGGTACATTATGAAATCATGTCCTCATTTTTGCCTGCTAATGCGTCTTCTAAAATGGCGTGCTAGCAATAGTGTTTTATTTGCTGTATGGATGCATTTCACTGTGTGAATAAGCAGGTTTAAGGTCAGTTGCTGATTTCTCCATTGTAGGTCACTGACGGTGCGGCTCCTCGCTTTCTTTCAGGCTGCGAGTGTTAGCCGCTGTCTGCTGTACTGTAGCTAGCTACGTACACTGGTACACTGAAAACTCCCCCGAAAATATGTGTACCTTTCGATTTTAGTTTTCCTACCTCCAAACTTTATTACACGCTTGGTCGATCGGTGACATACACCTACCACTAGTTCCCTGTTTTTAAGGATTGCAGGTAAAAAGAGTTACGGGGGAAATAATTAAGAGGTACCGAATGAAATGGGAGAAAAGTAGCTAGTGAGCAGTACATTTACCTAGTGAAGTTGGAGGATATTTCCTTGTGGAACTTAGCTAGCTAGCCAGCATACGCGGTGGCGACCACGCACCAGCATACTTTCTTTGGTCTAGGTAAGTAGAACTCGTACTCGTTCGTTCAAAACCCGTCGGTCTAGGTTGCTGCTAGTTTCACAGCTTGCTATGGTTTTATGTCTTTTATCCCGATTGAATTTACGCCGTGGTTCACAATTCACAAACTACTTTGGACTGTTTGTAGCTATTTAAACAATTGCTAGCTTGTTAGCTAGCTAGCTACCTACTTTTCGTGCATGTGCTGTGTGCTTTCGGAATATCCACGTTGTCATTGTTCTTTGAACGTGTGTTTCGAAACGTTAGAATGATTTAAAGTCAGTGAATGCACGGGGACCATTTGCGTTATCACAGCTTTGTTTTATGATTGAGTGAATTTGTTAGCGTAGCTAGACTGCTTAGTTAAGGAAGCATGTGTCGTTTAGTAACTTATCTAGGCTAGCTAGCTAATGTGGTGCATTTCCCCACGTTCTCCTCTGTTTTACTTACAGAGTTGCCGAGCGGTTTCCTGATATTATCTTTTTATTTTATTTTATAGTATCGCGCACATTGCCCGTGCACATATATCGGAAAGGTGTGGGGGAGGGGATGTGTTTCCACACAGCTCATAGCTAACTGTAGTAGCCAACTACTTTGCTGGTGCCGGCCGGTGTTTGTAAATATGTGTATCAGTTTACGTTTAGTTTATCATCTTAAGAAAATACAACTTTGTAGGACTGTTTTACACACTTCATCGAAAGCTTATTTGATTACCAAGGTTATTGAACACGCACAAAATGTACATCATAGCATTCTGTGAACACATGGTCTACCATCATAGTTGGCATGGGATTGTTACCAGTTATCAGGTTACATTTTTTTAGCAAATTAAAATTGATAGATTTTTTTCATAGAGGAGGATTGTTTAATGGCCAGAATGTTTTAGTGTTTTTAGATGACTTGATCATGCAAGGGGCAGGCTGGTATGGCCCATATGTCATCACCTGTTGGATAGGTGGCAGGTATTGACATTTCTGGTCCTGTATTTTCCAGAACTAGATTCAGACCAGTTTAAAGTTTTAACGTTTAACTTTAAACGTTAAAACAATATTGCGTTTTCTCGTTTTGGGTTCCAGTTCCACTTCACTCTTTGCGTCTGGACTGTTCTGAGGCTATTTTTACAAGAAATTGTCAGTATTGTCACGGTGGTATTGCCAAGAGACTTCGCACATTGCATTGTTAACCTGTCTGAACTGTAAAAGCTGCATTGAAACGATAGCAGTTGATGAAGCCATTTCAAGTGGAAATAAACATTATTGGGATTTTTTCCCCACTCAAAACTGTTGTACAATAATACAAGGAAGTGAATTGTCATCAGTGTGAACGCATAGGTCTACCTTGTATCAAAGAATGGTTTGGACCATTTTGTATTCAGGACATGCTGAAAGATGTGTCTCCTAAAATCCAAGATTGGGTGTAGGATTTCTGTATGTTCTGTTCCTTGGTTGAACACTTCCCCCTGACTGCTGACAAAAGGGTTCTGAAGGCAGTTCTTGGAGTGAGTAAACTCACTAGGTGCCAGATATTACTTGTATTGTTAAGAACTTGCTGTCAGCTTAACTAAAGTAACTATTACAGTTGGGAAGATTATGGATGAATTGGTCTTTTTCCAAGTCTTGGAATCCAATAAGGTAGCCTCTTTGTAAAGTTTACAATTGCAAGATGGTAAAAGGAAGCAACCCAACCATACTAGCCAGCTAATTTGGCCTAGGTCTATTTAATATTAAAATGATTACGTGTACCTTTTCTTCTTTGTAGGCATATACAGGCGGGTGAAAAAATTAAAGACATAAGTAAATAGGGTCAGACATTGTCGTCGAAAGTACACGTTTGATGACCATGATTCTTGTGCATTTGTGTGATCATACTCTTCCTCAGGTGACTGAGAATGTCAATGCAGGGCGTGATCAGACTGTGTCAGCAAGAACACTCTGTCGACAACTACACCGAGAGGGATGTTATAGTTCAGTTTCAGTGCATAAACATCTTATTACAAAGATAAATGCACATTTGAGAGTTCAGTGATGCAAAAACCATAGGCACTGGTCTACAGAGATGTGGAAAAAAAGTGATATGGTTAGATGAGTCATCTTTCACCATATTTTCAACAAGTGGGCGAGTGCATGTGTGGTGTAGGCTACATCAAGAGAAGGGTACATGCCTGATCGATAGACTCCTACAGTGAGGGGTATGCTGATATGCTGTGTGGGTCATTTTCCTGGCATGGTTTGGGTCCACTTGTCCCCTTAGAGGGAAGGGTCAGTGCAAATCATTACAAAGTTAGTGATCACCTTTATCCTATGATGAAATATTTCTATCCTGATGGGTGTGGTCTCTTCCAGGATGACAATGTCCCCATCCACAGGGCACGAGGGGTCACTGAATGGTTTGATGACTATGAAAATTATGTGAATGATATGCAATGGCCTTTGTAGTCACCAGATCTCAACCCAGTTGAACACCTATGGGAAATTTTGGACCAGCGTGTTGGTGCTCTCCACCACCATCATCAAAACAAAAAATGAGGGAATATCTTTTGAGGAATGATGTTCCATCCCTCCAGTAGAGTTCCAGAGACTTGTAGAATTTCTGCCAAGGGGTATTGAAGCTGTTCTGGCAGCTCGTGGTGGCTCAACACCCTACTAAGACAATTTATGTTGGTTTTTCCTTTAATTTTTCACACCTGTACGTAAGAAGGTCTGTGGTTGCAGTGGCAGACTATTCAAATTTTGTTTTTTTATTGTGAGTTTCTTCATATCAGATATAATACCACCTCAAGCATTACTTTCTGTCAGTATTATTGCTGTTCATACACTAATTTGGTATTAAATACAATTCTGTCTGTGTTAGAAACACATACCCACAAACGCCTCCTCTGTAAATCAGAGCTGTACATTCTGAGCAGTGGATGGTTTTGTAAGTGTCCCATTTTTAGGCCAATGAGCACAGATGGTGGTGTCGTTCAGTTGTTTTTTTTTTTGTACAGGGATGTTCAAAAGCCCCGTCTTTGAAGTCAGGTTTGTTTGGTCTGTGAAATCCTGTAAAATGCTTTATCTGTTCTTGTTTTTGTCATCCTTGTTTGGGAAGTCCTTTGACCTTTTAAGTCTACAATGTTTGAAGCCACTGATTCTGATCACTGATCACCACGCTCACAGGCAGCGTCGGGGTCCTTACTCAAAAAAGGATCCCATTACTAATTAGTCGTTACCGTCAACAGTGGTAACTAATTACATTTCAAATTACTTGCTGTGAAAAGTAAGGTGCTGAATTTATTACATTGTTTTAAGCCTCAAAATTTGAACATAGTGAGCTAGGGTGGGTTGTTTGTGAACGCTTTCTTCTTTTTGGCTCTTTTTTGTAAACAAAATGAAATGTGTAGCTGCCATGAAATAATGGTTTGGTGATTTGGTTGTCTCTGTTCATCTCTGACTGGCAGACAGATTTTCTTTTGGTATTACTTATATGTAGGTAATGTGAGAGAAAATTGTTAGGGATGCCAGATTTCTGGCTCAGTTAGACAGCTATACAGATACCATTAAACTTAATGGAAAAAGTGTTCTTTTCAAACAGGACTGTCTGGTTGAACACGAGGAATCTGGCAACCCTAGCTAACATAGGTGGAGTGCTTTTCTTGCGACAACAGCAAAGGAATTATTGTAACAACTTTCTTATTTGAAAAATTAAAACTGTTGACGTAAAGTGAAAAACTGATATGGTGTTAGCATGCCAAGAAAACAAAACTGATTACTGTAATGCATTACTTTGTGAAGTGTCACCACTACACTGTGGAAAAGTTATTTTATTAGAATATTAGAGGTTTGATTAGACAGAGTGTATCCCTGCATGATGTTCTTTGAGAGCGTGTTCATAATTCTGTGTGAATGTGTGAGATGAGTGGCAGAATTAAAACTCTACACACAGTAGACAGATATAGTAGTTTAAAATAAAGCCTGATTGATCAACATTCCAAGTTTCTTTTTTTAATCTAGGTAGAAATGGCAATCAAAAGGATATCCAGTATAAGCATGTAAATGGATGGTTCAGTGGCGCTCCATACAGCTGAGGCTTGAACCCTAGTTGGTAAACTTCACTACTGTGGAAACTAGAAAAGCTGCAAATTTCCCATAGTTCCTGAGTGGCTCAGTCGTGTAACATTTCTCAGGAGTGCAACATGAGTGTTTACTCAGCACAACCATGGTAGTTCCCCTCTTTATTTTTGGTTTGTAATGCCGATTCTGGGCTCATTATATTTTCAGATAATAGACAGATTTTAGGATTAAATGCATTCACATAGCACAGAAATTCATGGCTGTACCCTGCACTCCCTCTTGGCCCGTGCCCACGTATAGCCTAGGTGGAGGCACGAATGTTCAGGTCTTTGTGGGTTTCTGTCAATCAGCCGACAATTTGGGCATGTGACACTTTAGCCAATCAGTTACTTAAATTGGACACTTCAGTGCAGAAATGCACCAAAACCAGCAGGCTTTTTGAGCGTCCAAGACTGGAGTCTGACACCCCTGGTGATGTGGTGACTTTGTTCTGTAATGGATATTCACTTCAGAGTTCCCCTCTGATAGGTAGCCCGGTAAACGGACTCGTCTGACAGGTGTAGCAACGGAAATGCCAAAAATTTAGGCTACATTTAATAGCGTAGCGTTTGTTTTCTTTGGCTTTTTAATATATAGGACCTAACTATTCAAAATTATGATTTGGATTCCGGAAAGTCTTTAGTGGTCTTCCCTCCTCCCCTGTGTCGAGAAGCCTGAAGATGAAAGTGGGTGGGGGCGCGTTTTCAGTTGAAGTGTTTTTTTGTTTTGACATTTTAGTTCATATTTAGTTCATGTTAAGCTGTGAATGGAGGTTGAAATAGCAGAATTCAAAGCTGAGCGATAATCCCCTCACATTCAAATTATTGTGGCACATAGTCTATATGCACACCCTTGAGACTGAAACAAAGACAAGGTCTATCCCGTATGCCAGTTTGGCTCAGACATTGCGGTGCCTCAGGTTGATACCTGACCTTCGGGACAGTTTTTGGCGCCCTGTTCTGGCAGTGTTCATACTTGGCCACATGAAAATGTGGAAGGGCCCTCTTCCATTTCTTCCCGGCTCCCAGCTGGCCTATTATTAACAATCAGGCTTTTATAGTCACTAGTGAGTATGCTGCTTCTCAATCCAAATGGCCTCTTTTTCGGAATATCCGTTCATTATTATTTTTTGTATGTTTTGGGCCATGGGTGGTCTTCAGAGCCTGTGGTTCTGGGGTGTGTTCCGTAAACATTTTCATCAGAGTTGTTTGTTGGGCTAATATTTGTTTAAAGTAGAACGGAGGGAACATGGCTCGCTCCCCACGAGTGGTTAGCAGTTCACATGGGCAGCTTGCCAGCTGGCAGTTGGATATCATATTCAGAACGTACACACATGTAAACACGTGCGGGCTTATTCAAGCTAAGAGCTTGTATGATATTTGTGGTTTTTCAGTGGATCTGCTCTTTGTAATGCGCAGCTGTTTTGTGACCTTATTGCTGCTTTCTGAGCAGGAAGGATTTTAAAATCCAACTGGACTTCAACATCTCTACCCTCACGGAGGTGTGTTAAGTGCATGCAGGGTTCTATGGTAAGCTTTTTGCCCGGGAGCATTGATCTGGAACTCACAGGAGCTCACAGCAAAATGGAGAACACAAACTAGGCCTATATGTGCAATTTTTTCCTATGACCTAAACATGTTCAAAATGGCCAGTAGCCTAATTAAAGTCAAAATGAAATGAAATAATTCAAGTTTTATTCAACAAAACAACAGTTCTTTTAACAATGCTGTATTCAGTGCTCAAGTTATCAGTGCATAGCAGGGGGTTCCCAAACTTTTTCATCCAAAATGGATTTCCTCCTCACGTGTACCAGTGTTTGTTTTCTTCCGTGGGGGGTTTTCCCTCGTATTCCGCTGGACGAAAATGGCTTTTAATGTTCTTAGTTTACAGAAAAGCATCTCAATCTACTGTTGATGAGCGGTATCACACTAAAGTTGGATGACAAATTATAAAACATTTGACATGCACACATATTACCTTCTGAGAAGGTTACTTTGTGGACATGTCTTATTAATACAGAGGAGGCTGATTCTATTCACTGGGACTCACCAGAGCAAGCTCATATTTATTTTGTAGCCCGTAGTGGCATGGAGAAGACCATGCAAGTTCAGGGTTTTCCCTGGCTCAGAAAGAGGCTTGTGGTGCCTAATACCAATGTTAATGCACATAGGATATGATGCTCGTTATCCCCTTCTGTAGAACTCTCCTTTTTTAATACTAGCCCAAACAAGACATACCCAGAATAAAATAGTTACTATTCATTAATCATATCGACAACAGGCATAAACCTGGTCTCCACCAAAAATGAGCATTCTCATTGTTTTTTCTAAGCTAGATATGTCTAGTCGGGTTCCCAAAAAGGCCATTTGTAGACTCCAAAAAGATATTTGGTAACCAAGTGAAACAACTGATAAAAATGATAATTCCTTCAAAGAATTTCTAAGTAAACAATGGGCACTATTGTTGTTTCTCAGAGAGCACATTTTTGGGAATAAGAACTACTATGGATTTTGCTTGTTGTGGATCCTTGCTGTCATAAGAATAGCCTACCTACTGTATCGTGATTTGTGTTGTCAGGATTTCCAAAACGCATAGGTGAGGGCCTCCCAAGCTTGTTCCGCTTTCCAACATTGCAAAATGAGTAGCCTAACTGTTGTTGCTGAAACATTTGCATTGTAAAATAGTTAATAGAGATGGAACCCTGAGTTTTAACACTTTTAAACATTAGCCTATATTGTGTGACCAGATTGATAGAAAATTTCACCCTTTTAAAAAAAATCTGTAATGACAGCAAATACACCCACGCTGGTGTGACTTAAAGGATTAAAAAATGAAACTAGCCCTATATATGGGCCAAATTTTTAAAGTGTTTCTTTGATTAAAAAAAAAATCATAAATTGTACGCTTCTTGTTGTCTATACTTGTAGGCTATACGTTGGCATGCTTCACCTGCCAAACATCACCCACAACAAAATTTTAAGGGCTACAAAATGGATGTCCAGCACTCTAAAACATCTGTTCGGTGCTCTGAACAGCTGGTTTGGCAGGTTTGGCATCCGTTGCCATGCCGACTCTGCTTCACACCACAATTTGCTGTTGCGCCCATCTGAAATAGACTTTTATTTAAATGCAGTTTTCCAACAGATTCAAATTCAATTTTCTAATTTTTCTATATGTGGCTTGAATTTCATTTAGGCTGCCTGCTCATGACTTTAAAAGCAGAGGACGCCCTGAATTTAATGAATTGAATATCCAAAGAGTTCAGTGCAGAACAGGTCCACATGTCATCTCGCACCAGTATCCCTGAATTCAAAGTGTAGACTAATTCACATAAAAAAAGTAGGAGCAAATGCAAACATGGGTGTTTTGTTAACAAGTTATGCTATTTGATTAGTATATACAGAAACTGTTCCAGGTATCAGAACATCTTCTGTATCGGATGCAGCAGAACCCAGATATTTGAGAGATTTTGATATTTGCGGTATATGTTTGCTTTTCATTGTTGTTGTTCATTTGTTCTTATAATTGATCTTATAATTGACAGTGCAGTTGCATTTTAAAACATGTTTTTCATTAAGATGCTGAAAGCCTTAAAATCTGAGTTTAAAAGCAGGTTCGACTTCAGAAAGTGTCATTAAATTGACAGTTGTTAAATTAAGAATTTGCACTTTGTAAATCAAGCCAACTTTACAGTATCCTGTTTTTTCTTTTTTTCTGTCCTTCAGCAGTCGTATATCAGAGGCTGCTTTTGCTCCTCCGGAATTAATTTATCGAGGTCATAGTAGCTGATCTCTTGACCTCGCCCATGGTGCGCAGGAGACAGGAAGGGAGAGGAAGTGAAATATGTGATGAAAGAGGTAGGAAGTGGATCGGGAGGGGTGTGTGAGCCAAGGTGGTATGCCTCGGTCATCCAGTGTAGGATCAGTCTGCGTTTATTGTGGGATAAAATCTCCTCTGCCTGTTGTGTTGGTACAGCTTGCCCTAAACCCATGTATTTGAGTTAGTAGGTCAGTATTTTCAAACAGCCGCATTCATATTCCAACAATGTAAGGCCTTTCATTGAAAATGCTGTTTGCAATTAGGGTAAAAATCTTATTGAAATATCCTTTTTTGTGCTGTAGATTTGGCCGTAAGCTTCAGAAAAGGAGTCCGTTGCTCATAAACTGTTATTTACTATAATTTATTAGGTGCCATAAAGTATTAAAACCAAGCTTATCTAGAGCAAGGATCATGTTAGAAACGGCTTAACATTGTTCTTCTGTAATTAGCCAGGTCTATGCATGTATTTGACAGTTGAAATTGTTCTATTGTAGTCTGACTTATCCAAGCCTCTACTGGTTTCCAAGCCCTTAGTTTTACAATAAGGGCAGCGGCTGCTAAGCTAAGGGTGTTCACACAGGTGATAGTACGGTGCTCCCACACGATTCCACCCACCGTTAAACCACATCCTTTGACGACTGGAAACCACTGTATTTCCACACAGCTCTGTCGCTCCCTGAGCCGGTCAAATGTTCACGAATGCATTATTTAAACCCTTATTGTTCCTGCTGCACAAATAGACAAACAATAAGGGAAAATGGCACCTTGTACACGCTTAAACCGAACATCGGCAGAAAATAAACACGTTTGCATTGTCAGCAAGAGACTCTGTGAGGACGCCAGGTACGAAAACTGCAAGTGAGTGATTTTTTTCACTTTGAACTTGAGACACAAGTGGCTTAACTTTGAAGGTCTCGATGAAAAGAAGCAGCGTGTCTCAAATAATTTTGATGTGGAAAAAGCCTTGTTTTTGTGCCGTCTGCTGTCCGCCAAATACATGTTCCAGTAGCCTACAAAGTGTTGAGAGGCCGGTGAAATAACGAGAACCCGTTTTGCTCGAACAAACTGTTCAGTGTTACAGTGACGCCATTAGGTGTGTATGTTGGCAGCAACAACAACAAAAGAAGAAGGTTGGCAAGACTATTACAGTATATTTATATTCTAGAACGATATTGTGTACAGCAGTTAAATGCAATAATAAAATTTTATTAAAACTTGTGCAGCATCATTATTCACACGAGCAAGCTTTTCCCCCCTACCCTCATTTTATCACCACTCTCTCTTTCACTGACTTTAACCCTTGGTTTTTAACTGCCGCTATAACGAGGGGACTCTGTACATGTAGGCTACCTTGCATTTCTATTAATGACCATAGATGGTTGAGATACAGTACTACTCTGAATTCATATTATATTTTAGCCAGTTTTGTGCAACTCTGTTTGACTCCTTTGTGTATTGATGGAGCTTCCGGGTAGCAACTAGAACTTTGATTAATTCCCTGGAAAACATTTAAACCGATGCACTATTTTCAGTTACCGTTGCTAGCACAAAAACGGTATCACTAAATACATTCTTTTATGACCTCTTTAGTCAGTCTGGAAGCCTGCCCAAGGCTGTCTTTCAAAGCTAGAACATGATTTTGCATTTTATTTATTTATTTATTTATTTATTTATTTATTTATTTATTTATTTATTTATTTATTTATTTATTTATTTTATTTAATTGTTTTGTAGTTCTTGAAATGGTTTTGATTGAATGGGAAATTGCAGACATGAACATGGGTCTGGTTAAGGGACGTTGGGTTCTGACATGTTTGACATTTTAGGAGTGGTATGTTTTTGGTAACTGTGCCTTATTTCCTCAGTCTGTTTCCGACTGAGTCCAAGTAGCACCGTTGATGGAGTTGTGTGTAGGTGGTTCGTCATGAAACGGTGCTTTGGCAGGATGTTATTTGAAGTTGAGGGGTTGAGTAGTTGTGCTGTGTAACAAGATTCAGGAAAAAAGGTTATTTCTCCCGAAGACAGTTTGAGATCATAGAGTCCATCTGCAGCCAAATGATGTGGGCGGGCCTATAGTCCTCACAGTTGAACATTTTTATGTGAATTGTTTTATTACATTTACTACAAATCGCAGTAATGTTAAGGCTTAAAAAGCCCATATACGAGCTAAACAATATTTTTTGAATAGTCCCACTGGACATAGGCTACATTACTTACTACAGTCAAGGTGCATTACAGTTGTGTAATAGGACATCTTCAGAGCTATGTTTAGGTATACCTATGAAACAAACCTGTTTTTCAGTTCTTATCCTCAAGGTGTCACTGTAAGCAGTCTAATTACTGTAATCTGTCATAAGCAGTAAGCGGGCAAATTATATAGGCCTAATTAAGGACCAGTTAAAGAGTTTGAGGTCAGAAGGGTGCAAGTCGTTAATTGAATGATTAATTGAGATGATTAAGACACCCTGGTGTTGTGTAGCATGGCTTCAGAAAGTCGCATGTTAACCTCTCGGTATTAGAAAAGGGAACTACAGGTTAAACAGTTGAGGAAAACTTATGGCCCTAGTCGTAACACTGATGCTTGGGTCCTGAGAACAAAAAAAGATTCTCTGAAATGCCAGCAAAGGTGTTAAATATTAAGTTGAAAGATTAGGAAAGGTTGGTTGAAAGGTTACCCATATTATAGCTGATACAAGTTAATGGAAGTGTGCCTCAGTGGTTCATAAGAACGTGTGTAAATATAATGATGAGGACTGTCCATGTGGCCCGACAGCTGGTGTGCTTTTTGTATCTACCAGTCATCCAGCCCAAATGGCTGGTCAGTTGTATACACCAATCTGGTTCACTCAGACAGCGGAACACAGCTAAGTGTCCGCAAAAACAGTTTTCAGTTTTTAGCTTATTAATAAATCAGGATCCCACGGCCCTTGACAATCCTTGAAAGTTTGTGAATTTGAGGGAAAAAATATATAAAAGGCCTTGATAGTTCTTGAAAATGGACATGGTCCTTGAAAGTGCTTGAATCTGCAATAGAGTATTTTACATAGCCTAAGTGGAAATTGAAATTATTGACTTGTAGTTCAAGTCTATAGCATATTCTGAATATGTGAGAGCGCTCAAGGTCTCAAATGCATTCTTGGTCCCATGAGGTTGTCTGTGTACCTTAAAATGAGCTTCATTTTTGTTCACGACACTTATGATCTTTAACCTAAAGTCTAGAGAGTATTCAGTACTGTGTCAAGTCTTGGCCTGAATATCTTGGCCGGTCTCTCCATTACCAACATGCCCCGGCAGGCTATTCCTCGCATTGACGGCTCTCTGTGTAGAAAAATAAAGTAGCCCACTTCCTGATGTCTGTGTGGAATTTACATTTACCTATTTTCCACCTATGCCTCCTGAGTAGATAGAGTAATAACTAATGCTGATAGCGTAAAATTGGAGACCGGCCCACGCCTGACTGGAAGTGCATGCTGGGAAAGTAGGCGAAAGGGGATTGGTGGGAGGACTTTGAGTTACTTGAACGTGTGGCAGATGGGGAAAATGTGGCCAGTGTGACCGTCTCCGGGTTCTTATGTCACACTGACACAGCCGTGGATCATTAGTTTATCACTGTGTTTATTCGTGCTGTGGAGTTTTGCCGATGCGTCTTGCGTGAGAAAAGTATGTTCCTTAAATTAGTAAGTCGAGGTCACGAGGAAAGCAGCTGGTTGTGGCAAAGAAGTAGATGACAGGGGAGTGGTAGATTTTTTTCCTTTTCTTTTCTTTCCCCCCCTTCCTTTTTTCCCCCCTAGGTTCTGCATGCCAGAAAAGATGGGTAGTGGTAGTGATTCATATGGTGCTCTTTGTGAATCCTCTGAGATTACTTTAGGAGCAGGGTTACCCCGTTTCTGGAAGTTGAGCTTGTTTTTTTTATTTTTATTCACGAGTTTCCTCATTTTGGTTGCAAACATGGATGTGCTGACAGGATCAAAACAAACAAACTGGAACTAAAATGTGTGATGGCACGCGTTGGCTGATTTTCAGCAACACGCATCCTGGGGAATGCTTTACATTAGATGAAACACTGCCTTATTTCCACAATGTAATGCAGAGAATCTTTGACACTGGTGTGTTGACAGGCAGTTGTATGATAATGAACCCCCCTGTATTGTATCAATTTGTATTCCTGCTTATTACAAATAACCACATCATCTTTGTTTGCTGTGTGGGCAGAGAATTTGGTACGAGAAAACTGGGGGAATTAGAAAGTTGATTGTGTTTCTCAAAAACCAATCATTTGCATTTAGGCTATGTGTAATCACTCAGAAAATACACCTCGCTTAAAACAGACTGAAATGAAAATGAGGTATTCTCAGAATTGTGGAGATAAATAGAAAAAAAGCATGAAAAAGTAGCATGTCGGCGAAATAAATGGCAGTAAATGACAGCAGCAGTAAAATGGACCACATCGGTTCCATACTGGGCCTGCGGTTGAGTTCGAATAAGGTGTGAACACGGGGGCTAAAATGGGGGCTGGTCACTGGCAGGGGAGAAGAGGAGAAAGGGAGCTCAGGACACTGCTTCTCTTTTGAATGAATCGGTTAAAGATGGCTGGGAATTTGTGTAGAGCTCACTGAAGCGCTGGAGCGAATGAGAAATCAGCAGCGTGTCTCTCTTCCCGCCCGAGGGACTGGGTGTTTAGATACACACAACCCAAATGGCGTGTGATGGATTAAAATCACAAGGTCCGCTCCAGAGACCGTAATTGGCCTTGAAAGCGTTCCTGTCAGCGTCTGAGAATAGATTTGTTCTCGGTCCGTCTGCCGCAGGTTTTGGGAGAATATCCGCAATTAATGCTTGGAGTACGCTATGCTAGCGCGCATAAAGTAGCGTCTTCGATTCCCGATTGCCCTTGCAAAAGTCCCAATCCGACCACCTAGACCAAATGCTGCCCACTGCTCCCAAGGATCTGAATCCGGCAGAAAATATTTAAATAAAATTGAGAAGTGGATGTTGCCCGTCAGGTCCTGTGAGGCTATCCTGTGTGCAGTCAGACAAAATGACACTTGTGTGTAACTGCCGTGGGTAATCCTTACTCATCAACCAAGGAGATCATATCTGACTGTGGTCTTGGGTTACCTGACTGGTGCAGTTAGAATCGTGCTACAGAGCTAAGCATAGGCAGCCTGTGAACATTCCTGCCTTTACACTGTACATTTTTTTTAGCCAGCTTGAGTGAAATGTGGTATATAACAACATAATAATAATAATAGTAATAATAATGAAGTGTTGACAATGAAATGGTTTTATATATAGAAATTGTTATATAGGCTAAAAGTACAAAAATGTAAGAAATTAAAAAGATACCAGTTTTTCCCCATTCACATCATTTGAAAATTACTCTGTTAATTTTCCTTGTATGCTTCATTGACAACTATGTAATGCAGTAGTTCCAAAACCTGTTCCTGGAGATCTACCATCCTGTAGGTAGATTTCATTTTAACCCTAATTTGGCACACCTGATTGTATAGAAGTGTAAGTGTCCATTGGCCTTACTTGATATAGGCTAAGCGCTTTCATCATCTTGTATAGCCTATTTGAATGCGTCCAAGTTGGTCAGAATGAGTTTTTGTCTGTATGGTGAGTAAAATGTTGTATCACTGTGCAAGAAAGAACAAGCTAATGGTCGCACAGCAGTGAATGTTCTAGCAGTAATGGGTTCTGGTGGTGCACGTTTTCCTGGCATGGTTTCAGTACACTCATACCCTTGGAAGGCAAGGTCAATGTCAGTTCTTACTCTGTGATACTGAGCTAGCACCTTCACTCGGTGTTAAAGCATTTCATTCCTGCTGAGGAGGGGTGGCTTTCCATATTACCCCACCCCCACCCACAATCTAAGTAATCACCAAGTGGCTTGAGAAGCATGGTATTAACATTTTTCGTATATCACTCAATTTAGTGATGGGATGTTCTCTAATAACACGAGATGGTATTTTTTTAAGTGCAAGTTGGTAAGGGCGAGTCGTGGAAGAGTGCTGCTGGATTTCCGTGGAATTCCAGGCGCGAGGAGACTCTCTATGCAATAACGCACATAAGCTGTATTGGCCACATTTGGAGGCCCGACCCTATTTAGTTACATTCATTTTTTTTTTTTTAAACACTACCTATATGTTGGCAAAACAAACAGAAATGTGACCAGTCTGTTGTAACTAATTGAGAACTGCCATGGTTGGCATGTCACAGCTGTACTTCTGTGTGATTTCCACACATTTGCAAAAGCTCTGTGTCACATCCGAGGAGTCGAGGGAAAACAAGATCTCCATTTTGGGGCAGATTATTTTAGCAGTTACATCTGCGGTCACAGAGGGCTTTATTTGTTATATACCTTTGAGAAGCAGGTAGTCGCCATTGTGTGGCAGTGAAGGTGGAGGTTGTTCCCATGCATCTTTACCGCAGCAGACTCGCATGATGTCACGATGGTGTATTTGCCATTCTCTCCTTTTTTTTATCTGTTCATGACACCATGCAGTTGACAGCTTTTACTGAGATCACTTCCCTAATCAATCATAACAAGAATAACTGTTAATATATGTGCTACCCAGGGCTCCTGCTAGCCAGTGGCGTGAGTATTGATCGCCCTGGAAACTGGGATTGGCTGTCACGCCCCCCAGCCCCACTACTTCGCCCCCTGGACTCCTGCCCACATTTCTTAATGCTAAATGAGTCATCAAACACTGCGGATAAGAAATGGCAGTGCGGGGTTACCTGTGGTTATCTCTCTGTCTTTTTCTCTCGCTTGCTAGCTCTCTCTCTCTCTCGCTCTCTCTGTCTGTCTCTCACCCCTGTCCCCTCCCCCCACTGCTGGGACTGCAGCCGTTCCTGGGGCTTCAAAGGCGGGCTTTACTGAGCAGAGCAGTTCAGGAGAAAATGGCTGCTGTTTCCAAGCCTTGTTTGTGCATCTGTCAGGAGATGACTGCTCAGGAGAAAATGGGGTCTTCCGCATGTCAAGACGGAATGAATTTTCCCCCCAGCTCTTTAAGTGTATTTTTTCACTTTTGTGTCCCTTTCTCAACATCTGTTTAAAACAAAAAAGTATATAGGCCTATATATATATATATATATGTGTGTATGTATACACAGCACCCTGTAAAAGTATGGTAACAGTAGCATGAAATTATTTTTGCTGTATAGGCTACTTTAAAGCCCTTGATTTGAGATCAAAAAAATAATGTGAGACAGAAGTGCAGACAATCAGCTTTTATTTAATGTTTTACCATTTTACAGAAATGGCTATTTTTGTGTTGAGACCCCCCATTTTCAGCTGTGCAAAATTGAGTTAACGGATCAGTGACAGGTGTTAACCGTTGCTCAGGTGTTTCCTTTTGCATGGATGGTTCACACAAGAGAGCAGTGAGTTTTTAATCTTGGTTTTAGCCTTCGTTTTCATTTGTGGAGATCGTATTTGGAGTTAGAAGGCATAAACCGTAATGAAGACCAGAGAAGTAATTATGTCTGGAAAAGCAACTGAGAGACCAGAAGAATTCATAATAAATAATAGCACAGAAACTGAGTATATCAAGTACAGCAGTCTTGAAAATGTGTAGGCCTATAGCAAAGTAAGAAATTCCATTCTGCCATCTACACACTGTATATCAGTGGACGTGTTAATGCAGAAAAAAAAAATGCAAGAAAAAAATTACACTGCGTTATGTGGTCCTTTTATTAAAGGTTACAACGGGTGATGACCCAGACCACAAAATAATTACTCCTCTTTCTTTGAGCTAGTCATCTTTCAGTGTCTGACATTGGTGTTGTTTATTGATCATAATATTTACACAGCCATTTTAGCATTGCAAGATTCAAAGAGAAAGCGCACAATTTGAACGAAAGGTCATAAACAAGATGTCACACCCTAGCTAGCTTGGTCTGCATGAGTAAATTAAAATCTCTCCTAAGGTTTTTTAATATTATTAGCCTGTGTGGCAAAAATTAGGCTGGTTTTGATCAAATTAAGAAAAAGTTATTTGTAGCATATTTTATCCTGCCAATCCCACTTTTTCATTCCGCTTATGTTACCAGTGTCATAATAAAATTATGAATGACATAGGCCTACATTTATTGTGTTACTATTGCGAGTTGGCATATTAGGGAAAAATTGTTATTTTTATCAGAACGCAAGTGAATTAGTATAAAACACAGACTTCGAAATGCCCTGCGTCGCATGCATGCATGCACACTGAGAACTGTACCCACCCTTCCCCCAGTTTGCTGCATATTTTTCATGGATTGCTATTCAAATTATAATCTGTTACAGGGTTGCTTTGCAAACCAAAGAACAAAGTTATTTCCATCCATGGCAACCTGTGATTCGATTGAGATATCTGTCAAAATATGCTCCCACTCGCTCAGCTGAAAAGCTGCCAGGGACCTACTATAGAATGGTAAATATAACTAAAGGGCCCTTTCAGCATTCCCCGCTTTTGTGAAATGTGTCATTTTAAATCTGAAAGTGGATGTATAATTGCACTGTATAATGTATAATTGCAATCCAAATTTGTGGATTGGTGTTATTGTTTGATCATAAGGTGTGCTCTAGTTCTGTTCAAGCCCCTCTGTGCTGATCTCTTTCTTTCCGTCTTGGCGTGACAGGGTAATCGGGCTGTCTTGCGGTCCCACACCACAAACCGTCCAGTTCTATTAATGGAGCAGCCTGGCCAGCAAAAATATCCTCTTGTGTTTGAGATTTTATCTCTTATGGGCCTGTGTAGTTTCATGATCAGAGCATTACGATGCCAGTAGTCTCATTATTGCACTCCTGAGGCTGAATGTGAGGGGATATTTATATCTGAGTTGCTATACTGCTCTAAATTCTCTTTTTTTCCATCAGTAATTTACATAAGACAGTAACAAGGGATGATTTTGCAGTCCCAGCTGTCTTGCATCCCTGTAGGAGTCACTTTAAAAAGGTCCCACAATTTGGGGGTGGCTACGAGGTCACAACTAAATATACTGTGTCACCATCTCATGTCGTAGGTTGGGCTGACAGAGCCCCCGAGGTCTCAGAAAGAGTCAGCGAAGAGCGAGTTGTGTAGATCTGCCGAGCTTCTTTAACCTTTTCAAATGCCACGGTAAAAAAGATTTGATGTGTGCGTGCATACGCTCTGTTAATCTGGTCGAACATGGGCTTTAACCCTTAAATGGTCTGCTTGGCCAAGCGGTATCATTGTGTGTGTGTGTGTGTCCGTCCGTGTCTGTGTTTGTCTGGTGTGGCAGTGAAACGGTTAAGTGAGGAGAGCTTAGAGAAGTAAACCTAGGGTGGCACATTTGCAAAGAAAAACAAAAGACCTTTAAGGGGGAAATACTACTGGCAGAAAAATGAGTTCCATTGTGTTTGCTTACATATGTTGCCTAATTTTCCGTTAAGTACAACATGAGAGTAGATGTGTGAATTGGCTCACTGGTAATTGTTAGGCTAAATCTGGCTAATGGTTAGCTTGTTGCTTGTCAGCCTTTATCAGATCATCTTTTGTTGTCTTAAAGCATCAATTTATTACTGTGTCAATTTAGGGCACAGATCTATTGATCTCAAAGGTGTAGGGTTTCCTACAGCCATGTTTGGTCTTTTGGTGAATGTTGTAAAAATGGAGAAACTATAGTTTGTTTTTTAATTAAGTGAGGATGTGTGCAATGGCTTTGCAGATGACTATCTCATGTTACGCTGAGCTGCTATTTCATACCACAAACTCTGGAGCTCTCTTGCTAGTTTGTTAGTTACCCATCCCATGTACTTATTGGATATTATTAATTTAGTTAAAAGTTAGTTTAGTTGTAATAGGCTACTAGTTTAAAAGAAAATTCTGAAAGCATTCCCACTGCTGTCAATCTGACTTATCGATGATTTATTAATGAGGACAGTGTTGTGGGTGAGTGGTTATGTTCTCATTAATATGTCTGGTTACCTTAGTTATACTACTGATCTATCTGGCTAATTAGTATTGATTACTCCCTGGAGGCAGAAAGCATTGGCAGAAGTCAACTTCTGCTTTGTTTATTCTTTGTGTAATTAAGAAGCTAACTCCAGCTTCTCAGTTGATACACACATTTTGTAGCGGGGTTTGTTTTTTAATTTTTATTTTATACACCAATACTTTTTAAGCCTACTTTCAAAATTGTTCACTGTATTCACTGAAATTGTTTCTACACCAACAGAAAACACTTGAGTGTACAAAGTGTAACATTCACAAAATCATTTGTGTGTGACATCTTTCATCTTGACAAATTGCCTAAACTAAATACAACAGAAAACCCTGACATGTTTGGTTTAAGTAACTATTTCAGTTGGGTGATTTGAGGTTTTAACTGCTTATTATCTTAGTATAATCACACTGGCTCTGCCTCCACTGTGTTGGTTCACTCTTTCCTGTGGTAATAATGGTGAAGAGCCACAGTTTGACATTGATTGATTGTATTTTCTTCACTTGTTCTTCACTAGCTTTTTCATTTAGCCTAAGTCCAGAGTGATTTTGAATTGGGACTTTGAAAAAAAATTTTCTCTCCCCCGTTTATAGTCATTGAACAGGGACTCTATTTTTTAGAATCCCTAAACATTTTCTGCTGCCAAGTTTGCATTTAATTTAATTTCCCTTTATGTGCAGTGTTGTATCCTTGTGGAACAGTGCAGATAGGCAGATATGGAGGCAGAAAGGTTGCTTCTTTTGCTGCATGCATACAGGTAGCCTATATAAGGTGTTGCCCGTGCTCTGTAGGAAACACTAGTTGGTTTCTTGACAGGTCAATATGTAGCCATGCCCATACACCCACACATTCCATGCACATGTAATGAATAGTAATGAATAATGCAATTTGCTGCCTAAGGCTCTTCCTTCGGTATTCAAAGATCATTGCAAAGCCTTTCAGAAATGTCCTTTTTTTTTTCTTTTATCATGCAAATGTGGAGAGGACCTACGTAGTTTGCCCTTTTAAGGTGCACAATTGAATGATGCACAATATTTTTTAAAACCACTTACTTAAATTGGTTTTGGTTTGGAGCTAGACAGCTCCGTGGCATGGGAAAATACACGTGAAAAGACATCACAATATGATTCATTCATTCATTCATTCATTTTTTTTTGCAGGATTGGGTATAATTGGGGTTTTCAACCTTTTCTCATCCAGGGACCTCCAACTAGGCACAAAGGCATCCCAGGGAACACCATCATAAGTAAAAAAATGTATATTAATAAAAAAAATGTAACTATTAAAAAAAAAATCTGTAAAAAGGTGTTCTAAAGATTTTGGCGGGTGGGGGAGGGGATACGTGTATTCTGTAGTGCAGACAAAATGTTCCCCTTAATGCACGAGTTACAACAAATTAACCAGCTATCCCTGTCAGCAGATCACAACCTTGCTTATATTAAGTAAAACTACAATTTTGATATGCATGATGCTGAAAATAATAGGTAAATTATATGGATTTTTTTTTATTTGCTTTTGTTCGAAACCAGGATTTCCCGGCCTAATATATCTGTGTACATGAGTGTGTACATGAGGTAGCCGAGTTAACTCCATTCTTGCTTTGCGACCTTACTGTAAATCCCGAAAAGAGGAAGCTTTTAGACTTGGACTTTACACATTTACCACCCCATAAAAATATCTTTAAGCCTGCATACGGAGGCCGAGAGGTGTAGCTCGCGAGAGATAAGGAAACTGGCGGAAGAAACCTTTGAACCCGTCCTCTTATCAGATTACTGTTGAAAAGTATGAAACGTAGTTCTGCTTAGCCTGTGGTCTGAAGAGGATTGCGGGTGAACCGGGGAGACTGAGCTGTGATCCGGTGGGGGGTGCAGTTGTGGGAGCCTACGCTTCTTTGTGTAGAATGGGTGCAGTGTCTATGACATTGTGTTCCAATGCCATATAGCGCGGGCGTACGCGTGTGTGCACTTGCAGAGCCTCTGTGAGTGTGCTTAGAGAAGGGCGCGAGGGGGGGGGAGGGAGCTCAGTTCAGGGAATCTGCACAGTCTACTTCCCATCTGCTGCGGTTATATTTTACAGCCAGTTTTACAACCCCTGAGCTTGTTAGGCGGCACCACTGGACACCGGTGAAGAATATAGCGAGTATGTAGCAAGTCCTGTTTCTATATGCAGTGTGGTCTGAGCACATATCTATGTTATGTGCAAGTTTTTTTTTCCCTCCATAGTACAGCTGAATTAAACGCAAACACATTTTTGCGATAGACCATTAATCTCAGAGTGGGCTCATTGCTATTAAGTGTGAGAGGATTATACTCTTTAAAAATGATCTGGTGTTTATTTGATCAAATTTCACCGGTTTCTGTGAATGGTGGCTTGACTTTGCATTCCGGCTGTGGTGTTTTTATAATGTGTCAATGTTTATAATTTTCAAAGATGAGGGGCCGAAACCTCTTGTCTGGGGGGGAGGGGGTTGCTAAACATTTACACTGAGCATTTCCCCAGGGGAAGAAGAAAGCATTTTGATGAGAGAGATGTTAATGCACAGAGACTGCTGTTGCCGATGATTCTATCATGTGTCCATCTGATGGATGGATTAGCACAGGAGAA
Organism: Anguilla rostrata; assembly: GCF_018555375.3. NCBI lineage: Eukaryota > Metazoa > Chordata > Actinopteri > Anguilliformes > Anguillidae > Anguilla > Anguilla rostrata. The sequence goes on from NC_057935.1 coordinate 45,371,080, forward strand.
GTCCCACAAGGACACAGGCCCCTCCAGTGCCTCTTGCTAATTGTGTTTTAACTTTGGTGCTAAAAGGCAGTGGAGGCATCCGGGCAACGGCTTCCAGCTTTGAAGCGCAAGGGAACCAGCAGGCCCCGCTAGTGAGCTAATTAACCGCACTGCTCCGGCCCCTCAGGAGCCTAAACCAGGCCCGAGCAAACCTGCTTACCGTGAAAAGCCGGGAGTACGGAGTACTTTGTCTGGTAAATGCGCTGTTTTCACCCACATTCATTAGGTAGGCAGTTCCACAGCACGCTTCACCTTTTCTTTACTGTGGTAGCGAGCTATTTTCCATGCTTGTTGGTCTGAGATATTGATAGCCTATCTGTATGTTGGGAATCACCCGGGGATTGATTCATAGGCCCGGTCTGCCGGTTTTTGACAATCTCTCGTGGGATGCCTTTCCGTAAGGCATAGACAACAAACTATTTTTTGATTATTAATAAATACTGTTTTCTTCGCCCATGTCTAAGTCAAAATCGTGTGTATGTTCAAAGCATTGCATCCAGTATCTACAAGCATTCTGTGCTTTGTAATTTTGCCTGACACTGAAGGTCAGTACTGTTTTGAAAACGGTGTACAGCAGCCAGCTACAGTTGAAGCTCAAGGATATGAACACTTTGGGAATGCATTTATTGATTGGAGCCATATAATAAATGTCATTGCTACAATGGAGGTAGTTGCTTCTGTTGACAGCATATATATATATATATACACACTTTATTTATATATATATATATATATTAATATATAAATATATATATTTATACATTATATATATATATTATAATATAATATTATACATATACATATATATATTTACAGTCACTGCGAGAGAGTTGATTTCTCTAGTAAGCTCGTCAAAAGCTGCAAGTACAATCACATAACTTTAACATGGCTTACTATAATGATAATGTTGAAAATCCAAATCCTGAAGATATTGCACTAGCTAATTATTCATCAGACTATTCCGAGGATTTTGTCGAGCCTCTTCACTTTGATTACTGACTCTATTTATTTGAACCGGAATACACAGACGAAGAGCTAAATAAAATTTGTGTGCGCACAGAATAGTGTAGTTTACGATCCATTTTTCCGTCAAGTTGAGATGGAATTATTTTCAGTTTCAACATTCATTTTCAAAGTACATTGAACCTGTCGCATATCTTTCCCTATAGATGTCGTGGTGAAGACGGAATAGAGGAGAAAAAAACGTATAGCCAAAGCCTGACAATGAAGCAGCTACTTAAAATACTATTACATTTTAATAATGGCACATGCCAAATCATGCATTCAGTGCGTACACATTACTCACTGAAATTCATTAAATCATTTAAAGGTCGAGGTAGTAAATTACTGTATATTTGTAAGGTAAACTGATGGACACTGTGACCATTCATAGAAAAGCCCTGGATGTATTTTAAATAAAATAATATTTGTAGATTAACGTCACAACTCCTCCTTGATAATTGGCCTTCTGATAATGCGTGGGTTTGGATAACGTGCGCTTGTGGAGCGGGCTTCCGTTATTTTTATCCGTTCCAACAGCTTTTCGAGAAAAGGGAAGAACACACCGATGATTCCCAGATGAATTGCACCACGGTGGATTAATTTCTTCTGCAGTCACTTCAGGACACGCACATACATTGTGAGTGGGCATGTTTCTCACCAGTCGAACGTCAGCTGCTTGGACAGGCTTTTCGCTTGGAAACGGGGCCGGAGCTTCGACATTGTGGGAGAGCACTGTAGGCCGAGCGAGAGGTGAATTATTCATGCTGAGAAACATGTTCAATCCCGCTGGCAACGTGCCAGCGAAAATTGGGACAACACTGCTCCTTGTCTGTTCCTTCATAGTTCTTGCTTGTTGCTATGCTACCGGAGAGAAACCCTGGAGCATACGAAGGAGTTACGAGGACATGTAGAGAGACACTTGAAAAGCTGAGGGGGCTGACGCAGACAGCGCCTTTCATAGACCAGGCACTGTCTCTTAGTGCGCCTTGTTATAGGCCTACATATTTTGTTTATTTTACCTTTATTTAGCCGGGTAAACCGAGAGAGCTCCATTGTCACTCGCTGGGCCTGCATCACGAAGCAGGATTACCGAGCTGGCTGGATAACCAAACTGAGTTAAAAACCAGAACAGCTCTCTTTACTTACGTCCTTGTTCCATATTTGGGAGGTTTCCTGGTTTCGCTCAGTGCAGTTGTCCAGCTAACTCAATAATCCTGCTTCGTGACACAGGCCACTGGAGAATACGGGGGAAAGTCATGTGCGTAGCCAGTCAGATTTTGGGGACGATTAGGCAGCCCAATGCAGAGAGGCAGTTTTATGAGAATTTTGTGTAGTGAGTCGGGACTTACGGTCTCATCTGAAGGACACCACCTTTTGCAGTACAGTGCCCCTGTCTCTGTGTTGGGGAATTTGATTTCTGTTTGATTTAGAAGGAAGAGTGCCCCCCAATGGCCTATTAGCCTAATGCTTCTTCTGGTAGCAGCTTTCCCATCCAAGTACTAACCAAGCCAATGCCTGTGTGGTTTCCTGAGCTGCTACTTTAGCAGCTCCACAGTGACCTACAAAACAAATGACATTCTAATACAAGCCTGTCATCACCTTTTATCCAGTGTGCTCTTAGGTGCGAAACGATGTGTTATTTAAGCTGCTTAAATGCTGTTCTTTTGCTGCCTTTGTGTTGTCTTAGCTGCCTGTATGCAAAATAGTGCCTGTATTGACTACCACTACATTTCTCAAAGTGCAGGTATGTTTATGTCTAGAAATTTGATGGCAAAGGACCTTCTCTCTTGTTTGTTGGCCAGCGCCAAAGTCACATTTCAAAGCTGTAACCAGAGAAATGCTGGAAGCCATTTCACTGTGCCATCACATGTAGTCTGGCGGATTCAAATTAAATAGGCTACTTAAAAGGATAATAATTAATTTGTATGCTTGGAGCTGTAGTTCAGTAAGGTTGCTCTCACTTGTATCAAAGGTGACAAACCAATAACATTTAATAGTGTGAAAACCGCACAAAGTTGTCGCACCTTTTCCCAACCCAAGTGAGAGATGCAGAAAGCTAGAATTGAAATTCTATGATGTGCGGAAGCACCCTAAGCACACATTTATGATCCTAATCAGCCAGAGGGAGGTGTGTGTGTGTGTGTGTGTGCGCCTGCCTGCCTATGTTTGCACACGTAGCATCGAGGTGCTAAAAAACCTCTGTTGAATGAACGGTTTGCCTTTGACGGCTGAGATACAAACGGGAGGGAATAATTTCATTTGAAAATTTCACTTCACATCTCACTGTAAACCGTTTGTTACAAACATTAGCTCTAGCCCAAACTGGACGTTGGTTTGCAGTTGAGCTTCTTGTTGATGGAAATGAATTTTACCGTCATTATAGATCACAGTAAAGGAAATGCTTGGTACCTGCAGTGCTTAACCTAAACCGGATCCAGACGTAAGAGCCATTTGAGATTGGAACAATAATTTTAAAAAGTTATGTTTACCGTGCGTGTTTTAGTTTGGGATTAAATTGTTTTACAAAGTTAATCTTTATTATGCCTGTTCCATCTTGGTTATTTTTTAAACATAATCAAAATTCAAGTTAAAAGCATTCTGATTTGAGGCCGTCTGGGTAGTGTATAAGCTCTCGCCTACCACCGCAGAGACTTGGGTTCAATCCCCGGCAGCGGTACTTCCGGCTTGGTCAGACGTTGCTATGAACACAATTGGCAGTGTTCGCGGGTGGGAAGCCGGTGAGGGTATGAGTCCTGATCGTTGCATTAGCGACTCCTACTGGTTGGTCGGGGTGCCTGTTCAGCAGGCAGAGGATCTGGGGGAGATAGCGTGAACCTCCGCACGCATTACGCTCTCCCAGTGAAACTCCTCACTGTCAGGTGAAAAGAAGCAGCTGGCGACTCCACATGTATCAGAGCCTGGCATGTGGTAGTCTACACCCTCCCCAGACCGACAGAGGATAGCGCATCGACCAGGACTGTGATACACACAGGGAATTGGTATAAAGACTAAATTGGGGAGAAAATGGAAAAAAAGCATTCTGATTTGTATGGGACATGAGGGGGGATAGATCTGAATTGTCTCTTGTTTGCCTAAAACATTGGCAGTCTGAGAGTGAACAGGTATTTTTGCAGAGTTTAGATTGGAGAATGCCTTAGATTTTATTATTTTTTGGATTGTTTATGACTTCCACAATAAACAAGAGGTTGTGGTTCATGTCAGATGTGAAGAGTGAAGATCATAGCAAAGGTGAAGTGATCCAAAAAAAGAACATTCTTTTGTTCAGATTATTATTTAGGCTACAGATGAGGAAAATTAGCCAGCGTCTCTATCTGTGGATCTGCACACTCTCCCAACCCCGTCTTTCTGGTTGCCTCTAGGCGTTTGTCACTTTATGGGTGTCTATATTTCTGGTTGCTTCTCGTGTCATTAAAATGCACACGCACCTAACTCGTCCTATATATACCGTCTGTACCTTTTAATATGTGCTAATCATCATACTGTTAACATTAGCCTAGATGAGCATTCTCAGAAAAACGGGGCTTAACAAAGAACTGTGCCCAAATCCTCTTAATCGTTTTAAGCCCTTTCCCGAAATATCAGGCACATTTGATGTAGACGGCTAATAACTAGCTTCTCACACGAGGATATCTTCTCAGTGTGGTTCCACAATATGTGTGTTGCAGCGCTTTAACACCAGGGAAGATAATTGTCCACTCCCCTGAGCCCTGATGAAAATGTAGGTCACGCTGATGGGGTGGGAAGGAAAAAACGTAAAAACAAAAGGGCGCTTCTGCCTCCGCGTTTGCGATGGTGTCGGCGCAGAGCCGCAGACCCGGTAACTCGATCCGTAATGGTCGGGAGTGGAAAGAAAATGTATTTTTTAAACGGAGGGCTGGCTGTAGAGCAGGACGAGCCACGGAGGTCAGCAGATTGCAAGTGCACGTTGCTTGAAGAGACAGCCATGCTTTTCGAAATGAACACAGCAGGTGGTGCACAGTGGAGAGTGAAATCATTTCTAAAGTCATTTCATTTATTAAAGACGTGTGACTAGAATGTTGAGGGTGCACGCTACCTACACAAACCTGAGGGGATCTTAACCCTGAAATTCTTTTTCAATGGCTACTTGATTTGTCCACCGATGACATGTTTGGAAAAATGTACAGACTTACCCAGTCTTCTTGATATCCGTTTCTTGTCCTGTAAAAATCTGCCAGAATGACACTTTTGGCATCACGGCCACACCCATTCTTAATGTAACATTGACAAATAGCTGAGTAAGTGGCCTGATTCAGATGCAGGACAGGGCAGGTACGGTATTGGTCAGACTTAGAATACATTTCTTTCTAGGCTTCCAGTAGTGGCAAGTCCAATTTAATACAACAGCATCAAATTAGGATGAAGTTTCCATTTAAGATGAGTTTTCATTTTCCTTACTACACAATTCCATTGTTCATAATGCTGTGTCAGTTTTGGTAAACTCAAGCAAAGACTTAAATGTATTGCTCAACGTTAAGACAATGTTATAACAAACGTGATGTATACTCTTGGTAATACGACTCTGGTTTGTGTGCTTTTTGCTCTGATATTTGGCCTTGTGTTCAAATCAGAAATTGACCCGTTTTTGCTAGAACTAGGGCGCAACCATTTTGGAACAAGCTGGGTTCTGATGTCACTAGGTCGGGTTGTCTCTGCTCCTATTATTGGATTGCTGACTTTCAATGAGCTCAACGATTAATCATGAGAAACAAAACACAGAATCCAAGGTTGAGCCTTTTCGTATTGCCCCTGGATGTTCAAATTAGTATTGCCAAACAAAATTTATTAATTTTCACAAATTGTCTAACTGGCTGTGTTGGTTCCCCATGCTAGGTAGCTAGCTAGTAGTTTTGCCCTCCCACCTACAGCATCTCGCCTCAGTCTTTTTGAGGTCATAAGAAGAAATCGTCTGCGTTCATCAAATACCCCATCTCCCACGTAATCTGACTGATCGCCCCGTCCCACATCTGGACTCCCGCATGCCATTTCAGAGCAGTCACCCAGCGGTGCTGTAGTTGTGGTCTCCTCAGAGGCAGTTTGTGAAAATGATTAATTTTACCCTCAACATAGAAATGAAAAATAAAAGCATTGCACTCTGGTCTTCTCTTACACATTGGATGACCATGATTGAAATATACTGTAGGAATACAGTAAATTTACTGTTTGCTTAACATTGTTCCTGAGAGTTAAGGGCAACATTCTTGAACATTAGCAGAATTACCATTCTGAGAATTTAAATTTTAATTGTTATTATTAATTATTTTTTGTAATTACATAAGCATACTTGTTTTGTAGAACATTGTTTTGAGTGGAAAGTACTTGTGGAATTTCTGGAAGCATCACTTGTGGGGTTAGGCATGAAAGTTGAAAATGGATCTTTTGAGGGGATGTAGTCTCTGAATCCAGATGACCAGATCCCAGCAGAGCTTGAGACTCCCATCTTGCTGTCTCAGAACTTCCCTTGCTCTAACAGCAGTAGCCACACTGCAGATGAGCCAGCATGGACACTGGTTGAATTCACAGAGGGCGGTTTGTGGAAGAGTGACATACTTGACATATTTGTCACATGTGACATGTTATCACTCAAGCTCAGGCTTTCACCAGGCTTACAGCAGAGTGCTGATAAGCCATGTACACAAAGCTAGGTCACAGTGCCCATCAAAGGTGTAGCCTAGTAATTGAATGATTTGTCCCAATATGTCATAGGTTGCTGTTTCTTAGACCTTTGCCACTGAACCTTTGTTTCCAAATGTCATTCGTATTTACTGTTGTTAAATTAATTGGTGTTTTGTACAACTTTTCGATAATGTTCCTTGCCATTGGACTAGTGACATTCTTAGCCCAATATACTGATCCTTATGAATTTTAATTTAAACCTTACTGCCTTTTCTCAAGAAAATGTGGTGTGTTCTCTCAGGCTACTGCCACTGTCTGAATTGGCTGCATTGTGAAGGAATTAATTTAGTGCTGTTGATCTCATATTTCTCTTTCTTTGTCTCTCTCTCACACACAGAGTGGGCCCACCCTTCATAGAGACCTCATCAGTTGAGGTGGGCTAAGATGAGTATAACCAGTGATGAAGTCAACTTCTTGGTTTACCGATATCTCCAGGAATCTGGTAAGATCATCTTTCAGATATTACTGCTCACCTGAACTTAAACTATTATAGAAATATATAAACAGTTTCTCCATCTTTCATCACAGTAAATGGTGGAAACCCACAGGAAGCTCAAACCAAAAATCACTGTCTAATACATTGGTTCTCCACTTAGATATGATGGATCCATTTCATTTCTAATATATAACCTAGCCCACAATCAAGTAAATGTCATTCCAACTCATCTAACTCCAGCTTATGATACCACTTTCCCCCATTGGAGAGAATGGATCCAGAAAGTGTAGTGGAGGCTGCATTTCAGATGAAACATGGCTCAGATGGAAACAGGACACCCATACTTAAGTGATGTCTTAAGTATCATGATTGTGACTTCAGAAATCAATAGATCTGCCTCCATTACATGTTTAACAGACTGCTTCATTACCTTGGAAATGATAAGAAGTGGAGGAATCTTATTGCAGTGACATCAGTTGATTGTGGGCTAGGTTATATTAGAAATGAAATTTCATTTCGGCAAATTAAATAAACGCCACAGCAATTATTTATTAGAATTTGGTTCCCCTTGAACCGATAACTTGAGTTACTGTAGCCTTGGTCATTCTACCGCAAAATAATAAAAAAAAGAAATGTATGTGACTGAATAGATGAAATGGCTAGGCTCCTTATTGTACATATTCTGAGAATGCCTTGATATACAGAATGTTTACACTATTTACCATGTGCTTGTCTTACAATGGTCAAGAGAACCATTTCCCAGATTACCTGCCGGTGAAGAAAACGTGTTTGCGTAGACGTGTGGTTTAAAATGCCTTTGTATCAGCAAGGCAAATTGTGAATCATTGTAATGCAGCTTCTCCACTGAGCTCAATATCTCGCCTGCATAATAATAAAATCTGCATTCTAGGCATATCTTTAATGCCATTATTTTTAGTTTCCCGTGTGTGGATTCAGTAGCACTGCTGAGTTAGGCAAAGTGTATACGGATCAGGGCACATGGTACCTACACTACTTTTCATGGTCTCAAAGGGTGCGTATATATTGTCAAAATGGTTCACGGGTACAGTTTGTTTTTACCATGGATTCCTACACCAGAAATGTACGGGTTTGGATCATTCTGAAATATTTGCCTTTAAACTGGGCCTTAGTGATGTATTTGTACTGACACACCAGCCCTGCCTGGTGCTATCCTGGGTTGAATGTACTGTGTCCCATCCCAGAATAGTAACTGAGTCCCTATATTCACACTGCCCTATTTTTTATGGAAAATAAGGCAATTGCCAGCGATCGATCCGTCTTTCGGGGTTGCGTTCGCATACACCTTTCACTTTCAATGCCATTGAATAATACCCAGGATCGCCCTCCTTAATAGATTCCTCTGCGGTTTAAGATCACTGTAAAGGTTATTTCTCGGTGGCCTTGATTGCGGTCGGATTTGAATGTAATACAGTAAGATGTGTCGAGACCGAAGCCGCGGGTCCCTGGTGGGCAATAGCCGGGCGCATAACATGCTATTGAAACTCGCTGCGTAAGCAGTACCGAGGTAGCCGGCGTGCTGTGGGGATGGGGCGGCGTGGTGGAGATTTCCCCCGCGTTTCCACGCTCGCTAAATCATGCCCCTCACGTCTCCCCCCCCCACCCACCCCCCCAGGTTTCTCCCACTCGGCTTTCACCTTCGGCATAGAGAGCCACATCAGCCAGTCCAACATCAATGGAACGCTAGTGCCCCCTGCTGCCCTCATCTCCATCCTGCAGAAGGGCCTTCAGTACGTGGAGGCGGAGATCAGCATCAACGAGGTAAGCCTGCGAGGGGCCCCCGGATGCCCGCGAGGGGTGCAGTCCCCCCCCGCTGCGCTCTGTGGGACCCCTATGGGAACAGGAACTTCGCATCGACAGTTTCACATACCTCTCTCTGTCAAATTTTAAAAGCCAAAGTAAACAAAAAAAAAAAAGTGCACTTTAAGAAAAAAAAGAACTTCAGTCTCTTTAAGTCTTATCTTTTCTCAGAGGTTGACTCATCCTATTACTGACTGCCTCCATTAGTCGAACTAAGAGCCGACTCTTAAGTGGGAAAAGTGGTTAGTCGAGCTTGGCGGAAATGAAAGTAGTTTATCCGTGAGAGCATCGTCCTGAATTTTCCTCCCCTCGAGAGAGAGGCAAGGCTTTCATGTGCAGCTGGTGTAAATTCTGGAGTGCGCTACTCAATCTTAGAGCCAATATGGCCATGTTCATTGGCCTCTACAGTTTCGCATGACTCTTGATGCAATTTGGTGGGTGTACTTCGTAAACGCAACTTGGCTTAATGCTTTAGCTGTGCGTTCAGTCCTTTGAGCCTTCTATCAGTTCATAGACCTCAAACTAACTTTATACCATAATAAAGTGGGACTCAAGAACGTCTGAGTTTTTTTTAGTTTTAGCTTATTTAGTTTAGTTTACTTATTATTAATGATGAAGTGCTGACCTCAGTTGTGTATCACCAGGCACACGCACTCTTTCACAGCTTACAGCAGGATGCGATTTTCAGCAAAAGTCTACTACTTGTGTTCCCCGAGGCATTTAGGGCTGACAAATGAAATCTCTGCCATGTTTTCGGGATACTTGACGGGTGCGGCCATTTTACCCCCCTGCAGGATGGCACGGTCTTCGACGGGCGGCCGATCGAGTCCCTGTCGCTCATTGACGCGGTGATGCCGGACGTGGTGCAGACGCGTCAGCAGGCTTTCCGGGAGAAGCTAGCACAGCAGCAGCAGCAACAGCAGCAGCAGCAGCAGCAGCAGCAGCAACAGGCCGTCGGCGCCATGGCGACCGTACAGCCGAACGCGCCGAAGAACGGGGAGACCACCATGAACGGGGACGAGAACGGGGCGCACACGATGAGTAAGGACAGAGCCCCGAAAATAATTGCCGCCATTTTGTGGTACCTCAGAGATATGAGCGAATTGCAAATGGAGGCCAAGTTTGGAATATTGAAACGATTTATTAATAACCAATAAACCAGAAGGAATACAGACCCGATTAACATTTTTATTCCCTGCATCAGCTTTCAGAATGATAACATCTCCTTTTATCCCACATCTCTTTAACAATAGTTTTCAGACATGTGCCTTTGTCTGATTTTGATAGTATTTCATGGGTTTGTAATAAATTTAAAAGGTGACTCATTTAATCTTTGTATCTTGGAGGTTATACTGTACTTTCATAGCCCCTCCTTAGAATACATTAAGTATATGGAACCCCTACTGCCGAGTATTTTCTGGTCCTCAGAAGTGAATGTTGTTTTCTTCAGAGAATTTGAGGTTGGTATTGATGTCAGATTTCATCACCCAAAAAGGAAGCCCCTCTCCATTCATTCTAAGCACTATTGATCTAGTCTGTTGTCGTACACATCCATTCCTGCTCTACCTGCTGCAGTAAAGGCATTCAGCATTATTCCACTAGTAATTTCTTCCATTGCCTCTAAACCAAGGGTGCTCATCTGGCCCAGGAGGCCAATAGTATTGCAGGTTTTATTTCCTACCTGATAGCCAGTTGATTGATTAATGTCACTGATTGGCCAGAGGTTCCACTCACCCAGTGTGCCTTGTCTAAATCTGTCTCTGGTTAGAGGGCAAGAATGAAAATCAACATTTGTACTGGCCTGAAGAGCTGGATTTGAATATCTCATCTTAAATTTTCACCTTCGTTCTTAGGCTTTTATTGCGCAAAGTTTCTACTTTTTGCCTGTGCTGCATGAAAGGGGTCATCAGTTGACCTCATCCTGTTTGACGAGAAGCAAAACATTTTAAGAAGCTTATTTTGTGTTTTGGGCAGACCGTTACAGGGTGAAATTAGTAAATGTCAGATTTGATTGTCAGGACCTAGAGACGATACTTTAAATGTCAGCCGATGGCTTCATGAGGACTTCAGAGCAGATGCCATGCACAAGTGCTGAGTCCTGCGTGTCTGGGTTCAGTGGGTTGTAAAAAAGCAAACCTTAATATTGTTAAGCTTCTGAGTGGCATTCGTTTGTGGTGTTAAAAAAAAAAAATAAATAATTTTTGCCGGCTTAACTCCAAAACCTTCCTCTCTATATTCAGATTTTAAATGGTTTTTGTTATTGTCAGTTTTAAGTGTTGCTTCATGCAGTGTGATTTTGTTTACTTTTTTTTAAAGGTTACACCGGAAACATTGTTAAAGTGCAAAAGCTTGCTGTCTTGTGGTTGCTGTTTCAAAAGACATGCAAAGCGCAGTCTCAGATCAGTGGCTGTGACGCAAGGAAGGACCTCTGATTGATAATCACCCTGTCTAGATCTGCATTCAACCGTTACTCTACCATGACAACTTTACATGAAGCACATCTAAAAGCAAGGGCATATGGTGTTTTGAAAACATGTTTTTAGAGTAGGTGTTTCACAGATCATTGTTTCCATGGTGATGGGAGCTGACTCAAGTTTTCTTATTCATAGACATTAGCTGCTAGGGCTTTTTTTTGAGCACATCATTGTAACCACCAAACAATAACAGAATAGCCTGCTGCAGTTGCTCGAACGCAAATGCTGTCAATTGACGAATACAATAACCTTATGAAAATGTTTCTGATTTATCATATAATTATCTTGTTGGGTACGATTGCTCATTCGTCTTCTGTGTCTGGAAATGTGCACCGTTCACTTTCCATTAATAGCTATGCGACAAAGACCATCCAGTAAAAATCAGTAAGCCACACCAGCATTGTGAGCAGCTTCAACAAAATCGATGCTGGATGCCAGAAATGTTATCTCAAGCCTCATAAATCAAGCAATTCAAAACCAGCAGGTATTTTTAGGGTTGCTTTATAGTGTGCGATATGCTGAGGTGACTTCCATAGCAAAGCCGCATAAATGCGACCTCATAACATTGTTGCATTTAGATATTATCCAGAGCCACTTGCAAAAGTGCATATACAAAGGTGTTTCAGCAAACCAGACATATTATCAAGAGAAAGAAGAGACTTTAAAAAAAGAGAAGCGACTAAGGTGCATTTGCTGTATATCTCTCCAAGGCCTGGAAATAGAGTGTGTATTGTTCTGCAGAATAAAAGAGAAGATGGAGTAAATGAGATTTGATGAAGCCAGAGGGAACAGGGGGTTCATGCGTGGGCCACGTCCTTGAGTAGTGTTATGTAGGGAGACCGCCGTCTGTGCTAACGGGAGGGGGCGGCTGTCTGGTTGCCGCAGATAACCACGCGGAGATCGCCATGGAGATCGACGGGCAGATGGAGATCCCTGCCAACAAGGCGACCGTGCTGAGGGGCCACGAATCCGAGGTCTTCATCTGCGCCTGGAACCCTGTCAGCGATCTCCTGGCATCGGGGTGAGTCATCTCCGGAGTACGGCGAGGATGAGTAGATTTTGTTAGCCGACCAGCACCTGCATGCCATATTACTGATGACCAGACTCTGTTAATGTTATTAAAGGGATGATGAGCCACAGAAAATTGCCTCCATTTTTCTCAAGCTCACATTATCTTTTTGGTTCCCAGCTCGGGTGACTCTACTGCACGGATCTGGAACCTGAACGAGAGTGGGAACAATGGTTCCACCCAGCTGGTTCTCAGACACTGCATTAGAGAGGGTGGGCAGGATGTCCCCAGCAACAAGGATGTTACCTCCCTGGACTGGAACGTGAGTGCTCAGATGCTTTTATTTACACACCCTGGTATGTATGTATTAGTTAATGCTGCTGGGATTAGTTTTCATGATGCAAAAGTGTTTTTCCCCCTTTTTGTCTGTTTTTTTTTCATTCTTTAATTTTTGCCTACCTAAAGTTCCCCACGGCTCTGTATTGGGTTTGTTTCTGTTTAGTCCCTGGGTCTGTCGCTTTGCAATTATACTGTTGGTGTTACCTGTCTTCCCATTCTTATTTTCAGGATCTGTTTCTACTTCATGTATATCGAGTCTGCTGAACATTTCCCTTTACTTTTTTTCAGCCAGCTTAGCCTCTCTAATCAGCTGATGTCGAATGTATTGCAACATTATAACAGCTAAATAGTTCCAATACTTAGCTAATACTCTTTCCGCACTTTCACACAGCTGTCTCCCCTTGAAGCGTGAAGGTGCTTTGCTTTTGTGTAGTGCTTTAAGTTTTCTGTGCTTTTTTCCCCTCTGTATTTTGCTCTACTGTTCGCCAGTGCCCTTAAAGGATGTACTTTTTATTGGCCATCTCCTTTAGACACTCCTTTTTTTAAAACATTTTATTACTTCTGTATTTTTCTTTCTCTGTAATTTGTGAAATGTTACGGCTTCACTTAGATTAAATATCTTTGTTCTGACTCATATTTTCTATTTTAAGAGATCTCCTGTTAGCTTTCTTTTAAATCGGCAGCATGAACTAACTTATTTTTACATTAGCATTCAAACAGTTTTGTAGTTATTCTTCTGCTGTAATGTGATATCTTTCATGCGTTTGATGTCATGAAGTTCTAGAATTAGTCTGCTATGTAGTTGTTGTGCATAATGACTGCAAGGATAATAATGAATACATTTTATACCTTATTTCATTGACAGAGTGATGGGACACTCCTAGCAACAGGATCATATGACGGCTTTGCGAGGATATGGACTAAAGATGGTACATTAATTAAAATGCAATTACTGGTTATTTCATTATTTATGTGTGTGTGTATATATATATATAGTATTTATATGTATTATTAAAAGTATTGTTTCACTCATTGGTTGGCTCAAACATGGTATTATAGTCCTATTAATGCCAATTTATTAATATATATATTTATTGATTCATATTTTTCCCCCACAGGTAATCTGGCGAGCACATTAGGGCAGCATAAAGGTCCTATATTTGCACTGAAGTGGAATAAGAAAGGAAACTCCATCCTGAGCGCAGGGGTGGACAAGGTGTGTGAAAAGCTTCATGTGAAATCGCATTTCTTTTCCCTCCGTCTTAAAAACGGTGGGGAGTGTGAAAAAGCTCTTCAGCAGTCCTGTCTCTGGCAGGCACTTGGCAGTGTGTTTGTCTGAATTTTTTAGCACCCTGAATCCTGACTTCTGCCTGGTCTTGCATGCAGTCTGAAATCCATTTGTATTTTTTGTTTACTTTTTAACTTTGGTAACAAATTGCCCAGGGATTGGCAGTACATGAAATGCATATATATGCACATTTGAATGATATGTCCTATGTAATATAGATTTCTCTCCTCTTTTTTGCATGGTTTATACCTCTGCACTGCCTGCGAAGTAGCCTATCACCATTTTGGTTTTAGTTTCCAGATATATTTGTGTGGGAGGCATCTTGACTTGTTGTAGCAAAATGCACTGTGTGTATTTTCATGCTTTGGGGGATCTGTATGAAGTCCATGCTGAGGAGGGGCGCTAGCTAACGAACATTAACGTGTTGATCGTCTCTTTCTCTCACCCCAGACGACAATCATCTGGGACGCACACACAGGTGAAGCCAAGCAGCAGTTCCCCTTCCATTCAGGTAGGTGGCAGCGTCAGCAGCTCACCCCAGTCGACAGGAGAGTGTCTGAAACAGTAGTCCCGTTGTGTGGAGGAGGAGAGCATTTTTGGGAGTACTGACACTACCTGTTACACTATCAAACAGCATTGTGCATCCCCCTCTTCCCATTTGCTGTAACATGTCCTCAGTCAGTTGTTGTGCTGAAGGTCCTCTTCTTTTTCTGATGTGCCAAGATTGGGCTGCGTGCTGCTTGAAATCATTTTTATATTGTCACAACCAGCATTTCCAATAATGAGATGCCATTTAAAAATTTTTTATTATGCTTTTTGAAGTCCTTCCTGTTAAGCATTACTGTAACAGTGAAGTGAAATTCCTGTTGAGATACAAGCGTAAATAAATGAAATTCAGGCAGCATGTGGAATGCAGAGATTGAGCAATGGTGTTGAACTCGTGCACCCCCATGATTCCTGCAAATAAACAGCAGCTGCAGCAGCAGCCATTTTTTGTGTATTCAGTCGTGCCGTTTTTGCTCCCGATGTAAATGGCATCAAACTGTAAAAGCTCCTCTGAGAGCCTGAAGTCATCAGAATATCTCATCGTGTGAGAATGTATTTTAAGTACGTGAGCTTTCGCACAGCTTCTCTTTTTGTGATTCTTCATGAACAAATGAAAAATCTGGAGTAGGTTTACTCTATTCCAGGCTGTAGGTTATGTATTTGAGGATTTGTGGACCCTTATGATTTGCATAACATAAATGTTTTTTTTTTTTTGTTTTCAGTTATTATTGACAGCCATAATAAAGCCCTAATAACCCAATAAGCTATACAGAGCATTTTTGGGTGCATGAAAATGGAAGGTCCCTTTCAAGTTGATGGCATCAGGTGCCCTGGTGCTGAATATTAAATGCCCAAATCACCCCCTGTGCCCCCCCGCAGCGCCCGCCCTGGACGTTGACTGGCAGAACAACACCACCTTTGCCTCCTGCAGCACGGACATGTGCATCCACGTGTGCCGGCTGGGCAGCGACCGGCCTCTCAAGACCTTCCAGGGACATACGGTAAACCGCGCGTGGGGTGTGGTACATGTGTTCAAATGGCGTATTTGCATTTATCAGTCTCACGTGAGATATGAGTTTTTTTGTAGTTTTAACTGTGCACTCTGCAAAGGAACGCACACTTCCACCATTTTGATTGTAGTTTAGAGAAATTGTTGTTTGGGAGGTATTTTGTAAGAAGATGCATCTGAAATGCTTTTTTTCCCAGCACTGCCTACTGAGTGCTTTGTTACATACTGAGAGCTTTTAACACACTGCGTCAGTCTGTGTGTGTGAATGTAGTGATGTTGAGTGAATGAGGAGAGTTAGCAGCCCAGTTAGCTTCCATTTATTAAAGCCTATTGAGCTGTGTGATGGCTCCAGTCTTCCTGTCCAGGCACCATCAATTGAACCCCCCTCTCCCCCAGGAAAATATGTGTATCATATCAGAGACCATTAAAACCAAATGTGTATTGACTG
Organism: Anguilla rostrata; assembly: GCF_018555375.3. NCBI lineage: Eukaryota > Metazoa > Chordata > Actinopteri > Anguilliformes > Anguillidae > Anguilla > Anguilla rostrata. The sequence goes on from NC_057935.1 coordinate 45,387,224, forward strand.
AACAGAAAGGACTGTATTTACGTGTGCACATGCTGAAGATGCAAAGAAACTATGCGAGTGATATCTAAAGGTGTAGCAGATAAAGGTGTTGCAGAAATATATGGAGGAAATTAGAACCAAAGGTGCAGTTTCTCATGGAAGTGAGGGGTTGGCAGTCACTGTCATTCTCCTGAACTGAGGCATAGTTATGCCTCAAACACCGTTTCCTGAAAACTCTTTTGAGACATGCTTGCTCACGCTTTGGTGTGCATGCCAGGGCAGTTAGCGACAAGTTTAAGAATGCGTGTCACACACTCGCCCTGTCAGCAACCATGGTAACAACGCCATGTAGCTGGGCGTTCGGTATTATGAAGCAGTTTCCATTCATTAAGCCATTAGCGGCTAGTGAACGTGTAGCTGGGCGTTCAGGAGTGTGCAGTAGTTTCCATTCATAAAGCCATTAGCGGCTAGTGAACGTGCAGCTGCTCTGGTTAGGGCCAGTGGGCCGAGCCCTGATCCGCCTGCCGCTCTTTGCTTTACAGAACGAGGTCAACGCCATCAAGTGGGACCCCTCGGGGATGCTGCTGGCCTCCTGCTCTGATGACATGACCCTAAAGGTGAGACGGACCAAAGATCAGGGGCTACGCTTCGTTTTGAGCGTCGGGGGAGCCCTCGCCCCCGATCCCAATTTTAACCTTTTACTTTCTCCCATTCCTTCACACTAATCGTAATGTCAGACTCTTATAAAATCGTGGTACGGGTGAAACCTCGCTCCATCATTGGCCCATTGTTCAGGGCCTGTCTAAATCCGTCCTGCTGTGCTATTTATAAGCCCATTCCTCCCTCACAAGTGCTTTTGGGGACACGGCTTTACAAACGATTTGGCTTGTTTGGACCGAACGGCCAGGCATCATTGGAGCTGATTATGAACAGATGCGATTAGCCCCGGCCTGCCGGGCTCGCACTTAGCCGCTATAAACCTTCCGGGAGCGGCGCGGCTCAGCGCGATAAACCCTCCCGCTTCATCTTCAAACCCGCTACTCGCACGTAAGCCAGGAGACAGGGAAGCGGTCGAATGCCAGCAGTGCCGCGCGCGTCGCACTTCCTTGAAAGCACCCACTGAGGATCTGAACTGCATCCGTGATGACCTGTCCCTAGCACGCTCATCACTGCTATGATCAACGTGCTTTCCTTGCAGCTAGGCAAGGGTTTCTGGATCTTTCTCTCTCAAGGCCACGTAGGTGCTGAGACTGAAATGTTCGGTCATCGAATGCTTTGTGTCAGTGTGGTGACCTGTGGTTTCTGCTGTTCTGACAGATACCTTGTTTATGTTTTACCCAGATCTGGAGTATGAAGCAGGACTCGTGCGTGCACGACCTCCAGGCTCACAGCAAAGAGATTTACACAATCAAGTGGAGCCCCACCGGGCCTGGCACCAGCAACCCCAACTCCAACATCATGCTCGCCAGGTGAGGACACCGCTGCTGGTGCCCAGGCCACCGGCCCGGTCGTTACCAGAGTCTGACCGTCCTGGGAGAGCCGGCGGTCGGAACCGCAACCGACTCGTCCCGCCCACATCGCTTCGGCTCAGTGGACGGCAGGCGCCGAGCCCTGAACGGAGCTCCGTTAACGCCGACCTCGTTTTCCGGCTTGCTTTCCCCCAGCGCCAGCGCCGCAACAGCGAGTCGAAAAATAAAAGGCGGCCGAGAAGAGCACGAGGGTCGCGCGCCCCGCTAATAATACCGCTCCAATTAAAACGTGTCGATGCGCGCCGTCAGGCGCTCTCGCTGTTAGCGCTCGCGCGGCGCGCCGTGTGTGGTGACAGACGCCTTCGCGCTTCTGCGGTTGCACCAGCGTCACGCTCTTCTGGAGCCCGCTGGATTAACGTCTCTCATGTGATCCCGGCTCACAGGTACATTTTAAAAAAAAATCACCCCGTCGGTCCTCAGTACCGAGCGCAGTAAATCGATCTCTGTATCGATCGAAAGACGGGCCCGGTGTTTGTCAGGAAAGTTTAATTACACCGCTGCGGGAAAAGATGGGTCGAGTGCGTCCTACTTCTGCAAACCTCCCTCTGAGAATCTGTCCGGTTTCCAAACTGGCGTGTCCCTGGTATTTTACGGAGCTAACTCAAAATGTTCTCACAACATTGCTGGAATGTTTTGCCAATGTTATAACGTCGCCTCTACGTGGCAGCCACATTGTGAGAACGTTTTGTGTTAGCCGGGCTGTCACTGCTGCAGTACACATGGTTCCTAAAGGGTAAGGGAAGGTGTGGAGATGTGACTGCCTGTGTTCCTAGACTAACCCCACTCGGGCTCCGAGGTGACAGCCGCTGTGTTCTTTACACCCCCCCCTCCCCCCCTCCTTCCCTCAGCGCCTCCTTTGACTCGACGGTGAGGCTGTGGGACGTGGACAGAGGCGTCTGCATCCACACGCTGACCAAACACCAGGAGCCCGTCTACAGCGTGGCCTTCAGCCCCGACGGGAAGTACCTGGCCAGCGGCTCCTTCGACAAGTGCGTCCACATCTGGAACACCGCGGTAAGAAGGCTCCGCCTCTCCGTTAAAAAAAAAAAATAGAGTAGAATATACTGGTGCTTGACAGCCAGGGCAGTCACATACCAAAGGGATCCTCACCCAGTTGACTTCAAAACTCATCCTGTTAATACAGTGGTGTAGTGCATATTTGCAAATGCACATTTCAAATGTATGTATTTGAAATATTTCCCATTCCTGCCTAAACTGCATAAGAAAGAAGCTTGCAACCATGTTGTTTCCCCTGTATGAAAAGAGGGCCTTTACAGCCTAATGGCTGGGGGTCGTAACAGTGTTAAATGACTAATGCTTGTTTGAGGGGGCAAAACCAGTAGGGCGGTGAATAAAGCCGCTCTCTCAGTGTAAAATGAATGACCCTGTGTTGCCGTGGTTTCAGAGTGGAGCCTTAGTGCACAGCTACAGAGGGACCGGGGGCATCTTCGAGGTGTGCTGGAACAGCACAGGGGACAAAGTGGGGGCCAGTGCATCTGATGGATCGGTAAGCCAAGCAACAGCCAACTCAGTTCTTACTATGCAGCACTGGAGCCAAGCAGAATTAGACAATAATAGTAAAATTTATCGTATTGACTTTCTGCTCCATTGGAGCTAAGCGGATTCTTACAATGTTAATGATAAAGGAGAACTAATAAGTATAGCTTTTGTGAGTCCTGGGAGGAAAGTACATGGGGAAATAAGTTGCATGTGAGTTTTTATTAATTTAGTAAATTATTGAAATTACTTGATCTCTCTTCCCCAGGTCTGTGTTCTGGATCTTCGAAAATAAAGTCTGAGCACGGATTTTGAAGATGGACCGTGGAATGTTTGGCGAAACGCTGTCTGTTGTGCCGGTTTCAAACACTGCTGTTTTGAAATCAAAATCGCACAACAACCAGCAACCAGGTTCCCCTCGGCAACGCAGAAATGGCCACCCACCTGTCGGGGGGGGGGCGGGGGGGGGGTGGGGGTGGGGGCCATGGGGAGCCTGAAAACCCAAACAGAAGGCTGTGCCAAAAAAGAGAAATATACTCCAAATCCAGAAAACCAAAAGGAAGAGAAAGCCCCCTCTGGAAGATGCAGACTTGTGTTGAATTTAACTTTGGTCACGGTCACAGAAGGTCGCGTTCTTTGTCTTTGATGGTCGCTTCCTGTGCGAGAGCCAGGGTTCACCCAGCAGGTCAGCCCGTTTCGGTCACTTTTATAAGCCGGTCAAAGACCAGAGTTATCATCACTTTCTTTACCGGCTTTCCTTGGAATGTCGTCTGGACTTTCGCCGGGGCACCCGAAGAACACAAAATGTGTATTTTCTTTTTTATTTTTATTTTTTCCTTTTCAATCATTTGGAATTGGATGTCTGGAAAGTTGGAAAGACATGGTCATGAGGGTCATTGTGGGAGCTCTGTGTACACCTTCTTTTATTAACATTAAGATCAATGAAGAATCACAACTGCCAAGACTAACTTTTTTTTATTGAAGTTTTAATGAAATGTGTAATTCATATTAAAAAAAAAAAAGAAAAACTTTTTGTGGATATTAGTGCTGACACAAAATGAGTGATTCATAATTATATAATCTCCCTCGTTTGGATGTAAATTTAATGAATGTAAAGATTTGTAAATTAGATGAATATACACATTTATATACTGTGTATATATGTTTATATACAGTGCACAACACACGTGTCATCCTTTAAGGTCTGAAGGCTCTTTGTTTCTCTTAACATTTCCCCAAGCAGACATTTGGCTACACCGTTCTTTATTTTCATTTTTTTAATTTGCCTTTTTTATTTTGTTTAAATGTTTCAAGATTCTGCCAGTTGGTAGTTTGGTAGTTTGTGCCCACTGGATAGTACAGAGGCCACCGCTCAAGTGTGCCGTCATAACAGAGTGGCACTGCAACGCTAGCAGTGTTCACACCAGCCTCAGTCGAAGTGGTTCTCTGCTTCTCTTTGCACCTCGGGCATTGATGGATATGTCCTGCTGCTGTTGGCGTAGGGGGCACTCTGCTTTTTTGGGCGGTTCTGACGGGCCTGACGGCTGCCACTGCCCACCCGTTAGCGCCCCTGCTCCGTGGCAGATCGAGCCCCTTGTGGGTTTAATGGGTTTATTTGGCACACCGCCCTACGTCAGCTCGACCTGCAGAGTGTTACGCGCACACGCCTACTTAAGCAAGGTGCTGTCAGTAAGCTGGGTACCTCCGTTGCGTCCCTTGACACCTCCACATCGGTGCTAAACAAACAAAATAAACGACACGTTGAAAAGACAGGAGAGAAGGGCGGCCGCCTAGCAACCAAAGCTTGATAGAAACGACAGTCCACTTTTGTTTGAGGGTGAACTTGAGACTTGAATTGCAGATGGGAGGCCAGGCCATCTGAAATGTGAGCAAATGTTGTGAGCAGTATTGTTTGGGGTATCACATGCTATCGCTGTGGTCGCCAGTTAATGCGATAGAAAAACCGTTTTACGTCATCAGTCTGTTTATTTATTTTAGATTGGTTCCAGTTTCTGCAGTAATAAAGGGGTGCGAATGAACTGCAAGATTCTATGTGATGGAAAATGGCCTTTGGCGACTTGCTCTCCAGAGGATTTCCTCATTTGAAGTTGTTGACAGCTCTCTTCGCGTCTCAATTATTGCTCACACGCAAGATCGAATTGTTGAGGTGATCAGACTGTCGCAGTCTGTTGTCATGAGTTTTAATGAATTAACCACCAGTGGCTTGGCTTTCTTCAGCTGTGATTGTTCAGGCACAGTCCTCAGCTCTGATTGGCCCAGTGAACAGTGGTTGAATCAATGGCAGCATCCTAATTGGCCGCTTGTGGGCATTGTTATTTAGCCTTTCTCAGCTTTGGATTTATCTGCCAAAATTTGATTGGTTAAGTGGAAGCCCTCATTTATCCTGTCTCAGCTGTGATTGGTCAGTGTTCCACTGCTTCCACGGCCAGGTGCATTCTCTATTTTTCATGACCAATGTGGTGGTTTTAGCTTTAATTTTGTGTATCTGCTTTCTGTTCAGTAGGGTCTGGTAAATGCAGGAGACTGTTAAAGACAACTTTGACAGACTTTTTTTTTTTTTTTTTTTTTAATTCCTATGTACAATTGTTTTGTAAAAGTTCTCTTTTTTTTCCCTAAGCAATTTGAAGTGCACTTTGTGAGATGGGTCTGCTAGTTTTCTCTTCATAATTTTTTTTAAAAAACATTATGTTCAGTTGGTCATCGGTTCAGGATTGTCCATCTGAAAGCTACTGTCTGGTTTCTGCTGTTTTGTGTGTGTGTGTCAGATTGACTAACAGTAAGTACTCTCACTGAGAAACCCAGTGTGGAGCAGGTGCCCTGACACCATCAACCCCCCCAACCACCCCCCCAACCCCAGCCTAGGTCATCACTGTCCAGGACAAAACATTGAAGTCATACTCTAGGTCTCAAATAAATCACTCTATTTTGATATTGGAAAACACCACGCTTGTCTTTCATTTTGTCTGACATTTGCTATTTTTATGGTATTGGATTGCCTGTGCGTGAGTGCCGGTTTGTCTGTGAGGGAATTGGGGGGATTTGGGGGGATGCTGGTAGTGCCACTTAATCAGAAATGCCTGAGGCAGAGTTGGGTATGGGCCCATTTCCAGTTTCGAAGGATCCTGCATTTCTTAGTAATTCAGTTTTGAAACCAATGAAATTTTTCTTTATACCATCTTGATGGTATCAGATGTTTTTCATTTTTATTTTTTATTTGAATTAAAATGACTACTCACAAAGTTGTCTAAAATTTACTGGTAAAATTCCATATATAGCACTGAAAGATGTTTTGCTGCATATACATAATAAAATTACATTTTGTTCAATGGCAAAATATTTTTTAAGAATATTTTTTAAGGAATTTGCCTACCGTCCTTTTACAATGACACGTTTCAGAAGAGCAATACCCCAATATAATTATCTCACTAAACGAACTGAGTGGGAATATTTGAAGGTACAGTAGCACACAGCTTAATCATTCACATTGTGCTGTTTAATATAAAAACATCCACACATTCAAAACAAAATTTCAACTTCACAACATAAACCTTCAAACACGCATGTCTTTGTGTGTATCATTAGCTAATGAAATTACAAAATGGCATCAGTGCATGCCTGAAACTCAGGAATGTGACAAAGCTAAACACTGCTGCTAAATTAATATTTACTTTTTCTTCTGAGCAGATACAAAAGATAATTTCTTTATTCTCAGTTAATTCATAGAACAGCACTGTTTTTTTCTTTCTGTCAGGCCCAACCCACTAACATAAGCATGAACTTTGTTGCTCCATATTTGAATTGTGTGAACTTAAGGCACACTTTTCATTAACAAATCCCGTATGCACAGTTTCTCAGCATAGACGTCTACATGTCTCATCGACTGTCTGGATCGTTAAATTAAGTTATTTTTTTAAGGAAGGTACTGGCACATTAAATGCACCGTTTACACTTGTGTAATAAATGAAGAGGAAAAAGAAACCTTAGTTGGCCCTGACACTTGGTACTAGATACAAGACAAGGAGGAAAAGTAAAAAAGTAAAGCAGAAAAAAGCTAAAACTACTTTTTGCATTGAAAGTCTTGTATATGTCAGTGGGTTTTTTAAAAACACTTGTTCAAGATGTTGGCCTTCAGTGATTGATCACAAGGATGGATCTGTGCCCAATCTTGCTCTCCAGAGGTAGAAGGGCTGGCCAGCTCTCAGCTAGAGTTCCACGCATAACCTTGAGCACAGCTTTCACAGGCCGGAGTAGCGCAGAGAGAGCCGAGTCTGGCAGTCGCTGCTGTTCCTCTCCCCAGCTACTGCTGTGTGGAGTTCTCCCACGACTCTCCCACGTCTGCGTCTACATCCTCATAGTCTCGCAGCTCACTGGAAATGTGGATTTCAATTGTACTAGACTCTGAACCTAGCAAGACAAAATGAGGGAAATGACTCCATTTAGTCAGGTATATCATTTTCCATTAATCGGGTGATCTACATGATGTTTAGTTGTTGATCTGCTAACGTACACAAATGATTTGCCTAATGTATGTTTTTTTTCATAAGGAGTGAAAATACACTGAATGCTAATGAAAGGAGGAATGTCTAGTTGATTTAACTCAATGATCTATAGAAATGTGCATCTCAACTGACCTTGATAAGTCTTAAGTGTTCCTTATGCAGATTTGTCTACTTATCCCAACACTGGTGATTATATTAGTATGAGCATATAGTAAGGCTGATTGTACCAGAAATATCTGTGAAAATGCACTTCTTGCGTAAAATTTTAATGTGGAATGACAAGGTATGTTCTATGGACAGTTGCAGAATAAAATCCTTCCTGTATTCTCTCAAAACAAAAATACATTGGTCTCGATATGTTTAATGCTTAAATTTAAAATAATATTCACACTTTTCTGTTCATATTCATGTTTTTATTACTGCTCAATTCACAAGTTTAACAAATAAAGTCATAAAAATTCAAACTGCAATGCATAAAAATAATGGGTGACCCAAACATTTGCTGAGGTTTGCATTACACAATTCATCCTGCTACCAGACAGTATTGCAACATATCAGCAGTGCAGTAAACATCACGATAAGACTGGAGTCCAGGGATGTTTTGATAATATACATCTGACAGAATAGCCATTGGTCGTTGTAATGACTCATTGTTTGTAGAATTTTGCCGCTGAATTCCAGCAGATATGCAGGCCTTTATTCATTTCCCATTCCGCAGTAAGGTACAGTTTAATATGCTACTGCTACAGCGTAACTGCAGTCCCGCTGTTGTATTCGTATTTTCCCCTTTGTCATGTTTATGCTTTTGCTTTTCCCCATATAATGCTAATAAGCTTTTAACCTTGCCCAGGGAAGCTGCTTCAGGCTATTTCCCAGACCTGAGCCAACTAATTATTTTTGAAGTACTTTAACCTTTTAGACACCAGCAAACCTTCTGCCTGTTACTGACCATTTTAAATGAGTCAGAGTCTGTTTTTGGCAATATTCACCACAAAATGTAGATTATTATTATGTGCTTTGTTTAGAATGTTTGTTGAAAACTTCCAGGGATTTGCGGAGTGTTTTCCACTTTAGCTAGGATATAAAGTGTTTACGTATTTTGAATATTTATTTCAGCTCTGCCTTTGACTATTGATCAAAATTCTGTTTGCAAGAGGTTCACAGGTTCACAGTCACCTAAGTGAACAACTCCGCCACTAAAAGTATAAGGGTTATTCAGGTTGAATTTTCTTTTTTTTTTTCATACCATCGCAGTTATCCAATATGCTGTATCCTAAATTCAGCAGTATATCTTTGCTTAGTTGAAGCCCTTTCCAAGCAGACTTGGCAGCAGATGCACACTTACTGAAACAAGCTGGTCTAAGGTCATTGCTGTACAGAGTAAAGGTAGTGTTTGCCCTGGGCAGAAAACCTGCAAGCGTATAGTCTCAATGCCAGATCATTAATGGCCATCAATCACAGTAACAATAAATATCCAGAGTTTGATGAAGAGTGTAGTTTATAAGAGCAGGTGCTGGAATCCCCGACCCCACATCCCAGATCAAGAAGACCTGCTGCCGTGCTGGTTGCTGCTTGGGTGTCACCAGCCCTGATACACCGGAGAGCTGTTACCTTCCGAAAGCACGCTGATGGCGTCGGAGGGCTGCTGACCGTTGGCGGCCATGTTCTTCTTGGCCTCCTGGACGTGGCTCTGGAAGTGGAGGGTGGAACCCACGACGGGGTTGTAGCTGCCCGTGGCGGCAGCCGAGGTGGAGGCGGAGTCCCAGGCCAGCTCGCGTTGCGGCCGGAAGCTCAGGTCTACATCGAAGCCTGTCCAGCCGTGGAAAGCCAAGGTATTCAAGAACCCCTGCATGGGGTTGAGGATGCCCTGGAAAAGCCCAGAGGTGAGTAAGATTAACTATTAGAAGCTATGTTCTCATAAGTCTGGATTTTTATTTTTAGAAAGTGTACAAAGAGGTTAAATGCAAACCTCATAAATTCCAGTTAAAACGATGATCCCAATGAAGGTAGCACTGCTGATGATTCACTGTTATATTGTTCAAAATGGTAACTGACTTTGTATATTGACCAAATTTCACAGTCAAAAGAACTAAGGGGACTGCTGTTGGCTCATCCTGTTAAGGCACTGCTCTTATGCATGGGTAGACCCCATGGCCTGAATCTAGACCGTGCTGGTGCTTAGTGTGGTCGGCAACCCTGCAGTGCGATGCACAATTGGATCTAGCATCACCCAGGGGTGGGGTTTCAGGCACACGCACCAGCAACCCCTGCTGGTTGATCAGGCACCTAGAAGTCTAGCTCTTTTTCCAGTTCTTGTCTGTGCAAGCTCAACTTGCAAACTGTGTTGTGATAAGAAACGGTGGATCATATTGCGTGCTTTAGAGAAGAGCATATGGTTGTCTGTGTTCTCCTAAGTTGATAGTGGAGGTAGTGGCTATGAGTTACAATGCAGCAGGGCATTGGGAAGAAAATTGAGCAAAAGCATTTAAAAAAATAATTGATCTAATTATTCAATGAGCATATTTGAGCCAAAAGCACTTCAGGACCCTCAGGGAATGTACTGAATTAACTCATAGATCCTCTGGCTGAAAGACCCAAAGTCGTACAGAGAAAACCTGCAACTTTTAGAAACCATCCAAGGGATAACTGCTTTCCCCCTCAGTCTGTTTAACATTATAATTCAATGCTGGTGTCTAGTTTAACTCTTGTGCTCGATTTGGTTGAAGTTAGTGTAAAATGGTCTCAGCTGTGTCTGCGACACTTCTAGCTGGTCATTTCTGGTTTGTGACTGGTCAAAGCTGTTCAAAGCTGGTTAAGTAAGCTGGTGGTCAATTGGTGGACAAGCCGACTAGATAGTATGGTCAGCTGGCGAACGCCTGGTTGACCAGCTAAAAAAGCCTTGACCAGTTTAGATTGGTTTAAACTGGAATTTTCCGCCAGATGACACTTTTGAGTGATGTATTCCAAAACCATCAAACCAGCTGGTGTAAGGTGCTAATAAATTAACAAAGCTCAAGGGTTAAATGGCCATTGGGGTTTATAAGAACTTAACATTTTGCCACAAAACTCAGCCTGTTCATATGTGCCCACTATGAAAGAAGAATTATCACTGAATTGGAATTCAACTGCAAGAGCCTAGCAGTATATTTTCCCCTGCTGTTTGTACAAATCCATGAAAAAAAATCAGGAGCTGAAGCTGGTGGACTGCGGAGTGAAAAGAAGCAGCAATTTGGCTATAAAGAACACTGCAGTAATCTGACAGGCTAACAATCACAGAATAACAGAGAATCTTAAAAAAAAAAAAAGGCAATAAAATGTGTTCTAAAAAAGACACTGTTGAATAATTCATGGTGTTGGTCAACAGCGTGGAACTGTGTCTCGCTGTGTTTTGAAAGCGAAGGTGTCAGATGTAACGACACATCTCGGCGTGAGTCAGATGCTGACGGCGGCAGCCCTCACCATAATGAACCAGGTGATGAGAGTGGCGTTGCGCACATTCTTCAGGTGACCAGCTTTGATGTCCGCCTGCATCTCCAGGTAGAACAGCAGGCTCTCGTTGATGATGTTGGGCAACCAGCTGGGAAGAAAAGGGACATGTTGTGTCAATGCTATCTCTCTCCGCAGCCCTGAAACTGAGTGGGAAGTTGCAGGTACATTTAGACGTACTGTATGGCGACTTTCTTTTATTTACGAGCATCACTCAGCAGTGATGGCTTCCAGGGAGAATCTTTTTCTTTGGTTGATGCAATCAAATGTGCTAATTGGTTAATGATGACAGGTGACCGGTGGCAGGTATTATAAACGCATCCGTTTATATAATAGACAGCTTTATATAATGAGACACAGATTGTGTATGTAGTGAGGTGCTGGCAGATACTCAACTCAGCAGAATGCTGCAAACTCACCAGATCATGAAAACGAGCATGATTTTGAAGAATCGTATTTTAATCTCAGTTCCCAGGCGTCTCTCATTCTCGGTGTAGATTCCTTGCCGGCCCTTCAGCAGTGAAGTCACTGTATTACAAGTGTAAAATAGTAATATAATATAATATAATTCTGTAGCTTATGAACAGGACACTTTTAATAATTTTTCTATAGCCATTGCCCAATTAATGGGGTGTTGAGCTGTCAAAACAGCATTATTACCTTGGTGTTATTAACTACAAAACTAAATGTAGAAATGTTCTTTGATTTCACTTTAACCTATTGCCTTTGTTTTAATTAATAATGTATTTTGTGTAGCACCTTGAGCTGCACTGTTGGGGAAAATGCTACACAAAGATATTATAAAAAGCCATGTTTTCTGTTGCAGGCTCACAGCAAGAGAATTGGTTTAGAAATGTCTGTGTGTCATGAATGACACATAGGCAAACAGTGTATCACGAACAGGATTTGTGATAAGATTGCACCTCGGCGTACAAATGAATTGTAATTAATGTAGGATGTAATGAAGGGGGCGGAGGCAGCCCATTTTTTTGCTGGAGGGGTGATACCTCGCGGTCAGATCTTTGGATGGCGTGGGGTGAGACTCACCTGCGGACACAGTGCGGGCGAAGAGAATGGGGTTGACGATGATGACCAGCAGCAAGGGGGCGTAGGTGGTGATGTAATGCGGTACGGCGTGCTGCAGGCCATTCTCACAGCTGCAACGAGAACCAAAGCTGTGAGTTGCCCTGGCAACATCGGTCACGTCACGTCACTTTAGAAAAAGCGCAAAAAAGTAGCAAGAGACACACTTTAGCCCAGCAGTTGTAATGAGGAATACATTTGTGTTCAATCAAAAAAAAAAGAATCCATGCCTGAGTAACTACTTTTTGAGGTATTTATTACATTTGCTGTACATGACAGGACTGGCCCCAAATAAATGTTTTGTTCTATTCAGCTTCATTCCTCAGGTTAATCTTCTATGAAGTCAGCTGGTTAAGGATTCCTTTTAGGCAATGCCATTCCGCTTGGGTCACAAATTACAGCCTGCTGGGGTTGGGGGCACTTTAATACCCAGATCCAATACTCCAAGGTCACATGTTTGTTGTGTAAATGGATTCATATATTTGGTAATGAGGCCCACAGAATCTTCCATATAAGGCCTACTTCAACAGCGTAGCATACCTTTTTTCTGAAAATAGTTCCTTAAAAAATTTTTTTTAGAATACAGTTTTTTAAAAAAAGTTCAGGTCATTTACCATTTTTTTCTTCAAAGAACAGCCCAAGATAGCCTTCTGAGATTGAACTCTTAACTGAAATCGAAAAAATGTATCCACAAAATGACCTCATTGAAGTGGTTTGACCTAGTAATGACAGTGCTGCTTCAGTGGTTCAAGTCAATGTGAACCAATCAAATGGTTTTCTCTCCAGAGAAAAAAAAAAACTTGCATCACAAGTTCCAAAAAAGATTCCATACAAATGACGCATGAGCATAAACTGGCAGATAGGAGATACTTCTGTGTTGTTCCACTACCTTGAAATTGAGGGGTAGTACAGCATGGCCACACCTTCAACGCACAGCAGTACCGCCAGGCCCCATGTGATCATGTGATACAACACAATAGTGCTGGAAGGGAAGCCACATACAGACAAACCATACACACATACACGCCGGTCACATGGCAGTCCCTGCATATTCATTGTACAAGGCAAACACTATATACTACTGTTCTCAATTTTTAGAAAAATGATTTAACCTGCATGAAAATCCTAGAAGATACCAGTATCGATATCACAGAAGATGCCTCGAAATATAAAGCATTCAGACCAAAATCTTTGCAGTACTGGACTAGAAAAAACCTGTTTTAGTATTTTGATAAGTAAAAACAATTACATGAGCAAATTCTAAGAGCAGGCCCACTGGTATTAGCAGCACTCTCACAATGCTTTTTGGTTGGGTAGCATTTTTCTCCATCAGAGAAATAATGCACATAAATATTGCATTTTGTTTATATTGCGTTTTATTGCAAGAGAAACTGGTTCATGGATAACGTGTTAAACCGAGAGGGCATAAAAATACCTCAAACCGGCAGATCTTTTCACCACGAGGTAGACGTCTACCGCATAGCAAAAGGTCCACCAGAAGGAGGCACTAAAGAAAAGCTGGATCCACATCTGAAAAAAAAAGAAAAGAAAATGAAGACGTAAAACTTTTTGATAGATGATTTTTATCATTTCCATCTGCAGACAGTGTTACTCATAGGCAGGACTGAGTTAACTGTGACTTAGTATGTACTTCCTGTGCTTGGGGCCTGAGGAGGAAGTGGAAGGGTTGGGGTTGGGGAACCACATACATACCGCGCTGCCCACGCAGAACACCTCTGGCCACACATCAGTGCTGGAGGCATCAGAGATCCCACTAATGAGGTCAGGCAGGCCCAGCCAGATGGATGACCTCACAATTATACCTGGATGAAAAAATTGAGAAGAAAAAAATCTGGATATAGAGCATAACAGCAACCCTGTTCTAGGGTTGTTAGACTCCAGTCCTCGAGTGCCACACTAGTGTTTGATGTGTTTCAGTGCCAGTGTTTCTACTGATTGGCTAGAGAGACCACAGGCTCTGTTTCCAAGACCTAAATTGGCTGCTGACTGAAATAGAACCACAGTGGCTCCATTACATTGTGGCCTTCCTGGCCCTAATTTTGACACCATGATCTAAACATACGGTTATATGTTTAATTAATTCTTTATCAATTTTCTTCAGATAAGCAATTTCATTTAGTCTACTTTTGCCATGCCGTATTTTCGTTACTTTACACTGTTTGTATTCGTACCACACAGAACCACCTTGAAAACCAGCTGTTTTCTCAAGAGGTTTAACCATGAACCAAATTTGTAAATATATTTAAAAGTGTCAGATAATCCCTTTAATATACTACCATGTATTATAAAAACATACAAAATATACTCTAATACAATACTGAAAAATGAATCAAAACATGAAGGCCCTCAAAAAGATATTTACCAATATATTATTTTTTTCTAAATAATATATTATTTTGGTTATACATATCCTACTGAGACAAAGAGACATTTGCCTTATTTTACAAAATATTTCTATGTTAGACATTTATCAGTACAAATGACAATATATACTGCACATTCCATTTTACAGTTTTTTTCACAAGTAAGTGTTGTCCTTGTATCAATGGTATGTGTCATTAAATATATTGAATGAATATATTATCAGAACAGAATTATCATAAAAAGATAACCTAAGGATAACAGTATATTGGATCTCCATATATGTGAAAATATATTTCTGCTGTTGCGCAAGTGAAGCACTTAGTGAATCTCAAACATAACCATAGTGTGGAAAAATCCAACATTGGGGTAACAGGGCAGCTGGAGGCTTCAAACGGAACTAACTTAGTGTATGCTGCCTTTGTGAGTCTTAAGCAGACATTTCAGAAGGCCTCAGGTCATGTGACCCAAAATACTTTCTACGGTAGAGATTTCCAAAGGGTTCAGGATTTGTATGATACTTGTGATCAAGGCACATATTTACAGACAGTAATTAAACTGAAGGTGCAAACATAATGAAGAGGTACGTGAGTTGAAACCTTGGGCTGAAGAGGGTCTGGTTCCAAGTGTACGTCAGAAACCTCTGATCTGTAGTATGTAATAATTGCTCACATATGTATGTTAACAGAAGATGGACATGTGGCAAGAAGCAAATATGATTTCAGAAAGACAGTTTGGTTCATAATGATTAAAGTATTTTGGGTCATTCTGTTTAAAATCAATTGCCAATTATCATGACCATTTTTTTCTTTACTCTTTAATGGATACCAATACTCTTTTAGGGCACAATTATTTAAAGCCTGACTGTTACCCACTGCCTCGTATAGAGGACTGTTTAGATTAGGTAGGGAACACAAAGTTTGTGACAAAATTGGATCTGTTGAAAGGTTATTGGCAGGTACCATTAACACAAAGAGCTAGGGAGATCTCTGCGTTTATTACACCAGGCGGACTGTTCTCTTACTCTGTCATGCCCTTTGGGTTGCGTAACGCTCCTGCAACTTTTCAACGACTTATGAACAAAGTCCTGTCTGGTCTACCAGGGTGTGCAGCCTATTTAGATGATGTGGTTCTGTACAGTGACACCTGGAAGTCTCATGCCCAGCATCTTGAAGCCGTATTGGACAGGCTGGTTGAGGCTAGATTGATTGTCAATTTGGCAAAATGCGAGTTTGCCAAGGCGACAGTGCCATACCTTGGCAGAGTGGTAGGTCAGGGGGAAATTCTGCCGGTAAGTGCCAAGGTTGAGTCGGTTGAAATGTACCCTGTGCCCACAACAAAGAAAGAGCTTAAGCATTTTTTAGGTTTGGTAGGCTATCACCGCAGTTTTTGTCGTAATTTTTCCACCGTGGTCAACCCACTATCAAACCTATTAAACAAGAAAGCAGTCTTTGTCTGGTCCCTGAGGTGTCAAGCTTCTTTTGATGCCGTAAATAAACTTGCTTTGCTGTGCTCCTGTCTTGGCAGCTCCTAATTTTGAAAAACCTTTTGAGATCCAGGTGGATGCCAGTGGAGTGGGTGCAGGAGCTGTTTTGCTGCAGGAGGGGGAAGAGGGTATAAACCATCCGGTATGCTTCTTCTCAAGTGAGTTCAATCATCGCCAATTGAACTATTCAGTCGTGGAAAAGGAGACACTGGCGTTGATCTGGGCCCTACAGTTTTTTGAAGTATATGTGGGGGCAGGGTCAACACCAGTCACAATATACACTGATCACAATCCCCTGACTTTCTTCTCTAGTATGCAGAACAGCAATCAGCAGTTGATGTGCTGGTTGTTGTTCTTGCAGCCATACAAGCTGAACATCCACATAAAGGGCTAGGACAACGTGATGGCTGATGCGTTGTCTCGAGCAGTGTGGTAGTGCCCACGGCGACCCTAGTGGGTCTTTGTTTTATGGGGGGGGGGTGTGAAGGCCCTGGCCGTCTGCCCTCCCTGTTTGTCTAGAACTTCCTGTTTGTAACTCCCTGTTCTGTCTCTTTAAGGTCTTGTGCCGTAGGAGCCAGTTTGAGCGACTGGCTCCGCCCTTGATTAGCTGTACCTATGGGGGAGAAGGCATAAAAGGCCTGCTTGTAGCTGACTAGGCCCTCTCCCGATTCTCTGGCCAGCTGGTGCCTGGGCACCTCCATTTTGTTTGGTTTTTCTTTGTTTGTTGCACCCTTCAACACCTACACACATCATACTGTTTTCATTGCATCCACCCATGCATACGCTTCCTGATTACTGATTCCACACTCCATTTCTTGATTTTTCATTTAGTTTCATAAACTTTTGTTAAGAAAGCTGTTGCTACAGTGTGGACCTCCCCTTCTTTGTTATGGCCTAACCAAGCATAACATCTGTGTGTAAAACTTAACAAGATTTACAGAACGTATAGCAATTGGCGATATGTTTGGTAATATTAGAAATACCTTTAAATGGAAGAATTGTGGAAAATACCAAAATTCATTCGAGTCATTTTTATCAATGCCTTTTTATTCTTACACTGTATCATTTGTTTTTCAGCTGCTGAAATTTAGTCATTTGCAGGAGTTGGAAAAAAAACTCTCATACTGAATCAAAGGCTTTATTCTATCCGAGGTTTACGCCTTATTTATTAATGCTAGTTGTTAAATAACTACTAGGATATGTTTCTGAATTAAAAAAAAAAAAAAAAAACTAGGGAATTAAAATTTGATTACTGAAAAATGTTTATAATTACTTTTTTTTTAATTTAAAATTTCTGGATTACTATTGCTCAATTGAGAAATAAAAAGTTGTATACTTTATCAAAGTTAATACTGAATATTATAATTCAGTTTATTAATATTTTTTCCAAAAGGGGTTAGTGAATACACATTGTTCTTCAGTAAGGAAGTCATTATTAATACCGAAGAAATATTTGAGTTTGCTGTGGAAAGCATGATCCAGTTATTAGAATAAACTCTAAATATAAGATCTTGGAATCAACACAGTAATTTGAAAATCGCATTACCCAAAAGCCACACCAGAAAGTTTATTTTTAGCATGTTGGGGATATGACATTATAATGCCACATCGCTTTGTTGATTCCATTAGCTGGTACAGATGTCTTCGGTATGCTATATGTGTTGCAGCAACACAGCCAGTTATAAAGATTACTGCATGGGTGACTAGATATAGCCATGTTTACTTTCACAGGAAGTGGACCATCATATGAGGTCACGTCCTCCTTATCTTTATACACTCTCAGGTCATCATGATCTTAAAGAAGACTTGCCTGAATCTGAGGTGTCACTGCCTGTATTGCAAATGCTTAATGAGCTATCTCTGAAACATACAATAACCTGGCCCTAAAAGGTCAAAGCTGTCACATCAATGTGTTACATCAACAGTGAAGTTTACTTCTTTATTGAAACATCAACATCATCCATGCCCTACATTTCTGCCATTGAAGCCTAATAGTCACTCACACCTCCAAACACCACAGCTTGTTTGCTAACTACACAGCAACATATTCCGCATTACACCAATTCTGATATCTGAGAATATATTTTACTTTGACAAAGTACATGTGATCCCCTGGACTCCATACTCCATATAAATGAAGTCAAGTTAACACTGAGCATATTATGTACATTATTTATGGACATTAAAATATTTTCCCCTCATGTTTTGTGGCCTATATTATAATTTATGAATAGACAATAAGGTCAATACCAAATAAGTAAACGAATGCTTTTGTGTACATTCATGTTAGATACTGCCATAACAAAAATTATTGTATGTCTTGTCAAAACACGCTAGCGTTTTTTTTTTTTTTTTTTTTACAAATATAAAATATATTATGATGCTGTAGCTGAAAACAGTGCGGCTTTCACAAATGTAATGTTTTTGTGAACACCTCGATGCTAATATGTTCATATCGTGCAACATGCCATTGTCCAACATGTCCTTTCTGAGGACAAAGCTGTAGCACTACCATAAAGGCCTGAGTTCGGCTCATCTTTAAAACCTTTTAAACAATACTAATACTAATATACACTAGGTGTTCAAATCAAGCTCATAATAAAATGGGAATGACTCAAAAATGTTTAAAACAGAAGCTTGAGGGTTTGCGGTACATCCTGAGCAAGATAATGTGCCTTCACCATGCCCTACCTGCACACCCAAGGATATCGCACACGCTGATGATGAACAGTATTCTCGAAGACGAGGCCGGTTTGGGGAGCGGATATTGTCCAAGGCGCCTGTAGCTCCTCCGTTTGGGCAACATCTGTAGGATGGAGAAAACGAGGCTAACGCCTGCGCTACCGATGCAGATGCCGCTGAAAAACAATGGCTGGAAATTAATGACGAATTCCGTGGACGCGTCTCTGTTGGGGCAACAGAAAGTTTCGAGCCTGGGAGATGCCATTGTGAGTCGCTATCGGAGTTCGGTGTCCGCAGTAAAAGGAAATCCATTCATTTAGTCCATGGCCTCAGCTCCGAGAGAAATCACGAGATGAATCATCATGTGCTTCTTTTTAATCCCCCCCAGGCTGAGCCCAACTGCCTCTCCAGGAATGTGAATGAGAAATCCAAGTCAAAAGCCAATTTTCGGCTATTCAGTATTTTAAAGAACAATTTTATTCGTTATTGAAATGGCATACGCCTGTATGTGCAGTTATTTATTCGTATGACTCATTGATAACCGCTGAATGAGGCCTAACCATCAATGGAAGTGGAAACTCAAAAACTCTTTTACATTTTCTGAATTACTTGTCTGCCTTTGTTTCTATTGTATGCAGTGGGCATTAATCTTTTTTTACACTTCAGACAGACTTTTTTTTTTTTATTGTGTTCAGGTCTGTTGTGATCTCCATTAGTGACTCAGCCCTTCACTTCTTTGAAAAATGCTTACAGAACGTAACCCCTCTTAATGGTCTCACAACACATTCATAACTGTCATATTTCAATGCTGGTGCATTAATCAAAACACAGCATTTCTATTCAAGTAAAAATAATCAAAATGGCAGAAATATGCCACGCGGAACATTTTCATATCATTTACTGCCATCTGGTGGTGACATGGAATATTACAGTGTATGTCCTGGAATAGATTCCTTAAAAGCGCGCGAACGCACACGCACACACTTTCAGCAGTAACACATACTACTGGTGTGGTATGGTTGATTAATAATTATATGTTTTATGCTTTCTGTATCTAGTCTATAATATATCAAGCTCTCCAAGTCTGTTACAAGGTTTGAAGAGAGGTTGAGTAGCCTTGAGAGAGGACAAGTGTAAAGGGAATTGACATCACTCATTTAGCATTTTGATTTTTTTAAATTAAATGCAAAACAAAAAGCCTTAATGCCAGAAATGTGCAAACAAGTTGTCTATTGGAATAGAAATATCTCACAGCATAGCATTTTTAAATGTAACGACATTATAATGGTGAGTGAAATAACTGTATTCTGATAAAACACAAAAGGCACGATTTTATGTATTAAATATGTTTTATCCATTACTTTGCAATAGATATTGGATACAGCAATGCAAACACATTTACTTGACACTTTAACACACATGCTGCTTAGAAACTACAGGTGGAAATTAGTTGCTCAGCTATATATAAGACTTATGATGTGTTGATTATTGCATGCTATCCCTGTCATCTAAATACTAGACATGAATTAATTAGATAGACATTTCAACAGATTTCCCGTTGTTTTGAGTGTAATTCTACACATTGAATAAGCGCTCACACATTTCAACAAATGAATAAAAGAAACCTCCTATCATGGAAGAGAAATTATGCAATGCTAATTTTCCCTGTCTTCCTTTTTGCATCAGTTTTTAATGCTGCTATCGTGTACATTTGTAAGTGTGATGTGATGTAACAGATAGGGGGCTGGGAGGGGCACCTCCATTACACCGTTGTGCAAGACACTCTAATTGAACTGCTTCACTAAATATCCGGCTGCATTAATGGGCTGTATGTTTTAAAATACGACATTAGCCCGACTATGCTGGATAATTGCATCTGTATTGGCCTAAATGTGAATGTAAATGTAAAGAAGGTACTCTTAGTGGAACTAAGCACAGCTCCTCAGAAAAAGCCTTCCCCCACATGGAGCCCCCACATATCACTATGAGCATGACTGGCATAGCATGATTGTGTGCCCCTGTCAGTGTTTACTGTTATGTGAATGGCATGGGCAAAACTGTCACAGTCACTGAGTGTTTGTCATTGCTATGGAAACAAATCCAGCATCAGAAGCACTTACTATGGAATATGATTTTACTGCCCATTCAAAAATGGTTTGAAAGTTGCATTCACTGAGGACATTTATAAAACATTTTATTGAAAAAATTAGCTTCTTTATTTTAGTATGTTAAAAAAAGACATTTTGGCAAGTACTTGGACATTATTAAATTAAGATCACGACCACATGGGGGCGTTATAGCATTTCTCATAGCTGGTTAAATCCTGCACTAAGTGTTAACAAATGAGTCAAACATTTCAGCGAGTTTTAACTCCGCAGAGACGTTTAGGCAAGTTGATCCTAGGTCAGATATTTTCATCAGTTCTGTTGTCGGCAATGCTGTCTCATGTCTGATTTCCCCACTGAAACTACTGAATTTGACAGGACTGTTTGTATTAAGATAAAGCAGAGGAAACAAAATTGTAACACTTGTCGTAATTATTAAGCGTTTCTGTACAGATTGATGCTGTTACTTTTAATTGAACACTGCATTTCTGGGTTGAGGCTTCATTGCTGGAGCTACGAACCCTGAGGTTTGCTGTGTGTTTTGACTAAGCTGTCGGTTTTATGGATCTGTAGCATTGGCTCCTCAGGGATGCAAACAATGTGTATTAAATCCTCCTCACAGCCTCTCTTCCTATTCTCTTGTGTAACATACCCTTTGGTAACTAGCTGTCAAGTCTGCTCAGACTTGATGTTGACTTATATTGGCACATAACACAACAGGTGCAGATCTTAAACAGTTTAAAAGCTACAAACTCAAAGGTATGATGCGAAGGCCATAAGGCTCAATGACAGTAAAATATAAACAAGATTTACAGATGACTTAGCCTGCGATCACACTACTTTTAACACAAATCTAGTGAGGCATAATGACAGGCTGAAGTTAAAACGGGAGGAAAGGAAAACAACAATATTGGCAGCGATATGAAGATTCTCTTATTTACTTGTGCATTTGAACATATTGCAACATGGGCTTTAATTAATTCACCAAATTAGTTTTTATTCATCAGTCAGTTTAATCAGTATCCAGGAAAGGGACTGTAAACAGAACCATTCCTATAATTGTCCTATGCAAATGTGATATTTACATTTTCATTAAAAAGGTGCTGAGATCTCCATGGCAATTTTTATCAGCAGAATCTGGTTTACAAATTCTGTTTCATAATGCAGGCATGAGCAAAAATATTATGCGTCCTATTATTGCTCTTTACAGATGTGTATATTTTATGTCAATATTGCAAATACTGATAATAATAATAATAATAATAATAAGATTACGACTATGACTATGATTATGAATACTAATACTGATAATAAGAATCATCATCATATTTTTCGTTCCAGCTGTACAGTACAAAAAAAATAAAGAGATTAAAATGTTGACCAGAGGAATTAAAGAGACATGATAAGACCATAACATTAGCAATAAAACAAAATAATCACATTAAGAAAATGATTTTAAATTACCAGTAAAAACCAGAGTAACATTAAACATCCAAAAGCCATTACTTCAATGTTTTTGATGGTTTTCAAAGGGGGCAATGCAGCATGACTGCTTTACTCCGACCAACATCCAGAAAGGTATGCCAACAGGAAGTAGAAGTTCTCTGTTAACATCTTAGGGAACTCAAGGTGCTGAAGATGTTTCAAAATGACACAACCACAGAATGGCGTACAGAGCACATGCCTGTCCGTCAGGCTCAGAATAAATGTGAGCTGAGTCTAAAATCAATTCCTCACATATCTTCTGTCTCCTTACCTAGGGCGTTGCTGTATTTTATATTAGGGGTGCATGACTCTAGTCCTGGAGAGCCAGTGTATGTATGCTTGTTTATGTTCAAACCAGTTACTCAGTCTTAGTTTTCTAAAGAGCTGTGCACACCAGTGCTGATATGCTTTTGGACTACAGCAAAATGTAGTCTGTCGCTGTAGCTCTTGGCTATCAAAAAAGTCACATCAAGTAAATATTTGGCCTAATTAAATAATTAAGCACAGAAGTTGGAAAGACACCTCAAAACAGATCCGCCCTTGGTGTGCTCCTTGTTTTAGATGAATCACAAAGGGCACTACTGTATTTTATAATATAACAATAGATGTTTTTATTATTCAGTAAATAAGTACAACTAAAAGAAAAAAGGAATTCCACAATAATGCTTAATCAAACGTTGTACTGATGGTATAGAGCACCATTGGATGTCCAGGTACAAACATACTCTACAGATAAAACTGATTTAATAAAACCTGTTTGGGATTTTCCAATAGAACACATGCCAAGCTAGCTGTATGATAGGTTGATACTCTGATGAAAGTCATCCATTGTCAATTAAAATAAATTTAATTTAATCTGTTTTCTCTTCCCTTCCTGAACCAGTGGTATTTTTTAAGATGTGCAAATGTTTTCTTGCTTGGCAAGACGCCAGGAAATCTGGGCAATGCATTGTGTGATAATTTGGTTTGAGGAAACATCTGTCTCCTCATTTTGTTTCAGAAAGTAACTGTATAGATTTGGATCAAGGCAAAAAGTTGGAAGCATAATGCAGCAGTTTACCGGTGAAAGCTGTACAGAGCCTGCCAAATTAGCAACCATTAACAGTTTCCGCTGGAAGATTTAGGATCATTGCAGCTTTACAACAATCTTCAACAAACACACCACACCCCTTATTCACATTCAAGATGAAGTTTATAAATGCATTATGAAGCTAGTGGCAAATTTTAGTTCTGTTTGCCACACATGTCAGATAACATCAGCAAACAGTCTGAAAAGGTAGTGTATTGCAAATAAAAATGGCTGACCAAGTTGAACACATAAGAGAACAAATAAATAAATTGCTGTTATAATCCACAATTTATATGGCGGGTGCATTTAAAAAAAAATTTTTTTAACCAACCATTACAATTGCCTCCATGTGTCAGTTTCTGCAGGGGATCTGGAAAATTGAGTCTGTCCCACATTAAATCATGCTTGCATATTTTCCAGTGGTGACAATTTTTTTTTTCTTTAGGCAATTTTCCCCCCATTAGATTGTGTTAATGAATACATCCTCTGATGTGATTTGATGTCACGTCACTCTCGTATATCAGCCTTGTGTTTGACATTGTTTTGGAATATAGACCTTTAACTTGAGACCAGCTTGTTCCAAGCAAGCTACAGTGCGTGTAGTGTGCTGGGAACTGTTGCATGCTTCTCATGTTAAACGTCAACTGATTGCTACAATCTTGCGCCTTTGTGATGTATTATTTTTATATAATACCAGTTGCATACATCGCTTTGTTCTTTCCAGGTATTTATTAAAATGAGGCAGAATTAGGAAGAATTTTTTCACGTAGAGAGCAGTCAATCTGTGGAATGGCCTGCCAGGTCACGTAGTAGAGGCAGAAACTCTGGGAATTCTCAAGACTAGGCTTGATACGGTGTTAGATACTACCTAGTGTGTAGGTTTATAGGTAATCAGAGCTGAATGGGCAGTTCTCATCATTATGTTATGTTATGTTATGTTATGTTATGTTATGTTATGTTATGTTATGTTATGTTATGTTATGTTATGTTATGTTATGTTATGTTATGTTATGTTATGTTATGTTATGTTATGTTATGTTATGTTATGATGTTATGTTATGTTATGTTATGTTATGTTATGTTATGTTATGTTATGTTATGTTATGTTAAAAATTTCAAATCTCTGTGAAGTCCACCTGGTTAGATTAAGGTTAAGTAACAATAAAAACACAAGGGCAGACTTGCTCTGATTTACTAAGGCTTGGTCACAACAGTGCAATCCTATGTACTGCCTGTCCATTAAAAAGATTGTAGCTGTCCAGAACTGGCCATTTAATTTCATTCCCTCATCAGACTCGTTTGGGGATGAGAGTAAATAGTATCCAGTGACAGGATTCAGGTCTATGGGAGCTAATCCAAAGAGACGCGGCTAATGCGGAGATGTTAGCTGCCCTAATTTGGAACACTCATTAACTCCCCATCGATTCTCTTCCTCCAATTAGCCGCACTCCATGAATCATTACCATCCCGGTGACAATGGATACAAGCAGTCCTGTTCAGCTTCACTTGGCATCCTGCTCAAATTGTTTTGGTGTTGAATTCATCTGTATAATTGATATTGCTCTGGTCAGCTTGGCTCCTACTGTACATGTAGAAGTAGGGGGACCGTGGTGCTCACTCTTGCTCTAATACAGTAGAAAAATCTGTAATTTTTCACTTTGAGTACCTGTCAGCGTCACAATCCGGATGGACTGCGTTCTAAATCATACCCAGGACCATATAGACATTACATTACATATATTTGTCAGAAACTTTTATCCAAAGCGACGTACAATAAGTGCATACCAAAGGTCACTGGAACAACTACATACTATATATACATCTAAAGAGGTCTAGCATCTTTAACCTTATCAAGACAGTCTCCTTCCGTGTTGTATTAAGCTAGACAACATAAAATCATCATTGATTATTACATGGTTTTTTATGTATTTCTTTTTCATTTATTCAGACGGGAGAAAGAGTTACAGATGGCCATAGCGTCACAGTACGGAAAGGACATTTCTGGGCAGTCAAATCCCCAGAGAGATTTATATTTGGATTGAGAGTTGCCAGTCCTACAAACTGCACCTCAAGATCTGCCTCATGTTCAGGTTTCTAAACCATTACAGAGCTCTAGGGGTATTCAAGTGTTCCATAATTTATTTTCCAAACAACCAATTAGCTGGTTAACAATTGTGTCAAGAGTTGCTAGTGGCACGTACATCTGTTGCCTTTCTCATAGCCATCAAAGCTACGATAAACGAAACAACAGTCTGCACACTGCAAGGCTCCCATTCAATAATTTTTTAATGCACTAGAGCAAGTGACGTTTTGGGCGTAGAGACCCGTCATAAGACTTGTGAAACGTCACTAACTCTGGTGCATTAAAAAATTATTGAATGGGATCCTTGCAGTGTGCAGACTGTTGTTTCACTTATCGTAGCAATTGTATCAGCCAGACAAGGGAATCCTACAGGGCTCGTCCCTATTTTAATGTGAGAGTAGTAGCAATATAGCTGATAGCATGTTGTTCCTTCTTTAGCAGCACTCAGAGCTGATCCCACCTGCGCAAAGGCTTTTACTGCTCATCCTCTGGGGGCAACAGTCCACTTTCGCCTCTTTTCCCCTGCAAATTGACTAGTACTCACTGAAACAAAACTGCAATGCTTGCAGACAACACAAGTAATGCTAAGAAAAACATGATTATTTCTGTTGGTAGCAGGAAGGCTGGGTTAGGAATGTACATATGAACAATAATGCATGTGAACACATGCAAAACTAATTTTTACATTAGAATCCAAGAAGGAATTTCCACTGAGCCAATCCAGACAATACATGTTAATTAAAGAAAGTAACTGGAAATATGAACGCACAATTCCAGGAAGCCATGAAAGACCACATACGTTAATGAAAGTAAATAACTTACATGAATGGTATGTGGCAAGAACGCAACAAGTTTTAATATACTGAAAAAGCCTTGTTCAGTTAAGATTATTTTAGCATTACCTTCCTCCTGCTATGCTTCTATCAGTTGGTCCAGTCTAACGAGGGTCTTACCTTGACAACCACATTCCCAATGTGACAGATATACATGTTTACCTGCATTCTTAATGGGAGCTGCCCTCCCAGAGAACAATTTATAAAATTACCAGAATATTGGCAAATTTAAATGCTCCTTGCACATACATATGTCCAGTATCCTGGATCACCCCCGAGACACAACTACTCCGGGTATCTTTTGTACATACACACACATATTGAAATGAACATGTTGTTTACTCTATGGCCGAAGGGAACACACATTTAAGAGTTTGTGGTAAGACGTGAAGCTGTATTCCTGTATCCGAAGCGATGCAATCTCATCCACATGAGTGCCTCTTCCCTTAATTGGCCTGGAATCAGGTCTCTTGCTCCAGCCTTCCCCACTGTGCCCTTTGAGTGGGCTGTGCTGTCTCTGCCTAAAAGGCAGTAATTACCTTGAGATTTCCTATTTCATTCTATGGGTAATTAAAACAAAGGCAAACAAACAAACAAAAAAAGCTAGCTACGTGAGACATTGATTTCCCAGGTTTCTGTGCAGTTGGATGAGCCTTTGAGTAACCCCATTCCTCATGCTGTTTGTAATTAGCAGGCTTGGCCGTTGCGAGATTGACAGATTGTTAGAGACACAGAACCAGGGATCCCGCACAGAAATGCTGCACCCGGATGAAGGGCTGCATGTGATAATAAAAGGATACATAGTTTCAAAAGGAGTGAATTTGACAAAAATGCCTTGCAATATATCAATATCTGAAAGCAGCAATAATTGATATATTTCTTCATATATTGTGATGTGTTGCAGTGTCTTGATAATATATTATACATGCAAGGGTTTGCATTTATGTGTGTGTATGTATGTAGGCAGACATCAACATTCAGTAGGATGAGCAGTGGTTAGAGCCCTGGAATCTCCAGAATCTGTTTAACTGGGTCATACTCCATCTTAGCTGGTGCTGTCAGCCTCTGCTGAACAATTACAGTCTATTTTTCATGAGTAAAGCAAGTTCAGTTTTAATTTTGTCCTTATCTCTCTGATCTTAAAGTCTTGGTTTGTGAATTATCTTGTCTCAAGAGCTCATTTAGGTAATTGACTTGCTGGAAACAAAGGCATTCAGATGAATGCAGGCGCACTAATGCAAAAGAACAATCTTTAAAATGACCCCCTTTGGATACATTTGGTCAATGTCTCTTCAAAAAGGGAGACTTTGGTGCCAACAATCCTAAAGAGCAATGTTCCATTGGCTGAACCTTCTTTAAAAGCGAATGAGAAAAAGGAAGCAAATTAGAGGTAAATTTTCCAGTCTCTGCAATTTGAGCTCATGTTTTTTTATTTCTAGTGGAGGTTCCCTTTAATCCAATATTGGACATATATTTGATTAGGTTGTAATAGGGGTTGATAGGTCTAACAGTGCTGAGGATAATCTGAGCCTTGGTGTGGAGACTCATTAATCTGCTTGCACAGAGAGATGGGGGGGACTGGAAGTTGAAAATACCCCAAATACGTTTAGTCAATCTGGACCTGTCTCTCAGTAACGTCTGTATCGGCAAGAATTGCCATGACCATGACAATAAATGTTGACTTTTTTAGTTTCTGTGTTCCATGGGAAGCTTTTTGATGTTTATTTATTTACTTTGATTGAAAGATGCATGACTTAGGACATAACATA
Organism: Anguilla rostrata; assembly: GCF_018555375.3. Taxonomy (NCBI): domain Eukaryota; kingdom Metazoa; phylum Chordata; class Actinopteri; order Anguilliformes; family Anguillidae; genus Anguilla; species Anguilla rostrata. The sequence continues at coordinate 45,415,212 of NC_057935.1, forward strand.
ATTAATTTATCACTGCTGAAATATGTATGTCAGGGAGAGAGAACAGCACTTTATCAGCACTTTCAGGAGCTAATAGATCGTAACCGGCTGATGTTTTTGAAGTTCTGGTATTTTGTATGAGTTTAAAAGTGGAGTACAAAGAACCAATTCTGTAGGTTCACATCTGGTGATCTGCAAGGGAGCTGTGCTTCTATGGTGTGGTGTTATTCACACACACACACACACATACACACACACACACACACAGCTGAGCTGTTTGATCTCTGTAGCTGTGCGCTGTAGTAGTGGTGCTTAAATCGTAGGACTCAAAGGCAAAAGGGACACAAGTACTCAAAATCCTGTTGGGACTCTTTATGTGAAGTGCTGCAATGCAAATAAAGCCTAATGGATGGGTCAACCATGAAACATACTAATAAAGGTAGCCATAGGTAAGCATAAAAACAACAAATAAAATAAATAATGTATGTTGTAAATTTTTGCCTGTACTAAAACAAATCACATATGACTACTGGGAGTAGATAAGCTTGGTGTGCCAGTCCAAGTGGTACAAAAGTAAGTCCTTGAGAAGCTAGTGCTGGTGAAAACTATGCTCGGAGCAGATAAAATTAGCAGATTAAACAAACAAATGTGTCTTATAGTATGTGTGAATACACCCACCCACTAGGTTTTGATTACCTTAAAGGATGGTTAGCAGCTAAACTCCTACACGTCACTGGTGCTTTGGGAGCCAAGAGAGCACATTAAGAAGAATGTATAAAAATCACTTTAGAAATCTTATTATTATTATTATTATAGTAATGTGATGGTACTGTGTTTTGTAGTTGTTCCATTGACCTTTGGTATGCACTTATTGTACGTGACTTTGGATAAAAGCGTCTGCCAAATAAATGTAATGTAATGTAATCGTGTGTCCTGTTCAGTATTTCTGACAGTTCTTCTAATTTCCATTTGCTAATTCATAAAATCATGATAAATGACAAATTCAGAGGCCATTGATTATAAGTGTGCTTTATTTGCCAATATACACCATTTCTTCTTGAATTAAATACGCTAATTTCAATTTTTATAAAGCAGATACATTGTCAGAATATAAATTCCAGAATCCCATCAACAGAAACTGTATGGATATTTCTCCTCAGGGATTAACTTGAGTAAGAAAAAATGTATTCAAGTTAACTCCTGACCCAGACAGAGCACTGAAGCCCATGTTAAAGAGGCTATTTGTGCCACTCTAAATCAATTTGTTTTAAACAGGGAAAGGAACACGCATTATGTTAAATTTCCCTGTGAAAATGCGGTTTTACATCAAAGCCATGTAATTTCACACTGTGAAAACTTACCAAGGGCTCTGTATCTGATTCTCCAACTTGCAGCACCCCCTTTAAACTTTAGAACCCAGCCACGGGGCATTACTGTAATTCTATAATTCTGCATCAGTAAAGGTTTAACATATTTTACACTCTTACTTCTTCAAAGTTCTCAGTACTGCTAAAAGAGATTAAGATTCCTATCTGGTGTTTCCAATCCCGAAGCCACTGGGAATATTTCCTGTTTAGCGACACTACAAGGCAATGGCTATGAAATCAGATTATTATTATTATATTTGCAGCTACACATGGTCTGGGCACTTCACAGAGAAAAACCTTTGGCACATTTGTTTGAGGAGCCTCACATTGCTATCGAATTTGTCCCCAGTGATTTCTACCTCTCTATAAAAATCAGAGATAGCAATATATAGATCTTCAAATATGAAAAACAAAATATGCAATTGTGATTTTCACAATGAATTTTTTGCCATTTTTCATTTTAAAAAAAACTTGAAAGGCTACTTTTTTTATAAAGAAATTTATAAAGAAATTGACAGAATCACACAATATAATATAAAGCATGTTTGAAGCTTCATACCTGTATTGCACTACTATAGTTATTTCATGGCAGAAAGATAATCCACTGACCTTTTTTTAAGGGAGTGGCTTGTAGCATAGGCCCAAATGCATTTAGGTTTTGAGACAATGTTGCTCAACTTTGTAGGTAAGTTCACACACATTCCTGACTATAATGTAAAGACCATGGAGTTGAGAGGTCTCATATAGATTTAAAAATATATGAAAACTACTCTGTATAGGTTTCAAATTCAGTATAGTGATATGCACGTGCACGTACAGGTACATGCAATGTACATGCAATACAGCGGTATCACCTGCTTAGATTAGCCACAAAGAGCAAACTATTTAATCTATGGTAATTTATGAATGTGTGTGCATGCATTTATATGTGCATGTGTGTGTGTATATGTGCTTGTGGGTGCATGCGTTTGAGTATGTATGTATGTATGTGTGTGTGTGTATGTGTGTGTAGGCAGAGGGGAACTGAGAGAGCTGGGAAGCCATGTGTGTGTCTGGCTCTTTGACATGTGCCACCAGGTCATGCAGACAGTTTGTGTCTGGAGTGGTCCCATGTGACTGTGGAAAACCAGGAAGTGCTCAATTTGCACTCTCAACCAATATTAGAGGAGTCGAGCGAAGCAGCTTCAAACTCGGCTCCTTGTCTCCTCCCGAAGGATACATTGATGTTTGCTACCACAGACATCTTTTCACATTTATTATGTGACATCGCCATGCTCACAGCCAGAGAAATTGAAAGATGTCTGTACAACATAACAACTAACGTTCAGTCAGGACAAATCACGTATTTTGATTAAATATATTAATGAATGTAATGTAATTATATGGTTTGCTGTTAAATGGATTTGTATTCGGTAGTCTATCAAACTGGGAGCAAAATACATCTCTCCTACTCACAGGATAAATATCAAACCCCGCCATGGAATCGGTCTTCTGTGGGTTTCCGAACACCACCTTTACTGGCTGTTTGGTACAACAGGAGATAAATTACCCCATGCTAAATAACCAAGGTGTATATTGGTTTTTTTTATTACAACAAAATTATTCTGACTTCATTTACCAATGATACATCTGCAGTCTGCAGCTGGAGCTCACAACTTTATTAAAAGAGTAAACTAATGTATCGGACTAATTACATAATTACCAGAAACGGTATGGAATCTTGAATCAGATCAGGCCTCGTTGTCCACGGCTGCTATAGACAAACATTTGAAGGCAGCCATTTGTCGATACCCATCCCCCCCCCGTGAGCCCACAGTCAGGCATTGGAGCACAGAAAAACCCTTGACTACATTTGCATGGACATGGAAAGGCTAAGAGCTGCAGGGGTATCACTATGATCCCGCCTGCTCTGGCGCTTGAAGCAAACCAGATGAGAACTACAGCGACCATAAAGCCCAGGCTCTTACAAACCCCTGGGACTCAAGCCTCCAACAAGGTCAAGAATATTATTAGTGGGGTCCACAGAGAAAGCCCAAGGATAAACATCATGGTCTTGTTTGAAATATCGTTGTCAAACTTCATTTGAAGTTTGAGGAGAAGCACGCTTTGAAATGAGGGAAAAGTAGCTCCTAGCCCAAGATACGAGATATGTCTTCCAATCAAAGTGATGCCACTACCCAGCTGTGATCACGCCACGTGAATTACAACCGAGCTACGAATATTTTCGAGGATTCTAAAATGAGGTATACATTTATCAAGAAAATTATAGCGGAAGATGTTACCATTTGAATGGGAAATAATACAACTACTCTATTGTTGTCTCTTAAAAAAAAAAAAAAGAATTGCATACACATAATTCATTGAAATGAATAGAATGAAACTCTATTTTTCTTATGTCACTCAGAAGGGAGTTACCCTTTGGATGCAGCCTGAGAGACATAGTAAATGCAAGGATTAAGCAGCCAAACTGAATTGACTTGCAGGATTTAAAAGTCTCTTCATGATTTCAATCATTCAGTACTTCACCTTGAACTGGAGACGAAGAGCCACGCACATATAATGTGTAGCAGTTCCCTGAAACAAACCAGCATTTAAAATTTTGGGAATTTGCTTTTCCAACCCAAAAGTTTATATATTTAGACATATATTTAAGATGGACCTTTTTATTAGTGAGTATAGTGAGCAAAAAGCATTGAAAAACAGCAGTGTTCCAACAGTGACGGGTTCTAATGGTCCCATAATAGGGTGGGCCATATAACTGCAATTGGAGAAGTAGTGATATGGCCAGTGGTTTCAAATGAGACTGGAATGAGATGAAGCACTTTCTTTGTCTGAAGGCGAAACAAGCAATGTAAATAGCCTGAATAATTTGGCCAGTAGTGGGGCTACAATGTGTGGTTCCATCCTTCAGCTAAATTCTAGTTTTATTTTTTGATAGTTATTTTGGTTTTGCTCGGTATGCCAGCTCCTCTCTCACAGTGCTCGTCGCCTCCTGCCTTTCTCCAGCACTCATGTGCTTTGCCTGTGCACATTTTCTCTTTCTGTTTTCTCCCTTTGCTAAATAACTAACAAAAATAAACTACAACCAAAGCCCGACATTGCGCAAGACAGAAGGAATGATGACGGGGTGACCCCTATGTGGAAGCCATGGTAGCCTGTGCGTGACCTCCCCCTCCAAGCTGCCATCAGGTCAGTTACACTGTGAGTTACTGTAGTGGTGACAGCAGTACACTTGCCTCAGTGTTCTTCTACATTCACCACAGTATCTAATGGGGACCTACAGTACGTTTCAGCTACATACACCTTTTCCTTTTATTGTATACAAAAGTGTTAGATACATTCTTTAAACTCCAAATTCACTCTGTTGTTTGGCTACACAGAAAATGTCCATGCATTCTAATAACCAGTCCGCAGGGTTCAAATGTACTGTATCAAAGTTAAATGTATTCATTGAGTTGATTTATGTTTTACTGCATACCTTTCCAGGAGAGAGAAGCAACTCTCAATATATTTAAAATGCACTTTTAAGGAAACAAAAACAGGAAACAACTTAATTTGGTTCTTATCTGGTGAAACATTTCACTGGAATGGAGGAATCAATTTTACAAAGTATAGCTGTCCCTCACAAGATATGCTTGCTTATGAATCACATACATCACGCCATGCAGGCAGCCCAGAAGTGTCCCACAAGTTTCTATGGCTCCTGCACAATCCCATAAATCATGTTGAATCTCCCAGAAAATTCTTCACCGTTATAGAATATAGAACATTATGAAATCTATTGAATGATTTGCTGATTTGCACTGTACTATGTCACAGGAAACCTTATGTTGTCTCCCTGAAATGCAACCCTATGTCTCCCGGAAATCAATTTTGTCAGGTTGTATCATGGGTCAAAGTGCTGATGCTTCAGAGAATAAGACCGCATGCATTGTAATGTCTCTTGTTGATTCCTCATTTTTCGCACGTCAGTGCGTTACCTTTGTCAGCAACCTATTTACTTTGTGTGCAGTCTTAATAAATTGTAATCATTCAAGTGTGAGCGCTGTTGATCTCAACTCACCATCTGTCTGATTTCACCACTGCTGTTCCCCTGCAAGTAAAATATCCATGGGGAAAGTTAATTAGAAAAAATAAATAAATAGGCTAAATAATTAAGTGGGTGAGAGAGCTGGGCTCTGTCTAGATGAATTCCTCCTCTTTCATGTTCTTTTTTTGTGTGTCATATGAGCTCATGCGATGCATAACCAGAATTCCAACTAAAATACACTCGGAGTGCTGATGCTGTTAAAAAAAGTCTTTTTAGTTATTCCAGCAGCTGTGCTAAACAGCAGGGTGCTACTGCGATCAAGGTGAAACTGTCAATGCGCTAATTTAAGCAGTGAATAACATCAGTGCGTGTACGTCAATAGGTTTGCGGGGGGCGATCGCTTGCGAACGAGCTTGCAGGCTTTTCGTATGTCTTGAGCATAAATCTACAGATCGTGCAGAGCTGTACTTTAGCAGGACCAATGAAGGTGACTTATCACGCTGCCCTGCTTGCCCATCTGCGATGTACTTCTGAACTAGACAGGTTTTTGGCTTCGCTGGAGCCAGTCGTACCAGGCACCGAGTGAAATTGCATGATGACAGTGTTCCTGCCCGATTGCTATGGCAACAGACACTTGAATAGGCACGGAGCTCCTTGTCTGGTGCATGTGCCTGGCGTAATCCAGGTGGCTCATTCACCCTTGGATCCCCCCATCTTGATTTTTACTGCTGGGGCTGGACCAGAAGGACAGAGCCAGAGAGAAACAGGAATAGCACCATAGAAACCAAGGGATTCAGTATTAAAACAGAAACTCTGGCGACTGGTCCAAAAAAGACCCAGGCAACTGCTTCTGTTGCCCCAAGCCTTAAACCATTTTTTAAAATGAAATATTTACCAAGACACTCAGTAATTCCAGCAGTAACAGCAGCAGCCTGTTTTCCTGCAGGAGAGAGTCCCCAGTGAGTGGCTGTAAGTGATGTGTGTTTTCCACATCAGTTGAGAGAGTGAGTTTATCGGTCCTGACGCAGTCAGTTTCCCCCCGCAGCCAGCCAGACCCTCAGCGGGGTATTCTGCTTCTGACCCACCCCACACTCCCTTCACGCATTCGCACCTCTGCAGCCAGTGGCCTCGCCCTGCTCAGCTGGTGACAGTGACCACCATCACTGAACCGACCCAACTTTGGGGCCCTGCCTGTCTTAAATATCTCTTATTACAACTGCCTACCATCATTTATATATTAAACAGCTGCTGCTCTTTGGAGAATTGTAAGTAAGGTTACCCAGTGCCATCCCATCTTCCTAGACATGTAGAATGTGGTCTAATGGAAATTATGTCACACTACATGACACCTGGAAAAAGTAGTTAAAAGGGGCCATTAAAACCAAGATTGCTCTAAGGTGACAGCTGACACTGTGTCTGTAGATTCATTTAGGTTCATTTATTTGAATATCTTTAATAATCAGCACAGTGATAGGGTTGCATTTCTGTGGAGAAGACATTTGTAGAGACATTTGTAGAGATGAGACTTATTCCAAATTTGGCTTCTAGGATACACCCTATTCGACTGCTGGAATCCATACAGAGAGCTGTAGTTGCTCCAGACCTTTTCCTGTCCAATCAGAACAGCCAGCTGCCGGGATGCTGTCAGTATGGTAGGAGGGCTGGAAAGCACTGAAGGTAATGGTCATTTATATAGAGAAATGTTTTGTGATCTTCAGTGGAAGTGACAAGATTTCAGTATGACCTAGTGCCATTAATGTCTCCATTAATATTCTTCATACATGCATGTGAAAAGGCACCATTACCAACATGAACATGCTTGCACTGCAAAAAAAAAGTGTATAGATTCTGAAATTCCTGAAATAAGCACTGAATGAAAAATATGAACATGTGCATTTTATAGTTTTGTTTTTGTAACTAAACAATTGTCATACTTCTACATTAATACCAAGACTTATATACAGGAAATTATATCATTAATCTATGACAATAGAAATAAATCTAATGTGTTTTTCTAATCTGAACACAGTTCTGCTTTTTATTGCATGTAAAAGCTTAAATCATATGGCAGAAATGACAGCATGACAAATCTAAATCCTAGCAGGTCAGGGTCCCATGGTAGGTCTTTAACGAGATTGAATTGGTGGTTGATTGTGGCCTTATTTGGTGCACTATTTTTGAAGGGAAAAAATATTTGAATTGGCTTAAGCATCACTGTGAGAGCCATGGACAGAGTGATAAGCTGATGTTGCTGCTACTCATTAATTTGAAGAAAGTCATCACCCATTGCCTAGTTTAAGCTGTAATATGTCTGTAATAATTATTCACACAGAATGACATGATTTCTATGCATGCCAAGGTGGCCAGAAAAATCAGCATTCAAAAATTCTTCTCTCAGTATTTGAAGAAGCATGTTAAAATAATCCATTTTTATTTTCTATTTTGTGTTATCATAGTAAACTTGTTCACTATTAGCTATTGGTTAGCTTCCAAACATAATCAGATAGGTAAAAAGAGAACACATAATTAGAACCAATTTATCCAGCTAACCTATTGTTAGTTACCTGGATAATCCAAATCTGGCTCTAACATTATCATTATTACTGGTAAGCGCATAGGCTTGCTAGGATGTGCTAGAAAATGGAATGTGGACATACGGTTTTTAGTCATAGCTAGCTGTCTTCACTACCACCTTCACTACTGCATTTTCTGTACTTTCACTCAAGTATAAGTCAGCTGCATTTCATACGATGGAGTACGCACATATATTTCTATAAAATAGTTGAAAAGTTCAAATATTTATTTTTAAAAGGATTATGTTTCATGGGTATGGAGGTATTAATGGAGATGTACTGACAGTTATTCTGTTAAAAATGGCAACCTTTATCAGAAGGCTGAGCCTACCCTTCTTCAGTGACAGAGCATAAGTAGCCACATCTTTGCCTCTTGCAATAACGGATCACAGTGCAGAAGAAAACAAGCCGTATACACGATAAAGTAACCAGAGGCTATTTGCAATAGGAGCCCTCCGTGAAGGTGACACTGACAAGGCTTAGCAGTGGTGGGCCCTGCTGTTTGCACTGATGGTGAGTGACACAGGGTCCCATGCACTGGCTGGCATCAGCGTCATGAGTCACAGCCCCGGCCACGTCCCCCCGGGCCAGCGACCCAGCCCAGAACATAAACCCTTGATTACCCCTTCTTCTTCCTCTACTCCTTAGCTACCTTCATTTTCTAGGACGTGGACTATTGTGACAGATACAAACAGCATCCCATGGCAAGTGCCTGAGGTTCTACTCCATATTCCTTGAAAACAATAATTAGCCAGATTCCACCTATAACCATGTTAGACAGCTGTAGATGTGTAACAGTGTTCATGTGCTGTGTTTGTTATAAGGTCAATGTTTGGTCATGGTGTTCTTGGTTCACATATTGTAAAGCTGCCATAAATTTGTCATAAGCAATAATACTGAATATCAGTATTAAGTGATGTCTACAGAATAGGTATAGGGTTATACATTTGTCAAAGAAGGAATTATTTAGTGAAGGACAGTGAAGTCTGCAGAGCTTCTTGAGATGTTGCCTTTTATAAGAATGCTTAGTTATGGAAATGCTGGTATAAATTGTCTCCCCCAGCCTAGTAATATTGTAATGTGTGAATGATATTACGTGAAGCCATTATTGTATCTATGTTTGAACCTGCATTTATTTTTATAGCATTGCAATGCCCAATTTGACTGTTGAACACTCTTGTTAATGGGTGCTGACACTAGATAAAAAAATCTATGGTTACAGTAAAAATCAAACATAATTAGATGATTAGGGTATGGAAGATCAAGCTGTTAGAAAAGCACATACGCCATTTAATGTTGTGTCTCTGCACAGCAAGTTTTCTTTTTGTGCTATAGTATTGAGGTGTTCAAAGACTTAACCACCAAGTAGAATGGACCTGAAGAAATAGAGAGCTGGTGACAGGATTGTTTTCAACTGTCATACAGCCATTAACAAAGATATCTCTTATATGGAACAAAGTGATCCTCATGACTGCAACAAGAGAATACCCAGTGTATCCAGACAGCCTCCGGGAGGACTAACAGACTTCATCCCCTAGCCTCATTAAACTGTCCTGGTGTTTCACATTTAGGCATCCTTTAAGCAGGTAAATGCTCCCTGCTGTGTTAGCCTCAGGGCCAGCTTTGAATCCCATTAACCTGCGTTAGCAGCACCACATCACCTTGCATTTGTGTCACTTCGTTAAGTGACCTGGCGCGATTCCTTGGTTCAGTAGTCACTGCGATGTATTGTGCAGTTAAAAGGAACGGGCAGTTTTTATTTATTTATTTTTTTAAAGCGAGCAGGACAGTCCACCCTCATGTTAAATTCTTTTTTCTCTAATCAGACTGGTAGAAAGCAAAGTGGGTAATCAATAAGGAAGTGTCTAATTAGACCGGTAGAAAGTGAAGTGGACAACCGATAAGGAAATCTCTAATTGAACTGCGGTAGATAGCAAAGTGGGTAACCAATAAGGAAGCATAGAGAGTGCCATTATGGTGATGAAATCCCCATGAGCATGCAGGGATTCCCACATGGCTCAAGAACTGGGTGCTCTACAGACCACACCATACATCTAACGTGGAACAGGCAGTTTAGAGGAAAATAGGGAAGCAAGTAGTAAATTGACAAACTAATATCACAATTTCATTTTGAAAGAATTGCTTCAGAATTTGGGCCCAGCACCTTGTTGTTTTTCTTATTCTGGTTCCTCTGCCAGTTCTCTATCAGTAGCAGGCAGGTCGAGACTTCATTCAAATGTCAAGTTCATCAATAAGATGCTTATTAGGTATTTGAAGGCATTCTTGAGTCAACTGAGTTCTCAAATTCGTAAAATAATTTAAAAATCACCAATATAATGTTCATATCTTGGTGCAAATCTTCCCCTGTCTATACCAAAATATGCAGTGTATATTATAACTACGCAAGCTTTGATAAAATGAAAGAAAATGTTTTATCAAAAAAAATGTTTACATCCTAACTGTTGTTCATGTGTAAGGCCTTGGAATTGTCATGTGACCAGAACATTCTAATTTTTGCTCAGAGAATTGTTAATTACTCCACACACCCTTGGTACTACCCTTGAGCTTCTGGTAGGCCAATCTGATGCCTCAAAATCAAACTGAACAATACCTTCCATCTTTCAAAACCATACAAACAAAAAACAATTCTTAACAGTAAATGCTGACCAGTATGTTAAAACTAGAGGTGAGACTTTTTATGATTAGGTTATTTGTTCTTGCACTTACTGGAGTATGCTGGAGTATTTTTTTTGAGTGCCTAAGCCAAGTAGATGTGATTATACTACCACAAGTGAGCAAATATACATAAAAGCCAATGTGAAACATATGTGCACACACGCGGAAGGTGACGATATGTTTTCTGATTCTGCCATCCAACTCCAAGGTACGTTTCAGTATACAAGCCTTCACACCAGCAAATAGTTTCGTTTAAACATCCTTTACCCCAGCATAACCATTAATAAATCAGGACAAATGGATACTATAAATTGATTTTAAAAAATATTTTATTTTTAAAAGGAACCCGCCATTTCAGCAGCCTCTGCCAAGACTACTAAAGCTCCGTCCATCTTGAGTCCTGGATGCAGGTGCTCTTCTGCCCAATGGTCAATTGACGTACAAACACTTGTTGTCAGCATGAGGTCTGTAACAACTTGAACTAACTTTGAATGAATAATAGAGCATTCTAAATAGAAACATCCATTTACGCATTTACGCCTGTTCTTTGCTCTTACCAGAAAACGAATTCAGATAAGAAAAAAAGTTGAATAACTAAATGTTTGTGGAAACGTTCATAAGCACAGATAACAATCAAATTTGATTGTACGTCTGTTTTGTGAACGAGGCCCAATGCATTTACCAATGCGTGCTGCTTCAGTAACTGGCCCTGTAAAATAGCAGAATAATTTTATCAAGTCATTTTTATGCGACAACTGACCTTTTACCAGAAAACTCTTACTAAAACACTTTTATTTCAAGTTCCAATTAGATGCACACGTACATGTAATGACACAAATATGTACGTGGGAAAATAATTATTTCTAATGCTCGCTATCTAGTAAATAGAGCTGAGTGTCATAACAATACTCTTATATAAATTACACTATGCTGCCCTTCCATTTAAAATGGCCTACACACAAATACAGTAAACTGCACTGTGCATTAATCCATTAAAGAAATGCTTCTCAGCTTCAGCTATATCCAACAAATAGAATTGCAACATTGACTCAGAAAATTGGGTCCATTATTAACTACTGTACATTGAGTCCGGACTATAAACAGTGTGCTTTGTGACATCGACTCACACAAACTGCCTTAAGTATTAAAAGTAACAAATACACAATTTATTTTACACATAATCACAACAATTTTACACATATTTTTCTTTTATTCCTAAATTTAACATCTGTCTATTTGTTTATGAAGAACACATTTCCTTGGAACACATCACGCTTTATTAGCATCTCCTATCCCCAGGGATTCTGAATTGGACATTATATTTTATTCACGAGGGACGTGAGGAAGATTAAGGTGTACTCTACATATTTTTGTCCTTATATGGCTTTTGGCGAAGTCCCACCGGACAAGGCGTTCAGTCTTTGTGGATGTCTTCGTGCCAGATGATCTTATAGGTAATCCAGTAGAAGACGTTGAAGATGAGGAAAGCCAAGGGAAAGACCGCCCTGGATATGGTGTCGATCCTCTTCGCCCTGTCCACGTACTTCCTCTTCGGGGCGTCGTTTTCTCTGAGGGGCGGCGGTGTGTCGGGCGTGGCGTTCAGCGTAGCGGCCTTGCCCGCGGTCCCGTCCTTGACCGGGAGGCATGGGCTCATTTCGTAGGCCGGTAAATTTAAACGCCCTTCCCTCATGTGTTCATCCTGGCAGTAAAGAATCGAACAAAGATGGGACACGAGCCTCAGCACAGGCACTTTCTGACATCATGAATGAAAAATACGTCTTGTATGTAAATTAAGTATAGATGCGGCAGTGTACAGTACATGGTGCACACAGTTCAAATGCATGTGGTGGCAGTGCAGTACAATGGTTAGGGAACTGACTGTGTACCCTCAAGCAAGGTACTTCATCTGATCTGCTTCAAATCTCCATCTGTATAAATGGGCATAAATAAGTTAGCTGCGTTTAAGTGCCTCTGGATAAAAGTGTCGGTTAAGCGCACGGATGCAAATGAGTGTGACTTTTAATTCCTGCAGGAAGCAACAAGGCGTGTGAATCCATTATGTACCCATGTGTCCTCAAAAAGGGTAGCCAGCAGCTAAACTCCTCCTCCCAGCTGTGTCTCAGGTGTAGCTGTGTCTGAGAGACGGACCGTGGCACCTCTTTATAGATAACGCCCACGGACAAATTCAGCTGCTTGGACGGAGTTCATTTTAGGCCTCCTTCCTCTAACCCACTTCGGCACCATATACAGGAGTAAACTGGCATTACCTGATGTACTGTTAGGCTGTCCTTTCTTTTTACAAAGTTGATATTTAGACCTTTTGAGATATTTAAGATTTAGCATTATTGGAAATGAAGGCATGCAGCAAACCAAATGTTTTGCAAATATTTGATACCAGTAGTGCCCGACAAAAGCATGGTAAAGGTAGAGTGAAATTTTTGATATATAATGACAGAATCTGGATTTGAGATCAAACTGAACATGAGACAAAAGTACAGACAATCAGCTTTTATTTCATGATATTTACAAGTTAACGGATGACTGACAGGTGTTAACTCCTGCTCAGGTTTTCCTTTTGCATAGATTTCTCAAGTCATTCAAACATCAGTGAGAGTCTAGTCTTGATTTTAGCCTTTGTTTTTATCTGTGGTGATTGCATTTGGAGTCAGAACTATACACCATCATCAAGACCTGAGAAATAACTATGTCTGGCAATGGTTACTGAGATGCTGGAGTCACCACGTCTGACACCAGCAATTACAGCATGATCAAAGTCGCTTAGATCACGCGTTATACCCATTCTAATGTTTGGAGGAACAGGCGATTTGCATTAATGTGTACCTAATCAAGTGGCCACTGACTTAATGTGTCTGAAATATATATATATAATCAAAAGAATAATCAACAAATGGTGATTTCAGGTGTTGACAGAACAGCGCAGATTCCTGAAAATTCTAACCTTCTCTTGTCGTTTTTGTCTTCGTCTCAACCGGAGGAACTCCTTCTGTTGCCTGGAGACAAAATTAACTCCAGCGTATTCCAGTAGAGCAGCAAACACAAACAGAAGACACACGGCCATCCAGATGTCAATAGCCTTCACATAGGACACCTGTCAATCACAACACAACCAGTCAGCTCTCGCCTCACACTGGATAATGCACATACATTTTCCCCACTGCTGTATGTAATGCTCATAAAGGTGTAACCGATTTCTATTTTTGGAAAGTGTGGACTGACAAGAGCATCATAACCACTCACATCAAACGTAACACATTGCTGGAGTGTAAAGAGGTCAACATTTTGACACTTGTGGAAACTTAACACTTATTGTACACATCTGTGTCACCTGTCATCGCAGCCTGCCTTATCAGTAAGTACATGCCTGACAAGCATGGATGCATGCTGTAATCTGTAGTGTTTTAAAACCTTGTGTTGTCACCTTTACTAAAAGAAGTTATACGTTATAAAATTTACACCAATATGTGTCTGATAAATGTCCTGTCAGTGCTGCAATGAACAAAATGCCAAATCTGAAAAGTGAAACATTTTGGAGATTTACCCATAACGTTAATTGGACCATTAGCCCTGCTGAGCAGAATATAATAACAGCACAAGTCAGTAGGCATGGACGGCCCAAGGTGCTTAAGATTATTAACATTCTATGGCTATTGGCTCCTTTGATGTGCCAGGTTACTTATCCAATAGGAAGCAGAACGTGTTGTGCTGGACAGTTTGTGAGATTAGTGTTTCTCAGGTGTTAAGTCAGCATTCGCCTGAACACCTGGACTAACCTTCGGCAGCGAGGCTCGGGAGCCGGAGCTCTGGGTCGTCATGGTGAGCACCGTGGTGATGCCCAGGGCCACTCTGGCGGGCGCGGCGTCCATGTTGATCCAGAAGGACACCCAGGACAGGATGACGATGAGCAGGCTGGGGATGTACATCTGGATCAGGTAGTATCCCATCTGCCTCTCCAGGTGGAACTTCACCTCGATGCAGGTGAACTTACCTGGGAGCAAAAGCAGGGCAAGATACACGGCATCAAATATAAAAAGGATTCTGTAATGGAGAAGCATTGTTTGTTTTCTTTTGCTTATCGCGTATCACTCTTATGGTCATCTCATTGATTAATGCACCGCAAATATCTGTATTGCTTTACTGTGCCCTCTTACCTGTGTTGTAGTGTTTGGTACAGTAGCCCAAATCCTTTTCATCTCTCATGATAAACTGAGGAAGGGTCAATCCTTCGGACACCTGCACTGGACCCTTGTCAAGCCACTTGAAGATGAGATCGTTCATTGTGTAGCCGACTGGAGGAAACAAATGGATTCAAGGAGGATGTTGGCATAGTGTTCTAATCTCCAGTGGTATGTAGCAAAAATTATTCTAAATGCTTATAGAATCATATTGGAAAATAGTAATTCATGTATTAGGTATTCATTAGTTTTCTGGATAATAACCATAACTTAAGTGTATGTCACAACTGAGTAAAAATTGAGAAACAGTGCAGTCATATAATTTTCTTGCACTGAATACTTATAAGAAACACTTTTTTCATTATTATTAGGTAGAAAGAACACCATTTTTGCTTCTTTCATGTTTCAGTTCAGTGAACTTTGTGAAACCAACAGGTTGAAATAAATAGTATAGACACACATCACATCACATTTACATCAAAATATCTGACCTTTTCTAAATATTGGCAGTTGAACGATGGTAAAAAAAAAAAAAAAAAAACATTATCTGCAAACCTGTTACATCAATTTAATTTAGTGATAACCAGATGGTTGAATTAATTATGTATGCTTGCTGCAGTGATGAAATATTCTGCAACTCTACATCCACTCTGTATCAATTGCAGACTGAGACATTTGTGTAATGTAGAAACTGCAGCCAATTTTGTTTTGGATGCTGATTTTTCATGGAAAATTCACTGACACCCATTACTGACATTTATGTTGCCCTTTGGTAGTTTTCAACTCAATGTACAATAATACAACATGTCACTTCTTTCTAAATGCTACACATGGTTCACCTCATTAAAATGGCATTTAGCAGCAGTGAAATGAGCAAGAACTCACAGCTCTCCAACTGCATGGTACAGGTCTGCACATCCATGGGGAAGTTCTTTAGATCCATGGGACAGGACAGAATGAGTGTCAGCCTTAGAAAAGAGAAGCATTTCAACATATTGACATTTGATTGCACTATTTATATTTGTAAATGACACAGCGGTAAATACGCTACATGGCCAAAAGTATGTGGACACCTGACATCCAAAATCTCTTCCAAAATTATGCGCATCTTTGGCGTCAGGTATTAATCAGTTTCAAGTGTCATATTCCTGTTCCTAAAGCATCATAATAACCTGACTGCATGTTTAAATCCTGCACAATCATTTATTTTTGCTTTTTTGTTGCAAAAAACTTGAAAAGTCGACTGAAAATTGCAGTTATGGAGGACGGCTACATTTTCCCATCATCCACTGTTGCTACACACCATGCCAATACAAAGCCTACCTCCCTACATGTTTACACATACTGTTTCAACAGAAACCAGGCAAATTATGTGACCAACCATTCAGTAAAGTAGTGTAGCATGCAGAGTGATGTAAAAAAAGAAAAACTGCAAAAACCTTCAAGCTTGGTTAATTGAGCTTGATCAATTATGAGTCAGAGCTGCATACTGAACATCTATGATTGGTGAAATTTAGGAGTAAGCCAGACATGTTGTACACAGCAGGTTTGAAAATTAAGCTGGGAAATGAATTGGTAAAAAAATAAATAAAACAAGCACGCTTCGTGAATCCAGATGCCCACTCGAAAGCTAATCCCTCACAACTAACACAAGAAGTTGATGACTCAGAATGGTGAATAACCTGATGCTGTACAGCACGTTCCCATCCTTAAAGATCCTGAGCAGCTTGTTGTCTGTGGTGACATCATGGAAGTTGGCTCCCTTCTCGTTGGCAAAGAAGAGGTCGGGCTTCCAAATAGAGTCCAACATGGAGGGGTCCAGGTCCAGCGAGTCATCTGGGTACTCGCTGTACGCCAGACGCGGATCGTTCCACTTCTGCCGCAGAAAGATGTTTACCCTGTAGTCCTAAGGAAGCAGCAAGATTTGGGAGTGAGGCTACATGATCTCTTCAGATTTATTCAATTGAGCACTATTATCTGAAAGCAAACAGTGGCCACTTTCCACACTGGCCAGCTGACACTCAAAATTGCACATCAAGGTAGAACTGAAAAAATATTGCAAGATGATACTGTATCTACTGTAGCTAGCTGGCTAAGTGGCCAATTCAAAATGAAATGTAATTATGCTCTTCCCCTTCTCTCATAGAATGACCAAGTCATAACTTGGCCACAGAATGAATCCACCTTAGCAATATTTACCTCCTCTGAATTCATGGTAGGTCACAGATAGGCTACACATGCTCACGTAAACCTGTACAATTTTTAAAAATGTAAATGTTTTTTGGGTTTTGTTCTTTACATGAAAGCTGTGTGATACTACGATAAAAAGTTTTTAATGTTTAAAATAACTTGGGTATGTGTTCTATTCTTATACCCGTTAACAGTACTATGACTTTCCAATTAGCATACTTAATTGTGAAAATGAACACTACATTTTTAGAACATTCAGATGGGTCTGTCCTGACCAATTTGCTAAACCTCTGGATGTGTTTCATTTTGATGGATTTCAATAAAGCGACCAGACTTGTTATGTTCTGGCTTCCTGAGATGCAAGCTTCTCACAAACGTTGCATTAATCAACACGTTTTGTTCTGAGAGGTGTCAAAAGCAGTAACGGTGAGTTCCTGTCTGGCATTCGGAGTGTGAATTAATCACATAAACCTGAGTTTAATTCATTTACGAGAAGTTTGGGGCAGGAGTGCAGACGACATTATGATTTTGCCCTATGGAACATCTGACACTAACTTAACCTCATATCCCCTGGAAGTGTTGACACATTTGAAAGGCAAGAGAGATTGACGTGTTAGACTGGGTAATGGAGCGAGGCTGAAGGGTGGGACAGAACGGTCGGTGCGATGTTCCCATCAATGATAGAAGTCAAGTGTTGCTGGGATTGTTACAGGTTGGTAGTGAAAATGAAAAGGCGACTCTTTGAGGTTGTATAGACATGACAATTAGGCACTCTAAACAAGTACAGCTGTAGTGTCTACATTCCTGGATAAAAAGGATGATTTTTTTTTTAATCAAGAGAAACTCCCTGACTTTGTCCCTGAAGTGTTGCTGATGCCATTATCAGATAGTCCTGTAGGCCAAATGATAAATAACACATTTTCTACCACACATGAAGTAAAACTAAGATGGGTTGACACTTACCATAGTTGTCTCTGTGACTGAGCCAAAGCTGTTGATAAAAATATTGCAAGTAACGTTTACAGGAGGACCTGTGGAATGCAATGAGAATGTGATGATGCATGTTGAAAAGTAAAACACGATCAAATAATTTACTGCAAAAAAAATGACTCATTTCCCACATGCATCCAGGAAATAAGTCATTTCTCATAATATGTAAATTTATGTAAAAGCTGTTCTTATTTATCCCACTGCTGGAGATATTAATATATCAGAAAGTAACCATATATTTGATTGAGCTACTGTTGATCGTAGCGTTATATCAGAATTCTATGACACTATGCAAAATAATAATTATGATTAGCCATGGTAATAATGAACCTCATTAAGCATGCAACATATTTTCCATTTGATTCACAACAAGCAAATCAACAAATAAAGTTTAAACATTCGATTCCTTTTGCATCTATTCAAAGCACAACAGTGAAGCCTTTCATTTCAATACATTAATCTAACATGCCTCTTGTTCTTCTTCCAATGGATTGGCTGTATCACATACAATTGAAAAAATAACTATATACGACAGAATAAATAACATTTAAATGAAGAAAATGAATGTAATCATTTTAATCTTTGTAATGGAGACATGGGATATCAACTAAAATATAATGACAGCTAGGAAAAGGGAAAATGTGGAGACACCAGTACAGTGGTAAATACTAGTATTGTTCTCATATACACACATGCCCCATTTGTGTAGCACTGGGGCATTACAGTGAGAGCTGATGCACAATATTCAGTTTGTAATTAAACAGTTTCGTAGTGTACATTCAGGTTTGCTTAGTGGATCTCTTTATGCCAGGTGTTTTACATTGTTTAGTGTTTATCTCTGACACCCTGGGAATAATTTAAGTAGCCATTTTCAATTCCCTCGCCACATGGTACAAAAACAATGCCCCACTTCAATTTTAAAGCGATTAAACTGTCCCTACAGGAGTAGCTGGCAGCCTCTGAACAAACACACCCACACATACACAAATACATAATAACCCACCAGATTTGCACACATGCAGACACTCACATGCACACACAATAAATGGACAGTACTGTTTACTAAACTCGAAATTACACTGGAGTATAGCATTTTAAAATTGAACATAATGGCTGCATTATTTCTGAGTTCATCATCAATGTTTAATGTGACTAAAGCTCTATTTGTCACTGGTCTTATAATGTGGCTGCAGTTGATATTAGTGGGAGAAATACAACTCCATACAGAAAGATGTTCTTCCAACTATAAGTGATTCCCTTGAGCTGCCCTGCTAGCATCTGCTGTTCAAAATCATCAGCTGGAGGTTTGAGGTTTGGACACAAGCTTATAGAGTGGCTCAGACCTCTTCCCAATGACTCCACTGTTCTTAAAAGCCAATATTGCATGTAAAACCAGTTAAAGCAAAATGGCTTGTGCTTTAACTGTCTTTAACCTGCTTTAATGAGAGTCCATAAGAATGTGCATGTTATCAGAGACAATTAGATACTGAGCATTTTATTGTGGATGAATATGATGAATATCTTCCCAGCACCTCTCGGCCTGCTCATAAAATCAATCTCTTGACCCATGTGATCTGTGTAGATTCACGGGAGAATCACTGGGTCAGTGATACCTGAGAGCCCAGACAGAAGCCAAAACCGGTGGAAAATAAATAACAAGCGAAAGAAAATTGGCTACCTTGAATTAATACTGAACATTTTTTTGCCCAGCATGTATTAATTTACTGCGTAGCACGTATGCAGCAATGTTGACAATGTAAGGAAAACCAGCATTGCGTTACAGTAATAGGGCTACAAAAGCGGTGGCCCTGCTACTATAATGTAATGCTGGTATTTCTTACATTGTCAACATTGTTGCATACGTGCTGTGCAGTAAATGGATACATGGTGGGCAATAACATGTTCAGTATTAATTCAAGTTACTTTGAGTCCAACTGGGAATAAATGTACTGTGTCAGTACTTTAAAAAGTAAGAGTTTTCTTAATGGATGTCTTGCTGTGTGTGTACTTTTTAAATTATTATCAGTGTGTAATAGTAAAGTAGACATCATTACAGATGAGTAGGGCCACAAGTTTGTCTCCACCATGTGACCTGCTGGGATTTAAACTTGCATTTACATGGTTATCCTCCAGGGGTCCCCAGAGGCACTCCAACAGCACAGTCAAGTGACTAATCATACAAATGAGTTTCTAATTGACACATTTACACAAACAATTAGTTTAATATGGGGAGAGTCAGGAAGGAAAGTGAACATGGATGGAAGTTTAAATGCTGAAAAAAGCTTGTTTTTGAGTCAGTGGTCCTCACTCCTGGTCCTGGAGAGTCACAGGGTCTGCTGGCTTTCGTTGTTGCTCAGCACTTGAGTAGCACAGCAAATGATCAGTTAAAACAGTTGATTACAGTTCGTTCAGATCACCTGGTTTCTTGGGTCTGAATTAGTCACTGATCTCAACAGACTCTGTGGCTTTCCAGTTCCAAGACTGACTATCACTGCAGTAAAAAGAAAAAATCCATGAGGTGAGGTTTCGTCCAGTTTATTCAGAACAAATTAAGCTAATAAGTTCAACAACCAGACTCGGAATTCTGTAGAGCCCAACTTAGGGAAATAATGTAGACAAGACAATGGTTTGGAAAAATGATATATATTTTATTGGCTATGATAATGAATATATGAATAAGCTCATTGGAAACAATAATTAGCATAATATGAAAAATAATATTATACAAATATTAAGAGGAAATTCTGTGATGGCTAAACAGAGGTTAACAGTACTTCCATTTAAGGACGGCTAATTTGTGCTGCTAATCACAGCCAATCACACTGCTTCTAAAAAATCTAACATGCCCCTGTACAACATATAAAATACTGTAGCATGTCCACAGTAGGAAGTAATGACACAAAATTTAACGTGTGTGTCGCTTGTAAACATCACTATCAATAGTCGTCTGTGCCTAATCAGTGTTAATTACTTTATCAACTTCCAGCTGGCGGAGGACTGAAGAACCATACGAGAAAACAAGGGGAGACAACCTGGTGGCCCTACAGGTGAGCTAAGTTTTAGTTTGAAAGTGAAACCACGTGCAGTATATGTGTTAATCTGATTTGCATACATGTACTCTGGTAACGATAAATGGGCTTCCCATTGTCTTCTTTAAGCATATGCTGAAGGCTAAAAGTATTGACAGGGCTGCTGTGACTTGTGTGGCTTATCAGTTGTCTGTTCTTAATTAGTATCCCTGCAAACTTATATGCAGACTTTCTAATGGTGCATTAATAATGTCTGATCACAATGATAATGGATAATATACGGCCTTGCTTTCACACCTCTGCAAGAATGAAAACATGTTTTACTCAAGGATTGACATGCTGACATACTTGTATCCTTTGAGGATATAACATGCTAAATGTCTGCATTATTCTGCTATATTCTGATTTGTGTTAGATTATACCAAAAAAATAGGCTGAAATGGGCTGTATCTGACTTTGTTCTGATTACCTGAGGTGGCAAATGGGATAATTGTTAATGTCACACTTACAACCACGCAAGAGGGAACCTCATCCTTAATGCATACTATCAGTCTCAGGATATAAAAAAATAAATAAAACTTGATAAAAACAAGGACACACTGATCAACTTTACATGGGGAAATCCAGACCTGAACTTCTGGAAAGTGCCTGTATTAAGGATTCAAATGTTACATATATCTGTCCTGCAGAGTTCTGACTCCTAGCCTGACTTCTCACTTTGTAATTACAATTTCAGGGACTAATAAAATGCATTAAACAATGACACAATTTCTGCTTTCTTACATTATTCCATAAGCACTCGTTACTGAATATATTATGAATATGTTAGGTGAAGTGCTGGCTGAGCAGCTCACCAATGGGAAACAAGCAAATCAAGGGAATTTCCTCATGATAAATCTTTTTGATTAATTATGTCAGACACATTTCTGAAAATATAATAATCAAACAAATTGAATAAAAAATTTTTTTTTTAATCATTGCACACCTCCAAGAAAAGCACTGAACAAATAAAGTGATACTGTAATAATAATAATCCTCCTGCTATTATTATTATTATTATTATGCGATCCCTTTCAGAAAAAAATTGAAAGCTCTGAAAACACTGGTTTATGGTGCTATTTACATAATTTCCTCTAAGACTATGCCAATAGAAAATACAGTATCTAAGTTTCTGCTTCCACTACAGAAAAATTATGTTTTTTCTAATGAGATTGGTAAAGCAGGAACACTCAGATTGCATTTCAAGGCTCTTGAGCCTTTTAAATTACTCGTCTTGAAGAGGACAGGAATCATTATCTTGATTTCTTTCATTGGATAGAATCACTGGAAAACCCTGATTAGGAGATTAATTCTCAGCGCCTCAAAAGATCTGGATTTGTTTCAACTGAGCAAAAAATTAAATGAGGTCTTGTAAAGAACAGAGAGCAATTATGGTCATTTGAAGTGTTACTACATATTTATACCCCTTTTTATAGCCAACATTCATGTTTGATTTGTTTAAAACTTAAGTTGAAGCCTATTGAGCTGCACATCTGCTAATGTGTAAGACAATTTTAGAATTAAGGTAAATGTGGAAAGTAAAAAAACAATAAGTGCATCTCAATATAATTGGAAGTTGTCTAAATAGTTAACCATAGTAAATTCCATCCATTAGAGAGGTTCAGATATTTTATAGTGGTACAATTATTTTTAGGGTTTAACCATTAAATGCCAAATAAATTTGAGTGAAATGACATTTGAGTAAAATTACCTCCGTAGTGGAGCACTGCTATTAACTTTTACTGTCCAGTTGATAATTGTGGGTCAAATTGCATGCAGAGCAATCAAACATTTGGCAGTAGCATTCAAATGAAAGTTGTACCTTTGAAATTTGGCCTTATCCGTGCATCATAGCCTGATGTCCTGCCCATTAGTTTGTCCAAGAAATCAGAAGGAGACATTGTCTGGGAGGAGCCTCTTCCTGGAGTTCTGAAGTCTTGCTCCTTAGCACATACACATCTAAGAAACAGAAGAGAAATATAAGATCATATCACTGGTCAACCAGAATTATTCATGATGTTTAAGTCATATTTATTTTCACACAACTATTATATTTTCCTACTGAAATCCTACAATTTAAAATGAATAGCTAAAAGTACACTGTAAAGATGCATAAGTCCAAACTAGGCTATCGGTCCTGTTTTGCAACCATTTCATCATTAGGATTAGATGTCAGATGTCAACCTACGATAAGAAAGACATGAGACTAGTTTCCTTTCAGCAGTTTCAAAGATTTTCTAACAGATCATATTCACTTACTGGTTTAGCCATGAAACAATGTAACTAATCTTGGGCTGTAAAGTTCAGCTTTGACACAAAGTAGCCACTTTTGAAGTGTAAAGGTCAGCAACTTTAGCATCTTTGTCTCACGCTCTGTGCATCCATGGGACAACTTCTTACCATAGAGATTGGCCATTGGTTCAAATTAAAACGTAATCTAGTTTCTTACAGGTGGTTAACTGTCTTTGCCCCAATCAGTATTCGCTGACCATCTTAGATTACCATACCAAAGTACAGTAGCCTACTGTCTCACCACTCTTTCATTGTACTCTTTTCCATCTTGGCCATTAACTGTTTTTCATATCCATATTCATATCTTTTTTTTGTTCACAGTTCAGTGCTCAGTGTATTTCATTCACAGTGCAAGTCCAAACATAAGGCTCTTCAAGCTCATGATTTTCAAAAGCCTTTCATGGATCACTATAGAACACTTCCCTTCCAAACTAGACTCTAGACTTTGACAAAACAGCACTGGTGATTCCATAGTATAACTGCTTTAGAACACGGCTGTCGTCCTTGGTACTGCTGAATAAAGTAAATTTTGTTCTTATGAAATATCAATTTTAGCCAATTTCTTTTTTAAATCTACAAAACCAATACATGGCATTTCTTGATTTATTATTAGATTGCAATTATGCAAAGGTTCCCTTAAAATCAATTCAATGCATAATATCACTTTCATTTCTGACAACACATTAAATTCATCTGAATTGTTCTCATGCATGGATAATTAAATCTGACCCTCAAATTCAAATCCAGCGCTGCTTTTTTCTCTCAGGTAATTTGCAGGACAGTTAGTGCTACTGATGGTCCAGACAGACTTTATATCTGGCTCCCAGTTAAAAAAAAAAAAAAAAAGAGGGTGGCGATTTCAATAACAGGGTTCTAGTGTGTAACCAAACTCAAATAGTATGAGTGCTACTGTTGCTACAATTTCCTTCTGTTTGTCAATTAAAGTGCCATCATCATCATCATCATCAACGTCATCATCATCGTCATAATTACATTGATTCTGATGATATTATTTGTGGGTTGTCCCTGCTAAAGATCAAAGAGCACCAGAGATTACAGTATGCATGCATTTGTTGTTATCATCACTGCTGTTGTTTAGCAACGTTTGTGCCTTGTTGTAATGCCATAAACCAAACTTTCACTTCTCCAGAATTACTTTTTCAGGAAACTGTAATCACTTCAATTCTTTTTTCCAAAGAGCCATATCAACAATTAATGTAACAACACTATATCATTTACAGATACACACATTTGTTTGTACTTCTGAAGGCATAGTAAAAACAAATAATACAACAAAACGCATACACACGCGGATGACTTTACCGATAACTAATTTCCAATCACCAGGAGGTTGATTGTGTCAAAGGGCTCAAATCGCACATCATCTAAGAGTGAAACAACAAATGTACGTCCAGAAATGCGGTTTGAATTATATCCTTTCTACGTGATAGAGCACTGTACAAGACGGACATCATAGCAGGAGTTCCACATACCTGACACTGGTTTCTATGAAACACGCACATACGATTGTCAATAATTTTTCAAAGGGGCAAATCATTCCTCTTTATCTGTGTGGTCAGTTTTCTTCAGTTCTGATTTCGTCCATGGACGGATGTTGGTCAAGTGAAAAACACACGAGACAATATCGTTGAGCTTCTAACTAAAGCGCAATTAGACGTTTTCGTGGGAAGCAAATACGCGGGAGACATTCCAGTCCTTGGAATCATAGTCCTAATTCAGTTTGGTGGAACAGTGATACCCACGCACAGTATAATCAAGAGTGAAAAAACGTCCGCAAATATTACTTGTGAAACACTAAGCCATTACTTCCATAAAGAACCAGTAGTCTCTGACTGCACATGGAGAACATGAAAACATCATCAAAACGTAGAACTTGAATAAATTCCATTCGCTTTTGTCATCTCAAGGGACATATCGGAAAACTAATAGTCTATCTAAGGTGTGGAGTGCAGCGACTGACTAAACACGGTAACAAGCATGATCTGCGGTTGAAAAGAGGAACGCGCGGTCGCGCGCTCGTGGAATCGGACAGATTCCTTTTGCGTTAAGATCCTAGTTCCACCGTGCGCAAGCGCGCAAACAGCTAATGGACGTGAATAGTCCCGAAATATCATAAATACGATAATTTCCGAAAACGGTTCTTTCTGCAAAGAATTATGTTCAACAAGTGAGCATTTTAACAACATGTAAGACCTGCAACCCCGCATTACTAATTGTACATTGATATCTGTCGACTGGACGTTTAATTTAGGTAGCCTAGTGCCCACGCACACTTACAGTTATAGTAACGGTGTCAAATCCGTGTGCGTTTTTTAAAATAGAAATGTAGCTCTCTCTATAGAAGTTCTATGTAGCTTCTCCGCGAAGTAATAGCAGAATTGCTCTTCAATAGTACACAAAAAGCTTGCCAGATGACTTCCGGAGTTAATTTATCTGATACTTCTACTTTAAATACTTCACAAGTTTGTTTCACTGAAGTGCAGCATATCACATGCAAATATGCGCCCACTTTAAACACGGGCCATGCTAGTTTTAATAAATAATTCGTAAATATGAATTGTTTTCTGTTGTGTTTTTCTATATTGATGTTGTCATAATTTTTCACAAACTAGAAACGTCATCAATATACATTTTTCAAGGAAATGACAAGGACAACTGTGTTTACGACTTTGTTGCAGGTTCAAATTTTAAATTCGGAAGAGCAGCTACGATACAAAAATAAAATACGAAAACTGAAATTGTTTCGCCAAATGCTTAGCTGTTTGGACGTGAGAGATATGACTTTCCGCAATCTCTGAACAAATAG
This sequence comes from Anguilla rostrata, assembly GCF_018555375.3. Taxonomy (NCBI): domain Eukaryota; kingdom Metazoa; phylum Chordata; class Actinopteri; order Anguilliformes; family Anguillidae; genus Anguilla; species Anguilla rostrata. The sequence goes on from NC_057935.1 coordinate 45,441,397, forward strand.
CCGAACACACAACCCGAAACGGCAGGATAAGGCATACTGCAGTTCCAGCCAGAATTGAATTCAAAGGAAGAAAATGCGTGCTGCGTGCATCCAAGCACATATGGTGAGATACAACATCCTCCTGCGCAGAAAGTGCATATTCATCAAGGTGTGAGGAATACAATTACACACAGGCTATGAAGCATAATTGCACAGCCGAAAGGCACACATAACCGTGGAGGAATTCTGACGTAGCTAATGGTGGAGGAATTTAGACTTTTTTCCCTCATCAAATAAAAATTTCAATACATGACAGACCAGTACTATACAAGCAATTTAATTATAAATGATAATAAATATAATAATAACAATAATTACTATACTAATATATTTATTCTGGATGTCCATCGAAGCGTGAAAGAGTGAGTCAATCTGCCTACAACCAACGGAACTACAGCATAGGAATATGCCTCTTCTCTGTTTTAATACGATTTGATTAACTGACATTTTCCAGTCGTATCTCAAACTTACACAACTATTTACTTTTCCCTATTTCGTAATTTGAGAGGTATATTCACAAAATGCCAATCGCCAGATGCCTTCAGGAATGTATTAGGAACCCTTGGTTGCCCGGGAAACAGGCGTTCTAACCACATGATTGAGAATGAATACTCACAGCCCAGGGTCATGTTAGTGGGACGGCTCGGCCCACACAACTGGCTGCGAATCCTGGTTTAATTTTGAAGTCGCCTTTCACACATGCCCCAAACCACTTTAAATCTTTAAATGTTTAGTATTTCATTTGATTTTGATTGTCATTCAATCTATGTTTACAATGCCTGTGGTAGTTGGAGTTGTTTTTTAAATTAATCATAAACTGAGATGCAACTGTGTTTCAGTTTTCAAAAAGTGTAGGTTTTTCAGCAATTCAGTTCATTTTCTTTGCATTTTTAAATGACACATGTTGTGCAAAGAAGGTACGATTCCACCTGAGGACTTAACATACCACCAAGGAAAACATCCACAAAGAGCATGATCACTGGGTCGTTTCTCAGGGATCCCCAAGCATCTGCCACAACAACATGCCTACTCAGAGGCATTTTCCCTGGTACCCTACGAGGCTCATCGGTGATACTTCGGCACATACACAAAGGCTTTTGGAGAAAATAATATATTTACTTTGGCTTCCTGCATGTCGAGAGTCTGAGTGCCTCTCTGCTAGCCTACCATCCCAGGTCTGAAATTTCAGAGCCATCCTAAGCACTGAAACCCCTGCGCTGCCCAGGTGCTGAAATGCAGCAGCGCCCCACTGGCCAATTTCAGGGGTGTGAATGCCTGTTATTTCATGCAGAATAATGCAAGAATGAAGGGATTGGGGCTGAATAAGATTGCTCTTCTGTGCGAGGCAAGTTTCAGCGTTGTTCTTGGTTCAGCGTAATATTTGACTCAAGTTTGGCGGCGTGCTCCTGAATGCTTTCCAGCTCATTCACTGAAATCGGCTGATCCCACAAATACAGCAGCGTATGAATGCATTTGTTTTTGGACATGTGCCTGTCATGGCCCTCGCTTAAATGTATAATTCCCAAGGGCACAGAATCATCTCTACCACACAGAAGAACAGAATGCTTCTCTCTTGTCCAGACTTACATTAATGGTGATTCTGTAGGTCACACATTTTGTTCATAAGAAGCCAAATTTACATTTGTTCAGTATCATTAAAACAGAATATTTTTGTAAAGATCACAGGAACAATGTACCCAATTTTAATTCATGGTGATCAAATACACATAATGCAACCACTTATAGAAATATATATGGATAGCAATTTTCCTGACAATAATAATGGAATGGAAAACAAAATAGGATCATTAATAACGATCAGTTGCATTTTAATTTCTACAACCAGTATTTTATAGAATGAAATTATCTTTTTGGGTGGCTTTTCTGTTGGAAACAACTAGAAACCTGGCAACTGGCAATGTGTCATCTGTGATCTTGCAGGTGATAAATCTTGCTAGTCAAACTGTTCCCAGGAACTGAAAACTCAAAAACTGCCACTGTAGCTATCTATATAGAGATCTGTATTTTGTATCTGTATTTTGCCAAATGTAGTGATTTCATTGGATAACTATTTGCTACTATTGTTGCTGAAGACCCTGATCTACTTGTATGCAAAGTACTTGCAGGTTTTGTTTGCTTTGTCCCTTCCAGCTGATGTTGAGAAAACCTATCCTAGCCTTTTTGGCTTCTCATTTGAAATCAAACGAATAATTTCAATTTTAGTTGTCCCATATGACACATCTTTTCTGATTTTTTTTTTGTTAGTATTTATTTTTGCAGAATATTTGACCTGCATGGCATCTCTGACCTCTGTGAGTAAATCAAAAGTAAACTGAAGGTAGGTTATTTATAGTTTATTGAGGGGTCAAGAAGAGGAAGAATGCTCAAGCACTTAAATCTATGGATCTAACTCACTTTATTAATCTCCCTGCAAATTATCATGTTTTTCAGCTTAGCCTCAATAAGGGAATGTCACAAATATATATCATGATTGCAAGATAATTTGTTTCTTCTGTTATTTTGTAATAACTTCATCCCTAGGAGAAATGTAATATTTATTAATATCCTGTTTTCCATTACGCCCGTACGATATTGCAGTTTTATTAACGAAAATTAGAAAATGCTTGTGCGCTCTGCATAATACCACCTAGGAAATTACGCTGAAACAAGATTTATTATGGCTTTTCAATAGATGGCTAATTATGAACTAGCTCTGAGCTGTGCTTAAATGTCATTCTGTGAATACTTACGGAGAATTAAACTGGCATTTGGTTAATTTTGTGCGAATAAAATCATATATGAATGTCAAAGGTTTTTTTTTATGATTTCATTCGTTTTTAAAGTTCTCTTAATTATAAATATTGCAACGCAACATATGTGAGGTTAATGTGTTATCTTATAATTGCTGTATAAAGCAGGTGGAAATATAACTTCACAGTACCACATTTGTATATTCATAGATTATACCATTCTCATTGAGGGTAAAAGCGTAGAGATGCTACTACACCATTTCCAGTAGTCTATTGAGCATTTTTTGGTGGAAAAATCATATTAAACAAATTATTATTGAATGTAGAATATTTGAAGGTTTTAAAATACATCTGGACGATACTTTAAAATAAACAAACCACTTTAACTACAAGTCCAAGAGAATTTAGCGAAAGAGACCCTTAACTCCCATTCACCAAAATCATCTCTGAGAAATTTAGGCCAAAACATCTCTACAGTATCGGCACTTACATGTCAGTCACTTGCATCAAGTCTGTGGCCTTTCTGAAATATCACTCTGAGCTTTAACGCGCCACATCATATCCTTGACATAACATCCATCACTTGTGGGCCTGTAGCTTTCTCTTTTGCTCTGCCTGACGATGCAGTGCTTCATCCGAGTTTCCAGGCTATTGGGCATCACATGGATCATATCTATCAGGCTATGGAGTAAGAGACTGATCCCTGAGTAGCCAAAGGAGGAAGTCATTCAGCTTGGTTAAACCTCACAGGTCTTTAACTCTCACAGGCCTTATGTCAGTTCATGTTACAGTAATGGTAGCTCATGTCAACCATGCAAAACACAAGCATGGAATATATTAAATAATATAAGTTTGTGAATGATATTAAAAGGCACAAAATTTAATTATTTAAATAATAATAATAATCATTAAGTGATATTATGGTCTAAGTTTGGTGTTCAGCCTTACAGGCAGTCAATCATTATTTTTGGCTTTGTCCATCCTGATGTCATATGCTTTTACCAGGTTTCTAATCAATAATAATACTAGGCCTGTTAATTTATACTATGTTATTTTCTTTCATTTTTGTGGTGCGGTATGGCATGATTTTAAATGTGAATCGTGCAGTTTTCTATTGTGCAAAAATGTTTGAAGTCTAACTGTCACTTTGCATGAAAAAGCCATGTAACACCTAGAGAAATGACTCTTTTTCTCCTTTGTCATCAATGAACCATTTTTAGAACATGGCTAGCCTGTAAATCATTTCCATGGCAACACCAGAAAGAAACGCATTGGCAAGGGGACTGGTTCTCTGTGTGCATCTGATCGAAGATGAAGCTGTGGGTTCCATTGTGTGTGCAAAATTGAATAATGTGAAGATTAAAGTGTAATGCAATTAATTTAAAAAATAGCAATTTATAGCATAATAGCAGCAATTCATGTCAGGTGTATAAGAAAATTAAACTCAAACCAGAAGACACTTACACGTGTTAGAACTTTTTAAAAGACTGTGCTACAAAATATGCATACTCCCCAAACACCTACATTCGTATTACCATGCACATACACAGTTATACAGTCTGTCTCATGTGAACAAAATTGTGTCAAATTTCAAGGAATAACCATCAACACTATATGGTGAATTGATCAATTTATGCTGGACATAACAGTTTTGGGGATAATTGGCTATTGTACATGGGGTTGATCAGAACATTGTGAATTACTGTGAATAATCATGTTTGATTCCAGGGTATCACTATAGCAAAGGGCAAGTCATTGTATGTGTCATTATGCACTGATTAATGTTTAAATACGGGAAGATTTGAATTATAGGCACTAAATATAGTCATTTGTTTTGCCGAGCTCAATTAGTGATCTTCAAATCAGATATTAAGATATTTAATTGTAGGTCATGAATTTTTACATAATGTGAAACAGCCTGAATCCAGAAGTCGTTTACTGGATTCAAGCGAAAGGCTTGATGCTGTCCATGTAGTTTTCCAGCTGTAGTCCAATCAGTTTCCATTGAGGCAGACAATTAAGCAAGATAAAAAGCTACAATGTATGGCTAATTTTGCCTAAAGAAAATCTTGTCAGCACAAAATGAAATTAGCATACACTAATGGTGGTGCAGTTATGGTACAGTGGTACAAGCATGAGGAAAATATTTATTTCTAGATGTGAATTTTTAGCTAGTGGCCAGTGTCATTATGTAAAGCAAAACTTTGACCCATAAAACCTCCCTCCATTTTCAGCAGGGAATATACAAATCTCAACACCATCTGTCTCTTCTTGTAACCAAGGGCACAGCAACTGATAAAATGCAGAAGAAAGGTGAAACGTGAGATGTATCGATGAAAAAGGGCATGGAATATCATCAAAATCTCATACGTCATACTGCTGTTTAGCATACGCCAATAAATGCATGCTGCTTCTAAGTTCATTATTTGACAAATCTATTGCAGTAATTCAGGGAGAATAACCCAAGTTAAGTTGCTCAGCATTGACAATGCATAATAGATCTCAATATATCCACCACTTCTACCCATTACTCCATTCATTATGTCTACTTGCAGCATTAAGCAGAAAATTTATTTGCTAAATTAAAAATTTGCAAAAGAAATATATGACACGAGGCTGTAAAGAGCTAACCTCAGCCATCAGTAATATGTAATAACCAGGGAGAAGCACATCTTCAAGCTCCTTCTGTCACTTCCAGAATCCCAAGAGAAGTGCGGGACCACTGACTCACAAAGTGAAATGGTTCCTGTTAAATAGTTATATTGTATGGAATATTCTGACAAAAAATTGCATGAAAGCATTTTTTTCCCATACTGTAATATAGTACTTGTACCATTTATAAATTGAATGTGTACTTTTAAAATAGTATTCATGTGGTTTTTTGTTCAGTGCCAGAGTGTGCAAGCACACATGCACACACACACACACACACACACACACGTGTTCTCCACGGTTTTAATGAGTATGAGTGACATCATCTGTGCCTCAGAATAAGTGTAATTTGTCATCCATCTGAGAAGAGACTACTGCTGTGCATACTCTTGGCTGCCACATTCCCTACTACTATTGATTCATGGTTTACCTTGAGGGATGGGTTTAATTACAGAGACACAAATACAGTCACCTGTTGCATCTTGGTGTGGTGCGGTCTGACTGTACTTCTGTCAATCTAATTAAACCCAACCCTCAAAATAAACCATTAATCAATAACACCAGAAAATTGATCTTTATATTTTTGTTTACTTCAATGACTGCTAAAAGGACATAAACTTATCTGTAAATTATGAAATTAAACAAAACCCATTTTGCATTAATCTGAACTGCAATTCATATCTATCAGTCTAAATCTACAGAAGACATTGCCAATTTTTCAGCACCCTCCACCCAACAGTCTTGGGAGCCAGCTATGTTGCTTTGCTTTACATGACCACATTCCAACCTGTTCAGACCCTGCAGAGACTCCCCAGTGAAAGTGCACAAAAATGCATCAGGAGCACATCTGAAGGGATTTTTGAATTATTCACACTCTGTACATTTCCCTCTCTCAGGTTAAATAAAGAAACAGGCTGTTTATATAATAGGCTGACCCCTGCTTTCACAGACAAAGTGGAAGGTGAATCAGCCCCTGTTCTAGACTGCACTATTTGGGGTGGGCGTGGCAGTCACAATTAATTTTTTGGGGAGGAGTAACTTTTTACACACCGTGTGCCATACATGGACCTTGTTCAAAACCTCTATTGAGGAAGTGGCTGCTAGGAGCTGTTGTCAAAAGCCAGTCGGTGCATGTCCTGGTGGCAACCCAAGGGCCAGTTTGTGGACTCCAGCAGTGAGGTAAGCTGTCAAGCTGAAGAAAGAGGCATTTGGGCCTGGTTGGTGCGGACGGCCCCTGACTCAGCAGGCAGGTGCAGGCAAAAAAGGTCACAGTTTCTGCAGCTGCAGAAGCAAAAGCCAGGGCATGGGAGGACTTTGGAGAGGCCTCGGAGAAGGACATTCAGTCGGCCCCAGAGTGGTTCTGGAAAACCATTTGGCATCTCAGGAGGGGAAAGCGGGACACCGTCCTTGCTGTTTTTAGCATGGATGGTGAAACTGACCTGAACTGAGGATACTATCAGAAGGTTTGTCAGCAAAGTGAGGATTATGTGAAATAGGGTACATCTTCTGAATCCAGCAGTTTTAACCAGTAAACTCCCTCATTTGACGTCCAACAGTTAAAACCCTTCACTTATCCATCTATGTAAAATAAATGTAGTCAATTTAATTTGTTAATTGATTAATTAATTGATAGGCAGAGCAATCTGTTCGATCAATCTTTATCAAATGTACAACACAAAACCAGATGGATTTTTTTTCTTTTTTTTAATCCACTACAGTGGTCATCAGTGATCTACCAGGTTGTTTGCTATTTTTAGGCTCACCAGTGCATTGTTGCTTCTTAACAATGCACTATATCAAAGAGTTGTTTTTGACAAACTTCTGGGTGTGTGTGATTTATCCATATTTTTCATTCTCATGATGGACTGGTTTACTTGCATTGGCACTTCCTTGGTCCTCATGTTGAGAGACAGTGGTCAATTACTCCAAATGCAAAGACTACACCTTAAATCAACTCAATACCTTTAATTAGCTTTCTCGTGGATGAACTAATGATGTGACAACTCATAGAAGAAACAGCTGAGCAGCCAACTGTCCAATTACTAAGATGGGGGGACTTTTATTAGAGATTTTCCCAACCACCTCCTCCCCTCTTTGGTGATTGTTGTTAATGACGAGCTACAGTATAATACACAATTTTGACTATATCATATCCCAGGTATGAACTACTATACAGCATGCAACTGCATACAGGGTTTCCAGGTTTCAGTCATTTTCAGCTCCCAAAAGAATAAATGATAGCATGAAACCATATAGCAACTTCATGTTACTGGGAAATAATAACAAAAACTGACAGTTCCAAGTGTTTCTGTGGCAATTATCTCCCCTGGGAATGACTCTCAGGGCATGATAATCATAAGTCTCTTGAGAAGGTAAAGAGTAAGAAATAAAGTGAGATATTAACTTGAAGAAAGTATAGTATCAGTTTCAGCCTTGGTGTGTATTTCCAAACCTTGCATCAGAGAAAGTGTTGAAATATTGCAAAAGACAAAACATAATCATTATTCATAGATCAGTCATAAATTAGGCACCATAAGGGAAGAAAATCATTTTAAAGCATGATATGAAATTGACCCTAAGTCTGACATACATACTGTGTTGATTTTATTTATTTTTTGGTTACTTTGTGACACACAGTCATCATTTTGCATTAGTTTTACTCTCCATGAAGATCCAATGCCTGCCTACCAAGGTATTTTATGATGATGCTCTTGAGATCAGACTGCCTGTTCACAGACACTGTTTATATGTTAGATCCACCAAGCTCAGGCCCAAAGCATAGCTACTGAAATACTTTAAGTTAGTCATGTACTTTCATCTGCAATACTCCATTATCTTCATCACAGCTCCTATCATGACACACAAGTCACATAATTTAGATTATGAGGTTTAAAAAACCAGCCTGAATGGCATTGGGATTGGAGCTTCTCCCTGTTGAACTAAAATCACCGTCAACACAAGATAAATCAGTCAGATTTCAAACAATGAACATTAACAGAAGACACACGGCAAAATGGCCTGCACTGTACTTGGGTTCATCTCAAGCAACACTGTTGCAACTGAGTGTAATTTATACAAATATTAGAGTCCATTTGACACTGCCTCTAATCTCTATCTTGTTGGGTCTCTTAACACAGAAGCTGAATGGATGTTTTGATACATGTAGAGGGACTAATGTCTACCGGGGGATACAAAGGAAGTTAGCTCTCAGAGAACAAGACTGGTGTTGTTTTGTATTCAAAGGCAAGAATAAATTATTCAAAATTAACTTTATTTTATGCATTTTTATCAAAGCAAAATTCACTGTTGTGACAAGAAACATTTTCATCACCGAGAGAAGCATTTTCAGTTAACTTCTATAGACATGCCATTCCGTCAAACTACTATACATAGGTACAGACTCACAGGTGCAAGGGATTACTTTAAGTCTCATGTTACTTTAAAAGGTAAATCACACCATATGATATTATTCATGTAGTTAATTTATTTAGCATATGTCCTATGTCAAGTTGACTGACATCTGTTTGCGTGAAATAAGTTGCTTGTATCTGTTTTATATTAGTTATTTACAATGTATGCATATTTATCTACTTAAACACTGGTTATATTTACTGCAGTCACATCTAGGAGATGAACCTGAAAAATTCCAGTTATGTATAGCAGGCGCACCCACAGGATTTCTTTCCAAGGTACTGGTGAAGTTTATGGATGAAGTTAAACCAAGTTCTCCAAAAGGCTTCTGCAGATGCAACTTTAAGCCAGCAGATGTCACACTATAAGCATATAGAGTTTTCTACAAATAAAATCAGATCCCTAAATACACCATTAAAGACTGCTCTCCAGTGAAAGATAAAAGCATTGACTAGGCATCTGCATAGAATTTATGTAGGTTAATTAAATTAATTATATTGTTAAAATGTATTCCCATTTATTACATGACTGAGGAAATACATATTTAAGAAAAAAAGACTGATCACTTGATTTTTATCTCTTAAATTTAAGAGACCTTGGTCACATCTGAAGAACAGGATTCAGAAGCTCCAATTAATGCAATAGTCTAAAAAATACCTCTAATCAACACTTTCCCAAGGTACTAATTTGCCATTGATTCCTGATTTATAGTGCAACCTATCTAGAAACATCTTATATTATAGGTATACAAGCAAATAAGGTAAATGCATGTAATCAAAAGGGCATAAACATATAATGCAATAATAAGGAGTGCATTACCTGCTGTAATTGAGTTTGAATATTAGTGTAGCAATTTCAGCAAGAGACCATTCTCTTCAGATTGTAAGATTAAAAAACACAGGGGAAAGTTACATTAACTAATTTAGGAAACACTGGGTAGCATTGCATTGGAAAAGCACTTGTTTAATTTGTGTGAGCTTATAAAGCCAATATTGTTTGTTGTAACTCATTTTGATATCAATACGTGTAACAGCACGCCTAGATTGAGCTAGTTTTATGTAATGACTTACAGACAGTACCTTGTAAGCGTTCAGTATCATACTTTCTGTGAAGTCAGTGCAGAAGATTGACATTAAGGTACATTGGTCCAGGAGCTCAGTAGCATGAGTAGGCTACAAATGTCCAGGAAAGTTCTGGGACTCGATTTTAACCCTCTGGTCCCACAACCAAATAACATTGATCTCTCATGAAATATCGGAACGTGGAATATTCTACTTTTCGCGCAGTATGCTGTCCACCTCTGTACTGAACTATCCTGAAAGATGGACCCCCTAAATGCCCCCCAGATGAACCGCACTTATATGTCTCACCAGCGTTAAATTGGAATTATAACACCACATTCTGTAAGTCCTTGTTTCACACCCTCACACTTCCAACCCAGCATACGGTATACCATACCGTGCAGCAAGAAACGAGCTTTTTATCGTTCACTATAACTTTTCACTATAAGTTTTCTGGAACTTGTATATCTCAACTCCGACGTAAGCGTAGTGTAAGCACACCGACCTCTTGAGGTCCTTTGTCACTAACAAGTAGGATATGCCTTTTGAACAGATGAAAACATTGCTATGAACATACCCTTGGATATCTTGTTTGATAACGTCGAAGGTGGATACGCTAGCACACTCAGTTTAATTCAATATGTTTTCCATATGTCCACGTGTTCTACAATTTACAAAATATCTTGCATTTGCAATGGTGAAAGAAACATACGCCAGATGGCAGTACGGTTATATGACATAAATATCGGTGGCGGCGTCATGCTCGTGGTGGTTCTGGGATATGAAACCGATTCAGCTGTAGGCATAAATAACGAAACACTAATGTTGCTTTATAAATTAAGTTGCTTAGCGTGTAAACTGGCACTATGGTGTCGTTCTGTTGCCCATCGACCATCGAAATCTATCATGAACTGAGCAAACAAGTTCGTCCGCTATAAGCAGTATTGGCTGTAGCCTATAATCTTTGGCCAGCAATGCTTCGGTACTATCAGGCAAAGGTGCAGCCTTGACATGTCAGAAACGCATGCGTATAGTTTTCCACGTGATTCGCGAATATTGATATTCTCATGAGTCAAATTAATTATCTTTTGTGGAAATAAATAGGCCTATATTATAGACAAATTAACCCAGCCTGATAGAAAAAACAATTATTTTTAGATTTTTCGTTTGCTGTTATTATATTTACGTTGGCAATACAATCTTGTAATAGTTTTGAAATGAACACCAAATATGCTATATATTCCCAGAGATTTTGATACCATTATTGATTTGTGCAGCAATGCCTTAATTGTGGCGCTTTTCCTTTATTCCACTTGTAGTGAAAAAAATAAATAACATAGGTAACATGGTTTCAAAACCTGGTATCGTATTTCCATGCCGTCTAGTTCTGGGTCCAAGTGTTATTTTTTCCTACTTTGTAACATTTTCCTGTGGTAACACAATGTGATATATGATTTGCTAATTGCTGGCTTGGCTACCTTATCTACATTTGGCCTTTTAGGATAATCCATTAACACAGATGACCCTGAGGGGTTCACTGCAAGAACAATGTAACTGTTGTGTCAGTGTGACCATGTGATTTTCCATACTCATCCCAGTATAAAGGTGGGATTGATTGTGTGAGTGGATGTCAGTAAAGGAAAGGGTCATCTGCCTGTTGCAGTGCTGATAGTAAGGTTCCCTATACAGTGATATCTCCCTATACAGGAGCAATAATCATTATAATGGGTTAATCAGAATCAAAAAAACCTATGATTTCAGTTCAAGAGACTTTGAACATTTTGTGATATTTGTTTTAGTGAACAATTTTCTGCCAGCCATGTCCTGAAGGAAATGCTTTTAAACAAAGTGGCTATGTTCAAGGCATGCATTGATTTGAAACGGACTTTTCATACAGTGATGTGTTTCATTATTGTTGCCCAGCCCCATGCAAAAGACTGACATAAAGAACAAAAGTTCTCAGATCTCATGTTGTCATGTTTTTTAGTTTCCATAGTGCCAACAAGCAGCCATGTTCTAGAATGCGATTTCCTGAAATTACATCAAATTGTGGTGATTTTGTTGGGTATCTTTGGAACTACGAATATAGTATCAGGAAATTGTTAAGAAAGCCATTTAACAATTACGGGCACATAGTCAAATTTTCTCAGCCCATCTTAAATTTTGCTTGGGAAAAATATGACCATGAGATAGATCCTTTACCCCAGCTTCGTCAGAAATAAAATAATTCATTTTAACTAAATATCCTTTTAAGATGAAGCTGGCAAAGGTTAACTGAGAAAGAAATTGCTCTTGATTAGTGCAGTAACCTTGGGGTCATATTAAATACCACATTCAGGTTTAGTATTCAGGATGTTCCTGAATGGTTCTGAGCTCCTAATTCACAAGTGGGAGGACATTGTGTGATTGCGGTGAAGTATATAACACCAATTGAATCTAAATTGTATTTTTAATCAATGTACTATGTCCCAAGAGTTCCCTTAACTGAAAGAACAGGCAATGCTTGTTGATGGGTAAGCATGCTGAAAAAAATAATTTATCATTCAGAAAAAGACTACAATCTATTTTAGGCTATATCTATGGTTAATAATCCTGAAAAAGACCATTCAATAAGAGAACACATTAGAGGCATTCATTGACCGTTTTTCAGCCATGTTCTTGGGAGAGAAAGAGGGCAAAGGGCATTGCGTCTTTTGGAACCAAGCTGGCAGACAGCTCCTTGGTCTTGTTCCTTGACGTGCCTCTTTATCCGTTGCCTGGAGATGGAGCGGTTGTTAAAAGGAGGGCTTTTTCTTCTCTACCTCTGGTTGTGAGATAAGTTCTCTTGTACCCGAGCCAGTCGGAGGGGCCTCCTTTAGCGGGATCCAAGTCTTGAGAGAGATCATTTCACTCCTCTTCTGCTTCTGTGCATATTCTCCCCACGGATGACATCTCTCAGAGTCTCAGAACTGTTTAGTGAATTATTAAAAGTATGCCATGGAAACAATATTTATAAAGAAACTGTGTAAAACAGCCATTACTGCAATGAATTATTGAGCTTCAAACTGAAGGACATTATCCAAGACAGAGCACTGCATCGAGGCTTCTGTGCTCTATTTGTACATTAATTGCTGAGAACTGGACGTTGAAAGGCACAAAAGAATCAGCAGGGTTGTGGTGACCCAATTAACTCGTACTGTTACTGGGCCTGTAGTCACGTGGACCTGTTCCGCACTTCTTTGTCATGCACTGAGAACAAGGCAGTATGGTTCCCTGAACTAGGCAGCCTCAAGTGCCTTCCCTCCCCCCGTAGAAAAATAAAACTGGAATTTGTGTTTGGAATTATGTTGCCGTCACAGTCTTATAGCCCATTTTATTCTTTCTATTCGTCAGGATTTGTTTCTAAATTCACATTCCTTGACCAATGACCTTTCCTTGTCACAGGTCGAGGTGAGGTGGACCCAAATACAGACTCGGACAACAGAGTGGTGAAACTCCCGTAGGAGATGTTTAATTCAAAGGTACACAATACAGCAGGCAGTCTCACAGTCAGTTCCTGCAAAGATCAAAAACCAGAAAAATCCACCAGGGCAAAAGTACAGAATCGGAAGGCAAAATAAAAGTCGATAAACAGGCGGAGGTCAGAACAGGAAATCAGCAAAACAAAGTCGGCAGGCAAAAATCGGTGGCAGGCAAGATCAAAACACGAGTCAAACTAAAGAGAGGTAAACACTGGAAAGGCACTGTAAACAGGAGGCACAATCTGGCAAAGAAGAACAGGGAAACAGAGAATATATACCAAGGAACCCATGTGCGCAAAATGAGAGATAATGAACCGAGCGTGAACATGCAAACCGGGAACAGGTGAATGAAATGACTGATTAACCATTATGTGAGAATGCGGCCAGAACAGGTGGGAGTTTTCAGCTGAGAGGAGAGAGAGTTAGAGGAAAAAAACACGCCCACACAAAAACCGAAACAAAGATCGATCACTATTTATCCGTTAAATCAGACCTGAGATTTAGAATGTCACATTCATTTTTAAAGTTATTTAAAGAAAAAATGAAACTTCACAGTATGGCAGTAATTAAATAATCACAGAGTGAAGCAAAATTGTACTTTTCTTGCACTACCTTTCTTGACCTTTCAGATATTATCATACAATGTTCTTGCAGTAATATTTCAAGGTTTGAAAGTGCAGAACAAACAGCGCACTCATTGTAATAAAGTACTGTAGACGGCACTCTCGGTGGGTGATATGTTGCTGGCTTTGCGCTGTACAGCTGTTTTTTATAGGGATTTTTTTTTCCTGCATTGGTCATAGTTTACTTTCTTTCTGTGCTCATCTTAGCAGTCAGTAAGAATGCTTTCTGTAGCTGGGGACTACGAGTACATGGATGGCATTCTACACACGTTCTTTCAGTGGGAGAATCTTCAGAATGCCTTGCCCCTGTGGCCAAACGTGTGATAAATTACAGGGGTTAGTATGACACTTCCTCTGACCTCTCAGAGAAGGTGGTGATCCCTTCAGAACTATTCCTTCTGACATTTAGCTACACATGGAGACACACAAAATGTACCTAAGAGGACTGAAGTCAGTCCCAGTTCTGTGGAAGCCATTACAGAGAACTTCCAAATGAAAATGCATGCAATATGTGATCTCCTAAAGTCTCCCAAAACTAAATACAGAAACATTCAGTGGTGAAATCACTTCGAGCTCATGGAGATATCTAATCACAAGTAAACGTGGATTGCACAGTTTAGTGGTGATACAGATATTTGAGAAGTACTCTAATCTGATCATTATTTATTTTCACTATGACTGTAATGTAACCAAATTCATTCAGATAGTGTAGTGCTGGGCTTAAACAAAAGCTGGAGCAAAAGGCATTGGCCCAAGAAGGGACTTCTATAACTGTGGCCCAATTTTGCCAAAATACAGACACCTCTTTAAATACAAACTGAAGAATTTCCTCCAAGGCATTCAAAAAAGCTAGCTGACAAGTCATTATTCTGTTTGCCTTAATGAGTCCAGATCTACATGTGGTTGAGGTGTTTGTGAATAATGCTTTAGAGCCCTGTCGTATCAGTGGACTTGAAAGAAAATAATTGTGGAGTACTCTCAGTTTCCCGGTTGAAAGGAGCAGATAATCACTTGAAATTCAGATTCAACTGCTGTTGCTGAACTTAGTCTTTGTCATTTGTAGTTTCCATGTTTTTTGTTTTTCCAATTGCTAAATTTTGTCATGGTGGAAAATAAGAATAATTGTCAGCCTAGGTGCTGCCAAGCACCACCAAACCCACAATTTTCCCCATTCAGTAACACTTCTCCTGAGAAAGCCATGATCGTGGGAAATAGTACACATTTAAATGGGAGAATAGTCATCAGCAACCATAGTGCAATGTATGCCTGGTGTTAGAGCTACTGACATTGAACTAATCTCAAGGTGCTGGCAAAACATAACCATACATTTTCTAGAATTTTTACTAATGTAGGCACCTGTGACATTAAACTGAAGTACCTGGAGGTCACTAAAAGTACATTTTAATTGGCAGGTAAGTCTGCAAAAAGTACGATGGGAAGTAATATGCTCTGGTGCACTCAAAGTTTGTAGGAGTGGCAAGGTCTACTGTCGACTCAGATTTATTAAATTGATGGCTGTTGAAATGGTGGTCCAGCAGAGTAGATTAAACATCTTTCTGAGGAAGGCCTGGACTACTAATACCCCTTTGACACTAAAGCAATGACCCAGATAAAACCCATGTTTACCATCGGTGTGAATGGGTCAACCTGTGTTTATTTGGGTTCAACTTGGATTCAACATTATTTGGGTTCAACTTGGCTCAGCTTCAGTATGATAGGGGGGACATGGTTACTTTATGAGGGTTTCGCTCAAGCAACCTCATTAGTTATGAGGTTGTCCATGCCTTCATACTTGGACCCACAGTTGTCTGTTTGTCTCTGTGCTGAGGCTCACTGTAATAGCCAATGAGGACAACAGAAAGGCTCTTCTCCTCAATAGATATAGGTGGAGACTTCTGTCCCTCTCAGCTAAAAATTCCACTCTTCTCAATTGCAAAAAGATGCTTGAACATAATTGCAAACCGTAAATAGTTGCATTCAGTTTTTATTTGGTGAATAAATAAAGAAAATAAATCCTAAATTCCAAGTTTACATGACCAAACATCAGATCATCTGCAATGTCTGCCATGTTGAATCTCCAGTGTCAACAAACTTTGAAGCTTTTAATGATGTTGAAACATGACAACCCTGTTCAGAAGTGACATGTACACTCATTGACCCGGGTCTTGTGTGAATGGTGAGGACACCATACTTACTTATTACCATAGTGTGGTCTGAATGGACAAGTTGAACAGGGGTTGAACCCATGTTCAATATCTCATGTCATCCCCAGGTTTTGTGTGTGAAAGCGGTATAAGAATCACAGTCAATAAGAACTGAGTTGAAGAGGTGGGCTTGTCCTTTTAAGCTGCAACTCTTAGTGAATGAAGCTCCTGGCATGTCACCCAGGCAGTGGTTGTGCTGCAGACACATGGTTTTATGCCATATGTTTCTCAGAGCCCATGGCAGCTGAAGTAAACATAAGGCCTTATGCTTATGTCTGCAGGGCGTATTTCTGAAGAACCCCAATGATTCTTGATCCGGATACTTTGAAAAATGATAAACCTATGTCAAAGCAGCATTTTATTGTTTCAAAGTGGCTCAGTCCCTACCTGAAACTATATCTATAAAACATTCCAGTCAGGATTTAGGTCATACCATAGAACTCAACTGCACTTGATGAGCTTGTAAATGACTGTCAGAAAACTGTAACTGTATCAGTACTTCACAACCGAAGCACAGCTTTTGAAGCTGTTGATCGTGAGATCCTGTTGGATGGACTCCAGGACTATATGTGGACAGGCACTCTCCTGGTTCAGGTCATACTGACATGGCAGGAACCATATAAGGGTCTGTGCAAGAACCAATTATTTTCCATCTGTATCTGCTGCCTCTTGGTACATTACTCAGAAACATAGTGTAGAGTTTCACTGCTTTGCAGATGACACACAGCTGTTTATAACATTTCAATTAAACTGTGAAGCACTGCAACTTCTCTGCATGTATTTACTGTATGTATGTCTTCCTACAGTATTAAGACTTGTTAATTATCTGCTTTTACGTTCAGATAAAACTGTAATGGTTTTAAGTCCCGGTCCTATTCTTTCTTTAAATCTGGATGGTAAATTAGGAGTTTGAAAACATTGTTGACATTTCAAAGTTGATATTATATTGATATAAGGTAAAGCTCTTTTTGAATATTCCAGCAATGTGTTTCCCACCATGAGTTCTGACATTCAAAAGTGAAGAAACAGTTTTCCCGTTGAACACTGTATCGAACCATTTCCTTCCCATAAGACACTGTACATGGAACTGGTGTAGGGAACAAATTTAAGTCGCGTCCTCCACAAATCTCAAATACAGGCTTACATTTATCCCAAGAGTATCTGTCACCAGTAATGCCTACATATGATTTGGACTTGGTGGTTAATTCTAGGCACAGTTTGGTGTCATAATAATTTATGATAATAATTTTAGCCTTTGCCCACTGGGTCTCAAAAAGAATGCTGAGTAGAAGTCTGCTTCTTTATGAAAATTGCAGGTGTTTTGTTGCTACACAGGTGGAAGCAAACAACATATGGGACAGACATATACAATTAAGTTTGAGCAGATATGTCATGTAATTCTTTATTACTCAAATGGTTACATGCACAAAAGAACATCTGAGTCATAAAGTCTCTCTCTCTCTCTCTCTCTCTCTCTCTCTCTCACGTACGCACACACACACACGCACACATACATACATATAAAACACACACACACACAAACCACACAAATGTGGAGCTTTTTTTCTGGACATACTCCTGGCCTGTGTCACCATGGTAACACACCACTGTTTAGACACCGCAGAGCAAAGATAGCAGTAGCTGAAGTTGCAGAGAACCAGGGGGGCAATGGAAGAGCTGTAATTTAGAATGATGCATTTCAACAACAGAATACACCAGACACCACAAAGGCCAGCATGAGTCATGTGTTTTGCTTGAAAGTTAGCCAGCTCTAGATTGTGAAGAAAATTGCACACTTACAATTTTAGGCTCAGATTCAAAGTAACAGCAAGGCTTTTTTTTGGTATGAACTTTGTGCGACTCATTTGTGCAAGGTTTGTTTTCTCATTCCTGTCACAACTTTATTTGAGAGTTGAGAGTTCACTGATAACTGAGATTAACAAAAAAGTAACATTTGTTTAACTTTGTTGGGCACAGTCAGAGGAAAAACACATGGCAGCTAGATGTGAACACTATTTCCATTTAATGTAAGCTCTGAAAAAAAGATTAAGATTTAAAAAAAAAACAGTGACTTCAAGCAGTTTTATTGCAATGAAGATCTAGTCCAAGGACATTGTCTGAGGTGCCTGTAACAGAGGCATGTCTTCCTGTGCCAGACAGTGCCCTTCTGTGGATGCCAGGTAAAATCTTTGCTTCGCCTGGCATTTTCTTCAAGGCCCCGTTACCATGGAGGTCATGTCATTGGCTGTTGCGTTCCAAGAGGTTTTATTTGCAATTTAAAACTTTCAAAATGACCTCATCCTTTTTCACTCTCCCTCCTGGAAGCTCCAGCTCTCCTAAATGAACAAATGAGGGAGGCTAATGCTGTAAAAAAAAAGAAACAAGAGGCTAAAAGAGTGAGAAGCTAGCGGCAGGGAGAATGATGTTTAGCTTTCCATGAATGATAGGGAGTAGTGATGAAATATTGATTTTCATAAGCATAAAGTCCATAGATTGTATATGGAGAACCTATATTGTATTCTGTGATCTGTTGTTAAAGTTTATAGATCTGAGATAAATCTATGGGCTAACTCACCAATAGAGAGGCTCTTTGTTTGCTTCTTTTGCATAGACCACCTACTTAGTGAACAAGAACTCTGTCTCAATGGCAACTTGGTCTTTGGCTGCCTGCTTTCAGACACTGTGGTGTTCAGAATACCAATTGGGATGGAAGGGTTTCATGGAGGCCATTTGAGAATGCATTTTTATATGTTGTTGTTGATGTCTTCAAAATGATGGCTCTATAATAATAATAATAATAATAATAATAATAATAATAATAATTAACTTTAATTAAGAAAGCATCATCTAATAACAATAGCGCATTTGCCGGAAAAATGTTTGTTTCCCCTTGGTAATGCACCCATAATGGCTAGTCTTAAAAAGATTCACTTTCTGCATTTTTGGCTGGACCGCAACAAATGCGAATGTTTGTGACTGAGTGACTGAGTAATGAAGTTACACCATTGGTCGGCCGGATGAAGTGTGTTAGGTCCAGCCATATATTAGGTTTTGACCTGGTCTTGTTTAACATATTATGTCACTTTTAGTCCATGTTTCCAATTGGCCCAGACAGTTTTCCACACGTATGGCAAAGCAAAACAAAATGGTGAAAAATGACAGGAAGTGGCCTTTCGAGGGCACAACGAGGGGAAATGTTCTGACAATAAGGGCTAATAATAACATATTAAATATATATTATTGCCTATTAATAGCTTCTCCCAGCCTCCTCAGTTTTCCCGCCCACTGCCTGTCCGTGATTAACACTCTATAGGAAAACATCACATACACTGTAGGTAGCAATTTCAATGCTGTGTTTTAATGTTGGCACATCCGCCCAAACTCTTTTCCTACTCCTTTGTTTTCTCAAGAGATCCATGAATATGTGTTTTAAACCACAATGAAAGCTTGTACATTTTTCATTTTTACCAGGCCTTCAGTTTTACTCTTTATTTGTCTGTGGTTTTAGTTACCTCAATTCCAAAAATCTTTGTTATTCATTGTAGCCAACATATTTTGGAATAAAGTGCTGTGAAAAAGTATTTGCCCCCTTCCTGATTTCTTCTATTTGTCCCTAACTATTTAATGTGAAATATGCAAGAATAGAGGAATTCAGGAAGGGGCAAATTCTTTTCACGGCACTGATAATTGCTATAAATTCCTTATATCATACACTGAATGATGATACAAATACAATGAATTTATCATTTTTACTTTGAATGAAATAAGATGTATAGATGAATTATCCTATTTATAAGTCCCAGTAGAGGTCTTGAGTAAGGCTGCTTAAACAGGAGTGTATCCGTCTCCATAGAGATGCTCAAAATGCAAAGTTGTCCTGCCAGTTTGAAACTAACTACTCAACTGGCATTTGTTTGCTGCATTCTAAACAAGTGCCAATTGATTAAATCGACTAATTGAAGTTCTCATTAAAACCAGGCACACAGTAGGTACCATGCACAAGTAGAAATGAAGGAATAGGCTAGGTTTTTTTCACTTAAAGTAAACAATGACCACTTAAAGTTACTGATAACCAACTTTGTAATGTGTCGTATCAGCCTACACCTCAGAAATGTCATTGCTTTACTTAAAGACTATTTATATTAACTTTATCATGTATTATTATTATTATTATTATTATTATGTATTAGAACTGTGAGAATTATAATACATTATGATCCTTCCCAGAAAAGGTCAGTGACCATCAATTACAAAGTGTTATGATACTTGCCCTTATACTGTAAGCCATTATAAAATGCTTCATAATGTGTTATGATTATTGTTATAAAGCATTAGGAGTATTTATGAGTATTCTTCATAGTACTGCCAATGACATATCTGTGAATGAGTGACTGTGATGCATTTTGAAGGTACTGGTATGTGTTAAAATTATAATTAATTCCTGCAGACATAAGTAGGAAATTGCAGATGCTGTTCTTGCAGTTGTGTACCCTCCTCTCAGCAGGTGTTGGCTGTGACTATTGCCAGGGGCAGCTGTGCAGCTGTGCAGCTGTGCAAATGACCTCAGTCAGCTGTTGTGCTCTTGTGAACAGTTCAGCAGGGATGTCTCCCATTCCATTAAAAACATTATAATAAAACTGACCTCTTAAATACAAATGTGGGATTCGAATCCATGTGAGACTTAAATTAAATCAGCAGGAGTAAATTATAGTTTTCAATCAACCCATGGAAGCTGCTTGAAATAAATGTAAAGTAATCCTCGAACATGAGTGTTCAGCGATGCTTTAACCGATTAAATTTTTCCCCTTTAGAGGACATGAGTATCTGGTCTTTTTTTAGTTTTGTATAAAACATGCTAGAACAGAATCTCAGCTGCATTTCTTTGTCCATAGACTTCAATTCATTTGTGAAATAATGCCTGTGGTGCTTTTTTAAATGGCCTAATCAAATCTGCAAAATAAAATGAAATAAATTACAATAAAATGCTTTCATTGTTGGATACAAAATAGATCATAATCCACAACAAAATTTTCAGGATGAACTATACCTTTAACTATACCCTGTGGCAGGGACAGGGTATACAAGGTAGGCACAGACATCTACAGTATGTTAAGTGTCTCCCACTGTTTGCAATTTAAGTAGTTTATTTACAACTTTTGTCTGAGTGATGTTATGCGGAAGCTGTACTTGACCACAGCATGAAGGGACCCATTCACTGCGGCCACTTGGCGACCAATGAAAAGACCGGAACAAGAGAGAAGGCTTCTACATCCCTGGATACTGGTTACCAATGTGCTGGATCAATGAAGAATGACTGAATCTCTCTGGGCAACCGTCCCTCAGTTCTCCATTCTGTGCTTAGGAGAAGGGTGTAGCAGTTGGATAGTGCCCTGCTCTCGTTGTCTGCTGAGGCCCATATACCTCTCTTGGGAAGTAATCAGTCAGTTCAAATGAGCCAATCAAGGTTTTATAAGTTAACAAAATGATGTTCTTAAAAAAAAAAAAATCAGCATGTTACTATATTAGTCCTGATATACAGTTCACTTAGTTTGGGTCTGCACTGCAGTCGTTAATGTATATTTCCTATGAACTGCTGCATGAGCGTGCACACACGCACACACACGCAAAATACGGTATAGTTAGATGTTTGACATCTTAAAAAATTACTAAATATTACTAAACCCTTATCAAGTCACATGTTCAACTTCTATATAATCATGGTGAAGTGGGTTTTAATGAAAGTTTTAGACAATTTTGTTTGGATGCATTTAAAAGCTATCCTTTCCTCTATCCGATCTTAATTGAAAGCAATTCGAAGGGACGACCAAAATAAAGCTCTGGCAGTGACGTCACCCATCCTCTCTCGAAACGGGACACTGTGCAGTGTCTTTTCATATTAGTTCAGCGTTCACTGTGCTCCTCCGGGCTCAACATCCCTGTTACCTCAACTTTTCCCACTTTACAAACTTCTGAACTTCTGTGAAGACGACAATATGGGTATGGTCAAATTCTAATTTCTGCGTAAAGTCTTACATTCATTTATTCGCTGTGCTCTGTCCATAGACCCATTATGAAGTTTGAGATAGATTCCATACCTTTGTCTTTGTTTTATTTAAAACTGTTCAGTGCTGCACAGCAATTTATACTACGAATTGGGCATCGGGAGTACTGGGTATTTAGACATTTTTTCTCGAATGTATATAGCTTTAACTGTCCCCCTTTCGATTTTAATTGTCTTTAAAAATAACTGAATTAATCCGGTGACGCGATTACCGATAAAACCAAAGGGATTTCCCTGCTGTCAGACGCAGTTCTCTATGTTCACTTGCTCGTTAGACCCGTTAGACACTCTCAATCTGTCAACTTATTTTTGCCACATTTCTTTAATGACATCGATTTAAATTTCAGTAATATCGACAGTAGGCCTAATAAATACGCGGTTTATAAAAATAACATTAGAAAAATAAAATCTAATTTGATCAGCTCGCTTCATTTCAAATGTGCGCATGCATTCTGTGATAGGCTCCAATTTTATAATCCTTGTCTAACCGTGCAAAGTGTTCTAGAATTATTGTAACCATATTATGTAAAATGTGTTTTCCGTGGATGAAGAAAATTCCATCGATGATGTATTCCAGCTGCTTCTTTAAAATAGTTCATTTTGCGCCGTCTGTAATTACACTTGATCTGCGGAATGCTCTCATTCGATCTCGCCTCTGAAAGACAGAAGCGCGCTGGTGACCCATGTATGTCTTCTTAAGAGAATTAGCGCACACTATACATGATGGCAGTTCAAGATATAAGCGCAACAAGTTTAATTACAAGGGCTGTCCATGGGCTGTAACGACATCTGACTATATGCTTGAGGAAGGAAAGTCAGAGCTCAAATTCAGTTCCGATGTATCCGGTGCATGTGTTCAAAGTGTGGAGACAGCAGGCTTAATCACATAGTGTGTCTACCGCACAGTTACTGTTTGGACATAAAATATAATTGTGAAAGGTCTCTATGTGTCTCTTTATGAGATGTATGTGAGAGGTCACAATTTCTTTTGGAAAGTATTTTCAGTGGAAGCATCCATCGAGGTAGAACAGCTCTTGTAAATATGTGTCTGTGGTGTTCTTGAAATCTCATGTGTGGGCTGAGCATTACCATTCCAACTAGGGCTGGATGGTTTGGTAGCATGATAAAAATAACACATTTCTGAGTGTCCTTTGATATTAATGATGACTGTGAAATTAAGTTCTGAATTACATACTTGAGAACAACTCCTGTGTGTGTGTTAGCAATATAAGATTTTGTGATTTTACTTGTATGAAGTTGTACTTTAATTCAAAGCTGATTTGTTTTTATGTTTCTAATTTCCTGTAACCAATACATAATGATATTCTAAAACTGTTATACAAGTCTGACCTAATCTTATGGAATCATGTGATTAATTATCTTGTCCTACTGGGACTACAGTATTTAGGGACATTGTCCTGGCTAACTTGTTTGGAACCATTAACAAAAATTGATCTGTAATGGATGACAGGCTATTGCACAATCCTTCCAGATAGAAATCAGTAGGAAGATGTAGAGCGAATTTGGACTTTAAAAAAAAACCCAGGGAAGTTTGATTCTGGTTTGAGCCCTCATGGTATGAAAATTACGGCAAAGTAGCAACTGCTGGCTATTACACAATAAGACATTTTTATAAAAAAGCTTTCTTTGTCTCATTAAGTGATGTTGAAATCATATAAGGCCTGAGTAATGGCTTTGGCCTTTGAGTCAAAACAATGGTTTCATTGGTTAATCATATAACTTGTCAGAAAGCTGAGCTTTGTGGTTCTTAAGGCTATGGGTTCAATTCTCCCTTGGATCACACTGAGTGTGGAGCACTGGTGCCATGTCTTGAAGGCATGGTGAAATTTTCAGTGTTAATTCAACACTAACAGAGTTTAAATGAGTCTGATATGATCGAATATGCCCTGTCAGAGGAAAATGCACTGTGTTTCTGTTGAATTAGCACTGAAAGCTTTACTTCATAGTCAGAACTGATGTCTATTGTTTGACTGATTTTGTTAGAGATATTCAGGAGAGGAGACTGAGGCAGATCCATGTGTGTGTCTGTGTGCATGTGTAAAAAATTGCTACAGACGGTGACATCACACCCCCCCCCCCACTACCCAGGAGTCATGTGGAGTCTGATCAATCTCCTGGGAGAGGGGCCTGTTCAATGAGCTGACCCTGTGCTACAGTATGTGTTTGGAAAAGTCATGAGCTTGATTCCAGCTCCGACTTTGCTATAGCCAGCAGGTCTCGCACATTGTCCTATTTCGCGTTATTGCTGTGAAGGTCTGTTTTAGACCAGCAGTGTGTTTCCTTCTTCTTGTGGAAAGTGCATTGGCAGCCTCTCTGCTTGCTACTGTTTAGCATTAGCGTGGGAGATGGCGCGAAAGCCTGCACTTCAAGGTATGAATTTATCCTGCTCTGGGTCCAGATATACCGCAAGTGTTCACCATCTGTCTCCCCAACCCAAAAGAGGCTTTGAAGGAATAAGGCACCTTTGCTGGGAAAGTCCTTCTCTATTTAAAGACTCATTTGATCTGCACACCAGATGGGAAAGTAAGATTTCCATGCAAGACATCCAAGGGTAGACATCCCTAGGTTGTTATGATAATTCCAATGATATGATAATCTTAATTATTTAATTATTAAAATAGCATGAGAATAACTGTGGATGTGCTTCTAAAATTGGCCTGCAATCTCATAAACAACTGCTCAGCATGTTTTAGTACGTGTTTAGCTGTCTTGTAAAGGGGATTTACAGTAAATCATGTTACTGTTTCAAGAAGTGATGAGGGTATGCTCATTATACATAAACAAGGTTTATTACACAATTAATAATTTGGTCAAATGCTAAATGGGCCAGATCAGAATTGCATCAAATATTTTTAACACTGGCTCCCAGATCAGTTTCCTCAGGCAAGGGGTGTCAAACTGAATCCTAAGAGGGCGGCAGTGTCTGCGGTTTTTTGTGGTTTCCTTTCAATCAGCTGTCAATTAAGGCCTTGAAGAACAATGTGCGTGGATACCACAGCCAATCAATGATTTAAATGTAGTACTTGTACTGAGAACACCCCAAAACCAGCAGACGCTGCGGCCCTCCAGGCCTGTAGTTTGAAACCTGTGCCTTAGGGCGTGTAATATTAAAAATCCTTTATCAAACCAGTCACAAACATACGTAGCCCAGGGAATTCTCAAATCTTGGCCCTCCAGGCCAGCAGTACTGCTGATTTTTTAATTATTTTCCTCTAAGGAGCAACTGGCAGTACTACTGATCTCATGGTCAGCTCTGAGTATCCCTGCAATAGCCTATAGAGAAACAAAAAGTTACAGCTCACTAAAAAGGCAGTGGACTGTTCTATAATTCATTTTTCAGATGTTTAAATGTGCTTTGTTTATTGTTATGCATTGCGAAGACAACAGCAAAAAGTTTTAAGTCATTCAGATGCTTTCATTATACTGAAACAAGAATAGATCTTTTTCACATCTGGGTACTATGCAGTAACATGGGACGTAATGGAGGAAATCCATTAGACTTACCTCCTCTTGTTTTCCTTGACAACATAGATACAGTATTTAGTGAGAGATTGTACAGTCAGAAGTACCATACAGTTCTCTTTTTCTGTATAATTCTTTCCTTTCCATTTTACATTTTCACATTCTGTTTCAAATTAGGGTAGGAATTTGTTTGTGCGTGTATTGGTTTAGGGATAGTCACCAGATCCCAGAATAGACTGAATGTTTTGAAGCTTAGCTTCACAGCAGTACATAACCTCCACACATTTCCTTTAAGTTTTCCAAAACTGTGTGAAGTCAGCTCGTAATTATTTTTAAGTTCTACAGTAGTTTTGTATTTCTGAAACTCATAGTAGATCTTGGACTTTTCTTGTATTATGATACATGTATGAAAATGTGTTGAAGGCACTAATTTTGATCAAATGACTGAGATCAATGTTACTTAACTGGGAACACACTGAGGGCTGATGTCTCTATTTTGTAATCAAAGTTTTGAAAGAATTGGGGTGGGACCCCCTCACCTGCCCACTCCACAACCACTGTTTCTAAGTGCTGCCCCTATAAATCTAATATTTCCAAAGATTTGCCTTCAAACTGGATCAATTACCAAGTTAATAAAATTTAGTTCTGTCAAACAATATATTATAAATAGGCTTTTTTCTGGTCAGTAGTAGTCGAGTAGGTGCAGGAGAATGGGGTATTGCTGAGAAATGTACAGTCTGTTTTAGGAAGACAATTGCATCACATGTCATTTACCATTGGGCTGTCTTGTGACTGTTTGAGTTAAGGGTAATCTAATATAGGCAATTATGACTAAACAGTGAATAAGTCTTTTCTGTCCACTGACCAGACATAGTTAACCTCTAGAGAACCAAAGAACAGGAGATATTTTTCCATATACAAAATTGAAGCATGTAGTAATTTTAAGTCTCTGTTTTTGTAAGTGCAGTACACAGGTCATTCTGCAAGAAAAATGTGTAAGCAGATATGAACTTAACTTCATAGTGAAATTATTTTGTCTCATTCTGAAAGAATTGGAGTAAACCCCAGGAAGGGATTACCAGCTACCTACACCAACCTATATTTTTGTAAAAATTCATTTGTAAGATTTCATTTTCTTATCTTGATGACTGATACTTGGTCCTAATTGATCCCTTGTGTCAGATGTTGTTTTTCTTCCTTCCTCTTAAAGCTGCAGGTGTGCACCAGTATAGAAGAGTCCAGATAGATAACCCTATCTTTCACTGGCATTCAGCATAGTGGCAGGAACCTCCATAGGAATTGGTTTACTGATTAAGAAATGCATATACAATTTCACAATGGTGAATAATAATGAAGAGAATTAGACTATTTAACACTGGGACTTGTTTTTAGGTAATGAATCCAGTCTTTGCATGACATCTGGAAACCATAAAATTGTTTTCCTCGTGCAAATTGTCAGTGAACATGAGACAGAAAGTTCCAGGAGACAGTAAGTCAAACTCAACATGTTGTCAATAGGCCCCTCGGCAATGACAGGAAATGACATCACATGTCTTCTGCACAGACTTTGGTCGAGGTGCTCTTGTTAAACAATGTGTCTAAGCTGTGTGTACAGCTGTTGCATAGTTACCTCTGGTAGACTAGAGGGAAATTTGAGAGATGAGCTTTTTTTTTTTATAAACTACAATTAATCTCTCTTTAGGGTCATCAAACTAGTTTGCTTTCCTTGGTTCAGCCTCTGACTAGCAGAAATCCCATAACAGACTGGAAAGTTTTTTTCATATGCAGGTGTATTTTGACAGAACTAAATTTTAACAAATTTGTCTAACAGGGCCTGTGATGCAAGGCTTCTCGTGATTATCTTTCCCATGGTTCTTTGCGCAATTACTGGGAGCACTGACACAGACTGACAGAACATTTTTGGGTGGTGTTCTTCATGGCAAAGTTCTCTGGGAGTTTTCAAAGTTGCTTTTTAGTTTAAAAGCCATTGAGCATGCTGTCCTTTATGAGTGCGTTTATAACAACCGACTTTAAAGCTTTTAAAGCTTTGGATTTATGTTCCCACTTTAGTTTGTTTGAGGATCTGAAGGGAAGCATTTTAATATTAGATCTGCTTCAAATGGTGTGAAGAAAGTGAAAAATAAATCATTTTCATTCTCAACTTCTCTCCTTTACTTGCCGTCTCTTCCTCTGTCCTTTTCTTTTCTTCTTTTTTTCTCTCCTCTCCCTTTCACTTCCCTCTCCTCTTATCCTCATCCATTCCAGGGCAGTTGGTCTCATTTGGAGGCTTAATAGTGCACTGGTGACAAAGAGAGACTTTGTTTATTGTCATATGAAATGATCAGGAATGGAGCTTCCTGAGTGAGAATCCTTAATGAAGCATGACCTGGCCCCCACACTGTCAATAGGAACCCATTCATGGTCACACTGTGTGTAAGCGTATGTGCGTGTACAAGTGTATTTTTGTATTTATGTTTGTGTGTGTGTTTTGGGAACATGTCCCCATTAGGACATTGTTAATGAGTGCACAGTTCTCTTCCCCTGTCCATGGAAAAAGAAGAAAAAAAACTTCCACAATTTCCGCAAAATCTATCACAGTGAAGTCTTTCTTGTGTATGCAGACTTGCATGTCCTCTAGCATTGTAGGACTTAATTTACAACTGCAGCAGGCATATTTCCTGCACCCAAATAACTGATTTCAGACAAAATGGGCCTGAACACAGGGTCGGAGAAAGAAGCAGACAGATAAGGAGAAGAACACACTGTATTAAAAGCATACTATGCAAGATTCTTTATTTAAAAATATTATAAAATAACTATGCTAAGGCATATCTATGATGCACTAGACATCTCAGTCTTTACACACTGTAGCCAAATGTGTACACCTTTTACCTGTATTTATTATTCTAAAATGTGTTCAAGACATTTTGGGGCGTGGCAGTCTTCTCTGTGTGGGGAGGGGTGGGTGTGGCTACAGAGCCTGTGGTTTCGCATCAGATTCCAACAAAGTGTTTGTTGCTAGTCAGCTGCTGCAATGGCAGATGCTAAGTAGCCTAGATACAGCAAAGCAAAAAGACAAGCTGACGGGGCTCGTTCAAAAACTATCAACTGTATCAATCACCTGAAACGCTAAACAGATATTTATTGTTTATTACAGAGGATTGGATGCCGTTATATTACATGCCTTGCCCGTGCTGTAGCCGCTCCCATTTCTGGTGTACTACACAGGCGAAGTAGGCCGTGTCTGTGATTCCAGAAGTTGAACCCAGGAAGTATCTCTGCCAATATAATTTTCCCATAAGAAATTTTTCCAAGGCAATTTTTGTAAAAATAAGAGATCACTGAAACTTCTATCTTACCAAGTATCCTTATAGGAAGTATCATTTTTACAAAAATGCAAGCGTGTAGTACAATTTTTTTCCATTAATGAACTACACATCCTTTCAGCAAAGTAGACTTAGGGAATTTTCATCACAGTTGCCACTGCCATTCGATGCTACCCTGTCCAGCTTTCTAACTTCTCAAAAGCCAACATATCAATAATGTAAAAACGATAGTTGACAAACACTTTTTGCACGTTAAACATGCTTTGTTCTTTATATAGCAGCCCGTTACAAAAATGCATTACTTCATGTGGGCTGAACTCTGGAACGAAAAAGTTATTATACCATTTTTGTCCCAAACAAAACCAAATGAAAAATCATTTGTACCTAATCCCTGCTTTTAATAAATCTGTACATCGTGGGCCAATCTCCCTCTGGGAGGACCGTATATCTTTACATGTGGGGATGTGCAGGGGGCTGGAGGGGTGCTGTCCTTCATGTCTGTGTGTGGAAAATATGCGGAGATGTGGGTTTTGGTTTGTACTGAATGCATGCCATGGTGAAATAACGGATTAGACAGGGAGCAAAGCACCGCAGCACTGCTGAAGCACATCCATGCAGTTAGCGAGCCAGGAGATGGCTGTCTCCCACACCCCTAATCAAATTCCAAAACACGGGACATGCATTTTCCATCACACCAAAACCCCAGTTGCTGTTTAATACATCTCCATGCATGGCAAGCAAGACAACTTTATTGATAAATGCAATGTCTTTTTCGGGATTGTGCCTTATAAGCATGAGAGGTAGCATACAAATAGATACACAGACACGCCTGAACACACATACAAATACACACCCACACACACACACACTCACACACATCAGACCCCTCTACCCAGTCATGCTCTCCATAATTGCGGCACAACCTGGGCCCATGGATTTAGTGAGTAGAATATTTTCAAATGTTATCATTACATGATGATGAGGAGGGACTAAGGATTGCCACCAGTAGTAATCAAGACATTCCACTTATATTCAGGTTCCTGGCTGAGAGGTGTTGGCAAGGAAGTGTTTTGATGTCCAAATGGTCCATATCCCAATTGGAGCCCTGTTTCAAGTTAAATATTTCAGTCAGTCAAGTCAGTTGACCTCAACTCAGCTGTCATGGTAGTGACCATCTGGCTTGCAAGAAATTCCACAAAAGCTGTATCTCTTTTTCAAACGGCAATTTCTGAAAGTTGGAAATTCTCCACAATTGTTTATTTTGGCATGGAGTAGAGGTGGTCTCAGTGGTACATTAAACTATTTTTTTTGTAAATGGAAACATATTGGCTGTTACATTTGGATGTTTTAGAATTTTGCTCGCTTATCCTGCGAGAATTACAAGTGAAATCATGCTCCTAATGTCATATTATATTTTATTCTTTAATATCAATGTTCTGTTTTGGCATTAAATCAGTGGGAAATTCTTTAAAGTGCGGACTGAAGAACCAGGGACATCATAGTTTACAGGGCCCCCAGGAGTATATTCTGTGAGTCAGCTCTCATCCGATTCAAGCCAGGACTAAAGGAAGAGAAAACATGATCCGCATTTCCTGTTGTATACTTTCCCCCCATTTCTTTCCCGGTTTGGAATGCTAATCTTATTGATCAACGTGCACTTTCTCAACCTCCACAAGCATGAGCTCTCCACTGAATCATGTAATGTCAGGCGTGATGTTATTGACGTGCAGCGTTTTGGGAGTTGAGCTTGCACAGACATGAGCTGGAGGAGGACATGTCATTAGGAAATTTAACAGCCAAACCTGCAGGCACCTGATAAACCAGCTGGGGTCACTGGTGTTCAATGAGACACTGTCATCCCTACTGAAGCCCTCTGTTACTCTCCCCTGGGGGATGCTTGAGCCAATTGTAAATTTGCCCTGTGGAGCTGCTAGCCACAGAGTACATGAAGAACATTGGCTGATGAAACGATATTTTTATATAATATCCTTTAAATGCTCAATATTTGTGCAGCAGTGTAGTATAATGGTGAGGGAACTGGTCTGATTACTTAAGGGTCAGCGGTTTGGTTCCCAGGTAGGACATTGCCGTTCTGGATCAAGGTACTTCACCTGAATTGCTTAAGTGTCCAGCTCTATAAATGGAAAGTATGAAAAAGGCTAAAAGTTCAAAGGATCACTTTGGATAAGACCATGTGCTCAGTGACAGAAATGTAATGTATTAGGGAACTAATGCAATCCTTCTTACTTAGGGTTTTAATGGTCCTTCATATTAGGCCAAAAAAAGGTTGAAGTCCAGGACAGCAACTCATAATTCTGGTGGCCATCTGTGGATTATGCTTTGAAGGAAAATTCACCCAATTCAATGCTTGGAAAAAACTATCTAGTGATTTCACATAGTCATATAATTCCCATCAATGTTTCAGCAACATCTCATTGATGCCTTAGGAAAAACCCTTGCTATCAACTGTGGGAGTGTGAGGCAAGGGACATATGGAAATGGCTGCATACATGGTCTTTAAATATGAAGCTTAAAAGATAGGAGCATCATGATAATGCAACTTGCTCTACTAATAGAGAACAAATACCAGCACTTCTGATTGATTTTGAAATTGTAAGGATGACAAGTCGCCAACCCATGTTGATACTATTTTCATGTTAAGTTCTTCCCAAATATCTCTCAGCAGAATTATTTCTCTAACCTTCAGCATTACTAGCTGTTAAAACCATGGCAATAGATATACAGTACTCAAGATACTTGTATTATCACATGCATAAAAATACCATTTTAGGTGATTTCTTTCTTTAAGCCGGATGGCATTTGACAGTGATTTTATGTTCTCCTTGTGTAAACCTGTTGCAGCTGAGCATGCTCCCCCATACCGATGTACTTCTGTGTGCCTCTGTGTCTGTGTCGGGGCTCTTCCACACTGAACCGTGACTGTTTCTCTGTTGCTTCGGTCCCCAGAACTCCCCAGAGCGTTCCTGTTTAGTTACGGGCATTGATTTGCTTTGCTTTTTTTGCAGATGTTTACAGTTTCCAGGAGAAGTATGGAACACTCACCACACATATGCTGTGGAATTTCCAAAAGCTTTTCTCAAAGTATGCGTGAGAGTTTGAAGGGGGTGGGGGATGGGTTGGGGTACAGGGGGGTGGAAGGCGAGGAGGGGTTGGTGGGCGAGCAGAATCTGAGGGATCTGTTATAATCATTGGGAAGACTTCCACAACTGCAGGAAGAATACATTGAGGCCACTTCTTTTTTTTTTAAATGGGGAGAGTATAGAGTGCAGCAGTTAAAAAGGAGGCTGTAGGACACAGCTCTTGGCAGTCCGCCCAGGACGGCATTCAACACTTCACAGAACGCTCTTTGTGCCAACCCCCTTTTAATGCCAGTGCTGAACAAAAACAAAAACAAAGGCGTCTGAGGTTCTCCAGCTTGCAGATGTGAGAAGCGTTAGCCGCGTGAAGAATTTGGCTGAATTGCCCTCCACGGACGCTTTGCTGGCATCCTCAATGGGATGCTCCCCATTTATTAAGCAGAATTACCAATGCATGCTGAAGTAATAGTGCATTCTTGAATCTTCTGCAGCTTTAAACACACATGGAGGCATGCACACTCTCATACATACTCACACATAAACACATTCACACGCAACTGTACACATGCAAGCGCTTTCTGTAGAAGGGGAAGAAACTGCCATATTCTCAACACAGAAATGTACATTTAGGATAACAG
Source organism: Anguilla rostrata (assembly GCF_018555375.3). NCBI lineage: Eukaryota > Metazoa > Chordata > Actinopteri > Anguilliformes > Anguillidae > Anguilla > Anguilla rostrata. The sequence continues at coordinate 45,474,243 of NC_057935.1, forward strand.
TTATATAATCTGTTTATCAAGCAGGTGGCTTATCGTTACGCCCTGAAAAAGTACATTTTAAAGAATTATTTTTAGCTGTAAATGTGCTTGTATGCTATTATAATGAAACATTGCAATCAATGCCATTATTTCAACATTTCTGAAATAATATTTGGCAGAATAACTGGTAGAAAAGTGTCTTGGTACTGCCCTCTAATGTTTGAAATTTTCTTTCTGGCCCCGCCCCAATTGTGATGTCAGAGCACCTCTTTGGAAATATTACTACTTCATATAAACATCAATCAAGATATACAGCAGGAAAGGTGTTGCTGCTGACAAATTCGTCCATTGACTTTTTAATAGGATGTCAAAAGCTGATTGGTAAAACTGTGGTCCAATGCAGCCTGTTCATAAACTTTTTCATATTACGCCTGCACAGTCCACTAAAATGTTTCTGAAATAATCTGAGATGAGGAATAGGCCATGTAGTTGCTGAATCCTGATTCATATTTTATCTGCAATGCCTAGTTTGACAGTTTGATCGAAGTTTCAGAATGCCAGGTGCAGCTATGTTGTACAAATTCATTTGCATGGGGAATGCCTTATGCAAATAAGATGGACACACCTACTTCACCCTCCCCAGGAAGCATTTTTTTTTAAATTTTGTGGTAGGCAGAGCCAGGCTGAAACAGTGAGTGCAATTACAATTATGGTAATATCTGTATCACTTTGCTGTAATTGTGTCTTATTGTGAATATGAGAAGATTGTTTCATAATGTGCTGATGAATCATATTTTCCCTCATCAATGTGACTCACATGCATGTGACTTGTTTTTGAGCATAGTTTGCCTATTATATCTTTCTCTGTCCTGCTCTGAAAGACTTTTGTCCCTCCGTTGGTTTAACAGTAATACCAGGTAAAATCTACGCTGTGTTCTTCTCAGTCGTAGGCTGAGGCATTGAAATGCATAGCGGAGTAAGTTCCAAGCAGATGAGCAGTCCTAGAATAGTTGAGCATTCTCCAGGGTGAAACAACAGCTGCAGGAAACGCAATCCCTTTGTGCATCTGGGGAGTGTAACTGCACCAGAGTTCTTGGGAACTGGGGAAATGGATTAAATGCTGAAGACAAAATATTCCTTCCGCTCTGAGACTTGCGAAAGCACAAACCATATTGACAGAGTCAGCGGTCAGCTGAGGACTGATAGTATTGATGGTAGAAGACTGATGCGGAGGTTGTTTATCACAGGAATATGTGCGCTGCTGTGAATGATAATCACTGGTATGATAAAGAACAAAGGACAGAATCAATTGTCCAAGTTGTAAAGCAGTACATTATGTCGGCGTTTTTTGGCATCATTCTTCACTGTTAGCCATGCAGCTCAAGCCCAAATGAGCTGTGACATACTTTGGCTGGTACATTTACAAGGCGTAATCATTCTCGAATTCCGACCAATTGTAGAGAGCTTGGGAATTCAAAGCAGTGTGGTAAATGTTGCTGTTAGCTTACATGTTTATCGTCCTGAAGGCAGAAAAGTTTTAAGCATTTATATTTTTTTGACATAATACAAGTGTTTTGGATAAAAGCATGTTGCAAGGAAAATATTCTCAAAATACTATATTTTGTTTTTATTGTATGTCTCTCATAGTGTAGGTTTCAGCAATGAATGTCCCCTACAGGGGACACAAATTAATTGCAGCGTCTTAGGAGGATATGGATGCTCGGTATGGGATCCTCGGATAATTCAACACTTATGAGAGGGATTGTTGGAATAAAGCTTGGGGAACTACAGGATGCGAAAACATACCAGTGGTTCACATCTGAAACCCAATCCTAATGCTTGACCTCATAACCCTGGGCGATATAACATATTGAGAAAAGGCCTTGCTCTACTGTAGTGTTCATGCCACTGAGAGGTCTCAAGGCATTTTAACATTTTACCTCAGGTCTGTGGAAAAAAAAGAACAATAACAATAATACAATCGAGTAACAACAGCCGGCAGCTGAGGGAAGAAAAACAGAGCGGTGAAGGAGAACATCTGGAGGCTGAAGAGCGCTGAATTTCCGGGTTCAGTGCTACTTGCACCGGTTCGGGGGCCAATTAGGGAGTAACAGTTTATTTTATTTTGACACAAATCACAGGCCTGGTTTTCCAGATGCGCAAACCGAGTACGAGCTGGCGTTTCCTCTCCCAGTGACCCTCTGCTGCTCGCTTCATGGCTAGCTTGGGAGTTGAAGGATTCTCCTCCATGCTGGCCAGCTGTAGCCCATCTAACAAGTTTCCCCATCTGGGAATGGACTCAGGTTTGGAATGAATTTGCCTGGATGTGGTTCATAGTTCACAATGTGAAAGTGAAAGTGTATTGTTGGAGGAATTAATGTTCTGAAATAAAATGAAAACAATGTACTTTGCCAGGGAAACTTCAAACACACTAACCATTAATAAGACAAATTAGCCAAAATTAAGATGCAACAATAAAATCTATCTTCCAACTGTAAGTTATAGGGGACTCTTGGTTCAGAGAGCAGAATTAAATTTAAATTTAAGAAGTCTTTATCTGTTCAGAATTTCAGTAGATATATTAAAAACGGATGTGCAAAAGCGGCAACAGGCTTCAGAAAGCGACCTTCGTCATGGCATATCACATGCTTTGGAAAATCTTGATTTATTTGTCTACTGAGAAATACTTTTTCAAAGAGCATCCTGCTGTTGACACCTGGAATTGTTTTATACAAGATGTGCATATACAGTATACAGTATTGAGCTTTCTGGACTTTTCGTTTTAAACCTTTAAAACTATGGTTTAATGGAATAGGGTTTTATTTGCTTGGATTTGCATGTACCGACCTGATCATTCTTGATGAGGGTGTTTGTGAGAAGCTCATTGATATGTAGATGTGAGTAGGAGATGTCAGGACCTGCCAGAAAAATGTATGCAAGTAGAATCTCAAAGACTTTGGGAATCAAATCTATGCACCGGAGGAACTGTCCCACAAGTCGTTTAACAACTTGTGTGACAATTCCCTTTTTCTGCTTTTACAGCGGTGTGTCTTATCCTTCATGCTCACAGTTTAATTTAAAAACGATCTGTCTTGCCACCAATAAGTATCCTATTTGGCACCTATTACCCAGAGGATTAAATTATTCTTCTTACAGACTGAATGGGAAACCCCATGGGGAGAGCTGTTGTAGACGTAGTTTGTTCATCCTGTATGATACTAAAAAAACTAATTTTGCCCAAGAGATACTGTAGATACTGTGGCCCACTAAATATATTGGCTTAGTATGGAGCTTACTATTTTACATGATGTGAAAAGTAAGACAACTTCAAATTATTGTGGGTTTTACTTGTAAATATCATATAATTGGTTCCAGTCTGATAGTATTTTTAGACAAAAATAGCATTTTAAGGGTGTAATTCCGATATACATTATTGTCATCACCACATTCTTAAGTGAAGTACACTTACTTTGATTCACCACAATGAAATCCTGTCTGCACTTGGTCATTGTTTCTGCTGTGCTGGATGGGATTGAACTGAATATAATTGGAAAGAACATGGCTTCAGGACACATTAAAGTATGCACCGTCAGATGCGGCAGTGAGGCTAATTTTAGGCCTGTGAACATGACTGGGTCAAATTCAGTTTTCAGGACTGGCAGCCATGTGAATTTCAATTTGTAAATGTGATGCATGAGACTTTTATTTTTTTAATTATTATTATTACACAGGCATTATTATCCCCGGGTAAAGAACGTCGGACTTACGGACAACTTGTACTTAGGAGCGGGCTGCCATAAAGCCTATTATATAAAAAATTTGAGTTAAATATAATGGTTCGTAATAACGAATGCACACACAACTTTGTGACGCTCATGAAAACATTGTGCGGCTTATATATAGTATATATAGTAAAATATATACTAAGACAAACATTTGACTAACTGACACTAAATAAGAACCGTATGTACCTGTTCCGACTTACCTACAAATTCGACTTAAAGACAGACTTAGGAACAGACCTCGTTCGTAATCCGGGGACTGCCTGTAATTGTTTTCTTCTTTTCAAACTGGTCACAAAGTACAGTGGACATGATATTGATAAGTGTCATTTCTGTTTTGCATTTACAACTGAAGTGTGAGCAGTTTGAGGATGACGAAAACAATGGCTTATGGTGTGAAAGGGGTAAATACAGGCACAGACAAGTGAAGTGGGTCATCAGTACAGACAGTGTCTGGATCTCACATAATACAGTAGAAACATGCAGGCAGGCACGCTCTTTGCAAACAGTTGCAGTCCTTTTTTTGCGGTGTCCTTCCTATACAGTGTTCTAACCTGTCTGTTATTTTCTCTGCCTATAAAGAGAATGGAGGTATGTCTATTCTCTATTTGTGGTATTTACTGTGATGTGTTTTCCCTGTTCATTCTAGGGATGTGTGGTCAGGGCAGACACAGTAGGCACCACCGACTTGCTTGCTCTTTTAGCATCTTCCCCTTTGGCAGCTATTTTAGCTACTGGTAATGAATGTTCATGGCTGACAAGAAAATGTTGGAATTTGTTCATGATTGTTAGTTAACTGTTGAAAGCAAGTCTGGTTGATTACACTGGTGAGGTGGGGAGCAAGGGGGGGAATAAGTGTTTGGTCAAAGGTTAGGCTCTGTGTAGCATGTGGTCATGGGGGGGACAAAGGGCTTTGCAGATGCGGTGCCCAACAGAGACAGTCCCCAGCAGCTGAAAGGGGTCATGGGAAGTTCAGGGATTAACCAGAAGCCTGTCTGGAGGACCTTGTATGAGCTGTTATATTGATGTTTTCGTTTTGTGTGTGTGTGGGCTTGTGTGTATGTGTGCATGTATGTTGTATTGTGAAATTGCAATACTTTTTCATTTGTTTGGCAGATGTCTTAATTAAATGTATAGTCTACTTTTTGGGAAATCTTACCCATAGTTGGACAATAAGATCGATGCTAGCTCTATCAATAGTGGTAGACGAAAGCAATTAGCTCCGTGAAGTGGCGGAAATACACCTCCAGAGCTGACTTATTTACACAATGCATCGTGTGTGTGTGTGGCAAGCAAAAAAAAAAAAAAACAGTAAAAGAGATCACAGTTGAAATTATAGAGACATTCAGAACTAAAATTGACAAATAACCCTATATCCATCTACTGGGTGCTGTGTTTAGTAGCTGTGCAACTACTAATAGTTCAAATAGTTTTACAATATAGTACTATATTATTCTGATATAATATAGTACTATATCTGTAGCTGCCTCTAAAACAACTAAGATCTCGATTGTCTGTTTAGTGTAGCCAAACAAACAAGGCAATGTTGAGGTTAGTCCATTGTCAATCCACAAGGAAAGTCTATTATCTATGGCCATTTGGCCCATGGTGACAGGTCCTGGGCATTGCACACCACAGTAGGACTCTGCACATGCTTATGCAGGGTAAATAACAAGACAACCAGGCTGCCTATTGTGCTCCCCACATTAATAATGAATGCAAATCAAGGCAGCTGTTTTGGGCTAATGAATATTCATGCATGGGAGACAGTCCATTTCTGAGGCCTGGGGTCATTCACATGACTGGGCAGAGGATGAAATGCTTGTGTCTCTTATTTAGCCATGAGCAAGGGCAACCGTGTAATGATTCGAGCTTTTACGTATAGATTGGAGAGCAGAAACATGGACATAATTAACATCTAATACAATTATTTGAGTATATGCTGTAAGAAAAACCAGCTACAACTACTGCTTGTGACATGAGCTGGTTTTATTTTTCTCACTGTTCAGGATCAAACTAGACTAATTTTGGGTTTTTTCGCACGGACAATCCAATATCTGTGATTCAGTGCTGTGCCATTATAATCAAGACCTGAAAAGAGACAATATAATCACAAAAAAGACATTGCCCTAATATTTATTTTAAAGGTGCTGTATGTAATTTTGTTTTAAGAACACTTTTGTTTATATTTGGTTTCCATATTTCCTTCACATCCCAACATATTTCAATGAATTAAAAAGAAGAATCTGGTCTCTCTGACTGTCCCAGGCTCTGAAATCAGTCACTACAAATTTCATCAAGCCTGAATCTTAACAACCAATCAGGACAGCTGTCTGCTCTGGCTCCTGTTGTGCATTCACCGCACTGCCACTGAGTAAACAGGGTGGGCAGGGCTAGGAATACACAGATAAGAGCAGAGCAGAGGTAACGTTAGCTAGACAGTACATTACATTTTAGATTTATAGTGCTATTCTATCATTCAACAACATTGATTTTGCCATTGTACAGTACACGTGGAGATAGGAGCAGACTATTAAATATGTCTATTTTTCACTCCTTTTCTCATAACAAAATGCAGTAATTGTAAGTATTTTTTTTCTTATTAAATCTGCCACACTGCATATTGCTGCAGGTTTAATACAATGATCATCTTCATGTTGTAAATTGGTTTGGGTGTTTGTCTCGGTGGTGTTGGTCTGTAATTGAAACAGGGGAAGGGGGTGGGGTAAGGTGTATAGTATTGGGCATTGCTGTCATTACTAAAATTTTCTTTTTTAAATTTGGAAATGCTGCAAAGCTTTACACAATTAAACTTGCATCTGGATCCAACCCTCATTTGCATAGCACTGGTTACAATTTCCTGAGCATCAGAAGAAAAAAAAATTAAAGCAAGCAAGTAATACAAATAATTTAAAAAAGCAGATCCATTTTTCAGCTGCAGGATTTATTGGACTGCGCTATAGTGCAAACTCTGGGAAAATTGAATTCACACTGAAGATTTTACTGTGGGGCCACATTACGTTATATATTCAGCTGCACAAATGTTTGCATCCTCTCGAGAGCACACTAGAGATATCATTAGGAAATGATGGGCCCTGATGAAAGCAGCATTGTTGGCGAGATAGAGGAGAAATCTGCACATTATTCCGGGGCCTAGCAGGCTGCAGGATGCTAATGCTCTGTTTGGGGATTTGGCAGGGCCATATTTCATTCAGAGGAAACAGTATGGCTTTATCTACTGAGGCGGCCGCACACGGTCCAAACTTTCATTAATATAAAGTGAGGCAGCCTCTGAATTGTTTATACTGAGGGTAGTGTGGAGTATAGCTGCTTCACAGCACACTCATAAATTTTAACAGCCCTATTAGTCGTATCTTGAGAACAGGATTTGTTCATGCATTAGAGCCATATCAAAGCCAATTGGTCTCAAGTGCATCTTTAACGGGGGCAATACACAAGCGGAGGTCTATATCCTCAAACTGATTTATGTACTTGCCAGTGGCACTAATTGTTCCTTTTGCTTTAAGTGTGCCCACTTTTCCCCTACACTGTGTCTTGCAATATTACTGTAATGATGATAATGGTTTTTCAGTTATTGCCTAAATTAATAATATTACAGAAGAAATGGCATTGAACGAACGCATAATTACATGAATAATATTGTATTCATGTTTAATGGATTGCCTTAATGTAGCTCTTTTCATCTTGTGATCTCAAAGTGCTACACAGTGAAGGGGGAAAACTCACCTCAACCACTACCATTGTGTAGCACCCTCTGGGGTGATGCATGGCAGCCATTTTGTTTCACAACATCAGCAGAGGTTGGTTGGGAGGAAATTATTGAGCTAGTTTAACTAGGGGACCTCATTTCATCTAAAAGGCAGCATCTCTTACAGCACAATTGCCAAATCACAGCACTGGAACGTGGCATATTTGGATTGCGGGGAAGGCTACTGGCCCATCCGCACTGCTTCTTGCAGAAATTTAATTTTTATCAGAGGCCTCCTATCCATTTATTTACCAATCCAACTCCTGCTTAGCTTCAGCCATAGGGGGAGGATATATGATGGTATGCCTGCTGGAAAATTTTTTGATGTAACTGTCTAGGTAGAGGACCCTTAAATTTGATGAGGTTGACCGATGTTTATACAAAGTAGAAAGGGAGCTGTGTCATGTGATGGTCAGGGTAGTGCCCATATAAGAAAAGAAAAAAAAATCTGACAGTAAGATAGTTTACTTTGGAGCAAAACATACTGTAACTTCATAAATAGAAGTATCCAATGTTAATATGTTTAGTATGATTGTGCAGCAGACACTGTCCAAATGCATGCTTTGGAGGCAATTAACTGAGCACAAATATTTTAATAATTTGAACAATGATAATCATTTTTTTACATATGTTTTTTTTTCACTTTGGAAGAATGGTTGAACATAATTCACAAATGAGTCATGGGATATAACCCTAGTGTTTGTTTTTGCACTACAAAATTAATTTTGTTCTCAAAAGCAAATGCCTTTGTGAACCACTTTCACATGATGGATTCTCGTGTATAAACTCAGTGCAGGTTTCCAGTTCATTTAGTTGAGCAAGCATTGTTATTTTCCACATTTTGTGATCACACGATAAACATATTTAAATGAAGTCTATTAAGAAGGTTGTGAAAATGAACTGCCATATTTCTTTTTTTTTTTTCGATGCAAATTGCACATCTTCATTAATTTTTAGTTCCTAGGCAAGTCTGCTTACCTTAAAAAAGGGTTAAGGTTATCTTAGAAAATAACTTATTCCTGGCCAAAGACTAAGCATAATTAGACAATTAACAAATATTTAAATGACTTATTCTTATAGAGAGTTGAAAAAAGATCTCAGTGTGAATTTGCTGTGAAGAATTCCAAGCCTCCCATGAATTTGGGAGAGGAGCCATGAACTGGAAACAACTTCTTGCCTACTGGATGAACATATTGGGCCTCATTCACGAAAAGTCAGATTTTATCGTAAACTGCGTGTAAGAACGTTTCCAAGAACATTTGAGCATTTATCGTTTTTTTCTTATCTTCATGGCTGTTTCCTTATACAAATCACATGAACAGGATTGTGCATAAAATTTACAAAGCGCCAGCATTCATCATCTCATACACCTGGGATATGCACAAAAACAAAGGTCTGCACATGTGTCATGAATCTCATTTTGCTTTTTGTAGGAACATTTTTAAGAGTAAAAGTAAGAATTTTTTTTTAAGAAAAGCTTTGTGAATGAGGCCCATTGTGTCTCAACATGTTTCTAGTCTCTTGGTGTATTTTCAGCCTGGTCTGGAACTCCTAATGTTAGTATTGAAGTTGCAATACATCAAAGGAAAAATTGAACCATAAACATAAAAAATACAATTTATCTTCAGATAATAATGCAAACATCCAGAGCATGATGCATGTCATACCCTGCTTGATATGAAAGCATTCTTATGATTTTGATAAATCATATATGACAATGTAGGTGAGAAGAATTTGTGCTCATTTGTCATTATCTTTTTGACTAAAAATCAACTGTGTATACATGTGCAAGTACTTGGCTTCTGTCAATCCAGCAATGTCAGTTGGTCCCATGGAAAGGAAGGTTTAGCCATGATGTTAAGCGATGCAAACACTGAATCCTGGCCGCTCTGTGACAGAGAGCATCTGGGCCAAAACAAGATCAGCATAAACATGCAATTACCACTTTGCTGATTCAGAGGTTCTGAGGCATAAATGGTTTCAAACACTAGCAATTACTCCCTGTGACTATCCTTAAAGAGGCCCTAGGAAAAGTTTAGCCTTGTGAGCTATGGCTATTTGGCTAGGATATAACATTTACATATTTAATTCTGAATACAACATGCATTTACCACATGAAAACAAGGCATTCACTTGATATGTTACACATAACTATAAGCAGGACTAGTCATCAGTCATTTGTATTGCTGTACAAATGTAGAAACCCTGAGGTGATAGTGCACCTGGGTTAGTTTAATTATAAGGACCACAGAATTTTGTTATGATCACCATTACTGTCAGGGTACTTCTGGATATTACTACTAATAATGTATTATAATAGCACTAGTGTACATAGACACCATTTGGGCTTGTTAACCCCCTAGTTCCTTTGTATCCCAGGACACTACAAATCTAAAATCAGCTTTATTGTGCATGCTATCATGATTGAAAAGATTGGATGTTCATTGTTTAAGATGCAGGCTCCAGAAATGGAAGGATTTGTGAAGCTTCGCAGTATCCCTCTGAAAAATGAAATGTTTTATGTTTCTTTGCTATAGCAATCGTGTGTGCGTGCATGTTTGTGTGTATGTGTGTGTGTGCATGCATGTGCATTTTTATTTGTCTATCTTGCACTGATTTGTCACAAAATGCATTCAAACGTATTTTACTGCGCACAATAATAACTTTCTGTTAAATGCTCATTTTTGCTGCTATTCATTTGGTTTTTTTGAATGGCCATTTTTGCTGCTAATCTCATTTTCCAAATATCTTCCTAATGTCACTTGTAAGCTTCTTGAAGGAACAATATATGCATACAATGCATTATGTTTGCACAATTGTGCAACACATCATTTTATTTTGCATTATCTGTGCACACCATACAGGGGTAATCTTATTCTCAGAACTGACAAACACCCAAGTGGGATCAAAATGCAATTACAATTGTTGGGGAACATTCCTGGCATGGGAGCATTTCAGTTTTCTCTTTTTAAATTTCATATTCTTCAGCTATTTTGGAAAACAATGCATTGGCTTATTAATAATAGTCAAATAGTGAAAGATTGGCAGAGGGTTGCATTATCCTGCTGTAAACACACTCTGGTCATAATTGTTTTTGGCCGCAAAGTGAAAAAAACACTTTTAGACTCTGTGATATTGCCCAGTCTAGTCTATTGGATCAGTGAATGGAAATTATGACTAACCACATGGAACCAGCCATTAGAGGAGAAAGACATTCCACTTCAAAATGAATAATACAAGTTTATTTATCAGCTTTGACCTTGGTTAACAATCACTTGAGCATTTGTAGAAAATCTATCAGGTAACATAACACTGCATGGGAGCAATATGGGCGACATAACTCAGGAGTAAGACCGATTGTCTGGCAGTGGAGGTTGCGGTTCAAACCCCGCCCTGGGCGTGTCGAAGTGTCCTTGAGCAAGACACCTAACCCCTAATCCCTAACTGCTCTGGCGAATGAGAGGCATCAATTGTAAAGCGCTTTGGATAAAAGCGCTATATAAATGCAGTCCATTTACCATTTACAATATAGATAAGAATGTCAAACTGTTGCGATTTATCTAGGTTCTGCCAATTAACCAATTACCAGAGTGCCAAAATAACTCTTCTAGGGGAACAATAAAGGCTTTCTTCTAAACATTTCTCGGAAATATTGTTTGCTGGTATAATTCCAGCAGCTGAACTGCAAAAAGAGTCAATGAGCCATGGCCACATGCTGTTTAGTCCACACAAATTTAATTTATGTGACTTGCTGTCCCTCTGAGATGCTAACATGAGGAAGATGTTTGGGGAACTAATAGTTAGCTTTCACTATGCATTTAATCACAGTTGACATTGTCATGTTAATTGGTGTGCAGAACATCAATTATTGCTGACAGGTTTGTTATTGTGATTCAAAAAGTCTTTAACACCGGTTATGTCCTTCAGTTCACTTTAATGTAGGGGTTTTGCAACACTGGTGCTGGAGATCCACGGGATCTGGTAGTTTTGTTGTTATTCAGCACTTAAGTTCAGTTGAAGCAGTTAAATTCACAGGAAGGTCCACTCACCTGGTTCTTTGGTTTGAACAGTACTAGTTAGCACTTTGCAAATTGGGAATGTGTTTACTGTTAGTAGTACTGGTTAACACTTAATGAAGTAAGAATGTGCTGTTAACAGTGCTAGTTAACACTTTGTGACGTGGGAATGTATTTGCTGTTAACAGGACTGGTTCACACTTTATTAAGTGGTGTTGTATTTTCTGCTAATAGTACAAGTTAACACTTAATGATGGGGGAATGTATAAATGTTTAACAGTACTGGTTAATACTTTGTGAAGTGGGGATGTGTTATCCTGTTCATTTGATAAATGCTGAACTTTTTGAAGTGAAAGGAAAGGGAAGCTGTTTTATGAAATAATTTAGTGTGTTTTTGTTTTTTGTTTCAAAACTTTATGTTTTCATTTGTGCTTTTCCCATTGCCGACAGCTCTGAATGTGTAAAAGAGCAGTAATGGTCCCATTATCCTGACTCAATGTTACCGTGAGCTCCCGTTCTCCTTGTTTGAAAGTAATGAATGGGGACAGCTGTTCTGGTTCAGTTGTTTAATGAATGTTTTCAGTAGCTTCGCAGTAATAAAAAAACAGGAATTTCCTATAGGGAGAAAACAGATCTGAGCATCACAGAATGTGGAACATTACTTTTAATGAAAAAAAGATGTCAGAAGCCGGTAATTGGCACGTTGTAAGGCAAATTATGACTGGCGACCATTAAAAACTAACAGAAGCCGACTTTCCAATGTCACCTTAATGTGACATCGCATTTGTTGTGCATTTGTTATTTTGATGAAAGATTATTCAACAGACCTCAAGGCTCGTGTATCAGGCATGAAACTCGCAAATAGAAAACTAATCTCACACTCACACGCCCAGCTCTGAGATTCTCTCCAGTTTCACTGAGAGCAACTGTGCTGGCTGTGCAGCAACTTAGATGGCAAAATTGATACATTTTAAAACTGAAAGCATATTTTAAATGAACTGTTGTGCAGCACCCCCTCTTCTCTGCCCCGCAGCAATTTGTTGCCACCCCAAAGCTCATAAACAATTTCTCAACCATCCCAGGCATTTCGATTTTGGAAATTTGAGATTTACAGTTTTGCCTGAGAGTTGGTGTGGGTCTGTTGGTAAAAAGGCTTCCAGACAGACATTGACATTCACTTCGTAAAGTCTGTCCCTGTCTATCTATCAGATCTCGCCAGGTCTGGCCTTAGGAAGTAATCTGCTGCATCTCTGTGAGGATAAGAAGGCTCATTGTATTGAAGGCAGCTGTCTATGTGCTTAAAGCCTACACAAGACAATCTTTTTTCATGCTGTACTGTATTTGCAGTTCCATGCTCAATAAATATGCCTTATTACTGCTGCATGCTTATGGCGTGCTTACATTCCTCCATTGAAATCTTTTTTGTTTCTCTGTGTGGCCCATAACCACTTAATTTCAGATTGCAAATGTCCATTAGGTTCATTCTTGGATATGGATTGCTATACAAAACGTGCACTCATTGATTATTTACAGTATTGTGTTTAATTCATGGTGGGCATATGGAGAGCTAATTAGTGGCATGAAGCTTTCCCTCAAATATTCTCAGCCATTTTCATGACACCAGTGTAATAATAAAATGTATATGTCTTATTTTAATATGTAATTTTCTTGAACTGTGGAAAGCATTTAACCACAAAAATGTTGGCCTTGTTTAAAGTGGTTTGATACTTTTATTATTGTTATACTTTAAATATTGGTATTATAGGAACAATAGAATACTGTGGTTTGCATTCTTTGTATTCACCAACCTGGGTTTCCACAATAGTAAGGGAAGGGATGTGTTTCATTTGAGAGAGACATTTTATTACCTGTGTTGGTAATTGTTGTGCCAAAAAGGTTTTGGGTCCTATTCAATGTAATCTGATCAGTCCTGGAAAACACATATGCAGGATAGCAGCATTAGCAACATTTTCATTTGCTATAGTCCCTATGCTGGAAAAGGGCTCTAACTTCCACTGGGAAACCTCAGTGAGTAAGAGAATTTGGCACGGTACACAGAAATACAATCCTCAGCAGAGCAGTCAGTAACATTGGGGTTATTGTATGTTGGAGCAAGTACAGTCCAGCTGCATCATTTTCTGATCTCCTTTATGATAGCATTCTTAAGAAATGGAAACTAAGTGTGAAGTACACAAGGTCAAAATGGATTGTTTGGCTGATCTGACAGTGGTGCGATCTTGTACACTGGATGGGGGCTGAGCTGAAAGCAGCGCTCTGTAGTGTCTTGTGACCAATGGTCAGTTTCAACTCCCCAGAGTATTTTTTTCACAATTCTGACTGGCAAACTAAACACTTTCTGATCCCCAGAAGCCATGTTGGATCTAATAGTGCTGAAGTGGGCATTTTCTGCCTGAACGGGATTTCCCAGGAAGTGCAGGGAGTCTGCCTTGCCCTTTCTCTTCCTGCAAGCCAACTGCTTTCTCCAGGAATCTGTAGTAACCTCCCATGTTCAGTTTACTGACACGGAACAGCAGGGTAAGGCATTAAGAGTCATTCAAGGTGAACAACAGTAATCATTTTTGTATTAAATTTGGCTCCAGTAATTAAGAATTTCTTAAATCTCCAATAACGTTTTTGTAGCATTTTCAATTGCATCTCATTGAACATTTTATTTCAATAGTCCTGGTTAGCAATGAAAGTGAATGAGGTTTCATTTAAAAAGGCAGAGCTATCATATGCTACCAGTGACCCCCTGATTTAAACAAACTATTGTGTTTTGCTGTGGAGAGAAAAAACAGTTGATTGGCTCAACCAAATAAAAATAATTTACAGGTCATTGCAGCCTCACCCATTTTGGGGTTCATGGAACCTCACTCTCCCATCACTTGCCCAAGTCATCTTTGGCAACAAATTCTTGGCCTGATTCTGAATAGTGTGAACCATGTAATTGGTCTTTTGTTGCGGATCTGGATCCGTATACAAGCCTCAGTTATCGTTCCAAAGGAGATTAGCTTCAGAATCCATGAAGCTAACCCCAAAACCAGTTCTTATTCCTGTGTGGATTTTCCAGCAATACATGAACAAATCTGCAACAGATGGCATCTCCACACATGTATGCTGAGAGGTTCAGAGGAGGAAGCTGTGTAGTGCCTCACATTTGGCCTTGGAAGATATACCTTATGGCAGTCGAGGGAAACTCTGCAGATTCAAGCAGGAGATCTGGCCCCAGTAGCTCTGGTCTGTGTGGAAGTGCCACAGTATGAACAAAACAGAGCTGGTGCAAGTGCTCCTCTGTGCATTAAACGTTTTATGTTTGCTAGTGGCAGCAATGTCTCCATGCTCTCATTCACCTCCTTCTCCATCCTCCACTTATAATGTATTTGTACTTTTATTTAGTCATTTACTGTAAAAACATATTTTCCTACCTCAGTCTTAGAGCAAGATAGCTAAGTGTGTGTTTAGCACTGTGCATTCTGGGCCCGCAAAGCATTGTGCTGTTGGAGTTGAAATGCCAGTGTGGTGTAGAGTAAGACTGAAGACCAATAATAATTGGACATGATACTGAGCCACTTTGCGCTCTGTGCAAAAATTTAGTCTACTCTGCTCCGCTCATGTGCTCTGGTCCGTCCTCTGAGCAAACAGCTGTTTATTTGACCGATCGGCCCTGGCCTCTATATTCCCTCTAGCTCCTGACTTTGTAGTCATTGGTTGATGCACTTCAGTACACATTCTAATGGGGCAATTTCTTGCCAACTGGCTGACTGCAGAATAATACAAAAAAAACTGTGTGACAACAAAAAAGGTTTCATTCTGTGACCCTGAACTTATGATTGCTTTTGTTTGTTGATGTGCAATACATTGGTTGCAAAGACAGCAGCAAAGCTGTCCAAGCCAGCATTACCTGCCCCGAACCTCAAGTGCTGGAGATGCTATACATATTTAAAGGGGTAAATGGAATAAATGGAGTAAAGGCAAGAGAATTCAGAGCTCAAAATACTACAGCAGGGATGTCAGACATTTAGATGATAAATTGTCACTGATTATCATTTTTCCATGGCCTAAATTGGCTGTAGATACTGCACCCAATGACTTAAGTTAAACATCTTACAGGAATGTGTAACTTCACAACCAGGTGTAGGTCCTGCTAACAGTGTTTCCTAAAAGGAGACAAGGCTCTCTCTCCCCCCTTTTTTTGGGAGGGGGGGGGGGCGTGCCTCATATGGTGATGAAGCCCTGAAGAACGCAGAGACCTGCATTGAGGGCTGGTCATTATGCCCTGAGAGTGGGTCCTGAATAGACCCCTTAGTGCTCGCTCACCCGTGAAGACCCACTCTCCTCTGTCCCCCCATACAAGAGGAGAAGTTCTCATGAACCCAACCCTGAGTCCCAGCACCTTGCATGTTAATAACAGGGCAAACAATACCCCCTTGGCCACGCCAGAAACTCTCTTCTTGGACTGCCAACTATTAACGAGTTGGACGAAGTTTAGTCTACTAGTCTACTGAGGTGAGAAATGCTGTATGGACAAGTTTTTTTTACTTTTTTAAAATTTTTTAAAGAAGCACTTTTTTTGGGGAAAAGTTTGTCTGTAATTTGTTGAAAAATATGTAATTCTAATTATGATTCAATAGAAACATTCAGAAGATGATATCCTGCACAAAGGACTCTACAGGCAGAACTTACAACTTTCACTTTGTGCCATTGGGGATGATTACTAGGTCAATCCTTATCATTTATGTTCTGTCAGCATTACTAAAAACTGCTCTTCTTCAGTCCTTTCACACCCAAGTAGAATGACTAAATAGTTTCCATTTGGCATGGTAACAGTGTCATAATGTTTTTGATCCAAGATCTGAGAAGATTATCCACAACAAATGCATTGTTTATGACTATATGAACAAGATGGAGACTTTAGGAAGATATGTATAATGCTGTACAAAGGGAAACATGCTTCATATGCTATTTTTCTATTCTTCAACAGAGAATGTAAGGCGATGCTGAATTGTTCTATTCAATTTTTAAAAAATACATTGAGAGGCAAAATGCATCATTCAAGCTAGTTTTACAGGACTCGAGATTATGCCTTATTTTCAATAGTTTTCACATGAAAAGGTACAGGGTGGTGTGGCTGAACCATATAACCTTTTAACAATGTAGACACATTTTACAGTTAAAAGAAGCAATGCGTACACCTTACTCAATGAGACAACTGCACTGAATCAAACTACTGCGCATAGCATGGGATCCCTTCACTGCCCCTGCTAGTTTACTACCTCAGAAACCTAATTTTGAATAGACCTTCTGTAAAGCATTAATAACAGTAAGGAAGTAGGCAAGGGGGCCAGATAAACTCACCCGTAGAGTTTTAAATGCCACTCCCTGAGGACTAGACCACTGGAAGGCTATTGTACAGCACTCAAAATTAAACTCTCCTCTGGCAGTCACCATATCTAGAGACAGAGAGTAGAAATGCAGCAGTTTATAAGCTACATCCTGTCGAGATCCCCCTTGTATATACTGTACGGGTCTCAATCCGATGGGAGAGACATGGTGGTATGCTGTGGGGAAACGCATGGAAATTAATGGGCAAAACATCACATACAGGATGTGCTCTTTCCATACATAAATATATACTATTGGCCCGTATAAGGATTACTGGTGTAATGGAAACTGCTGCAACTTCAGCATTGATGACCATCTCGTGTAAACAAGAGAAGATCCTAGTTTTGCCTCCTGTGTGGTGGGAACTCAGCCATTGGACATGTGTTTGCAATTGTTTGATCCTTTCATCTTCTAAAGAAGCCGCTTTATTGGACTGCTCAGTTTCCTGGTTTCTGGGGAGCCCAGCGTAATTAGGACATGGTTTTCATTTGTGCAACAACTTTGGTCTTTTTAATGACACTGGCAGCCATTAGTTTGAAGGAAGTTGGACGGAAAGACTCACTGGGAAACTTCCTTCATCCACTTACCACGTGGCTCACACCCACCCAGCGCAACACAGCAGCAATGCGACTGTGTGATGTAGTGTACTGTGCCATTGCAAAATCACAACTTTTTGGAATTTTTGTGTTGTGCAGTGTTGTGTAAAATTCACCATGTCTTTGCCATGCATTTCCATTCAAAATTCCACGTGGGTGCACCGTGGCTGGAATTTTGTAAGAGTATACTACCGTATAAACGCTTTATATCGCTGCACTCACATTTCACGGCATTAATTCTACCTCAAATGGCCCCAGTGCAATTTTAGCCTTCAGTTAGACTCCTTGTTTTCCAATGCATACTACTGCATAATAGCAGACCAGTGGACAAGTGTTTTTTCCCCATACGGCTCCATAATTTGGTTGAAATAACATTGTTTTAGTACCACCGGTTAGTATAGCACATGTATGGGTATGTATGCATTCAATGTTTTTACACTTTCGGTGTAAAAACAGTGTACAGGCATTGTAGCAACACCGTACCGGGATAGTAGGAGCAGGTTTTTTCACCAGTTTTTCCACAATTGCTTTGCATTGAAGCAATATCTTTGTAATGATGCCTAAAATGTATGCTTGATAAAACTGAAATATTTTATGATATAGGCATTCGGCTTGATTTTGACTGCTGCTGTTATTATTTTATATTCCTTTCACTCTCTGTACTGTGTGACATGTTCATACCTCTCACATTTGAGCTGAGAGTTTATTTAACTGAGAAAGATTTAGAGAATTACAAGTGAGAGATGTCTTTAGACATATATTAGATATCTGTGGCAGAGTACAACGGGGTTTGTTTATCTTAATGGTGTTCAAAGTGACATAATGTGAATCAGACTGATGGCTCTCTTTCTAAGGGGATTTCATACAGATGATGATTACTTTGTTTTGAATGAGTTGTTGACTATGGAAATTTGAGGTGGCCATGCTGGTTTTATTCCTCTTCACATTCTATCAGTACAAAATAGTACAAAATTAAACACATGTTTTTTCTTGCTGATTAGAAGGTTACTTTTGTGTATGTTGTCTATAGACCCTTTAGGACACCCCCCTCCTCTCTCTCTCTCTCTCACACACACACACACACAAAACATGCCCCCTTCATTTTCCTCCCTGCGGTTTTAGATCTCAAGCTTCCCCCACCTTTGTCATTAGCATGTTGCATGATGCCTGTGTTTTGATCCAGTCAAACAAGTAGACCTCAGATTTGTCTTTGTTTCTGTTTCTCTCTCTCTGTCCCTGTCACTCTGTCTCAGTCTCCCTCTGTCTCTCTCTATTTCTCTCTCTCTCTCACACACACACACACTCACTCGCTCTGTGATTCCTCTAAAGGGCAATTTCCCCCTTTCCTTTTTTTCTCTCTCTGAAGGGGGTCAGCAGATGGAGGAGGGGGGTTCGATCAGATGCTGTTAATGTATGCTGCAGGAGCAGGGGGCATATGGTGCGAATCAGACTGGGGAGCGTCCCCCCACCTCCCAGCCCCCCCTCCACTGTGGTCCGATGGGAAAGAGAGGGTGGGGATTGTGCGATGACATGCATTCTCCCTCTGAGCAGAGAGCAAACTGGGGCTTTTATCTGCACACTGCCCCAGTAAAGGGGGGAGGGGGGGGGGTATTTCTCCTCCATACATAGCTTCCCCCTCCCCCCTGTGATGTAATAACTCCATTCCAATGTGGCACCTCTTAATTGTTATTCATTTGGAGACTTCTCGCCAAAGAAGTCTTAGATGACAGGGAAGGGAGGGGGTAAAAGGGTGTGTAAGTATGCATGTTCATCTATGTGTGTGTGTGCTGTGGAGGGGAGAGGGGGGGAGTTCATTTTATTCCCACAATATCCTGTCTGACGCTACATAAAGAAAGTGGAGAACAAAAAAAAAATTCCCCCTAAAGTGAGATTAGGAGTGACGTATGGCCAGAGCGTTAGCTGGCAGAATTGTCTGTTGACCACTAAGCTGGGGAAAAGCCGATCGGACAAGACCTTTGCATCTTGGAAAGGGATTGCGATATTCCGAGGAGCGGCACGCCACTCAATCAGGGGGAGGGGGGGGGGGGGGGGGAGGGAGCAAGAGAGAAAGAGAGCATGTGAGTGAGTACGTGAGAGAGAGAGAGTTAGAGAGAGAGAGAGAGAGAGCGAGAGAGAATTAGAGCATAGAGTAAAAGTATCTGTAAAAAGGAAGCATTTTTGGTGGATTGGGTCAAGCCAGCCATGGAAACTACACCAGAAGAGAACCAAGACCAGAACCAAGACACAAAAGGTACCAGTAAGTCCGGACAAAGGGTCAGCTTAGGGTTTTCCATAGAGGTGTTTACAAAGAGGTTTAACCTACTTGCGACTGCTTTCGTTCATGCAATACAAAGCAGGGCAGCCTCATCCGTTCTGTATGGCGGAATTCATTCAAACAATCTCTGAAAGGATAACGCACAGAAAATTCATATGACGTTATTGTTTAATTTTCTGATGAGTAGAATCAGAGGGGGGCTTTGCTGTGTTTCATGGGGCATGATAAATGTCAATTTGTTCAGTCTTAAGGTACAGTGACTGTGATTAAAATCCTCATTGACGTGAAAAAAAAAAAGTATTTGCCTGAAAGGAAATAGCCTTTGCATCTGATGGAAATATTGCATTTAAAATGAGTGTACTTTTGCACCCCAAGTCATTGCATTCCGTTAATTCTCCGTGGTGACTGTTCATGACAGTGGCTGTACAGTGCGTCTCGATCTGTGCAGCTTATATGCGAGAAGATTAATGTTGCATTGTTACCATTGATGTCGGGGCTGTAATTGTGCAGGATATTTATGTGCCGTCATTAGCCGGAGTGTATTTATTTCTCCCGTGTGGGACATTCATAGACCCAGGTTGAAAGCCATGGCTGACCGGTCGGTTTGTTGTTACGATGCTCATAAAAAAGAGCCTCATTGGGGGGGAGGGAGAGGAGCTCAGCACAAAGACAAGCGCATCATCGTACAGATACACGGCAGCCGCGATTAATCACTCTGCCGTGACAGGGCTGTCATCCGATTGCAGCCTGACACACATTTTTACACACACACACACACACACACACATATGCACACAAATGTGTACAAAACACATGCAAGGTGCACACACACACACACACACACACACACGAGGAAACATGCATACACACACAAGCACAAAACATAAGCAAAGTGCACACACACACACACACACACACACACACACACTCACACACTCTCACACTGCTAGGTCCAAAAAATCATGGTGCCTTTTTCCAGACGTAAATTAATACAGTTCACATTTTTCTTGTTTTATGTACAGGTTTTTATTTTGATGTATGGAATACATGTTGCTGTTTTTAAGGAGTAAATAAATGAAGGGAAAGATAGTCAGGAAGTTGGTCCATGACTGAGTGCAGGACGAGTTGTGATTTTGTAGCTCGTCATGTTGCATTTAAAAAACAAGAAAGAGGAAGTATGGCCATATAGCTGTTTCAAAAGATGGAGCCAAGCTCTGGTAATGAATTTTCTCTCAGCATCATATATGATAGATAATCTGTTATCATGACTCATAATCATAATCCACCATGTGAACCATTCAATTTCTTCTTTATACAGCATTGAGTATCTACCTGGATTTTCAGGTGAACAGCTTTATACTATGGATGATTATTGGAAGCATGTGATTATTACATGGTGAAGAGTGGCGCTTGAGTGTACAGTATTTGGTGTTGAGGGAAACTCTGTTTCTTCTCCTTCACTCATGTCACCAAGATCATTAGTGCAACCCCCCCCCCCCAAGAGAGTCTATATCCCATCAGCCCCCACTTTGCACAGAATCCAACACGGAGCGAGCCATCCGTTTGACTCCCAAATATTAATCCTCCCCCCATGTAGAGAAGTCAGGAGGAGGGAAATGAGAAGGTCTTTGTCAAATAATGGTTCAGCTCTGTGCCCTAGCAGAATTGAAAAAACAACAGACAAACGGAAACCATCTCTTAATAAAGGCAGAACATTGGTTTCAGATTAATTGAGAGTGCTATTCTTAGATGTGAAACCATAGGAGGCTGCTTTCTTGGAGGTGTTTTGTGGGGTGTGATGGGGGAAGTGTTAAAGATCTTCATGGAGAGGATGAGTGGGAGTTTGTGGTCATGTGACCTCTTTGAAAAACCAGCAGGGTGTTTGGGGAGGGGGCAGAATGGATATGGCAGCATCCCAATGCATATTAACTGGGAAGATTATGTAAGAGGCAGACATTTTGTTGTCTTAGAGAGGAAATGCATATTTTACATTCATCTGCACTGCTACATAGTCTTTGCATCTCCGTTTTGGCTGACGCATTCTCTCACACCTGGTTCCACTACAGTTTCCCTGCAAGTCTGCTCCATTTGATATATTAACAGGGAATACTGATGTTGTCCATAAGATTATCACAAAGAAGAGGATATAGCTGATGATATTATTATTTTGATGACATTGTTATGCTGTGCTTATGGCTATGGGCTTCTTCCTCCTCTTCTTCTTCTTCTTCTTCTTCTTCTTCTTCTTCTTCATAATAATAATAATAATAATTATTATTATTATTATGATTATTAGTTTTTTTAGTAGTAGTCATTGTTATTCTTGCTGCTAACAGTACTAGCAGTGGCAGATAGTGTATTTGTAGCAGTGGCAGTTGTAGTACCACTGTGTTAGTAGTTGCAGTATACCAGTGGTAGTCATAATAGCAGTACTAGAATACAAATTAATTTTTTTCTGGAGCAATTCGGGTAAAGTACCCAAATCATCAGCCATGTCTCAACTGGTGCTTTCAAATGCAGTCCAGTGATCCACACTTCCAAATTAATTAAGATTTTTAAAAACCTACAACTGAAGTCTGAGTGGGAAATCTGTAACGGTGATAACAAATTCTCTGATAAAACACACAGAACTCAATTTTCACTTTTAATCCATCAGAGGGAGGATATTGCAAAGATGGAATTGGATTTTTGTCTCAGTAATTATACAAAAGCTTTCTGTCTACATGCGATTTACTCCTGAGGGATAATGGTGTGATACAGAAGTGAAATTAAACGTACATTATCGGTCCAAATAGCAGTGAACTCCGTGCCTCTGTCTTCATGGAAATGGATCACTAATATTGCAAAAAAAGATGAGTTGTTTCAACCTATTTTTCTATGTCAGTGTCATAAGTTTGGACCATAGTCGCCATTTTGTCTTCCATGTTGTGACTGTGTTTGTTGTTTTTGTTTGGCTGTGTACTTTGATCTTTAACCAAAAAATGTAATGCATGAGGTCCCTCTTTGAGCTGCTCTGTCACATGATTTCCTTTGTGAAATAACAAGCAAACCAGTAGCAAGTGAGCTTATGTAAGAGTGAAATGATCTGGGTAACCTTATTCTCAAGCCTTTCTTGCTAACATAGCTTCAAAGTCAGGGGCACAGAATTGGTGTATGGAATTATATAATTTGTGTATGGAATTATTTCATGAACAAAGAAAGGGACAAGAAGAAACATATATGTATGTATATATATATATATATATATATATATATATATATATATATATATTTACAAACACTGCCCTAAATCCATACATCCCACTCAGTGGAATGAAGAAAGGAAACTTGTAGCATAAGTGCCTGTTTATCGCTATCTTCTCTGCTGAGTAGCTCTTAAGGATTAGAACTCAGCGGCTCAGAAGCAGGCAGGCCTCACAATGCGAGGCTGTCGCGGGCTCTTATTGGCATTGATCCCTCATGAACGGGGCCTTACGAGCGAAGCGGGGGGTGGTACAGGTGACTGGCCGAGGGTGAGACAGCGCGACACGAGGCTTTAGTTCCGCACCGGTGGAAGCGCTGGCTGGGGGGGGTGAAGGGGGGGACGGGGAGGGTTTACGACCATCGCACCTGTCGGGTGCAGTTTGTCAGAGCCTTCACCTCTAGAGGAGTACAGAGCTCGTAACGCCGTGTGAAGCATGTGGAGCTGAAAGATAAGCTGGTAATTCCTTGACAAATGCAGCACAGTATTTTTCAGTTGTTGTAAATGTCAGTGTTAACAAATGTAGAATTGCTAACGTACTGTTGATCAACTGTGATGATCCTCCTTTGTATATGCAGTAGAATTTTTCAAATAGCAAGACAGTAAAATAAAAAATAAAAAACCCCTGGATTATTTTCATAATTTTCTCTGGTCATCGGCTTTAACAGTGTGGGGCGCAGGATGTTTATCGTAGACGACTGCTATTCCTTTGAGCCGTGCCATATCCCCTGTGCTGGGAAGGAAGACGTGATTAATAAATAAACCAGCAGCGCGCTCCCAAAGTGTGAAGGCTTCTGTCCATCTGCGCCGTGGCTCATTGTGATGGTGCAGTGCATGCTGGGAGACAGGATGGAGCTCTGCGGTCGGGCCGCCCTGTGGTCAGGCCCCCAGAACAAGGCGGCGGAAATGGCGGCCCTTGGCCCCGCGTTGCACTGAATGGCCCTCGCCATGGAGACCTCCAGCCTGATAAACAGGCTGAACACTGCTTCTTTGTGTGCGCTGTTGATGGAGCGCCATACTTTCTTTTTCTTATTTATGCGCTTCTGTACGTCCATATTTTCAGTTTTTATAACTGCTTTTTTTTATTGCTGAGGGAGTCTGGCTTTGGCAGCAAACTGTGAATCTGTTTCCCAGCATCTCTCTCTCTCTCTTGCTCTCTCTCCCTCTCTCTGCCTCTCTCTCTCTTGCTCTATCTCTCTCTCTCTCTCTCTCTCGCTCTCTACCTCTCTCTCTCTCTCTTTAGGAAAGCCTATCTTGTCAGTGTTTTTTCTGCCATGGATGGGAACATGTGAAAGTCATCAGACAAAGAGTGGCCAATGTGATTTTCATTTGGAGCAGTTTAGACACAAGGACCCCTACCTTTTTGTGTGTGTAAGAGATGTGTGTGTGTCTGTGCACGTGCGTGTGTGCGTGTGTGTATGTGTGTGAGAGAGAAAGAGAGAGAGAAATTGCATGTCTGTGTGCAGGTGCGTGAATGTGTGTGCATATGAAATGCAGTAAATTTGCAAGACTGCCCCTATAAATGATCATACCTAATAGATATATTCTTTTTAATACACATACAAAGGAAGCATGCTCATAGACAATAAATACAAGTAATAGCGAGTTAAATCTAAGAGCTGCCCCTTTCCTTCACTTCACAGTTAAATCCACTCACCGCATTATACCTACATTGTCAGTTGGAAATGATTTTGCCTGACAGCTTTACCGAGTGACAGGTTGGCACAGCGGGCCTTCCTTCCAGCTCATGCCCAGTCCTTGGATCTTATCCACTTCCCACTGACGCTCAATCTGTGCATTTTACTCCCCTGGTGTAGAGCCCTTCTTTCCCTGGCAGAGCCACTTTCCATTGCTCATTCCTCGTGATGGAATCTCAGAAGAATGTCTTCTGCTTTATTTTACTTCATTTACTTTTATTCTATCCAGTTCTCGCATTTTGCTTTGTTGCAGGGTGCCTCCGGAAAGATTATTGTATTTGGCAAAAGGTTGACTGATGCCTGCCCGGGAACAGAGTGTAGTTTGATACATTGGTGGCAATACCCTGCATATCTTCCATTTTCTCTGGAATGAGCCAAGAGGTTTCATGGGCAAACTGTGGCAGATATTTGATGTGTATACTGCTTAACATCAACCACGTTCACTGTGGCCCTGCTCTTATTAATTTATTGTTTTAAAAAACCTCATTTCTCAAGGTGATTTGAGTGAGTATTGTCTACATCCATTAGGGTTTGCTCTGGAATCTTTACCATGTGTTAGATAGACAGGACTGAAACAATTGCTGTCTGTCCTTAAAGAGTAATTGTCCTTCTTTCATATCCCCAAGTGTGATATCTGGAGGTCAATAGACAGATTGTTAAAACAAAAATTTTACCTGGGAGAGACAAGTCTAATGTCTGATCACTGAGATTATATTACAGGCACATACATATACACACACCCACGTCAATACTATGTGGAATCTGCTGAGTAGATGAATTCCAGCACAGTGGTAACAACTCATAGTAGTTGTATTAGAAGATATCAAAATCTTCTGTTACAGCATCAAGGTACCTGCTGGGTAGGTCCATCTGCTGCTTTACTGAGGATGAGTGTGGACAGCCGCTGGCTTAGCCCCTCGGCAGACAGAGTGCTGAAAGGATAAAGCACACGAGCGGGCTAGTCATAACACCAGAGGTCGGTGTTGTGGCGTTCGGTGGAATAGAGAAGCTTCCGACGCAGTGGCCCCAGTCAGGCCTCTCCAGCTGAGAAAACACGCGCCGTGCAGATTTATAGAGTTATTCCATCGAAGGCTTTACGTGAGGTGCAGTACAGTATTTGCAGTATTTGCTCTGGAAGCGGGTCTGGAGTGGAGCTGTTTAATATAGCACCGTCTGTGCAGCCCAACAGAGGTGTGACAACAACAAAATGCTGGGGAGGGAGGCGGGGTTCCAGATGCCTACAGAGCAGTGGAGTTTAACCCAGATTTAACAGGATGAATGGGCCAGTGATCAAAATGCGAAACCAGATAAAGGCAGGCCATTACTCTGCGGAGCAGATAATCAGTGGGCGGGAACATTGATCTGTGTGTGTGTGTGTGTGTGTGTGTGTGTGTGTGAGTGTGTATGTGGAGGAGCTTAAAAGCTGCTGTACAAATGGTTGTGTGAGCGTTCTTTCCTCATTGTCACATGACCCGGGCAGATGTTGACATTGCAGTTTAACCTTCATGCTGATCTGTCAGAAGTGGGACAGTCAGTCCGTGGCACATTTAATGAGCAGCCTGAAGGTGTCCTCAGAACCCCAGAGTGGCACACTGACCAGTTAACAAACCGGGTATGAACATGAAAGTAGCAATTGTGCTATTTCAAGCTTCTTATTAAACAATATACAATTTTCCTTGCTATTATTAGTGGTGCAAAGCGTGAGCATTAAATAGAAACAAATAGCACTTTCATCTATTAAAAAACTCCATACTTATCTTTCTCTATATCTCTGTGGGACCTTTTTAAAATCAACAAGTTGAGTGAAAGTTTAATTAGAAGCGACATAATGATGAGAAAAAGCCGCAATTTTTTCAAGAAGTATTTTAAGTTGAGCCGGGTAGTTAGAAGCCACCCACTCATCTACAGGCTGTTGCTCCCCTTTCAATGTCATCTCAATGGTGCTGTGTCTTGGTCAAGAGCTTTCAGTTTCTGTATTGACACACACAGACTACATCATTTTTATTTTTTATGTTTCATTTAACCTTTATTTAACTCGTTTAACTCGTTTATTTAACTTATTTAATCTCTTTCGCCAGGGGGACCTGACATAAAACACAATTTTATGCTTGACAGTAGACAAAGGAGTTACAGACATGAAAGGAGAATGGAGAATGGAGAAAATTAAAAATGATTCATAGTTACGAAATGAGAGCGTGATATTGTGAAATATTTGTCTAATTCTAGCGACCACAAAAACTTGTGTGAGTGAAACTTAAACTGCTGGAATTCATCACTAAGTGTAGAGTCACATTTTCACATGTGGAAATTGTAGTTCACATTTATAAAAATCTGTCACATTAAAATTGGAAGTTCACATGATTTCAAGTTACATGTTTTGTTTTCACATGAATAAAAAGCCTAAAATCACATATGAAAATGTCCAGTTCACATGTGATTTTTTTTTCACAAGACTAAGCACACTGCAATCACATTGACTGAAGCCTTATCCTTCAGTTTTTGTGCTTACACTTTTCCCTTATCAAATCATTTGCTTATCAAATGAAGTTTGAGATATGCTTGGATCTCTGTACTACACTGATATCATCAAGCACTGGGGGAGGACATTTTGAATCTTCACCATGACTGTGCTCCTGTCAAACTGCATTGCCCTCTTAGATGTGTGTGTGTGCGTGTGTGAAATGTGGGACGAGTAACACAGCCAGCCTCAGGCATACTTGCTCAGTTGTGGGTAATATGCTGCCATGGCAACTGCTGTTCACCAGCCTTGAGACAATTTCTGTTTGTTGTATACCCTCCATGTTTCAATAAGAAAATGGTTAAACTTTCTGAATATCGCAGAACTAGTGATATACTTGTGATTAAGTGTACCTAAACATTTGCATATTTACATATAAAGAATAGAATGATTAACCACTTGCATGGTTCATATGTGTGTGTGTGTGTGTGTGTGAGAGAGAGAGAGAGAGAGAGAGAGAGAGAGAGAGAGAGAGAGAGAGTTGCAAAGTTCTGCATTTAAACTGCTTCTGTGACAAAGCTCAAAATGGAGAGTGAGACTCTACACTGATGCCCTGGATCAGGCTCTATCTATGCTCCAATTCCCTCCTCACTCGTGAGCAGTGTGTGGTGAGGATCTGCAGTGTCTGGCAGGCTTCATTACATTTGTTGGAAAAACTTTTCAGTGGAAAGAATCACTGCTACTCAATTTTTGCACAAAGTCCCATCTGGAGAAATCTGAAACTGCCAGCCACAAAGTGGAGACTGAGACAGGAAGTCCTAACAAATGGTTCGAGATTCACGCTGCAGAACTCTTTACTTTGTCCCACTCCTGAAATAACATGTTGGGTAGCTTGTAAAATTGCTGCATTCAGCAATTGCAGTTATTATTTCTGAACGAGGCTCCTTTTACAAGGACTTAATGCAAAGCATAAGATGGCCTGTATTCATAAAAATGAGCCATTTAACTGCATTTGACAGTAGTGAAGATGAATTGGCCCCTGTGCATCATTTAATTCTGTCGCAATCAATTGGCATCGATTTCCTAAATTCCTTGGCAGTACCTCATTCAACACGTGTGCTTTTCATTAGTGCAGTTATATGCAGTTGATGACTTGCTAGCTAAGGGATGAGATTTTGCAGGCATTAACGTGGATACCTGAACAGGAGGAAGAGTGTGCTTGGGTCCTAGCAATGTTGACTGATTCACATAACTTCAGAAGAAGGTCACATAGATTTGGGAGCTGCTAATGCAGTGTGTGGACACAGATGCCTTTATTGTGAATGCTTTGGCAATGACAATGCTCCAATGACATATAATGACAAAGCAAAAATGATAATTAACCCATAACATCAGAAAAAAGGGTAATGTTCAAAACACTGCTCCTTCCCAAATGTTCATATTAACACGATCAGAATTCAGCTTTCTGAAATTATCTGAATGTCATCCTCTAGGGTTTGTATGCAAACAATAAAACATTACAATAAGCATTATGGTAAATATTATTATATTTTTTGTCTTCAAGGGGGGTTCACTCACTGTAATAATTTTCTCAGTTGTGTTTCAAGTGCAATTTGGAATTTATTTATTTATTTGAAGATTCTCCCATTTTCTATAAAACAGCTGTGATACTCCTTGAGCTCACTTTTGAGCAAAATTGCCCATTTCCATTTAAGAACCGACATGTGATTTCAGCGTATGAAATCTGCTGAATATATCACAGTGCGGTTTTGTGCAGTTAAAAAATACAAACTTAGTTGAGTACTTACCTACTTTAGCTGCGTGTTCATTCGAAACCCATGGCATTATGGATCTATTGGCACCAGCCACCCTTATGAAAATAGAATAAAAAACATATTCCTTATACTGTTATATATTAAAATGAAATATATTAATATATATTAAATATACACCTCACAATATATAAGTAATGCTGTAATGCATTTCTTTGGAAAATGCATTACTGTGAACCATATTTATTGTTATTAAAAAATATTCCCTACATATAATTGCAGTAACTTATGAAAAGCCTTTCGGGCCTGTGGGACTACAACATAAAATTTGAATGATGACACTTTGGACATTTTTGGAAGAATTACTCAGAAAAGCTTCTGTTCTGTATAAAACCCACTTAGTCTCCTAAGAGAAATATCACTTGAAAGCAATTATAAAGTGTGAGAAATGATTGGTGAGGGTTTCCATGGAAACTTTTACGTAAGGCAAGCAACACTGCCTGTTTTCCAAGATTTTTGTGGTCTCAGCATGCTGTTTATAAAAGAGCTTAATAAACAATTTGTCATCTGGTAAATATATATATGACCTTTAGTAAATTGATAAATTATGATCCTCATTTGAATCATTCTATTCAAATTAATGTACTGTTAAATCTGCATGCGTATGTGTTAATGTAAAAAAAAAAAAAACATTCCAAAGGGTTCAGTAGAGTAAAAGTTTGCTTGGGGAAGGAAGGACTAGCCCCAACTCTCTGGCCGCACCCCTTGTGCCATGAAGAGGATTGTGGTGTAATACTTCAGGCTAAGAAATCCATGGAATTGCAGTACAGACGGTCATCTGCTGCTTTTAAGAACAACTGTCTCGCCTCCCCTCCCTGCCCTGCCCCCACTCCCCTCCCTTCTGTTTGTGCAGGTTGCTTTGAATGCTGCATCAAGTGTTTGGGCGGGGTCCCCTATGCTTCGCTGGTGGCTACCATTCTCTGCTTCTCCGGTGTAGCCCTCTTCTGTGGGTGTGGTCATGTGGCACTGACCGGCACAGTCACCATCCTGGAAACCCACTTCTCCCAGACCGCCGCTGACCATGCTGTATTAACTGATGTGTAAGTCACTGGTTTCATGTGTGTCCATCCTAATTGGTCTTTATTTGAATAACATATCATCAAGCCTGTATGATGTTCTCATTAGCTTTTGTCATAACCAGTCATGGAAAGGTATTGCAGTTCATGACAAATGTCATTACACCCATCATTACATAATGCATGCTGGAAAACAAATTCAAAATAATTGATTCAAAATCATTTCCAGCAATCATGGGAATGTTGTTTGACATTGGTTTTAAGCTGTAATATTCTGTCATTTGCTTTATGGTATATAGTACAAGTAACTGTTCTATTTTCAATCCCTTTCCATATATTTCATATTCATTCAGTCTTTCTTTCACATCCAGGTCTCTGTAGAAATTAAATACAATGGACGGAACTATTTTACTTGGTAATTGGTATATATATGACATACTCTGAACTGTTGAGTTGCTGGTCAAGACTTGTTTCATTGATATACTGATGAAATAGGAATTAATGTGCCACTATTAATAATATTTCCAAGGTATCAGAAAATATGACTTTACATTAAGTCAGTACTTATGAAAAAATTCACATGTGAATTTATTTATTTTAGCATAGGTTATTGCGCTCATCTTATAGGTGGGATTCTTCACGTGTACTCATCGCATGTTGGATGTTCACATGTAGTTTGTGAACATGTGATTTTTTGCAAGGGAAGACATCTGTACCACCTTTGGCTTTGTCTGTCTGCAGCCCACACTCCATACAAATGTTAATGATAATCCTTTTATAAATACATTGCAAAGATACCTTGTAAGGCGAAATGTGATTGCTGGATTAAGATAAAATGAGAGAAACTCAAAATTACTGTACCATCAGATGTCTAGATGTAACCAATGACATTTTCATGAATATTTTTCTCATTTGTGATTCCATCCTCAGTTTTTTCACATCAGTCAGTTGATCCTGAATTTTGTATAGTGCCATTTACACCAATTTGTTCACAAATAGCCAGTTTGTAGGCCATGTTTGTGAGCAATGCAGTGCAAGTAGTGTATTTAATTAAGTTCTCTTAAAATAGGAGGGAAGGGGAATTCTTATGAATCATCAGTTGGCTCAAAGGCTCAAAAGGCTGAGCTGAGCAGATTTAAGCAGATGTTTGTCTTTATTACACACATTTATACAGAAATGAGTGGAACATGAGAAACAAACAAAAAAGAAAAGAATATGGCCTGATCTTGGCCTAAGAGTGTGTGTGTGCTTTGTCTTCGTGCAGAATACAGCTGATGCAGTACATTATCTACGGAATCGCCTCCTTCTTTTTCCTGTATGGCATTATCCTGCTGGCAGAAGGCTTCTACACCACCAGTGCAGTCAAGGAGCTTCACAGCGAGTTCAAGACCACCATCTGTGGGCGATGCATCAGTGGAATGGTACATTATACAGATACTCGCAGACACACAACTGCACACAGATGCACATGCACATGCAAACACATGGACACACACACACACACACACACACACACACACACACACACACACACTTCATACTTACTCATTTAAGTTGTAAGATCACAAATATGTGATTAGAATGTTCTTAACTAAACATTCTAATGCTGATGTAACAATCACTACTGGTAATAAAAAGAGTTCTAGAACACTGACTACGAATTTTGAAGAAAAAAAAACCTACTCCTCAAAGGGTTAATGTGAAAAGTTATGATGACGATCATCATCATCATCATCAGGCGGTTGTAATCATGATGAAATGTCTCTGTGCAGTTTGTGTTCCTGACCTACATTCTGGGCGTGGCCTGGCTGGGCGTGTTTGGCTTCTCCGCCGTGCCTGTCTTCCTGTTCTACAACATGTGGTCCACCTGCGCCGCCATGAGGTCACCAGTGGCCAACATGACCTCTGTGGACTCTATCTGTGTTGATGTCCGTCAGTACGGTGAGTGCATTGTACAATATCAGTATTCCAAACCTTTATGGGTTTCACCTACTGCTGCACACATACACAGAAAACGGTTTGGTGTAAACTCAACTCTGTACTTTCTCTATTGTACTTATATAAAATCTGTTAGAGTTTATTTAACACTGAGATATTTTCCGTATAAAGAATTATTTTCAATCTTGTAGAAGGAATTTCACCTGATATTGTAGGGGGTCATTGAGTTACAGTACAAAAGAACCTGTCTGTTAAGATAGGTTCAATCTACAAGTAACAGCAATGCACTTTTTGGAATGCATTAACATTTTACTTGTGTTGTTTCTTACACCTGACAGTGCTTTGGGCATTCACTGATTCACAAGGCAATGGGAAAGGGAAAGAAAAACAACACTTGTGAAAATGTGTTACTTAAAATAAAGCACAAAAAAAACACTCACTGTGAGTTTGAACTTCCGCCTATAACAGGCTGCAGCTCTATACATTATACCAACTAATCACGACAGTTTCTGGCTTGTTCGTCAGTCTTCCTCTTTATGTACAGTACAGTACAGTAGTGTACTCAAGTGGGCTAAGGATGGCCTTCCAATTTCACAACGTTCCCTTCCTCCCTCTCCATTGCATTCAGCAAATTTATTATTCCAATAATATATAATGACTTGGAGTATGCTGAGTGCTACACAAGCTTTTTATATAATTAAGTCCCTCATTATGACTTCCAAAGATAATTCTGGGGGGAGCAAGGGTCACCTTCCTAAGATCCACTTTGCGGTAGCTGACTTTTTTCACTGTCATTAAGGATGATTTATTTCTGTTATTTAAAGCTGAGCTATCTAAATTCCGGTAATGGCAGGGTTTAAGGACTACTGAAAGGACTCAATGTTTTCCATTTGAGGCCTAACCTTTAGGCATTTCTGACATATATTATAGGTATTATTCCTTGGAATGCCACACCAGGGAAGGCCTGTGGATCCACACTGGGTGATATCTGCAACACTAGTGAGGTAAGACAGCAGGTTGTCCCTTCCTCATATACTTATATACACCTGATAGATGCACAACATGCATTTGAAAGAATGAAACATACCCAAAAGAGTGCTATTTACATTGATAGAGTATCTCTTATCCAGTATGGACTGGATAGTTACCGTGGAAGATAATACTGTATGAGTCTGGTTAATTGCATCAACCTTATAATACCAGAAACCAAAAATAATGTGGTGTTACAATGCTAAGTAACACATATCAAATGTGTGTTATACTGACTAATTTGACGTTCATCTTTTTTGCAGTTCTACCTGTCGTACCACCTGTATATTGTAGCATGTGCTGGGGCAGGTGCCACAGTTATTGCACTGGTAAGTGTACAGTTCTTATCCACTGTAATCTGCTCTTTCGGTATGACCCATGTCATGGCATCTGCTGATGTAGAATACAGACAGGGATGGGCAAAATGTATCGTGTCACCAAATACAAAATGTCCCCCAAATAAATACATTTATAAACTACAGTGAAAATAATGGATGCATATGATGCATCGAGGCATAAATCATGGAAAACAAGGGGCAACCAACCCTGTTATAGATGTGAAATATATAAACACATATATATATATATGTATATCAAATACATGCATGAAATAGTGCCCATCTCTCTTGTGCAGTGAACCCCTTGGTGCTCTGGAATTAATTTCATTTCAGTGGCTTTGTTGAACTCTGTGGAAGACAATAGAGATGTTTTTTTCTCAGATTTCCAGTTCTGTATGCAGGAAATCCTTAGGCCTCAGGGCACCAGTATTTCTGCAAAGCAGAAGGCAGTATGGAGGGGTGCTGAATTGTAATGAGGATATGATTGCTTTAATGGTCTATTGGTCAGCTCTCCCTTGGGGAGCACAGAAATGAATGGAGACAGAGGCCACAGAAGCTATGACTGCATATCATCATCAGATCATTTCATTTGCCTGACAGTTTGCATCTCATAGCTTAGGCTGCGATATGAATTTCAGAAAGAACAGAACAGTGCAGTTCTGTTTTCAGCTGTGTATTTATGTTTCAATGGCAGAATTGCATAGAAAATGCAATAATAATGGAGTTTAATAATAATCAGGGATGAAATACAAAAGGTTGCTTCTAGTACCAGTACTGAATAATCGTGCATTTATTTTATTTTTATAATTTGGATTTGCATTCAAATTCCAAAAGCTGAAATACGGACAAAAAACCTGGGGTTGGCAGATGTATTTTATAACCAAAACAAATGGACAAAAGGTACAACATTTTTGTGTGCAACAGGGTGCAACAGTAACACATGTTGCCGTCTAATCAAGAACACTTCCATGGAGGAATATAAAACATGATATGATACCGTAGACTTTAGAGATCTGCTGCCATAGCAGCAGTTACCAGGGCATCAAGGCTGAGGAGGCTTTCTGGTAGGCGAAGTGTTGTCTCACCCCCCTGTGTTCTGTTCTCTTCCACCAGCTGATCTACATGATGGCTACCACTTATAACTATGCCGTTTTGAAGTTTAAGAGTCGGGAAGACTGCTGCACTAAGTTTTAATTCACGTTAAGAGCGCACACGGCAGTCTATGGAGCTGAGTAGAGAGAGAGCAGTCACTGACAACATGGACTAAAAAAATGCAAAATAGAAAAAAAAGGAAAAATATTCCATTCTCTTCTCCTCAACTTTATAATGTGTAAATAGCAGTTTGTTTTGAATCCAGGGACAGGCCCATTTGAAGGTATGGCACCTGGGTTAGTTTTGTGTTTGTACATCCGGCCATGTGCGACTTCTGCTTTCTTAAAGTGAACAAACAGAGCTGAGAAAAATGTCCCGTCATGTAGGGCAAACAGTTCTGCTTCAACTGAGCACACGTTTCAACGGTCTTTTAATACCCACAGGTTGTGTCATTTCACATTTGCAAGGCAGACAAGACAGACAGATGCATTTTCCATGCTATAGAGAGCTCTCAGCATTCCAATGTGTGTCGAGCCAGGTCCCATACCTTATGCCACTGGGCACCACTTGTCATCAGTATGATGACTTAGACAAAAGTTAAGTAATAGCACTAGATAATAATTGTACAGGGAGGCAACAAGCATTTATGAAGGATTTGTCTACAACCGGAATTGTATTTTTGCTTGGTGTCTGTAGTTTCAGATTATGACTCCACATATATTTTTAAAAAATTATTACTTTCTTAGAATGTAATTTTTTTAAAATGAGATGTGCCTTTATAGTTTAAATTGACGGTAGGGAACATCTTTTTTATTCATACAAAAGTTTCCATAAAAAATGCTTTACTTGCCACTATTGTTTAATACTGAGCCTGCATGCCTGTATTTTTATTTTTATTTTTTTTGTATTTTCTTGATGGTTAATTGTACTTCACATTTCACAAGGATTAAGTTTTTCTTAAGATTTTGAACACTGTAGTTATTATTTTCTCTTTCTATTCAAAATAAACATGCTTTATGTACAAACAAATCACCCATGGCCTTTTCCTTATCAAATGTGTTTAAATAAAGGTTTCAGTGGAAAAGTGTGTGATATAGGACGTAAATTTTATTCATGAAAAAATGCCACGTTGACATTCATTCAAAGCTTGCAGTGGTGTTCGCATTCCTTTGTAATTATACTAACAGCCATTGGTGTAAAAAAACTAAAATCTCAAAGTACACCCATCCCTTCATATCCCACTAGTTCACCTCCCTGTAGTTCCCTTATCTCATAATAATAATAATAATAATAATAATAATAATAATAATAATAATAATAATAATAATAATAATAATAATAATAATAATAATAATAAATAATGTAACAGCATAACTTTGTGTGTGATGTAGCTCTACTTGTTTAGCTTGCTTTGCATCCTGACCTGCTCACTGGCCATCCACCTCACCCTTCTCTTCCAGATCCACTTCCTCATGATTCTCTCAGCCAATTGGGCCTACCTAAAGGACGCGAGTCACATGCATGCGTACCAAGACATCAAAACCAGGGAGGAGCAGGAGCTGCAAGACATCCAGTCCCGCTCCAAGGAATGTCTCAATTCCTACTCATAAGGATTAAACCCCCCCTCCTCCCCCCACCCCCCCCTCACCCACCCAGCCTTCCGCCCTCCTCGGCCACGTCTAAGCGCCGGACCAAGAGAACTCACGGCTACTATAACCTGGCAACTGCCCTTGCGCAGCACAGCACTAACATGGCCCTTAACAACAGACTAATCATTTGTCACTGTCGCTTTCTGCACTAACTCTCCAGGGAGTTGACAGGAACCTTTGGTGTGTGTTTCTGTGCATGTGTGTGTGTGTGTGTGTGTGTATACATGTACACTTTTTTAATATTCAAAATATGTCACTGAAATTTTGAATATGTTCTTTTCATGTTATTTTTTTTGTTCTGTAGCCCTTTTTTCCTAACCAGTAATTGCTGGTAATGCTTGAAACATTGCACTATTTTAAAGCAGAAAAAGAGCAAGCACTATCAGATATGTTTTACAGTCATCTGCCATGTGTTTTAAAGTAACATCAAAAAACATGAAAGAATCCCTGTTCTTCACTATACTTTACAGCACAGCATAATGAGCCTTACAAAACCACAGATAAAGAACAAAATATTAGTGCAATGGGTTTCTATTTGTACAATTTTATTATTATTATTCTTTTTTTCAATGTTTGGTCTTGGCTTTTAACAAAGAACAGTGGTGACACATTAAGGTGCAGCATTCCTTTAGAAAATAAAATATGCATGTGCTGCTTTATGGGAATTGTAGTTTTTCATGTGTTGCTTGTGATTAACTCCAGCAACAAGCTTCTTCTTTTTTTTTTTCTTTTTTTTTTTTGAACAAGGTGGTTTGAAAGGTAGTTTTCCTTTTCTGGGACTGGTAAAAGTGATACATTTTAATTCAATTGAATAAAATAATAAATAAATAATCAGAGATGCAGACTAATGCCCTAAAATAAATGCTACCTCAGGTATTACATTTTTCATTCCTTAAAAAAAAAAAAAAACATTATATACCATTCATTTAGGTGTCATGTAGTAACAAATATGAGGTCAATAGTGCAGAATATAACTTGTCCCATTCATCAAAATGACAAATGCATATTACAAAAATGTGCATCTGCAGTGATTTAAAGAAGTGTCTATGAAATCCACTAATTTTGAATATAATGCAGTATCACAGGCTGTACTCCTTTCCAATTTGAGTTCAGACACCAATCTATGTTACTCTGGCAAAAATGTCTAAGAATAAAAATCGTAAAAGGGAAGGCTTGGCAAAGGATTTCAGCTTTGATCATTTTCTTTCAGAATATAGCCAATCTGAATATTAATATTTTAGTTATTGTTTTAGTTTTAATATTATAACAGCACAATATTTGAAAATAAAGTGTGAAAAAGACAGAGGGAAAAAAAACAAGGGGATTTGATGTAAAAGCTTCTTTTGTTTATGCTTAATGGTGGGACACTTGTGAAAAATGCCTGCTAATGTAAAATGTACAATTTACTCCAGTCTGTTCAAAACATACTCATTTGTAGATGGTTCTATTGTAAGCAGCTGTTACGTGTCTCTCCCCAGTCATTACAATATATTACATTGCATAGCCTACTCTACATTTTTATCTAGTTATGAAGGAAACAATTAAGATGCATTCTTCGATTTTGATTTAATGCACTGTGCTTTGTTACCATTGACGACTATATGATTATACAGGATCCATGTTTCTGAAACAGTGAGAGTAGATTGAATGTCAGTGCCCCTACAACCAGATTGAGGTCTGTCACGTGACCCCAGACAGGAAGGGTAACTATGAAAAAAAATACAAGATGTGTACAATGTAAAGATGTTACGAGTCAGGAATATTTTTTTTCTTTTTGTCTTATGTTGTGTTGTTTTTTATTGTTTTTCGTTTACCACAAAAAAAAAAAAACTTTTAAAAAAATGTTATTTTCAAATCTCTGAAAATATATTTCGCCATTGTTTCCATGTGCAAAGTTTAAAATACTGACAAGAATTACTGATATACTATCTGTTTTCTGTCCGGTAGAAGAAATGTACATGGTATCTTGATGTATATTCATTATTGCATGGATGAGAGAGAACTTTCTGCGGTAATACAGGTGATGTGTAGTCATTTGTACTGACAAAAATATGGTAGGCAGTGTTTGCCCATTTCCTTTTTTCTAACAGAAAAAAAAATCCATGTTATGTTGATAGCATAGTAGTCATAGTTATTAGTCAATTTTTTATGTCTAAAGTTATAAAAATCCTGTATAGTACCAATTTTGTAACCTAATAGTAAATCAATATTTTCTATGAGTGCCAAGGGCTTCCTGGTGGGTTATTTGCTTAAATAATAAACATTTGTAAAGAAAAAAAAAATCATTAGTGCACTGAATTATATGTTGACAGCTATGGATTACCAATGCCTAACCCACAACTACAGTGTCACATCAGTGACAGCAAATCTGTGACTGTATCGGTTTTTCTTTGAATAATTAATATCATCTAAGCAAAACATGCTTTATTTTCTTTAGACAATTGCATAATGGCTTTAAATGGTCACTTTTTTGTTTAGGAAAATATTTTGAATTAATTTCCTGATAAGCTGACACTGTTTATTGCTAAATATGTTTCTGTCCAGTGAAAAATTGGGAAGACACTTGTGTAAAGAGAGAAAAAAAAACCTCAACACAGTGTGGCCTTCCAGCAGATAAGTGAAATGCCAGCGTAGACTAAGAGCAGTCATGTTACATTATTGGCTTCCATATACCATTTGGTTAAAAAAAAACTCAAACGTACATCGCAACTTAAAGACATTTGGTCACCCTTGGACACTCCAGCAACCAGCCTAATAACTGTGTTTTTTTGAAAATCAAAATAAATAACTGAATTCTACTTAAAGCGTGACTCTTTTTTTTCTGCATGTGTGTATGGGTTTAAAATGACACAGGGCCATGCACATTTCTGTGAACAAATTGATGACAAAGTTGTAGCAGACTACAATTCAATCACACATATCCATTTAATCATATTAGAAAAATGTGATAAGGAATGAATGCTTTCAGACAAACATGAACACAAGTTCTTACTATAGCAGGAAGTTTTAAAAGGAAAACATCCTACATTTTCTCTGGTTATTCATCTCATACCATATATTCTCCTCTTGGTTATTGTTTTCTGACTAGGTTCTCAGGGAGAACAGGACTACTGAAAAACATGAAAACCACACAGTGCAGTATGCTGCAAACTATCTATTCAGGTATCTGATCTTTAAATGCAGAAATGTACATATGGGTGATTTAATATTTAAAATCTTGGGTCAATATGCCACAACCCCATTGTCTTCGTATTATACAGCATATTATATGGCAGTATGGTATAGACAAATAGGAAGGCATAGAGCAGCATTAGCCACATTTGTACAGCTATGCTCATGCAAAGTGAGCTAGTGCCAGTATTTCTTGCTTTTCCACACCCAGTTCCAGACTTTAGCGGAACTTCTGTCATGCCTTCTTGAATCCTCACACCCACGCTTTTGGTCCTTCTAATCACTGAGCCAATTCGGTGATAGGGAAATGGTCATGGTCATGGATGGAGTTATCACATATGGGTGTTGGCAACTTAGCAGAGGACAACATTGGGCCAGCAGTCTGAATCTTTGGAATGAGGCTTTTAAGCACAAATTTACACTCAACCCAGCCAACTGTGGAAATGTGAATGACAGGACATAACAGCCTGGACCATCTTAGGGACAATCAGAGAGCAAGCCACAGGTGCCCTCAACACTACTGTCCCATCTGACTGAATCCATATATCCTTTGGGCAGCACAAAACCTATTGTGCGCCGTCCCTGCAGGCCTGCAAATATATACAGCAGGTATAGTTTTAAAAACAGGTACATTTACATGGGGCAGGTAAAGTTTTAGGAAAAGCCACATACATTGTTCAGGTATAGTTTTAGAAACAGGCACATACATGGGACAGGTATAGTTTTAGGAACAGGCAAATTTATATGGGGCACGTATAGTTTTAGGAGCAGGTGCATTGACAGGGCAGGTTTAATTTTAGGAATTTAGGCACATGCGATAAGAGATGTGGTATAGTTTCTGGCACAGTAGTTGTGGGGTGCAGTAGGGACGCCCACTATGGGCTTCTCTGAAGGGGGTGGCTGTGGTGACAGTGTTCCCATGTCGGGCCTCTGTGA
Source organism: Anguilla rostrata (assembly GCF_018555375.3). NCBI lineage: Eukaryota > Metazoa > Chordata > Actinopteri > Anguilliformes > Anguillidae > Anguilla > Anguilla rostrata. The sequence continues at coordinate 45,514,439 of NC_057935.1, forward strand.
GGAGACCGATTCCCTTGTCCTGGAGTAGCTCTGGAATGCGTCCGGGGGTCAAGAGGGACAGCATCACAAAGGCCCCTTTATTCCGCACCATAATGGAAGAGGGTGGGATGTAGAACCCACCATCCACCATCAGCCAGTGCCATAGAACAAAGACACTCAGCTGTGCTCCCCATCGGTGTCTGGATTTAGGAAGCCAATGGACTTTTGCCTCAAACTACTGGCAATCACAGTAGAACCCCACAAATGTGTACATCCAGTGAACAAATAGGACAAGTGACTCTCAGATTCTAACTGATATTAACTCAGTCTTATCAAAAATGATGGTATCCAATGACCTGTGTCTGTATTGCATTCACAGGTCACTAATGGTGATGCCAAATGTGTATTCTGAAAAACTAAACGTTCTGAAATGTAAGCATTCAGCCCAGAATTTGGCCGCTACAGTACCAGCTATTGAAGGCGCATTTGACTTTTGTAAGCCTGTCTGAAGAAAGCCCAGCATCTAAATCTAGTGAAGACGTGCTGCTCTGTACAGCATGTGATCAGAGAACACAGGAATGATATGATGTGGATGTGAAACAACTAGACTGAGGAAGTGACTGTGACTAATGTGGCGGTGGCAGGGGCGGGACCCCAGAGGGGCCGGTGATGAGATGGGAGTGGACGGATGACACCGCAACGATCCCACACTCACTGCCTCAGAAATGGGAACTGAGTAAGGGGTGAGGGCAGCTGGGATTGTTGTCCCCTGGCTTTGCTCTGCACAATTCAACTCATACAATCATATAAGAAGGCTACTTTTCATCCAATATGGACTGATATAAATTCTGTTTAAGCATCAGTGACAGTTCGAGAAATCAATTGCGTTGCAATATTGACCTAAATCCGTCTGAACCCTTCCATCTGTTTCTATGTGGGAATTGAATGGGTGGAGTTCAATTTATTAATGAGCTCTGAGCTATTGAGGCCGGGTCCTTGATGACATCATGAAGGACCTGGTGTAATGGCCAATAAATGTTTCAGACTCATTGTATATCTGCTCCCATTGTTTGAGGTAAGTGAGATTCTCTTCCACTAAAACTTTATTAATATTATGCTATTCTCACAGGTTCATTTGTATGAATTAGTAGATAATGAACAGCTCCAATAAAGTTCAAGTCTAGTAAAATGAACTTCAGGTATTTTACTTGCACAATCATTCCTTATAAAACGTCTAAAATGAACAGAAATCAAGTTTGCTTCAAACTTGCATTGTTTGTTTCTTTGTTCACACATCTATGCTTAAAACAATATACAGCAAATAGCACACTATTACTAGCATTTATAAAGACTAGCAGTGGTCAGGAGATGGTTAATTTTTTTCATTTATGAACTGCAGTAGGTTTTATATAGGAGCTCACATATACCGTTTTGCAGAAATCGCAGTCTGAATCATCTGGGTTAAAAGGTGGAATTTATACATAAACCAGAATGCAACAGAATTTTGAAATCTTTGAGTAAATTTTACAAATTACATTTGGTGGTGTTGAACATCGGGGATACCGTTTGCATGTGCCTGATGTGTGCTTTGCCACGTGTGTTTGTTTACTTGTGGGTGGGAACGTTTGTGAGGAGTTCAGTGGGGCCGTGTGGTGGTGGTCTGAGGTTTTGTTTTCAATATGGATTTTAGGGCTGATTTGAAAAATGTGTTATTATAGTTATTGACATTACTTTGAATAGACATTTGCTGGATGCATATTAGATACATCCCTCTGTGATAATTTATGGTAATTCAAACTATTTTCAGTCACTTTACAATCACTGTAAATAAAACACAGCTGGAATTGTTTAGGGTTCTTGCACTGTATGAGACAAACATATAGGAAAGATATGCTGGGATATCACAACCATCTTAACCCCAGCCAGGAAGGAAGGAAGAGACCTGGAAAATAAAAGTAAAAATCATCATCCCTTAAAAATGTATTTGAGTAACAGTAAAAATATGTAAGGGTGTATGCTGGTTTTTATTAAAATACACATGCACTTTTCACATTTGTCCATGTTTTGTCCCCATAAATTTATAACAGAATGCATGTTTGGTTGCCATTTGGTTTGTATTTGAACTCTTTAATTTTCAGACGGTTTAGTGTCAGTGTCCACACTTTAAGCAGTTTATAGCTGTCTATAATTCAATAAATTAAAAAGCCATGAAGCACATTATACAGAAACCTATCTGACTAATTAGGGGTATGTACATGGGACATTAATTCTTCATGGCATGTTTAGAAATATTTGATACAAATGGCATTACAAGGAAAAATTACCCCTCAAAAGGTCGTAAAAAATATATAATTATGGACAATTAATAGCCTTTTACAATTCAAGGGTTGAAATTATGGTTGTAATGAAAATCATTGCACACAGGGTGGCTCTGGGGCCAAATCAGAGAAACCATGGCCTATTCTACCACAAAGGGGATGAGGCAGAGAATAGCTTGTCCCCTGTTTTTAGATGGGAAAGACAAGTTGATGGATGATAAGCTGCATAGGGGCATACAATATAAATTGATGTGGATGGAAATATGAGTTGGCTGATGCAGTGGCAGTCGATGCAGATGAGGGTGTGCAAACAAATTTTTCAGAAAGTAAATTTGAGAACATCAAATAATTCTCTCTCATAATGCTTTTATTAATAATATTCCTAACTAAAAATTAAAAAAAACAAATTGCAAATTACACAGGACTCCAACATTTTGCTCACGGACAAACACTAGCACACATCTTTGCCTACCAAGGGCTCATTTAAAATAAATAGTCAAAAACTGATTTACTGAGATCTCTTGAGAAACGTCACAGAGATCAAAACATTGATTTTTACTTTCCGCTAAAATGAAGTCAGTTACAGAGTATTGTTGTGGGAATGCTCTCAATTGTTTTGGGGCTTTTTTGTATTTTGAAGTTTATGAATTGTCCCAGCAAGGCCAGGAAACAATGTGTGTATTGATCTTTCATGTGTTGAACGATTCCTGATCTTAATCAAGTGTGCATCTTCTACTCTCTTTAAGCAATCTGCATGGGGATTTGAACAAGGACGGGGAGTGGGCGGAGTAGAGGAGCCTGTGGTCAGCGCTGTGCATTCTCCCTTTAATGAAGCCCTGTTGCTAAGGATGTGAGAAGCCTACTGATCTCCGCTCCATTCACAGACAGGAAGAGCATTGTGCCCCACGATGGGGGAGTGAAGTCCTGGCACTCTGCCCTCAGTAAAGAAGGGCCCCTTCAGTCTTCTGACACCCCCAAACACACACACACACACACACACACACACACACCACACAAATTTAAGTCACTTTCCCAGCACTGTCTAGAAGCCTAACCACTGCCAAGACGGACAGCATTAATAGGCACTAAGCATCTCCCTTCTCCTGTTTACTCGCTCTAGGACCACATCCAGGAATACAAATATGCGGCAACACTACTTTCCTTTACCTCTTATATGTTCACCCATCATGTGCATTGCTCCATCAATGAAACTGTGTAGAGAGAAATGAGAATAGATTATTTCCTGTATATACATTCCTGTATATAATTCTGACCAGGGCCTACCTACCATCAGTAATAGTACTAACAACAGCAAAAATAATACAATTGTCCTTGTACCTTTCATACAGTGTAATTACAGACTGCAGCCCAAAGTACTTCACAACATAGGCCAGACAAATTTTCAAATTTAAAAGATCTAACTGATAAATATTAGTAGATCCTCATCACTTCTCACAATCTTGATTTTTTTAGGGTGATGTCTGAATCCTTGATGGTCGCAAATCTATAGTAGATGTTTATGCTAGAACAATCATAGGGCAGTGGTGCAATGCACTGAGTTTCACTCCAGAAAAGAAAAAAGGCATTGAGCTAATGATATGCGTTGTGTAACAGATGGAGTGTAATATAATAGGCTAACCATCCTTTCTTCGTTTCACATGTTTTTGATCAACTCTGCTTGTTGGGTGCGCCAAGTTTTTCTTACCAGGTTTACTGGTTTATAAGGGGACACAGAAGCACTACCCTGGACATGAAAGTGCTGCTTCTTTCCAGTTACTGCACTGCGCACCAGTGACATCTGCAGGACACAGAAGATAACATATAATGGATATAAGGAAATCTATTTAACAAGATATTGATATAACAAATAACAGCAGTGCAGAGGAGTGCTGGGGATCTCGCTGCACCGGTACACATCCTAGGTGGGAAGATTTTAATATTTATGGTTCTTAAGAACTTCTGAGAGTTAAATTTTCATGAATGGATAATACGTGTAATAAACACAACTGGCACGTGTAAGATATTCTACTCTGGAAATTAATTGTTTAAGGTGGTGGCAGAGTGATTTACAAACCAGCCATCAAACGATAATGCTGTTGGCTGAAATCCCAGGCAGGTTATTACTCATATACTGGATAATATCTAGAACTGCAAGCTATTTAAAAAATTCAACTATCTGCAGATAATCTGTGTAGTACCCTGTTTGACAGCACTTCCAAAGTTTTGACAAATCAATGCAGGTAAGAAGAACCTGTTTGTGTGTTGTATGAAAAGCACATGTATTTAGGCATTCAACCTCTTTACTATATCTCTACTACCTCTGTAACTCACCTGGTTATGTTAATAGAGTGCTCCTACCTTTTAAACTTTTCTTGAGAGTATACACATCCATTAGAATGCCATTAACCACAGCACTATGTAAACCACTTAACCCTCCTGTTCTGTTCATTTTTCAGGTACAGCAAAAATGTTCCCGGGTCAATGTGACCCGGTGCATGTTTAAACATCCAAAAGTTGTCAGAAACCAAAAAATCCTAATAAACATTGTTTGGGTACCTAATTACTAACAATTCCATCAAAATTTAGTGCAATGGTGTTATTCACCTCTCACAGATCATGGTTTCATTAGGATAATTCACTCGTTTTTCATAAAAAATACATGTTCAAACTCTTTTTTCTGTATATTGGAAAAACCTAGATATAAAATACACTAGTTTTATATAACATTTAATTTTAAATTTGTTTTACATTTTTAAACATTTTTTTTTCATGGGGTGATGTTGCTAAATAGAGATGAGACACCTCTTCTGTTCAGGGTCAAATTGACCCGTTCACTTAAAATCAAGCCAAATGAGTCATAAGGATTTTTATTGAAAGTAATCTTTATTTATGCAATGTTTAGAATGTTTAGAACCAGAAATGAACAAAAATGAACAAGAGATGAGCAATATGAACGAGGCGTGTGTGCGTGTGTGTGTGTGTATCTGTGTGTCTACACAGCACATGAGGGACAAGTCGTCACGGTATGCTTTGTGCAAATGAATTTTGCACGTCGCACATATCGTGCTCATCTTGACGTCATGCAGACCTGGCACCTCTTCCACTTCCTTCTTCCCCCAGCAGCAACCTAGAAAGATGAGGGAGATGATTACTATCTTTTTGCTGATCCCGATCCCCTGACACGCACACACGCGCACGCGCACACACACACACTTACTTACCTCAGGCACTGGTGTACTAGGTGCAGCCCTCTCCTGGATCTCCCTCACTGTGGCTGCAGTGGCTGGGGTCCTTGTGCTGCCTCCGTTGTATATGCGGTACCACGAGTGCCTTCCCCAGCTTCTCGTGGAAGATGCGCCTCTCGTACAGCTTTGACACGTTCCACTCAGGAAAAATCTCCGTCCAGATGATGAACGCATTGTAGGCCGATACATCAATTATGTTATAAAAGATGCCTAAAGGCCAGCGCGCAGTCATTCGCTTGGTGCTGTAGGACCCTGTTACTTTGTTCAAGTTGTTCCACCCCCCTTCGGTGGCATTGTAATCTAGGATCATGCTTGGTTTCTGGTCCTCTCTGGTGCTGATTTCGGCATTTTTATGGAGAGTGCTCATGCGACACTAGGGCTGTGGTGTCTGTGAAGACGAACTTGAACAATTGAAGGGCCCTATACTTGATCACCAACAGTTCGGCATATCTGCACTTTCTCGCACTTTACAGGTGAGGTAGGGATAATGGATAATAAGGAGAAAGAGTGTTTGTATGTAGGTGTGTATTTGTGTGTGTCAGATTAGGGTGAAATGTGTGTGTGTCTGTGTGTATCGGCATGTATTACTATCTTTGTGAGAACCAAATGTCCCCACAAGGATAGAAGGATGAGGAAAATTACACAAGGTGGGGACCTTTTGCTGGTCCCCACAAGTTCAAGAGGCTGTTTTAGGGTTAGGACTTAGGGTTAGGCATGTATTGGTTGGGGTTAGGGTTAGGGTTAGAGGTTACGGAATGAATGTAAGTCAATGGGAAGTCCTCACAAGTATAGCAATACTAACATGTATGTGTGTGTCTGTGTGTGCGTGTGTGCATGCGGGTGTGTGTGTGTGTGTGATTGGGGTGAAATATGGTGGGAGGGAGTAGGAAATACCTTATGTCTCACATCTGCAAAGAAAGAAATGGTCTAAATTTGACACTTCTGACTCCTTTTAGCCTCCACTTTCACTGCCGGGTCAAATGGAGCCGAACAGTATCTCCGTGATATAAACATGCAGGGGGGGTTTGCAAATACATGAAATGAACCATTTTCATTTCAAATGTTGATTACACTAATTAAGGCCAGTAGAAGAAGTTTCATACTGAAAAAAATACTTTTAAGTATTTTTCCTAGATTTTCAAACTTTAAAAAGGGTCAATTTGACCCGCAACATAACGGGAGGGTTAAACATTCCTTAAACAAAGATTGCATTATTGATACACTGTTATTATGTTACCAGTCGACCAACACAATGCTCATCATTTTCAACAGAAATCCATAGGTATCATTTATCACACAGGATGATCTACAGATGCCAAACATGAGGCAATTCTTCAAATTTAATTACGTATGTTATATTATGAAATTGATTTCAAGAGCTGATTTAACCTCTCACGTGCAGAACTGAGCCAATTAAATTCCTCCCTAATGCAGTCAGGAGGCCAATCATGGTCCCAGTCAGCTGACCACAACCACGTTTTGAACCTGTGATGTCAATTAATCAGTAAAACCATTCATCTTTATTGTCCCTGGGGGGAACTTTGTCTGAGCTATGATTGTAATTGTAATTGTAGTTCTGCCATCGGTATCCAGTTGATGACCTTTAAAAGCTAAGCAATTGTGGTGAGTGGGGGTTTTCAAGGAGTCATTTAGCTTACTTGAACAGTGTACCGCACCATTACAATATTCCCAAAAGGCCTAGCTCCTTGCTGGCATACAAGGTCTTCATAGCACTGCAACTGTGTTCAATTGCCAAAGCACAGATGTGATTTTTCCTATTTAATTAGGAAACACAGATTTTCAGACCCATAGGCTCCCTGGGATCAGTAGCATTTGGCTTTATTGCTGAATATTATTTTGCGCGGTCAGCTGTCAGACAGCAAAAGCTCTTGTGTGTGTCGGAGGAAATACCAAAGTCTGCTGCCTCTGGTTGAGTCATTTATGGTCTGAAAATCAACATTAATCACGAAAAATCATATCCTTTAAATGCCGGTTGTCACAAATGCAAACAGTCGTAGACGATATGATACTGCAACATACAAATATTTTCCATATATAAAAGCCAAATAAAAACCACTGTACTGATGTAGAATAACAGTAGAACCCTAATGATCCTGAGACATTCCATAGAGCTTCAGACCTCCAATCATGCACTTAAATTAGTTCATTCTGCACTTCTACTCCATGCCAGCTGAAGAATACTTTAGGCCAGTGGTCCCCAACCCTGTTACAGGAGATCCACAATCCTGAAGGTTTTCACTCCAACCCTAACAATCACTGCTAGAGGTCCCACTGAGCTGTTCATTAGTAGAATCAGTACTGCCAAATTAGGGTAGAAAGAAATGAAAACCTACAGGAAGGTAGATCCTCAGGAACAGGTCTGCGAATCACCAAATGATCACCAAAGTTGAAAGCCTTCCGCTCCACCCTTTCAGAAATAGAATATATTTGAAAATATATTTACATATGCTTCCAATATATTGCAATCATAATACAAAAATGACAAATCGTGTATAAAAATATACCAAATATTACTTAGCTGTATTTGTTGCTTCTGACATTGCTATATATTACATTGCTGTGAAATGTATTTTCCACATATTTGGAATATTTAACAGTAAATTCCATGTCTGTAAAAGAAACACATTTTAACCCATCAAGGTAAGCCCATTTCACAAAACTCATAAATATATGCAGCTTGCAGATTTTAAGGTTTGCTTAAAATCACGCGTCTTGTGGCCAGTAAAAAAAAGAATTTGCTAATTAAAATAAGTGAATAAACTGAACTGAATGCCATCCAATAGTCTTAGTCAAGAATCATTCATGGATATTGCTCCATTGACAGATTTTATTTCATGAAAAATCCGTTTGTCTTCACTCACAATCTGACACACATGGAGACCTACATGGATTGAGATGAACTAAATCAAGAATGATAAAATGTAAACAGATTAATAAATACAATAGCAGTTCATCTAACAGTCTTGAGAGCTAGCAACATATAAATAAATCAAAATGGATCAAAAAAGTTTATCAATTTGTTCCAAACAAAACAGAAATAAAGTGTCAGGATTTATAAGAGAATTTTAAATTTTCTTCAGTAAGGTAAATTAAATGTCTACATTTTAATGAAAAGTTTTTCATTTATATATATATATATTTGAAATCTGGAAGCCTAGAAGCACATGTTGAGGAATATTAATATCCATACACTCCATATTCATAATGAAATCACCTCTTGATGATATATAATTAATTGTTATTTTTAAAAAAAAGCCTCCTGCAAATAGTGATCACTTTAAAAGCGGAACTGGACATACAGATCACAGACAGTTTATTGCCAACATGTCGTTCATGTCTTTTGCTGAAAAGGCTTAACCCCTGTATTCTTCAAATGACAGGATGCCAAAATTCAAGATAAGCTACATTGTGTACCTGCTTTAATAATCTCTTGCCATTTGTGCCACAGCAGAGGTATTGTTACAGATATACCAAATGCAAGGCTGGCAATTATACCCATGTTCATTTATTATTGCTAAACAATAGATACACTTCAAAATCAGACAAATAGGAAATTAGTAGTAAAGCTAATGCTTTTAGTAGAAAGTGTTCCAAGTGAGGTCTAAGAAAAGACAATATACTGTAAAGGACTTAATTCGGTATATATAGCCTATATATATATATATAATATTTATTATAAATGATGAAAAATCAGCATTTTATGTTTGGCACCATCTACACCATCCCCCTTAAATTCTATGCATACTGATTGCTGCTAAAAAATATTAAATCAAATTTTTATATTGCAAGTGTGAGAACACTCAAATGTTTCATAGTTAACAGAATCAGTCCTTCACAATATCCTATTTAAAGACACACACCCAACGACATCATACACATCACACCAAACTTAAGACGTCTGGCCTGTATGTATAAACCCTTGGCTCGTGCTGGGTTGTGATAGCTCGCTACATGAGGCTACTCAATTGGAGAACCCCCGTTAAATGGATTTTTAATCCAATTTAGCCCTTCTTAGAGGTTAAGTCTTAATAATAGGTTGATACTACATTAATCATCATTTTAATCCTTCAGTCATCAGTAGTGATGATGCTTGTTAATTTACTTCCATTCGTCGGAAGTTCTCTAGCTAGTTAGCCTACAGCAGGCTTCAGCAGCAGGTGGCGCCAGCGCGCGGCTTCCTGTGCAGATCGACCGTGTCCGTGGTGACGAGGTGCTCGGCCCGGTCGTCGGCAGCGAGCACGCGGCGCGCCGCCTCCTCGAAGGCTAGCGCCACGTTGGTGGCGTCCCTGGCGCTGGTCTCGTAGTAGGGATGGTCCCCGTTCTCCCGGCACCAGCGCCGGGCGTCCTCGGTGGCCACCTGCCGCTCGGTCACGTCCAGCTTGTTGCCCAGCACCACGAAGGGGAAGCTGTCGGGCTCCTTGACGTCGGCGTAGTACGCAAACTCCTTCTTCCAGTTGGCCAGGTTGGCGAAGCTCTGGCTGTCGTCCACACTGAAGGTGAGCAGGCAGCAGTCGGAGCCCCGGTAGAAGGGCGTCCTGAGGCTGCGGAAGCGCTCCTGGCCCGCCGTATCCCAGATCTGCATGGTCACGGGCCGGCCCTCCACCTCCAGGTCCTTGTTGAGGAACTCCACGCCGATGGTGTGGAAGAGGTGCGAGTCAAACTTGTTGGCCACGTAGCGGTTCATGAGGGAGCTCTTGCCCACCCCGCCATCCCCCAGCAGGATCACCTTCAGCAGGGACGACTTGGCCGTCATGGCTGCTCTTCCCGGGCGCGACCTGGAGGAAAGAGCGTAATCAGCCGCACTGTTCTATCGTTGTCCGTCTGAGCTCTAAATCAGCTTCCTCCTCCTCGGGACTTAAGTGCCTTTTCTGTCTGCCATCTATAGTTAGCCTCTAGCACTCGGTTTACTTATGAATAGGGCCACTGGTTTGTCTCCACCATGTGACCTGCAGGGATTTAAACTTGCATGTCAAAGGTTATCCTCCTGATCTCATTTTTACTGTGGCAATTTCCCACTGCTTCTAAAAAACCTACCATGCCCCTGTACAACATTTAAAAATACTGCAGCATGTCCTTGGTAGTACGTAATCAAACTGAATTTAGCATGAGTGTCACTCATAAATATCGCTGCCAATCATCACCTGTGCTTAATTAATTACTTTATAAACTTAGATTATTGAGGTGGTGCAAATGGGATAATTGTTTGAGAAGGGGCTTGACAAAGCGGCTATTGCGACCTCTAGCTGGTGGAGGACTAATGTCACAAGGTGAGACCAACTAGTGGTCCTACTTATGAGGCTCTTTTGGAATATGACCTTGAAAAGAGTCAAACTTCTATGTACAAGCACAGGACCAGAACATTAAATCATTCTTGGAACTGGATACATAATTACAAGACTATGAGCTTATCTCTATGGAATTTATCATATCTGTTGCATAACAACAGTGGGAACATCACAAAAATGTGGTGTGATTCTCATTAACTCTCTTAACAGAGCTACCGCTAAAAGGTTCCTGTAACGGCTCCCTTTTAGTCAACAAAATGAAATAAAATCTAAATGGAGTATTTCTTAAATAAAAATAAGAGTCTGCCAAACAAAAATGGAGTTTCAGATCAGTGTTGAAAAGGCACAATAAAGGGACAATGTGGCAACATCCTTACCTCTATTGTTCTCTGTAAAACATTGTTCATTACCTGGAAAACAACAAGTTACAAGTTAGTTCATTCACGCGGTAATATGGCTTTCAGAAAAATACAAGACAGCAGAATAGAAAAACTACACTAGCATTGGGCGATGCCCCTGTTGAGGTCACTCCACTGGCTACCGGTCACCACCAGGATCAGGTTTAAAGTCCTAACCCTTGCCTACACTGCAGCCAACAGAACAGCCCTTGTCTGCCTACAGGGCATGATTCAATCCTACACGCCAGCTTGACCACCAAACTGCATGGTTTATGGCAAATAACAAAGATAAAGAACTGCACCACCTGCCAGAGGACGATGCAAGATAAAATATTTCCAGAACCTTCCACAGAGCCTGGGGGTTACAGACACATATTTACACACAACATACATTCTGGCACAGTTAAACAGTGGAAATGTTAGAGGAGGAATTCAAAGCAATAACTAGAAGAGCAACAATAGTAAATAGCCTAAACTGTAGCCTAGTTTGCTAAGCAGCATATGTAGACCCAGTACTTTCAGGGTTTTTTCCCAGGTGGAGACTTTGGTGACGGTGACTGCAGTTGGTCTGGCTTTACAACCACTGACAATTTGTAGCTAAGTGCAGGGACATAACGTATAATTTAGAATATAAAGTTCTGTAAGACTGTGGTAGCCACAGAAGTTTTGAGCCTGTTTTGCTGTCATAAACGCGTGCCATTAGACGCCTGTGATCATAGGCACCCGAAAAGCATTCGTAATGGGGAGTCACTGGGAAACACCACTCCTCAGACAGTGTTTTCTGCAATGAAAGACAAAGCCCTTACTGTGCTTCTTGTGGAAGTGCTCTACGTGCTTGCTCTCATCTTCACTGCCAGTAATACTGCGCTATAAGTAATTCACTGCTCAGCATAATTTCCTGTTCCCAATATATTCAAGTAGAACATTAGTGATTAACAGACAGTAAAGCGTAATTTATACAATAGCACAGTTCAGTTCACTCACTAGGATGGTGGGACAAAAGGTACATGTAACACCAGTTAGAAAAAAAAAGGATGGAGCAAGCATTGAATGTATAAGAGTGATTGTATTAAAACAATTTATTAGCAATAAGACTGCATTTGTGTGGATTCATTAAGTTAAAAGTTTAATATTTTACCCTTTAAGCTGAGTGACAGTAGTCACCAGAACCAGGCAGACTTATTTATTGTATTGTATCTTGCCTGGCTGTGACAGCCAGTTAACAAACATCAGCTAACTGTTGTTCTATTTCGTGTTAGCTTAGCGAATTGACCATGGCTTAACGTCCCTGCTTGCAACTGTGGCCTACCTAGCTAGCATAGCAACATTAACTTTAGTATGAAAAGGTGTGCCGTTCATCACCTAAATATTAGCTTCCATTTAAATCGCACAATTAGACTGGCTTAGTTTGCAAGCGAATTACCTAAATTCAATAACAGGGGAGAATAGTCTTGAAATAGTGAGCACTGCCTAGTTCTCCATCTAGTAGTATCCAGCTATAATAATAACGAACTAATCCACGCTAGTATTTACAGTATAGCCTATCACTTCGTTCTTGGTGCGTGACCACATGAAGTTAACATGACCATGGTGTAAGCCATCTAATCAAACAATAGAACTACCGAAAATATCATAACTTAAGTATATATCTGGCTGATGACGTTGCAAAACAATATACCCATCCTGCGTTAATCTTGTTAGTTTCACGTCCCAAACGTAGGTATCGCTAGCAAACGGCGAACAATGCGTGACTCTGCTGCACTTGTTGGCACAGCTAACGTTAGTTACGCGAGCCAATGATATGCTAGCTAACTCAATTAGAAAACACTATAGTCTAACATTTACAAATGTACAGCTTGGCTTATTACATAAACTTGGCATTTTATGGCGCGGTAGTTAAATCACTCGGTCTGGGGAATGCACAACGAAGGACCCCCTAGTCTAATAGCTAACTCCCTTGCTAATGGCATCCGTACATCAAACGTTACCAAGCAACAGATAAAGTTTCCACAGTGAAGCAGATCCTTCCAATTAAACTGGCTAGTGATAGGGTAGCTAACTAGCGACTTGGATTTGTGTCGTTGCAAATCGAGTAACTATCTCGTTAGATTACACGACATTTAATTGGTTAACCAACGAACAGGCCGTCTTAAATGACATTTACTGGTGCCTAGATAATACCTGGCAATATAACGTTAGCTGGACTAAAGTCTGTCGTTATAGTTATCTTGCCAACTTGCATGAATTGACAGTTACCGTCGGCTAAGTACCGCCAACGAGCTAGGCTAATCTCTGTCTCCACAAATATAGCTAAAGCCAGAGCCTTTAAAATGGCTCTGGCTAAAGCTAGTTAAATGACGTTGTCAAACTGCGACCACCATTATGAAATTTGCCATACCTTTTGTTGATTATTGAGATACTATGACAGTATAGTTTTGTTGACGCTGCCGCTATTTAACGCCTTTATCTTGTTAAGTTCCTGCATTTCATTGCGGTTCTTCATTGCGCTGTTGTTAGGCGAGTCCAATTCGCCGCTGACTCTCATGTGACTGTCGGCACAAAGTCCCTCCCACTGCCAAATGGGTTGCTTTCTTCATCGTGCGTAGGCTATGCAATTATTGCAAAATCACGTTGTTCCTTAAATGAAGCCAATTCATGTTTTCAGCGCAGGACATTCCTTGGCATGCACATCGACTTCTTGAATGGTTTTCCATACAAAATGTTATGATGAGGGCAGGGGTTAGTAAAAGCTGTAAACCTGGTGACATATCCCAAAAATTAAAACATTTGCAAAAAATTATGACTCCCTTAAATCACAGCATTTTTTCTTAAATTAGTTTAATTAAAACATACATTTAGTTAAAGAATATTCAAAATGATTATTTTAAATAAGACATAAACTGGCAAGCAGCAATGAGAAACCATCCATGTGAAATGAGTCAATAAAGGATAACATTAGAAGAATAAAGGTTTTTTTTTCTGTTTGGAATGAGAAACATGTGGGTAGAAGTAATGCATCGCAATTTCAACATTGGATCCTGGGCAGTTATAGTAAATACATGATCAATTTTATCATTATATTGGCACTGTTCATACATTGATAAAATTTCTGGTTCCCTTTCTTCATACTCCAAAGCTGGGACCTGAACTGAGACATAACTGCAGAGATCAAGTAAAAAATGTCCCTGTCGCAAAACATCGTTGTACAACAAGACAAGCTGAATAATTTTGTTACATTCTTGAGTTAAAACAGTGCTTTGGTTATTCATAATGTGCATGGGCGCCCATATGAAGCTATATGTGATGGTGTCTGACTTCAGACTCATCGAAGTTCAGTAGAGGACCCGAGGGCTCCCAACTGCAGATTAAACAGGCACATGCTCACCACACAGCACTAGTCACATGTACCAAGAAAGGTTGTATTGGTTTATAATATTCCACATAATTCTCAGTCGCCTTTTTAATTTTGCATATAACTGAGCTACATCACAGTCAGCAATTAATGCAAAAAAGATGCAATTAAATATTGCTATCTCAGAGCAGCTTCATATAATTCACTGAAGGGAATGAAAAGATTTATTGCCCTCATATGTTATAAATACTAAATTTTGTATTTCAATCGAATCTATTTTAAATAGACTAGATTTAAATTAAATATTTTAATTTTACATGCAGCTTTCCAATACTCATAGCCACCATAGCAGATCAAGTTAATTTTATGGTCAGTTGTTTTTGCATTTTGTATTGTTTCCAAATGTATTTTCAGGTATGATAAAAAAAAAATACATGAAAACAAAGCACCCATTAAAAACAAACCTTTTTTTAATACAGTACGAAAGCATAAATTACAACATGTATGCATAGTTACAATGTTACTATATCAATATTGACAATGAGTAATACTGTCAATGGAAAAACTTCACGATGAAACCTACACATATATGTAAGTTTATATGTTTATATGTGTTTACAAGTGTTCTATGTAACCAGTGACTATGGTACACATTTAAAATGTCTTATTTATGCATTGACACAGTAAAATGTCTATTGTTAATTAAACTCTAACAGAGTATATACGAGATTTGAGTCCATTTGGGACCATATGTACTCACTAAGAGTTGATTTAACACAAAATTATTTTACTGTGTACGCACCACACTGCAAAAAAAAAATAAAAAAAAAATAATTGGTGACACATCAACAAAAAACAACAAAAATGCTTCTGCAATAGTAAAGAGTAACTGAGAACCTTAGATGCCTTTATTTGTTTAAGGCACTTTGGATTTAAGGCTCCTCGTCATGGTGAAAACACAGACTGTGGATCATTAAGTCTTTACTTGGTGCGTGCATTTGTACAAAACCAGAAATAAGACACTTGAGAAATTACACTTGGAAATTTCTAAAAATGCAGATACAATTAAGCATCCTGTGAAAATGACTGAATGGCACTTAACAAGTACAGATCTAGCTTAGAACATGGTGCATATTTTCATTTTGACGAATGCTAGGCATTACCAAAATAACAATATCTCAGATACAGTACAGTGTGGATTTTATTCCTTAGTTAACAATGAAGTATCTGTAAACATTTTCCTTTCCCCTGGCTATACCTTTCTGTGAAGCTAGAGGCAATGGGCAGCTGAACACGTGTATCAGAAGTAAGACCTGCGTTTTGCATGCCAATGAAGTTTGCAGCTGCTTAAACGATGACGGATTTGTCATCTTGACAGGGCCCGGAGGTTAGGACAACATTGTCCAGCCCGATTTCTCCCCGAACTCCTTTACCTCGTTCGGCCTCAAAAATGATCTATGGAAGAACAGAGGAAACAGACAAGATTAAACACAATTCTGATGGGCAAAATCCAGACAACGTTTTTTTTTTTTTTTTTAATTCAACCATACATCCATCATAATAAAGTGTTTATGTGTAAACCAAGATGGGCTCTGCAGTTGTATGAAAAACCATGCAGTTTCAAGGCCAAGCTGAGGGACCCATAACCCTTTCATTTTCATCAACTGCTGAGCCTGTAGTGGTTTATACCGCTTATACTTCTGTTACTAGCAAAATAATTCAACACTCTAAAGCCATTTTAAACAGTTGTAGGTTGATGCCATTATTGTTACTTGTTACTTTCAACATCTTGGAGAAGTTACAAGGCCAGTAGGCCACTGGAACTGTTTCACAGCAGTGTCATATAATTTTTCTCCAAGCTGCATGATTTGAATTTGAGGAAGATATCGCAGATGTAAAAATGTCAGTTCTGCATCATTAAATACTACATAACTTTTACTTGTTCTCTTCTTTCTTTAGGTTAGTCTATTCAGAGGTTATCAGATTAAGACTTATTTTCATACTGTATGTGAATATCCTGCCTGCTTAGCACCACTGTTCTTTCAAACATATAGATTTCAATCTACAGGTGTACTTATGTGTGAATGATACATTGACGATGTGTGTTTGAGTGCTCTTTACCAGTTTGGGAGGCTCCTGTTCCCAGGCCACAGTGAGGAGCTCCGTCTGCCAGTTCTGATTTTGGCTGCGGCTCTGCTCCCACACGGGGTAGCCGGCGTTGTCCAGCAGGACCCGCAGCGCGCCCACTTGCCGTCCCACCAGACGGTAGTTGAAGGTGAGACAGAAGCCTCCTTTCTGGGCGCGGTCACTGAGGACCAGGTTGAGCCTGGCCATGTCCTTCCTCTTTCCCAGAGGCCCACTCACAGCCATGTAGTACTCTTTGCCTTCAGAAGGGAGGTGAGCATGAGATAGAAGAGATGGTGATCCCAAAAGCTATCTTTTTAAATTATGAGATAACTTGTTTGTCTTTGTCATGCAAAAACCTCTAAAATGGAGTCTCAAGAATAGAAAAAAGTTGCTTCTGTTTCCCAATTACTAATATAGCATTATGTGATAGCCATGTGGCCTAATTAGTTGTTGTGAGTTATGATGCAGTGATTGCATTTACATGCACATTATTATTTTGATGTTAAACAAAAAGTAATCTGACAATGACATACAATAAATGCCTTATTTTGATAACCATAAACTGAATAAGCCAGTATCCTGGTTATGAGTAATAGGTATCAATTGTGGGATATTGTTATAGTAAACTGAATATACAGTCATATAAACACCTTATTTGGAAAATAATTGTATGTTCCATTTTGCAAGGAATCTGTCATATTTTACTTCGCTTGCCATTGTCACACCCAAAAAGCTGAGAAAGCATTTCCTGGGATTGACTGTTCTCTATACTGTAAGTGTAAAAAAAAAACAAAAAAAAAAAACACACGATAACATAAAAGTGAGCATTTCTATCAAATAATACTGTTACTGGGAAAATGTATGCCTGTCCTACAGGGTTTATTTGCTATACTTTGATTACCATGTATACAGGAATATCAGTGGCCATCACATTTCACATTGTACGTAAACAGCTTATTCATTAGGGTAAGCCTCTCTTTAGGAGCTTTATCAGAGGCAAGTCTCTCTTTTCGGGACCTTTATAGGGGCAAATCTCTTTTGAGCAACCACTCTGAAAAAGGCAATCCCAACCTTGAATTAAACTGTAGTGTAATTTGTCCAGGCTGCACAGAGACAATTACACGTGTAGCCTTCAGAGGGTGTGGTGCAGCTAACTCACTTAGATAAGGGGAAGGGAATCGATTTGTACACACAGGTTTTCAATAGTCAATTCACGTACAGACACAAAACAAGGAGACTGATGCAACAGCATCATCTGTGAACTGGCTTTCAGTTTACAGTGACTGCGTAGAGAACAGGCAAGGGAGAGACAAATGTGGAGAAAAATTCTGCCGAAGTTCCAGTACTTCCATAGGTCTTCACTAATATCAGTAGCATGAGACTCCCCAGTGCTTCTTCATGATCTGGTGGAGGAGCTCCCTCTATTGGACAACTTACCTTGCTTCTAGCAGAAATCTATTTTTATTTTCTCGGGAGACTGCAATCTAAGTACCAGCTGGACCCTTACTGCCACATTGTAGAGCCATGAACATTAATATATATCAGGCGCACATAGTGGTACATACATTTGAGCATACTATCAGTGAAAATACATCCACAGACAGAAACATGTAACAAACGCTACCGTTATCATGGTAGGCCTCTTTCCAGTCAAAGTCGTCTTCCCTGTCCTGCACCCATTCACAAACTCCTTGGTCAAAGTTGCAGTCCATGATAAACTCTGAAAGACACAGTCATATCTCAGAGGACAGTTTGTTCAGATACAATAAATCAGTTCTATCATTAATGCACTTGAGGTGGGGGATATGAAAGCACATGGTTGTACATACAAATAACTGTAAATTGGACTTGTTTTGGCAATTGGGTCTTTGTCATTTCCTACATTGTAATTGAGTATTTTGCAATACTCCATCCATCCATCCATTATCTATACTTGATGTTCAGGATCGTGGGGGGTGCTGGAGCCTATCCCAGCATGCATTGGGTGAGGCAGGAATACACCCTGGACAGTTCCCCAGTCCATCGCAGGGCACACACACACCATTCACTCGCACACTCATACCTAGGGACAATGTAGACTCTCCAATTAATCTACCCGGCATGCTTTTGGACTATGGGAGCAAAACAGATTACCCAGTGGAAACTCACGTGGACATGGGGCAAACTCCACACAGAAACCCCACCCTATTTTGCATAGTCTTTAGATTATATTTGAAGTTACACATAGTACTTGTTAAATTGTCTTTTTTTATGTTAATGAATAAACAACGAAACATCAAAAAATCTATAAATATGCTATGAAGAAAAGTGAAACAAGAAACAAGAAAAAAAAAAAACAGATGTATCTGGATGAACCATCATCAGAAAAGCATTTGAAAACATTTGCAGCTAATGTAGCATGAAAAGTTTTCTACTGTTTTTTTTTTGGTCCCTTGTACAGTGCCCTCATGCAGGTCATTGAGTTTCCCTCCATGTGTCTGGTAAATCTCTAAGGGGTCTGTTGTATGTGGTTGTACTGCTGTAGAGCTCACAGACCTGTCTTTTCCCAATAGTTCCAAACACAAATGTTTTCAGGGCTGAAAACCTGTATATTTTTCTCTGGAGTATCTGCAGACTATGCAAAATTAAGCCCGTCTTGCAACTCAAAAAACAATGGTTGTGCTTCCAAATCACTTTCACAATAAAATAAGCTCTTTAACAGCCCTATCCACTTTCTACCAGGCTGCTTGTACCTGTTGCAGCTGAGTACCTATTCCCCATACTGACCTAAACCCCAGGGAGGCAGCTACAGCTTCAGTACTTTCCCACCTCCTTTCATCAGTATAAATCAGCTGCTTTAGTTTGATGACTCATTTTTTATTCCTAATGAAAAAACTTACCTTTTGGCAGATTTTACCTCTAGGCAAGAGCGTATCTAATGGATATCATATATGATTTTTATGAGTTCTAAGTTTGAGTATCATATTCAAACTCAAAATTCTCTACCTCGAGCAAACTAAAAGTAAAGTCCCTTCAGGCTCTTACAAGTATCTGCAGTCTGAAAGCATGAATTCTACTGCCAGCCTCAATCAAACTTCACCATCTCCCACTGGCAAACATAAAACACTCTGCCTCACTCGACGCAATCCGTTCCAGAAAATCTCCAGCAGTGCTCCAGCAATATTCCAGAAAACACCGGAAAGTGCTCGCTAATTGCCAGTATTCTGTTAATTGCCCCATGGTTTGGTATCAAATTTAGACTGCATCTATTCCAACTGTTACCATTGGCTCCGCAGGGTGACGGATAATTGGCTGTAGCATCATGCAGAGAGGGAGGTTCAGTAGACTGAGATGAACCTGTCTTATTGCTTACTAACGAACCCCCGCTGGTCAACCAGGTACCCACAGTCTGCCTGCTCAAGCTGCACATCTTCTCCCAGCTTCTGTCTGTGTAAGCTCAATTTGTAGACTGCATGAAAAAGAAGCAGTGGCATGACAGCACATATTTGACTGTGCTCTCCCATATTGGTAACAGAGGCTGTACCAATCAGCATGGCTGGTAAATACTTTAGTGTACTACATATTGGCATAAGAAAAGAAAGAAGTATTTAAAAATAAAAAATAAAAAATAGTGACAACAGAAAAGTTACATTACCATCTTGGCCAAGAGGTAGAGGAATCTCCTTTACCTCTGTCTCTGGACCAAATACTGACTGGAACTCTCTGGGAACTGCTGAGGAAACAGGATAGTGCACTTAATCACAGCTTTCAAACAAGTTGCAAACTGCATAAAGTTGACTTTTCAGCACTGCCTTTTAATGATCAATTTTTTAAAACATTTAAGTTTCTGTAACAGAAAATCTATAGAGATCCATAACACAGAGACCTAATACGGTTTGTTAAACACTGCACCAAATGTGTCTTGACCCAGTGCTGACTTTGACCCAGTGCTGATATACAATGAGATCAAGGATTGTGCCGCTTCGTCTATGTAATTAAACATGTCATAGTTGGTATGTTTGTTCTGGCTTATCTTCAATATGCATCAGAGCTAAAGTGCCAGTTCTGTTTAATTAGGTGTGACTGAACTATTCCATTGAATAATACAGCAAGTGGAAAGTATGACTTCCGTAGGAATTTGTTTTCACTGCATACATTTTCATCAGGAAAAAAACCTATGCTTGAAACTATAAAAGTACTTTGTTATGTCTGCAAATGTGTTTGTATGAATAGAATGCTATTTTAAATTGCCTAAGACAATATGCTGAGCTGCATAAACTCATGGCATGTAAAATGGCAATCACCCAGGATAAAGGTGTTTCGTCGGAATGTGAAAATGAAGAGAAATGGCCGCTCATTCATCAAAGGTTATATACTGGGAAGAGAGACCTTTCACGCACAAAAACAAACAGACCAGATTTTTCATCAGCGGGCATGGACTTGCCCGGTTGTTATTTTATCTTTCAACAGGACGGCTCACAACCACAGAATCCTGTGGCTCGTGCTCTGCATCTTTTAAGTGGCCTCAGACAACCAGATGTACCCCAGCTTTGCTAATTGAACCTTCTAGAGAGGTGGATGGGTGTTTGAGAGGGGCTTTCAAGGCTGATGAAAGATATAGCGTGAAGCAGGCATGTTTGCTCAACAGCTGTTCTCAGGAGACAATAATAAGAGGACCCCTGTATCCTTGTGCCTCTCCACCTCTCCAGCCCCTCCCCTCTTCCCGCCACCCCTCCTCCTCCTGAAGCAGAGGATGCTGGGAGTGTCGCGTCTCAGCTCTGGGGACTCTCACTCGGTCTGAGCGAAATTCCTCCTCCGAGCTGACGGACGTCTCCAGACCTGTCTCCTCTTGCTTCCTGAGCTCAGAGGAAACCCAAACCCCCCACTGTCAGATTGGACCCGATAAAGATCAGAGCCCGCTGGCGAGTTGGCGAGAGAGAGGGAGCCCAGCCTGAATCATTGCTGTCTGCAGAACTGGGGCCTGATCCAACTCCACCCCCTGGGGTGATCTGGGGGTGTCATCGTCACAAGCCCCTTCGCAAGTGGTTTTGTTTTGTAGATGAGTCTACGAAGGGTATGCGGCATTTTATCAAACTAGAAACAGGGATGAAATTAAATATATATATATATATAACTGTTGTTTTCTCTTTCCTCCAACCGCAGTGACACAGAAGATCACTTTCACATCTGCCAATGCACGTGGAGAGGAAATCTCTAAGGATATTCTGGCAGAACTGCAAACCACTGAAACCTGGAAGCACAAAACCTGCAGCATACCTTTCACAAAAGCATGAAAAGCTTAAGTTAACTTCTTAGCTCACAGCTTTAAATGTGTTAAATCTTTGCCACGTGGATCCATTGTGGATTTATACTGAGACTGTTAGCATTCCTGATTATGAAATCATAAATCCTCTGGATATACCTGACAAATATATAAATTATATATATTTTTTACTACTAATCTTAGCCAGTTAATGTTGTGTCACACTGCCAGTCTAGGAAAAAACAGTAAAGTACACAGACTCTAAGAATCTTCTAGGTGCCCTGTTACTATTAATTAACAACATGAATTTCATCAAATGTTTTAACTTTGCTGTGTATCATTTGCAATTTCAAATAAAAACAAAACAAATGTTCAAATGTTGTACAACTCCATGGGACTCCATTAATCTTTTTAAATACAATTTGAAAATATGCATACGTTTGCAAAGACCATGTCACAATCATTGTGGCAGACAGATTGGCATTATCACATTCAGGAAAGCCTTTGAATGGATATTTCATTAGGGAATGCCATGGGTTGTGATAGGGTGCATGTATTGGACAGAACAAAGACTCACCAAAAACATCTCCTCTTCGACTCTGCTCCTCTTTGTCAATCTGGTTCCCTTGACTGTCATCTTCATCCTCCTCCTCTTCTTCCTCAAGCAAGCCTTCCTGCTTCTCATCCACCCCAGGGTTCCCGACGTAGACCTCGCCTTCATAGTCAAATGGTTGCGTCCTTGTTGATGGTGTGACCGCAGGCTCGAGGATCGCGTTCTTGATCAGCTCTCTGTCCAGCTTACTGCCTCCCAAAATTCGAGGAGACTTCAGAGAGGGGTTGGGAATGACTACAGGACAAAGATTAATCAATGGTCTGCCAAACATCCTAAATACATCTTTTTGTTCTCATTTACGTTCATGCATAGTCTTCCCTTAGGTGACCTACACAAACATATGGTGCCTCAGGTAATGAAAACACCCGTACATTACCCAACAGCCACATCCATGTCCATGCTCAGCATTCCTAGCTGCAGTTTTCTTAAAGCCTTTCAGCCATCAAGCACATGCCTTTATGATACATATGTTAAAAGATGACAGGGGAGTCTTGGTAATACCATTGGTAATGGCTAATCAGTAATTAGTTCATTGACAAACATTCATCATGAGGTCTTATGAGAAAGACTTTAATAATTTTTTCTCTAAAGTTGAACCATTCTCCAAGCCATTAGAGAAGGGCTTCCAATGTCTCTCCATGAACACAGTGGTGACAGCTTTTACTGGTCAGGGCCAAATACTACCACAACATCTGCTTCTACTTGTACTACTACTACTACTACTACCACTGCTACCACTACTACAACTACTACTACTACTACAACTAATAATAATAATAATAATAATAATAGTAATTATTATTAAAAATTCAAAATATCAAATATTCTCTTCATTATATGCACTCGACATATCTTGTCATACACAATTAGAACATAATTAGAACATGATTAGAATACCAGCTTGGGTAGTACTGCACATGCTATAGCCCTTAACCAGCTTTTGATTGTTTTGCCAACAACTATGGACATTTTTGTTCATTGTTTTCTGATTAAATGTGTGCAACTTATTGCTGTTACCAAAAGCCTTTGCGACATTACCAAGCTCCACATTCTTACAATCCAAGTAATTCTTACGTAAGTAATTCTTACGTAATGCACTCAAGTTTCCTTGGTAAAATTGATTCAAATGATATATTGAAAAGGTATAAATGTAATGCTATCCCAAGATGCAAGTGAAATTCACCTTCTGCAAATGCTGCTTCTACTTATTGCACAACTGAAACAGAGACCTGCTATTCACTCAAAACAATCAAAAACAGGATGCAGAATGGTTGGTCCTGTTTAAAGCCAAACGTTACTCATCCCTTGCTGGGGGCTGTCCAGTCATATCAGATAAGGGCTGTAACAGTCAAGTTTCCC
Organism: Anguilla rostrata; assembly: GCF_018555375.3. NCBI lineage: Eukaryota > Metazoa > Chordata > Actinopteri > Anguilliformes > Anguillidae > Anguilla > Anguilla rostrata. The sequence continues at coordinate 45,538,378 of NC_057935.1, forward strand.
TCTTAGCCACAAAGACTCATGGCCTTGCTTGAAAAACCATGATTAAATTATTATTTGAATCAGGTGGATACGATTAGACGCCCCTGTTGTGGATCATCTGGGCATTGTAAGATGAGTGAGGTGAAGGCACAAAGCGCAGATGCGTGAGGTACGTGGGCACGGGGACGGGGACGAGGGGGCACAGTGGGGAGGGGGTGGGACGCAGGCACAGCCAAAAGCCTTTTCACCCTACACAGTCTCACCGTTGCGGATCTCATCAGTGTTGCCTTTGTCCCCGTCCCGTGAACTTTGATAAAATGGCTTGACTACAAGACAGAAAGGGACACAGATTCCATGGCCTTCAAGTCGACTGGAAAAACAGACAGCTCTCATCACGTTGTCAACCGAGCCAGTTACATGGACTACAGAGGCCAGGACACCCCTCCTCCCCTCCCTCCTTTCTCTCCAGGTTGTGGAAACAGTTTCATTCAATGGCAGATATTTACACAGGTGTAATTTCAATCATGGGCTCTCCCTCTCTAGCATCTGTAGAGTGCATAGATGTGGACATAGGAAATTGGGCTTGGCAGTGCTCTTCTTCCACAACATTTGCAGACCACGAATGAAATACGTGGCCTGGTCAATACTACAAAGTCTGTCTGGATTATTATTTATTTATTTTTCTTTTTTTCGTCTTCTCGCAAAGAAAGTCATCTTCACTGTAAAAGTCATGAGCGTTCTAAATAAATAAGATCAATCAATTCTGTACACCATCACAAACGTACTTCCAATGGGAGAATATACAGTAAGACCTATGCATTTCTCAACTTAAACCCAAAAGGCAAAAATCTTACTTTCATGATTTCTCAGTTAACATCTGCATTTTTAAGGTTTTTTTTTTTTGCTTACCAGAGCACTCAAATCCACTTCCCCTGAATCCTGGCCTGCATTTGCACTTGTAGGATCCGTGCGTGTTGAGGCAGTCGGCATGGTGACTGCACTTGTGGATCCCAGTCACGCATTCATTAATGTCTGAAAGTACAACAACTAGTCTGGGTCCTTATTGCTATCACACAGGAAGGATCATTCAAGATGGTGAATGTGCTAGTCTATATAAATGCATTATATAGACAAGCACATTCAATAACAAGGCAAGCCCCCTTTCCTCACATACACGCGCGCGTGCGCACAGACGCACACACATGCACAGACGCACACACACAGACACACACACTGTGTATTCAAAATTCAAATTTTGTTTAGTTACAGAAAATTTTACAATATTGTTCAAACACAACATTATACACCACTTCACATGTTATGCTTATGATTATTACTTTCAAAATACTACTACTAAAAAAATAATAAAATAATAATAATAATATGCACAAGAAATTCATAGCATACCTTCACAATCATATCTTCCATTAACATATTTAAGATCATATCCAGCCCGGCATTTGCAGAAGTAGCTACCAAAGGTGTTGACACATTTTCTGTTGTAGGGGCAAAGATTCTTTCCAGACGCGCATTCATCAATATCTGTTTTATAATTATGGAGTGAGGATGACAAAGCATTGCAAATCAAAACATGACTGGAAGACATTCACATTGTTTTTTTTCCCTTTGCAATTTACATTTATACTCTAATAAATTCCACTCTGGAAGACAGTATTTACAGCTGAACTGAATTGTAAATTGTCCTATTTGTCATTAGAAATTCTATTGAAAAGATATTCAGCATGCAAAGGTTCAATTACAGCCCACTTCATTGACATGATAAAGTGAGTTAATTAAATGGAGAGCTACTCTTTATATAGTTTTTTGGACTATTATTTTTTTAAAGCCGATATGAAATATGCTTACTGATTCATTGTATGATTCATAGTAATGTTATTTCAGGTCTGAACTGCTAAGGGCCTGAAAGGGAGGTGGAAAAAGATTCCCTAGGGTATACATATCCCATGTGATCCACAACAGAGCTCTGATTCATTTTCAGTGGCCTACTGGATCTGATTCAGCTCCTGCAGTCTTGTGGGAAGAAACACTATCACCTCTATCACTCAGGCGGTAGGCAATTTTACGATTCATGTGAAGTGCCCAAGGACAAATCTGCTGTGCCTGAATGGATTGTTTATAGAGCTCTGTGACAGGGTTGACCGCTTTGATGATGTAAGATAGCTGCCTGACTTAAAAAAAAAGTATCCAGTTTCACTCGGTAAAAGCCCTCAGTCAGGGGGAGGTCAGATTAGTCAAAAAAGGTGGGGCAACACATGCTATCAGTCACTCAGTGAGTTAAACCAATCACAGTATAGCATTTTCACTGTCGAAAATAAAAATACTTAAATTGGTGCAAACTGACAGACAAGCCATTGCAGCTCCCCCCGATATTGGATTCATGAGACATCACTCTTACATCACTACGTCGGATGTGCTTACCGATGCATGTGCGCTCGTCCGGCCCTAGCTGAAGCCCCCCTGAGGGGCAGATGCAACGGATCTCCCCCTGGACCTCCTCACACCCATACTGGCAGTGCGCTTGGGCACATGTCCTGGAATCTGCAGGCCATGGCATTTGAGGAGCAACAAAGCACGTCACTGAATGTCACATAGCAAGCAAATATGTCACCATATCTGCTTTAGGCACGAATTGTACATTTGCCCTTACACATTAACAATTAAAATAATTGTTTAGAGGTACAGAGTATTGTGAAAGCTGATGTGTAAAGGAATAGGCTAAACAAATGTAGGCCAGTCATGTGTTGTTGTTGGCAAAACATAGTTCTCTGAAAATGTAGCTTTCTAAACAAATATACGATGCTAATTTTGTAAACAGATGAAGACAGTAGTTTTTTTGTTTGTGAGGAAAATAAATATAATACATTAAACAGGGCAAATGTTGACTGAGCTTGGCCTCCGCAACAACTATGGCTATTTCACCGCCTGGTAAAAGTGACCCAATTTTTTGCTCAGATGGGGCACAGATCAGATTTGTACTATGAACATGTAAAGCGGAAAAAAGCACATGGGATTGGATATTTTCAGATCCATTTTGGGCCATGTTCATGTATGGAAATAAATCCAATAGGAATCTGATGTCTGCCATTGTGACTGTCATCTAAACATACATATCAGAATTTCTCATATCTGGTGGATGAATACCAAGGTTATGTACTTTTTAATCCTGTAGGGCGGAGAGGTAGTATAGGCCAAATATAGGGGATGTTCATTGTGGGCCTAAGATGCTTTAAAAAGCAATAGCTTGAGTTCTTATTTCTGTCTCATGTTGTGTCCGTTGCGATATGGCTGTGGCGGTGCGGTTGTTTACTTTCGTATCGGTATCTAAACCCTCGTGTACGCATGCGGGTTGTTTCAAGTGTAAACCTTGTTAACACGGGTATTGGATATGGGTCACGTTTAAAAGTCGATGCAAACGGGTGGTTAAAAAAAATGAATATAGGCAAAAAATTGGAACAGGGCATCAAGACCTGCGGTGTAAATGTAGCCTTCCAATGGAAGCTCACTACATTTTTTTTTTTACAGTCTGTGCTCACCACAGGAAAAAGCATTTATGGAAAAACAACTCAATTTCCAGGGCTAAGCACTCCATGTAGGTCTGTGTACATATTATGGTTCTTCAGTGAAATTCAGACCACAGGATAAATTATTAACAGAACTTACTTAACTGCAGCGTTGTCAAATTATATTGTTCCCTTATTTACTGATGTTGAGTGTCTGAACAAGCACCAAGATTCTATTTGTCTAAGTAGTTTTGGAAAGTGCTGTATGAGGGACACATGCAGAACATAAATGTTTCCCTCTGGACAACCTTTCCCTGTACCTGGTGATTTTAAATCGTTGCTAACGAATGGACTTTATTTATTTATTTATCAGAAGTTTTCAGGCTCTGGCGCACACTCAATGAGGTGGATGTTTGCGGGAAACTTTTCCTGTTCACCTCAGACTTGTACGTCTTACACTGAATTAATCAAGGACTTCTCCAAAGGTACTGAAAGAGGAAAGACTTGCACATGTATTGAGTGTATGTACAGTATGTACTACTAATGCCTGCTGCAAGGAGCAGTGAGACAGACAGAAACAGGAAATGGTATGCTTGAAACAAGTGTTTAGTTTGTAATAATGTTGATGACTCTGATGATAATTTAAACTTTATAAATAGCGTTGGAGGGCATATTCCCCACATTTAGTAAATATAAAGAAATTAGCATAAGAGATATTTCTCTACAAAACCCAGCTGAGTCTGTCTGTGTCTGAGTCTGAGTGTCTGTAAAAGACAGTTATTTCAATTTGAGTAAATATTGTTGTCCTTAAATTGAGAATAATTAAAAAAAATTTTTTTAACTTATTTTCAATTGATAGGTCTTAACTGCAAAAGTCTTTATTTCAGTTAACAACAAAACATGAAAAATTGAAATATATGGATATAAAATGATATGGGCAAATAATGTTGGAACTGCACAAAAGAGCAATGACTCATCTCAGGCACCTACATCCTGCTATGAAGAGCGAGACTCGAGCTAGAGCCAGGCAGATAGGAAGTATGTCCGCCAAAGCAAGTGCTACCAAACAGAGGCATCCTGTAACTAGTACATGGTGAAGTCTGAGAAAACTCAAAAGACTCAACAACACAAATGTTGGATTAATTTTGATGTACTGACTTGAATGTACTGATTCATTTTAAAGAATCAAACTTCCCAGGACTACTCACTGGTGCAGGATCCATCCGGAGTGAGGGCGTATCCATTAAGGCAGTAGCATTTGTAGCTGCCGTGCGTGTTCATGCAGCGGTGTTCACACGGGCGTGGCTTCAGTCCGCACTCGTTCAGATCTGTGGAAAGAAGTGGTCATTACTCCTCTTCTTGGTCCACTCACTAACTCTCTCATGGGTGACTGGCTGATCCTAATGTTGTTCATAAGAATAGGCTGATACTCTACCTCCACCCACAAATCAAATCGTACGTCTTATCCTCATTGGCATCCGTATCACGTGTCAAATCTTTGGCATCTATTCTGAGCCATATATATTATGCCATATACATTAACATTTGTCTTTAGGCTGTGTAAATAGGAGAACGCTTTGAATTTGAGAAATCTATGAGGGCTAGGATAATAACAACATGTATTTTGTTTTATTTATGAAATCAGAATAATTATATAGGCTATGAATATAAATCTCCATTGTTTTGTCTGAACTGCAGCTTCCACTAAATCTCCTTAATCATTATCTGCAGCGGCGGAAATGGTAGGCAACTAGGCATCATACATGGGATGCACCATTGTTTGCAGTGGGGTTCTGAGGTTGATATTGTCGAGTGAGGGGTCATTAAAAAAATTGTTTTGGCCAAATGGTCTATTTATTACTTTTTTCTTTTCTGACTGATGACCGGAATTCCATATTAAAGGGGCAACCATTCCTGCTCTGTAGCCCCTTCAGCAACATCTATGGAGAAATATGTATTTCTTGTCCATGCTTGTACAAGAAAATCTCTGCCTGTGCAATATAACATATTTCAGGTCTCTTTGAGCAGTGGGATGGCTTATGTCTGTGCATGGTTTAGGATTAGCAGGCCCCATAAAGAAGGAGCGGAGATAATAATGATGGCTTTCTCAGAGAGGGGAACATACTGGGCCAGCTGTTGTAGAGCAGGGGGGCTTAGTGTTCTCAAACAGCTGGACCGCCCTCGTTGGTTTAACAGGAGAAACAGAGAAAGCCCAATAAAAAAAGGAGACCAACTTGACTGGAAGTTACCCTTTCCTCAAGGCCACTGACCTTGGTTGCATGCTTTTCCAGTGTATCCGGGGAAGCATTTGCATTTGTTGGGCCCCACACACTCTCCATGCTTGCAGCCTTGACCACACTGAGCTGGGAAAGAAAAAGAAAAAAGCACGACCCACAGCAGCAATGGTTAATACCGAAGTCAACTGGCAAAAAGTAGAACCCCATATTTTTTCAAATTCAAGGCCAGTTTTTTTATATCCATATGTCATTTTGTTCCAATTTTTATTTTTGGCTGAAAAATCACAAATCGTAATTCATGGAAGGATGACTCACTGCCTGAGGCAGGTAAGGACGTTTTTCTACTTTAACAGACTGTTTATCCCCTTTTTATCCCCCAGCCCCCCCCCCCCCCTATTCTGAAAGCCCCCACATTAGCAGATACCTTTTCTCTCCACAATTCACCTGTGCAGCTGCAAAGTTATTGCACTGTAGCTCTGTAAATATCCTGCTGCTGGCACGGACTGTAGACACCCAGAGGAACAGAGGGGACCTCTGTTGTACTGCAAGGTGAGAAATGAACTTGTCCGCAGAAACCCTCCTGCCCTGGGCAATGCTAAGGCTAATTGTGCGGCGCACAGCAGGACTCTTGGCCAGCTGGCACAGGCACAGACAGGATTCAATTCCAGACCGTGGGGCTCATCAGGGCTCTGACAGCCAGTGCTTTAGCTGGATGTGCGCTCAGGGGCCACAAATTTTATAGACATTTTAATGTTGAAGGTGCTACACAGAAAAGACTTGACATGAGTCTGTTAAAGACCACATGCACTCTAGCTGAGTTAAAAGAACTTTTATCAGAGTTTGAGTTAGGGCTAAAAATTTGAATTACAGTGTACAGGAAGTGCAGTCGATATAAGAAGTAGGAACTCAAAGCTTGTATTATGGTATGTTGATATTGGGAGATAGCAACTCAGAACTGTATTTTAGTTTGTTTTGTATGAGAAAGAATCATAAACTTTCCAAAGCAGGGCTAATGGTTTGGGTAAGACATTTGTGTATGTAGAAAAAAAAGAAAGAAACCAGCACTTGCTTCACAACTGTGAAATGAATTACTGAATTACAACTTTCATCACAAACTCAAAGCTAAATCCAAAACCTCTTCATGCTGGATGTCAAAAGCTATGATTCAAAAACCGTTCACAACATTTCAGCTCAGAGCACATATTATTTCATAAGCAAGAGAAATAATGTGTGCTCTGACAGTCACAAAACGATCACAAATTACTCTTTTACAAATTATCTACTGACAAGCATGTTAATGTTTAACCCCATGGAGCTATCGCTGTGGGAGAGAATTTGGTGCATAGACCTCAATTTTCACACAACAGACATGATGTTCATGCATTGAGGACCATGTTCAAGTGCCTGGCTCCAAAAACCCAGACATTTATTTCAGTGAAAGGAGCCAAGCATGTAGTAAGGAACAAATTGCTTACTACATTGGCCAATAAATTACTCCCTCCCCCCCTCCCTCTGAGATCACTGCAAGTGCTTACCCTCACAGTGTCCTTTGCTGTTCTTCTTCCAGCCATAGCAGCACTCAAGTGTCTTGCCATAGCGACACAAACCTGGCTGGTTTCCAGCAGACACCTGTCTGTAGTGTCTGTGCAGGTAGAACAGAGATTATATACAACATCTGGCCACGTATACTGTGCTACTTGGAAAAGAGCAAGGAGCAGAAATGATGCCAAGTTATCAGTGTCACAACCATCACATGAGCCATCACACGAGCCTGAAATATTACATTTAAGGTATTTGGCAGGCACTCATCTAGAGCAATTTACACCCCTCACATTCTTTTTACACACAATCTATTTGCACAGCTGGTGATTTGCTAAAGCAATTCAGATTATGTGCCTTGCTGCATTCCACCTGGGAATTAATCCTATAACTATGGAGGTGCAAGCCTACTTCCTTAACCATGCTGCTGCACTGGCCTACTTCCTTAACCATGCTGCTGCACTGCCTACCATTAAATGCCACGGTAGATACAAGACAGCGATTGAGTATAGTGTGCATTGCTTTACTGTACCCTCAAATACATTTGTTATTCCACTTGGAATAATGTGCAGAGTTCAGGGTTGGTTGTACCACAATGCAGTTAAACGGGCAAATTTTCAGTCCTTGTGGGAAGACAGACAGTGACTCAGCTGTCCTGACCATGGATGGTGACAGGTCATGACAAAGTAAACACTGTATGTCTGGATATATAATGCAAAATTACTTCAGTTAAGTATTCAACTGTATAACTTGCCAACTGTGAAATGTAATACATGTTTTACATTCTATTTTAACTACTACACTGGGCTGGCCAGCGGAGGATGGGCTCCCCCACTATAGCCCTGTTCCTTGGTAGCCATTTGAGTGTATTTCTTCCCACTGCAAATTTTTTTTTTTAGCTTTTTAATTGCTTACTTTCAGGCCTAGGTCTTGCCCACTTTGCCTTCCTGTTTCCTCTGTAAAGCATCTTTGTGACAGTGAGTGTCTCTGTAAAAAGCGCTATACAAATGAAATTCAATTGAACTGAAGATGAGGGTTGCTGGTTCGATCCCCGCCCTGGGCGTATCGAAGTGTCCTTGAGCAAGGCACCTAACCCCTAACTGCTCTGGTGAATGAGAGGCATCAATTGTAAAGCGCTTTGGATAAAAGCGCTATATAAATGCAGTCCGTTTACACATGATTCAATGATGTGGTGGCACCATTGTATTAAATGAAAACTGGCCTTGCAGTTAATCTTTAGAAAAAACTGAATGCTGTTCTATTGAACACCTGTATAGTAATTGTTTCAAAGTTTAATCTCTTGGTTTGGAATGGTCGCATACAGTACTTGCATATTGCTATGACATATGTATGTCCGTCATGGAGATTAAGGATTCGTTTTAATTCCAATGAACAATATCATAAAATTGTAAAATGGAATCCTGACCTTCTGTGACCAGATTGAATCAGTTTCTCGAGTGGATCATTCATAATAAGAGCAGAAAACATAACATTGTTTTGCATTCATTAATAATAGCCAGTGAACTGAAGAGGAAGTGACACTCAAACAAATTCTATAGAAGCTTTTTATCTAGGGACAAGCCATTTGGGGGAGATTTTATTGAACACAAAATATTTAGTAACTCTGAACTTCAAATTAAGGTCAAACAGGATGGTGATGCAACAGAGAACACTCACGCAGTGCTTGACTGAGCAGAGGGATTAATCTGCACAGAGCTAATTATGCCCCTGGGGTGCAAAACAGAAACAGAACAAGAGCCTTGCCTAGACCATCTTGCAGAAGGGCCAGGAGGATGTGATTCGTGATCAGTGATTAAGGAAGTGATCAGGACTAATAATCATCATGTTATTAAGACAGAACCTTCACTTGGTGTAAAATAGACTCCTCCAGTAGGCAACCTATGTTTAATCAAACAGCTTTCCCCTTCTAATTAAATATAGGCTTAAAATAACATTCTAACCTAAATAATTCTGAGAACTGACAGGAGAATTGCTTGTAAACAATTTACTTCTGAAGAAACACAAATGGGAACCAATAAAAACACAGGCTGATTTATCATTTGGTTTCAAGGAAGTGCACTCAGGCTATCTAGGAACATTCATAACAATTTGACATATTCAGCTGTACAACTTCACATACCTGTGAGCTAAAACCATTATGGCAATCACTCAGTCAGGGCAGTTAAGATTCAGGGTTCATTCTCAAGGAGTGGAGATAAAACAGGACTAAAGCACTAAAAATAATCCACGTCTGCCACCTAATCCCATTAAATTAAAAGAGTGGCTATTAAAAATGTGCGATCTAAGAACTCTTTTACCCTTTGCCCTTATATGCAGAGCTAAATTAAATGCCCCGGATTTCTGGGATTCTGAGACAACGGGGAGGCTTCCTAAAATGACCCCCCGGCTCCGCATGGTCTGAGAGAAACCGAGACCCAATTGAAACCAACCGGAATAGAGCCGGGCCTGCCGAGCGCGACAGGTGTCCCCCCAGTTATTAGCAGCCGCTCTTCACCGCATTTAGCCGGCGAAACCCCATGCCTCGCATAGCGACGCCGCGGGCACAGCCTGCGAGAAAGTGTAGGCGTGCTTCCAAAGCAACAACTTTCCAAGAAGAAAAGAGAACCCTGCTCTTTTATCGCAAACACTGCACAGGTAGTGAGTATGCAAACATAGGCTTAAAATTTTTTTATTCTTCATTTGTATAGTTTTCTGAAGATGGCACACTTGCATACAATCTAGTTGTTGTGAAGAGTCAGTATTGTAAATTAGTGGGCAGAAATTATGGAGTTAGCATGCTCTGGATTTTCACTGTGCACTACAAACTTGCTCTGGATTACCATTGTACACCCCAAGCAAATACCTGACTGTATTTGAGAGAATGTGCATGCTATGACCGCTAGATTATCAAATATCTTGTCATATCAATAGAGAGAGGCATAAATAGGTCAACTCACCTGTAGAGGTCTGCACTACCAAAGGAGATACACAGCAGGACAGACAGTGCGCTGATCCAGCTGATTGGCAGCATGTCTCTTCTGCACAAAAAGACCCACTGCTCAGTACAGGGTTTCTCCACGAGATCACTGATTTAAAAAAGTGATTTGTGTTTATTTGCTCCCTTGGTGTCACACCCAGCACAGCCTGCAGAGCAGTTCTCACCAGTGCTCAGATGAAACTACACTCCTTTGCCCACACTTCTTTCTGTGTTTGTCTGTTTCCCAACTCTCTCTCTCTCTCTCTCTCTCTCTCTCTCTCTCTCTCTCTCTCTCTCTCTCTCTCTCTCTCTCTCTCTCTCTCTCTCTCTCTCTCTCTCTCTCTCTCTCGCTCAGCTATAAGCTGGATCCCAGATGGAGCGTCTCCGTCTCTCTTGTGAAATTCCAGAGGTGGACTGTCATTACAATGAGTGACACGGAGGGTGGGAGTGGAATAGAGAGTCCGAATGCTGAGGTGGGGGGTGCTTCTGGAGTGAGCTATCTGAAACCTAGTATGGGAACTCAAAATTGATTTGAGACATTCTGCTCTACACTCCACACTAAACTCCAGGAATCACCTTAGCTGCTCTTCCACTAAGTTGCCTTGTTACATATTAATCTACTTCCAATAATTCACCTATCACATCAATGGACTAAGATAGTTGTTTTACAAACAGTTAGCTCAGATTAGGTTTATCTTTTTTTCTTTTATCCCTTTCTAGCTCATGAGATAAGGTGTTTTGTCGCATACTGGAATTCCAAAAAAAAGAAATGTTTCTTCAAGAAATGTGACTATCTTTGATGTAGTCTCTTGGCAGTAATTTTGTTGTGCTGTGTATGTTTGTCATTGTGTTTGTTGGCAGTGTTAAAAGACTGGAAATGTGCGCACACCATTGTTTTTCACACTAGCTCTTAGAGCTGTAATAGGTCTTTAATGTTGACATAAGTGGTGGTACCGTGAAATGTAGTGTATGGTTTGCATTATTTTTGTTAAGGGCACTGAAGAGCATACTAGGTGTTTAACATTGTTCTCTGTGGTGATTAGCTGAATTTCCTCCGCTAATTGTGGAGCTCAGTCATGCACAGGCCTGTTTTTGCCAGCTGCACCTTGGCTTTGATGTGCTCCACAGAAATAGTACCCATAAAGTGGGGCTCTCACACATTCTCAAGTTCAAGAGAAAATAATTTCTGCTATTAAAAGGTTTAATGAGCCTGCAAGGTTTTAAAAAGGAACACAGCATCTGATCGAGTACGGTGATACTCGCTGCACTAAGAAAGAGAGAAGTTGTGTATGCAATCCTCCTCCTGGAATTAGACTTTGTTTTAAGCTCCATGAAAAAAATCCCAAGTGTGGTGGGAGGCATTCACAGTTGCAACTTAAAAAAAAAAAAAGCCGCCAGTCCTCAAATACCTAACAGCAAAGCATTTGCCACAAAATTCCAACCAAGATGAAACATGCACACGTGTCAAAATCAAAGAAACAAATGAGCGCTCACTCAAGAACAAGAAAGAACAATGTGCAAATACAACACAGACATCCTCATGATTTACATTATTGTAAACTGCACAAAACAGGGATACCGTTTTTTAAAATTTTCCCTCTACAGCACTGAATTTAGGTTTCATTTCACTCTCAGTGGTCTGAACCCAGTGAATTAACCACAAGACATGCATTATCTATCTTAATAACTTCAGTAGTATTTAAAACTCTGGAATAGCTGCCTGTCTTGCTACTGGTCATTTTACAGTAGCACCACTGCCGCTACCAAACTAAGCTGAGTGACATGGATTTTTTTTCCAAAAATCAGGCCCCATCAATGGTGGCAGTCTAGTACAATGGTTAGGGACCTGCACTTGTAACTCTGGGGTAGAAGGTTTCCTTCCCAGGTAGGGTGCCACAATTCTACTCATGAGTAAGCTTCTCAACCTGAATTGCTTCCATAAAATATCTAGCAGCAGATATGGGTAAGAGGGTCTGCTTACCCATATCTACAATGCTAGCATTGTAAATAAGCGAGTCTGCTCAAGGGTAAGAAGGTCTGCTAAATGCAAGCAATGTATAGAAGTATCTGAATTAAAATGGTAATAATACTGAATGGTGTAGTCTACTCTCAAATGAAAAAAAATATTGTCTTGCAATTCATTCTGGCACTATATAGATTATTTACAATTTCCCCACATTCAGTGGATCATTTCCCCTTCCTAAATGACTTAGCTGTCTTTTACTTTCAACTTTAAGCTGCAGCATTGGTAGAAACAAAAGTATTATGAAAATATTTTATGCAGATATTTTACAAGTGGCAAATTAAATAAAAACTGTTTAAAGGGGATGGCCTTTAACCAAAATGTTGCAGGTTCTAATCCCAGGGACTGTTGTTATAAAGTATGCTTGAATACAGCGCTGACTTTGAACTGCTTCAATAAATCAATTAATTCCAAGCTAATTATTAATTGTGAAAATGTCACAGAAAGGATATCTGCTAAGCTAAAATGTACTATTTGTATTAGAGAACACTTCACAGCTCATTTTGTTTACATTATGCAACATTATATACATTAATTTGGTGCTTAAATCCAGAGTGACTTACAATAAGAGAGAACATGAGAGACCCTGACTGCTGGACGAGGTCAGGATCTCGCAACCAAATCGGCCCATCTCGAATACAATGTGACACATCTCTTATAGATAATCTATTGCCTGCTTTCAGCAATTGTCAGTGTGCATGAAATATTGTCTTTTTTTTGCAAACCTTTGTTGTAGCCCAACCCAAAAGCATGTGATGCAATTGCTCAATGTCTTCTAGCCAGAGAGTTTGAGAGCCAGAAGGGGGGTGGAGGGGTCAGGTTTGTTGGAGATATCTGTGAAATATGTGAATACGTGGAAGTTGACACAAGTGTCAACAATCTGTCTGCACCTCCTAACCCCCCAGTCGGCGACATCTTACGGTCTAAATTTTAGTTTGTAATTCCGGCCCTTGTTAAATTCGATTAGACACCCCTGTTTTACGCAATCTAATGTCTGTCATCACCAGTTTTCAATGAACCATGTCATGTTTTTAGTTATATGAACTACACCAGCAGTGTTAGGTTTTAAATTAAAATCATGAACATACAACGTATCTTCAGTTCCTTGTAACGCTTGTTATGGTAAAGACCTTCAAAGTCTCATTTGGATGAGATTTTAAGTGTTTACACATCATATCTCTTGTTAATGGCGGATGGGTTCAATTGGAGGTGAATACAGAATGTTGGAATCTACCTCTACTGACGCAAGACATGTGGGCAGAGGAATGACTTCTACTTCCTTTGACAGGAAATGTCAAATTGTTTTAACTGTCATTTAAGCAAGGACACAGTAATTTTCCTGTCAACAGCCAGACAGATGTGGGTCTGAAGATATAAGCGGGGACTTTTTTTAAACACAGACACCTCTATATACATAATGTATACTATGGGGGGCAATAATACATCTTGAACAGCTAATTATTAAATAAAAATTAACAACTGGCAATTCACCGAGAATTCAGCTCTTCGTGGTTAAATTAATCTCTCACTGTATTTCTTATTTTCTTCAGAGTTCTTAACAACTCCAAAACTGAAAGGGCAAAGTTTTGAAGTTTTCTACAGAATGTTACCCTCTTCTTCCACATGGGGCAGCCTTGCACATTTATGCACTGTGCTATGCAATGCGTGGATTGCCAAGACTCAATATGAAAACACTAACGTGCAATCTCTATCAATATCTACAAAATTACTGAGAGAGCCGTCAGGGCTGCTTGCATGCCCCTTGTGCTGCAAGCAGCCCTGATGCTGATGCTTGTTTAATTAATTTCTTATGTCATTATGCTGGTCATTATACAGTTAATAGAACAGGAGCACGTAATATCCATGTCAACACAGACATCAAGCTGTACTGCGCAATCAAACCATATCCACGTTGCTTATTGTTAGTATTTGAAGCCATAGAAGGTGTTGTTATAGCTTTAGGAACTGTTATTGGGGTAAACATGCTGGAGAATCATTATCATTGGGCTTCAGATGTGATCGTTTCCTTTTCATATTCTCAGCATATCGCATCATCATATCCTGCCTCGCCTCATCTTGCTTTCACGCCTGCACACAGAATCCCTTGGAATTGTGGGAGTGGAATTTTACCAGAGTGAGGCTCTGTTGCAGCCTTCTTTCTTTCAGTCACAAGAGGTCCCCCTCTGCTCAAGTTTACTCAAGTCAGGCAGGAGGAAGTAGCATTATTTCACTTCCTCTTTATTTCTGCACTCAACAGATAGTTTCATCAGAAGAGGAAGAGACACTCGTACTTGCAATGTTCAAACAAAAAGTTATATGAGTTAACATGAGAAATGCTCTTTTGCAGAACTTGCTGCTTGTCCTACTCTCTTTTTTTCTCCAACAAAGATTAACATCTTGCTGCAAGTGCACGAATGTAGCCCTACTATAGATTTTTTCAGTTCTTTATCAGTTATAAGTGGAATGAGGAATCTTACAGATTTTGAATCTACTATGCAGTGATAGAATCTTGTATCTTGGCCACCTTCCTTCAGGGAAATCCCTGTCTGCTTCCAAAACAGCTCTTATACTGTACACATTTTTTTTTGTTTTAATTTTAAATTGCAGTACTCTTGCAGATTAGATTAGCATTTTGCGACTGGTAAAGACTTTTATATTCTATAAGGCATCTCTATTGCCAAAAAACTCTCAAACTGGTTTGAGCTTTTTATTTGCAGTAGAGAATTATGCAGAATTTGTCACGTCAAAATGTGAACCCGACAGAATTTGCAGGTATTTCTCATTTCAGAGGAAGAAGCAGACATGACTTTGACTATAAAAGGAAATGGGAGACTGTTGAAGGAGTTATTTTGAAAGTGCCGTCCACGCAACCACATCCTGCCCCGAGTGGGAGGTGAACAGCGTGTGTCACCATGACAGTGTCTGCAGTCACTGCAGAGAGCGGGTAGTTGGACAGGCGGAACCGCGTGGGCCCAAGGGTTGTTCTGTGAGGGTTCTGCTCCCGCTGTACCCTGCACACACAGAGAAAAGGAAGCACTGGACAACAGCAGTGGCGCACAACCAGCAGCATTATTTAGTTAATTATTTACTGAATGCTGTGTGCACGGTGCCTTTTGGCATTTCCCCAAACCCAAACTAAATGCAAAATAAATATATCATAAAAATCCTAAATAAACATTAATTTATTTATTTGTATATTACGTAGGACCAGATACATTTTGATCTGGAGGTTAATCTTAGACATGGCCTAAGCGGTTGTGTGGTAATGTGGCTTCATCCAGACAAATTGTGAAACAAAGTCAGAGGTAAAAAAAAAAAAAAAAGTGCACTCCTACAAGGCTGAATTGTCGCACACAGAACGTCCACCATGCTAAGATGCCGGCATTTTTTCAGCCTCACATCACTGTAGCATGGCATGGCTGCACTGGCACTGAAAAACGGCACTGACAAACGCCAAAGATAAGGGCGTAGCACAGACTGCCTGGACCAGAGCAGCACTCTCTGTCCTTTTAGCACGCGAGAGCAATGGAGCTAACGTCCCCCGTGGGGGGAATGTGCCCAGCTAGCCTTCGCTTGAGCAGCTGTGACCTTGAACACACCCTGAGCGAAGGGCTACAGCTGTGTCTGGCCTAACTGGGCAGCGCCTAACACGAGTCACATCTTACATACAACATCTGTGCCTCCCTTAGGCCTGCACTTAGACCAAACGTTAGGCTATTGTCAAAATCAAGTCAAAATGTGCAAATACGGTAAAATAATTATATTTTTGGGGGCGCAATAAGCTGTGACCGTAACCTCATGTCACATAATGTGCTTTCAGTATTTTTTTCCCATTTTTCCCAAAATGAGCACCATATCCACAAAACCTCCTTGATTACTGAGACATCTCATAAGATTTAGATTTTCATTTCCTAATGAAAAAAGTGTTGCGTCAGCAGGCCACAGTTCTTTCATCGGGATGAAATGTTTATTTACTTAAGTGAGAAAAGTCCAGCTACCTCAGCATTTTGCTCACTAAAACAGCTCAGTTGAAAATCCACATTATATGAATGTTCTCTAAAAGATGTGAACTCAAGTTTCTCTGCATACATAGCAAACTCTTCAGTGTACAATCAACTCTGACAGTTTATGTGGTCCAGCTAATGGGGAATGTGAAGGCATGGAACTATCATTGACTTATTTCAGATCAACCCACGCACAACTAACTTCCATTGACATGTCTCAGGTAATTCTATACCCTGCTCAATGAAAGCATGTTCTCTTAGCATTCACTTCTACTTCATTTACCCTCCGGTTACTTCCTTATATTTATCTCAGCAGCATTTCTGTTGATTTTATAGCTGGCATTCTCAGCCAACGTTTTGCAAGTGAAGGGGTAATTATCTTTGGCCATGCCGAACGCAATTGTGAAGAGCCCAGGCAGTATTTACCATTAATCTGACCTGGTGAGTCACAGCATTCTTCTCCCATGATCCCGATTAAGTGTGCTCTCGGAGATGCGCGCCCTCCCCCTCGTGCGCTCACGCACGCGCGGCAACGGGCTTTCGACCACGCCCCCCTCCTTTCCCATTTCGCATAAAAACCCGAGCGACGTCGACTCGATCAATCAGCCGCACCGTCTGCATGTCCGTTTGAGAACAGAACAGAACAGATTTAACTGCTTGAGCTTGCAGGTGATTTGTAGAGGCTGACGGGGGAATAAATTTCAGTAAAAAAAATTTCAGGTTTATGATGCAGAAGTTTCTGTGACATAATGGACAAACAGGTGCATTGAAGAGGTGTGAGATTTATACTAAAGGAACACCCTCCTAAATTGATTCCCAAAATGTTACAAAAGGCCTCTCCTTGAGTTGGGGCAGCTTGAACACAAACATTCCCCTGTCTGTGTCCGTGCAGACATGATTGTACTTTGAAATCCCGTAGGCTACGTGTTTGAGTTTGGAGAAGAATGCAGACATGGGAGAAATTATGTAAGCATGTGTTGGGTAATTTATCACAGTATGCTGCATTTTTTTTCCATTTTATAGCTTACAGGCAGCTTCACATTAAACCAGGTGTTACCTGGTTATTAACTATCACGTTTATGTGGGGTGGCTGCATAAATCAGCAGCACGTACCTGCAAATTAGTTAAAGTAGGAAATACTCTGAGAGTAAAGTCACTTCCTACGCTGGCCTCTGAATTTTCATTGGCTGTTCACAATAAAATGTTCAGAGTTAATACAACTGTAACAGAGTAAAAATAAATAAATAAATACATAAAATGAAGTCTTTTCAATTTGATTACCATTTTACTGTGTGGCAAATATGCTGCCAGAAATAACAATAATAAAAAAACAGCAAACTAACCCGCTCAACACAGTGTATTTATATTATATTATACTGTTACTTCACAGCAAGAAGGCCCTGGGTTCAAATTCAGCCTGGGCCTTTCTGTGTGATGGTTGCTTGTTCTCCTGCGTGGGTGTGTGCAGCCTGCGATAGATTGGCGGCCTATCCAGGGTGCACCCCCACGATCCTGTCTAGAATAAGCGGGTATAGATAATGGATGGATATTATATTATATTATATTATATTATATTATATTATATTATATTATATTATATTATATTATATTATATTATATTCAGTGAGTTGCAGATCTGTCATAATCAAATACTTGTAATGTAAGCTAAAGGCCTGTAGGAACAAGGGCATGTGTGTGGAGTATCCAGTAACATATCTCTGATGAAGTATTGATCTGAAAGAAATGCTATGCACACAGCAAAGCTTTCATCCTGTTCAGGTTTTTATATTATATTTAGTGAGGAGATATTATTGCATAGAACATTTAATAGATGATAAGACATGAGAGGAGATATAAGCTAACACCGGCCTTGCATCATGTGAGCACATGCAGTGCACATGCTGATTGCAATCTGTGTTTTTCAGTGCCTCTGCAGGAATGGTAAACAGAGGAGAGACATGGGTGCCAGGCTGCCTTGTTGGCAGGTGGGGGTGTGGTTCAGAGAAAAATGGAACATGGTACTGTCTGGATGTATGTCTATAAATGCCTGTTTATACAGGTGTGTCCCTGTACAGACCAGCCTGATAAAACTGCACACAGAGCTGTGGAAGAATCCATACTTTTGTATGAATGACCTCTACGCCCCATGCAGCACTGGAGTCTGGCAAAAATCTTGCATATCCAAAAGAAAAGAAAAAAAAATTTTTTTTAGGAACATCAAAAAACTGCTTCTTTTTTCCTAAATAAGATTATGGCTTAGTCACGTACGTTTGAAAAAACTTTATTGAGAATAACAGCAGTCACGTGTGAATAACCATTAGGCCACAAACAGTGAGACTGGAATTTTAGGTACTTGAAGGTACTTTCTGAGACCTATACTGGTGCACGGGAAAGTACTTCAATTGTAGCTGTAAGTCAGTGGATGTCCGTCTGTGCATTCTGTTCCTTCAGATATGGGGAAGAGAAATATTTCCAGGGGCCATGATTTCTACATGCGTGTTACAGTTCAACAGACATGTCAGTTCTTTGCTGTGGGGAACCAATCCTGAATACCAGAAGACTTGCAGAAGACTTGTGACTCCAGGGGCTACACACTTTAAGCCCCTGGAGCCACACCTTAGCCCCAGGTCACTCCTGCCTACAGAACCACACTTGCTTACTGATAAACAACCCCCCAATGCCCCCCTCCACACACACACACACACACACACACACCAACACATTGTGAGAACAGGCAGATCAATTGACTGATAGGGCATGCACAGACATGAACACGGACGTGATGTGCTTTACAAACTGAAACTCATAGCTCAAGACTGCTGCCGAACACAGCGATAAAACAGGTAAGAAACGGAAATCTATTTAATTCATATTTCCAATCCTTTCACCTGTCCATGTATACATACATTCTGCAAAAACCAAAGAATGAAATACAAGACTGAGGAGTTGAACATTCCTACAATTGCTGACTTCTGTAGCAGTGTCATCCAATGCATTCAAACCAATTTAAGAGGTAACAGGCACACACTATTAATAATGTGTGCCTCGTACCGACATGTGAACTATAAATCAAGTATTATTAATGTATCACCCCCTCCTCTCTCATCAAACAATCAGGAATGTAGAGTGTCGTAACATGCCCACAACTTTTTTAAGGAAGTGAAAAAGGGAAGAAATGACTTTTTTTTCCAGTGAAATGCTGTGGATCTGGAGGTTGAAATTTGCGTGAATAAAAGTCTGCGCTTTGGTCACGGCGGCATCCCCTCCAACCAAATTGGTCGCGCTACAACGATAATCAAAGACATTCGCCAAGTTACAGCGTGGACAAAAATAATGGCCTTCACCTCGAGTCCCGAAGGAGGCTGCTTTGATCTGTGTTTAGTGAAGTGTTTGGCTCTAATAGCTGAAACCAGCTTGACCTCTTCACCAGGTGGAGGGACACAGAGCGCCACATTCCCCTTAATGGGCGGCGCTTGTTTCCAGTGGGGCCGTATAAGGGGGGGGGGGGGGGTGACACCCCCAGAAAACATTAGAACATAGGATTAATGACTTTTTATTCAGCAGTTATTGAAATTGATGTTGACAGAATATTTTATTTAGGTTGTACTAATAAAACGAATTGTTTCTTTTTCTTTTCCTTGAGGTAACCAGGGGTGGTGGGGCCTAAAGTGAGACCTTTTCATGGGGCCCAAAATCCCTGATGGGGCCCCTGATTGTTTCAGATAGGCATTCATGCAGCATGCTCACTCAACTGGCAAAGGCGCAAACAGTTGAATACAGCTGGCCTGTCCAGTGCTTATTACAAATTGTCTTCGTGAAGTGGAAATACAGCACTGCACCAGTAGGGCAAGTAGGATATGTTAGAACAGGTGGTCCACTTTTCAATTTCCGGCCATTCTTTACCCTAGTTTGCACATAATTATTACGTCTTGATACTCTAGGTCTCATAATTGACATGTACCTCTCATAGTAATTGCAGAGGTTACCATTTGTGCCATTCTCAACTAATAAATACATACAAATACATGTAAATACTGATTTTTACAAACATACTATGTCAGATTACTTCAGAGATCACATGCCATTCAATCTGTTCATATGGATTATATATCATGCCAATAGTGATGTTCAAGATTATATAAATTACATGAGCACTGCATGATTTGCTTGAGGGGGAGAAAAAGATGAAAGAACGCAAATTTTATGACTGTTACAGTAGAACTGTATGTGCAACTAATTCCATCTGTGACCTGATTTCATGATAATGAAAATTGTCTTAGCATTATCTAAATGTTTATATATTTCAGTCATAATTATTAACTTAATAGTTTAGTACATTTTAGGCATTTAATTTAGTTTGCATACACAGAGCTTTACTACTACCCCGTTTAAAGGTACAGTGAACAAAAGGAAGTGGAATCAACACAACAATCTCACAAAATGGTACCTAAAATTAATGATTTTCAGGAAGTCATATGATATAGTCTGACTCATAAACCGACAATACAATTGGACTGTCCATCTTAGCTGAGTCAAATACTCCATGCTTGCAGATCAGTAGTGTGTTAAACACAAAATAAACTTACTTTGATCCCTGCACATACTTTGCCCTTAGATAGAGCCATACAGTCAAAGGCAGATGCTTAACTATGTACAGTATGCCACACTGAAGGAGAGCGTAGCAGTCCTGGTACTGTGCAAACAATAGAAGAAGAGGACGCCGTGTGCTGCACAGAGCTTGCTTCATGCATGTGTTCTAGCTTCCTCCGTCCTGACGACCGGCGCAATTAGAGGAAGTGGACAACTGCAAAGGGAACAGAAATAGAGCGGACAAACATCAGGAGACAAAAGTTATGGCGGCGCACTCTCCCCACAGACCTGGTTTCAATCTCTTTCGCAGGCCAGGGAACAGGGGGGCTCGACTGATTTATGCGCCTCAGGGAGGAAGACAGCTGACCTGTTGCATGTGCTCCGATACTGACACGTGTACTTGTATGTTGCTTCACACGCACATTCGCAGATGCAGACACACAGGCAAACGCAGACATGTACAATATGGATGATGCACACGTATAAGCACACAGTTAAAAACCTCTCCATTGTCATTATCGTATTACTGAGGAATTATCTCATTGCACAGCTCACAGAAAGCCTATTTCACAAACCGCCGCACCTCACTCCTCCTTGTATTTCTTAATATGACCCTTTAAATGAATTATATATGATATGCATGTTTTCCATAAGTTTTCATGCTGTGTGTCAAATATGTGTTTATATGCTCCCCGTTCATGTGATCATTCATTTGACAATCATGTCTGGCAATAATCTGCACTTTAATGATTTCATAACTGTTGCAAAGTCATAGTGAATGCTTTCAAATGCAGGTGTAAAAAAGTAGCAGGGACATGCACTGAAACAGAATATTTTGCAATAACACTGAAGTTGTGAAAAGCAAATGGTGATGTCATCAGCTCAATTGTCTAATATCATATCTTGAGGACTAGAGGCATTTTTGAAGACACATGTATATTACATAATGCATACAGTTAAATACAGCTCAACAGTGCCTGAAGAATATGCTGTGGCCTCATATTTCAATTGATATCGGCAGACAGGCCATATTTGGAATTTGGCATTGATTCTGAAAGAAATGACAGTGAGGCAAATTCCACAGAAGGTTCTGATCAAGTGCATCTAATCTGCTGGAAGCTACAGTGTGTCTCTATTAGCAATACCCCTGGACAAATAACTCAATGCTCTCCTGGGAAGAGAACATAAACACTGCATTATTGTCTGGGTTTTCAACTTAGGAGCACAATATTACTTTCTGTTTTCATTTCATAATAATGATATAACACAGAGTTATGGGCACATAATGCTTTAAAAGAGGACAGGGCTGAGCTTATCTACTCATAAAGAATTAGCAACGGAGCGACTGCTAACTGCATCGCTTGTAACAGCATTAATGTCCGTGCCGTCTCGGCTGCTCAGTCGTAATGGCTGAAATGTGCTGCATGCTTAGCACAGCCTGCGTTCCCTCGTGTAGTACACCCTCAGCGAAAGCTGCAGTGTGCGGGGAGATCTCCCTCAAAATGGAGGAGAGGTCGTGTTCGACTGCGAATCGACTGCATCTTGCGCTGCGTGCTGCTAGAGAATAAGGGCATGTGTAAATGTCTGCAGTCTGGCTATCATACTCTCCGCAGCTCTGTTTCTGCTTCTAACCACTTCCTTTCCACGCAGGCCCTCTTTTTTTTTCTGCAACCGGCTCCTGCTTATCTGTGACAAGGAGCTCGGGATAACCAGACTGAGCACGGCAGTCAGGCATCCACCATGCTGCTGTGGACGAGGGCATTTCTTTACTGTCACAAACACTATGAAAGAGTCATTGTAACAGTGTGAGCACAGGAGAGCGGATTGGTAAATACTCGGGGGGTTCTGTGGAGAAAAATTAAACGACGAAGTAAGTTTGCAGAGGAAACGGGAAGTGGCATGAGGCCAATGGTGTCAATGAGCTTTTGCACCATTGTGAATCATCGGGTCTTTTTCAAACAGTTCTTCTGAACTTAAAATGGCCCTCAACAGAAGCATACCGATGTTTCCAGGCCAGTAACAGAGTTTATAGAAAAAATGGTTGGTAGAAAGATTTTTAATTATTCAGAAGAGACTGTCAGGAGATGATCATTAAAATCAAATGTGACATTTTCATAATGTGGAATGTCACATTATGAAATATGTGACCTAAAAGAAATGTAATTCAAAGCCAAATAATTGTAATTCTGTTTTATGCTGCCTAGCTGCATTTTGCACATCTAAAGAGAAAAAAAACTATTTCAGAATGGTACTGCAAAGTGCACCTAGTATTTACTCAATCAAGTGTTCCTAACATATACATGGAAGCCCTAAAAGGCAAAGTGAAAATATATATTTTTTTGCAGTAAAAGTCAGCCAAAAATGTTTTCTGTTTTCTATTCTTTTGGATTATGTTGGAAATATCAGGCAGCATTTATAATGTATTAGAAATGTAGCTTATGGAAGCAGTTTTATCGGTGCAGTTTTTAAAATTTATTTTTTTAAATTTTATCGTGGCTTTGGGACGGCATTTTTTCATCTCGCCTTGGGCGGAAAAATGATCAGATCCGGGCCTGGCTCCATATCATTCTTATTCTGACAGTAGATCTCATGAATAGCATAATTAATGTAATGATATGCCTAATTAAGTGTTCTTTTGTCAATTAAGCCAATTCTGGTTGTTTTCATGAATTTGTTTTAGGCTATCGGACATCCTGCTCCAATGTCAGAACTTTGTTGTATGTAAGAAAATACTTTCTTACCTGAAAGGCATGGTAAAAAAAATATTTTTCAAGGTAAAAACCTAGGCCAAAAACTCAGTTTATAATACAATATATTTTTAACTTTTACGAACAAGATAGTATGGCATAGCCTATGAGTTGTATTGGGATGGCAGGTATGCCATCCCGCCAAGTTACGCCTTGGCGGGGGCATGCCCCCATACCTATACAGCACCGAGAGTTTGGCACTTTTCAGGGTTCCCCACAGAAATAACCACAACAGCCACAGACACTCAGCCCTTAAAAACATTAAATTCTGTACATTCTGACCCCATTTCAACAAACAGAACTCATAAACAACTTCACATGTCCACACAATAAAGCCCCAAACTAAGGGGATTTTGCGTTTTCTCCTTCTTCTTCTCTTTCTTCTTCTCTTTCTTCTTCTCATTCTTATTTTTCCTGCCGCCTTTCCCACTAACAACATGTCTCCCCATTGGACATTTCACTGACACCAGCCAAATCTTCACCTACACGACCCAATCAAAAACGCGCATACACACGCAAAATACCGATACCTTTCTACTCTGAAACATTTGCAGGTTAAATAGCTAATCCGCCTGTGGCCTAGTGGGCAAGGTTACAGTCTTGAGAACACGAGCTCGTAGGTTCAAGCCCAGCTTGGAACACGTTTCTTTAACCTGCTTCAACCCTCACTAATAATTGTCTACTAGGCTACTTATCAATTATTGCTTTTGCACCATATCTACCTGCCGTTCACCGTTCAGTTATTAACCAGCTACAATATTGCTAAGCCATATGGATTCAACGGGAGCTAATCTGTGTTTACTGGCCTGTGATCTTTAAAACCACCGGCAGGTTTGCTAATGATATTTCACGCATTGCATAGCTATGGCATGGTGCTGCACTAACGAAGTCACAGACTGGTAAACCTCCGGTTTAAGGCTTGAATCACGACTCGCCCTCAGGCAGACCATTTCCTCTTTTATACAAACGTTTTCTTACGGTTATATTTCCTTTACCAAAACTCACTCACGGCCACCCATATGCATTTCATGACGGCAAATGTATTCCTTTTATTAAAAAGTTACACCAGTTCACCGCTGTGCCATTTCTACGAACTATATTTCTTCACTTGGCTACCGTACAAAACCTTCTTATCAGCAAACGCCACGTTTGTACATTCATGTTACCTCGCCCTGTTTTCTATCTAGCCACATAGGCTACAAACAACTACGTATGTATGTTCTGCAACTCCGCAGTCTAAACAGCTAGTCTGCCCGTGGCCTAGTGGGCAAGGTTACAGTCTTGGGAACATGGGGTCCTCGGTTCAAACCCAGCTAGGAACACGTTTCCTTAACCTGCTTCGACCCTCACAAATTATTGTCTACTACTTATCAATTATTGCTTTTGCACCATATCTACCCGCCGTTCACCGTTCAGTTATTAACCGGCTACAATATTGCTAAGCCATATGCATTATGACTTACCGTCTGTACGTTCAGTTATTAACCGGCTACAATATTGCTAAGCCATATGGATTCAACGGGAGCTCTTCTGTGCTTACTGGCCTGTGTTCTTTTTTAAAACCACCGGCAGGTTTGCTAATGATATTTCACTCACTGCATAGCTACGGCATGGTGCTGCACTAACGAAGTCACGGGCTGGTAAACCTCCGGTTGAAAGCTTGAATCCCGACTCGCCCTCAGGCAGATCATTTCCTCTTTTACACTAACATTTTCTTACGCTTACATTTGCTTTACCAAAACTCACTCACGGCCACCCATATGCATTTCATGACGCAAATGTATTCCTTTTATTAAAAAGTTACACCAGTTCACCACTGTGCCATTTCCACTATATTTCTTCACTTGGCTACCGTACAAAACCTTCATATCAGCAAACGCCACGTTTCTACATTCATGTTACCTCGCCCTGTTATCTATCTAGCCCAGTGGTTCTTAACCTTGTTGGAGGCACCGAACCCCACCAGTTTCATATGCTCATTCACCGAACCCTTCTTTAGTAAAAAATAGTGTAATAATGCAGACTAGACTGAGGGGTGGACCTCTGCGGCGGAGGCTCCACCGAACCCCTGAGACCGACTCACCGAACCCCTAGGGTTCGACCGAACCCAGGTTAAGAACCACTGATCTAGCCACATAGGCTACAAACAATTACTACGTCTGTACGTTCTGCAACTCCGCATTAAAACATTACATCTAAAATCATGATTCACTCATAAGTATAACTACTAGCACTGAACATGAGAAAAACACATTTGTGCGATAGATTGCACACGTTATTTAACCCTCCACTTCAACAACGAACATTAAATACAGACTGTTATATGTACCGTTTGATAAGGAAACTAAGCTCGCTCATGGTCACTTCATTTACTTCGCACTATAGTCTGTGATCATGTCAACCTTCACCTACATGCCCATTCTGCTAAAAAAAACCATGTTGTTTCAACTACGCAATTTCATCATTTCGCCTAATTTATCTCACACTTGTTATTTTCTCATATGCAAAGCCTGCTGGGACATATGCGTCTGCTCCTATTCTCCACTATCAACTTTTCCGGTTCTAGCTTAACAAAACAGCAAAGAGGATTCCTGCCTGCAGATAAGCCTATCAAAATGCCTTATAAACCTTACAAACACTAAAAGTGCATCTTCACGAAATAACAGACAACGGAGCAGGACAGAAGGGTACACAAGTTGCGACCTAGGCAGCTCTAATTCTACGGGCTTGCTGATTCTTTTGTCAATCAAGGCTCGTTGGATGCCCGTCAAATCCGTGAGTAGCCTACATAGCTACACCCTGCCATATTTAACCTTTTCTGATGCGTTTACAATTACGCCACCGCACCATTTGTCACAGCCACTGTTTTACATATATAGCAAACCGAAACTGCTAAACGTACACGCTCTTCAGACTGTACAAATTCACACAATGATAGCCATAATTCACAACCGTTTCTTACAGGGTCACTTCGCATTTCTCACTCTCGTAATAAAACGCTTTGCAAAAAGAAATGATATCTCATAAAAAACACGTTTTCAACGTACAAAAATGCCAAGTTACTCAAAAGTATTGATATCAAAATGACGCCAAGTTACGGTACTACAAACAATATAGGCTATCTTGCCTCACCGAAATTTAATAACATGTATTCCAAAGCAATGCTACCCAGTATTCCTCAATTCTTTAAAGTCACTTGGCCCTGTGTTTTGTAACCTTACCATATTACAATGTCATGCAAACGTTGTGTCAGATCAAAGTGTCAAATATTTCGTACGCCTCATGGAACACATGGAAATTCATGTAGAAAACTGCTGGTCAGTCACTACAGGAAGCATATTTCTCCAGAAAACATATGTTTATACTTGCTTCTGAACTGAATTTGACTAAATGTACAAGTGATTGTATATTTGCAACATACAATAAATACATGTAAAATACATAATGTACATACATACATAGAGAACTTCTTTATCCCCATGGGGACATTTCTCTCGCAGCATGTTACATTCACATTTACGAACAGACATTTATACCAAGAAACATACAATCATTCACACAACAGAAAGGCTGGCCACCAAAATACATACATACCAATACAAATTGGACATATAGATGCCTATTCAATCAATCATGACTGTGAGAAAGCCATCCACACATATGTTTGGCCTGTCCATGTACTGCACACTTATATACACACAGGGCCAAGTGACTTTAAAGAATTGAGGAATACTGGGTAGCATTGCTTTGGAATACATGTTATTAAATTTCGGTGAGGCAAGATAGCCTATATTGTTTGTAGTACCGTAACTTGGCGTCATTTTGATATCAATACTTTTGAGTAACTTGGCATTTTTGTACGTTGAAAACGTGTTTTTTATGAGATTGTACATACATGATAATAACTAATTTGTATGAGACAAACTTTTGGCCAACAGAAAATAAATATTTTTTCACCTTGTCTTTCAGAGTGTCCGTACATATATGAAACTGTAATTAAAAACGTTTTGCTCTTTCTTTCTTCCAATAAAGTGTAGATAGTCCATTCATCCATTATCTAACTCGCTTACTCCTGGTCAGGGTCACAGGGGGCTGGAGCCTATCCCAGCATGCATTTGGCTAGAGGCAGGAATACACACTGCAGTATTGAATGTTAACCCAAAATAAATTCCAGATTCCTTATTTTCGTATTATAATTGGACTTGGTTAACAATTCAGATAAAACAAATTTCTCATCAGACACTTCCATTCCTTTCTTCGTACATGCATTGTTTTTATGAATAAAAAGAAGCATTCCTGTTTGTCACTAAATCACAGGCTTGCTGGGAAAACATACAGCATATGCTTTACTTCAATCAGTGACATAAGTAAATACATTAAACCAGTCACTCCCTCATCTTTCTGTTTTATATTTGTGCAATGAATTGCACAGAAACAAACAGCTCTTCAATGACTCCGGTAACTATATGTATATGTTGACTGAAGCCTATCCTGTGAGCCCATGGGTATGAAGATGGCTAAATTGATTCCTTTTAAAAGGTTTAAGTACAGGTAATTTACTTCAGTTTCTCATTAGGAAATTACAGGCCTCTGATATTGAATAGTCAGCTAGGGTCATTCACTCAGTTCTGTTGGTATGTGGCAATTGTGATGTGTGCTACTGCTCTCCGTAATGCCAAAATGACAGGGCACATAATCTCGTCAAGTCCATGTTTCCTGCTACACAAGAAATCCACATTAACGTTACTTCCAGAGCGAAGAACTAAAACAAACCACGCGTTTAAAGTGAAACTATCTTTGAGAGTACATTTCCTACAGTGCTGTCTTACGCAGACAAGAACAGGAAGTACTTTTCTTTGGTATCAGGCATCTCTACCCGCACTTCTGCAGACACTTAGCAGTGCTAAGATTATTTCATTTTTCAGTGTTAAGGTCATATTTTTTGCTTTCATTGTAAATAGAAGATGCAGAGTTGTTCTTGATGCCATCTAATTGGCAGTGAAAGAATATTCTTTTACAATTGTAATACTGGACTTGATGTGAACCACAATCATACAACCTTCACTTGTTCATCTAAAAATAAAACCATTTTTTTCGGCATTCCACGAAGGCTTTGTATATAACAGTTTGTTCAAATTTAAAACAAATGCATTCCCATGTTTTGCATTACTGGCTGCTGTGAGCCTGTAACCCCAAGAGATGCAGAACATGTTAATGCCAAAAAACAAACAAAACAAACAAACAAAAAAAAAAAAACCCTAAAACATCTACATCCTGTTATTGTGCTTGAATGAATATTGGTTTCTGAACTTCAAAAATGGTCTCTAAAACACCATTTTTATGGTCCTGGGATGAACGCTGCAGAAATGCAAGAGTTGTGTCCTGTCGTTTGAAAAGAAATAGCTGCGTAATTCAACACAGTGAGCTAGAGAGGTAGCACTCTGCACACTGCCTCAGCTCAACAGGAAGCCCGCGCATACATTTTCTCATGCCAATCTAAAATGAAGAAGTGATTAGCATTCTCTGCTATATATAATATGTGGCTATAGCAGGGGAAGCCCCCGTATACATGGGCTTACTTTAATTCAATTATTAAGAGGAAAATTAATGAAATATGGAAATAAAGTGCAATTTTAGGGATACCCTTAAGGGCATTTTTTCAGTTGAAAGTATTCAAGGATTCAATAACTAAATTACCCCCTGTGGTCAGAGGTGTAGTTATTTCTGACAAACCAAAGATCAGGCAGCAGGGAATTTCCAAGAAAAAGGAAGAAAAATAAACAAAACAAAAAGGAGGGCTTTCATTGGGTCAGTGAAGCAGGGATTAAGGATTACCAAGAGTTGTGGAATTCACAAGCAAGAAACATGACATGTCCAAGCTGTCGGAGCAGGCCTGTTAGAGATAAAAAAGAAAAGATCTTGCTTACTGATCTTCTGTGGACATGGCAACACTAACACAGTGTCCTCAAAGAGGTCAGATTTTGCGATGCATTTTTTTTTTTTGGAGTTCTGCCCACATTCTTCAGAGACGAGATCAGCATTTTGAAGTTAATAATTGTAACAGTTTCAGCTTGGGCACCAATGCAAATGCATATAGTCAAAAGCAAAAGTATTTTGACAGTGGCAACATTTTTATTGTTTTGGCTCTGTACTCCAGAACATTGGATTTGAAATAAACAATGCTATATAAGGTGCAGACTGTCAGCTTTACTTTCAGGGTATTTACATTCATGTTGGGTGATCCATGTTGGAATAACAGCCCTTTTCATACATTGTCACTTATAATAGCATAACATATCAATTTATGACAATACCCCAGCCTTATTCATAGCTTTCATTCTCAGAAATGAAGGCTTGTTGTCAGCGCTCCTCTGACTATTGTTACTATCAAAAATTACTTAGGTAAAGTTTGTTTTTTGTGAAAATATTGTTTTTTAAAACAATTATATTTGCAGTATGTTCATTCATGAACCTGAAAAAGTCTTTGAATCAACAATCAATTTGAAGCTTTAAAGGACCAACAAGTGCAATCTGAGTGAAATTAAGTTGGAACAAAAAAAAAAGAACTATTTTAATCTATAAATAAATTCCAAATCTTCCAGTGACTTCGCGGTTAGGTCAAGTCCACTTCTGTTTTCTATCTGAATACAGATATGGACACTGATAATATTGGTGGTTGAACCGGTACAGTTATAGACCGTGACTTCATTTCACACTGCTAGCGTGTGCGTGTGTGTGTGTTTTGTGTGTATGTTGTGTGTGTGTGTATGCGTTTGTGTGTGTGTATGATTGCAGGTTTGAGTTAGTGGGAGAGTGCTTGTATGTATATGTAAATGTGTGCATATGCAAGAGAATCGGTACAGAACAGAGCCAGCCTCGCAGCCGGAGCGCCACTCTTCTCAGCAGGGGCTGTTTCCTCTGAACGAAAGGTCACATGCATGTGTCACGACGCGTTTGCCTCAGTCCCTCTCGCTGCACCTAGAAAATTTCTCCTGAGCTAATCTGCGGAGAACGTTCCAAACAAAATTAGATCCGTAGGGAATGTTCCAACAGAGCGACAGTCACTACCGTCTTCAGAGCTCAATTTAGAGGCGTGCACTGAAACAGTTCATTGGCGATGGCAATGCAGAGAAGAGCCATCTTCCTAATTGGCCCATGGGCTGATTGTGCCATGTTTACCTCTTCCTCAGGTAACCGGAGAAACAGGCTCACAAAGAATGCCTATGAAATAAAAATAAAGGACAATTTAGTGCAGGGCCTGGTCTTTTAACAGCCAAGCCACATTAGGAACGTCTGTAAGAAAACAATGATGTAACTCAATAAACAGACTAAAAATAACTTTTTGAATTCAGTCCAATGCAGTTTGCTTTATTGGCATGACAAAAAAATCATTTGAACTTTTAAAGCATTACACATGAATGATATATAAAGTGCCAGCAGTAATAAACTCGCTCTCTCACTCCATCTCACCCACATCCTAATATAGGCATACAGTTAGCCTAGAGTGATATTGTTATGCAGTCACATCACTTCACCGAATTGGCTTTTTAGTGAAAACTTTTTTGACCTGTGCTTTAGTACTTATGTTTTGGGATATCAGAATATTATAAATATTAGATATTAGAATATTAGAAAGAAAATAACAAATTTCAAATAATGTTATTGAATACTGAACAAGTTTTTTTTTAAATCTACTTTCCTTTGTGCAGATACAACATTTGTTTCAGCCAATAATGGGCAATGCATAGAGCATGCTAGAATTTCTACATAGCATAATCAACGTGAATTAAAATTCCCTTATATAAAAGCTGTGCACTTTAAGCACATGTGAATTGTGTGATTATAAAATTTAAAATTGGGGCGTACAGAGATAATTCAAGAAAAAAATATGCCTTTGTCCCAAACATTATGGCGCTCACTGTACAAATCTAAACAAAAATATATGACAAGAACTGTTGGGGCCTGAGTTTACAGTTTTCATCAAGCAAATATGCAGACTTCCTTCTACTTGACAGAAAAATGCTGATTTGTCATGCGAGGCAACTGTGTCCTCCATTGGTCGGCTGTCACCCTTTGCCTTTGTGCTGTTCCAATCAGACAATAGCGGGAGCGGCTTTCCCACCGTACCTATGCTAATGAGGGGAGAGAAGAATGGCTCCCACCCTGGTGGTCAGGAAACAAAGGCTGGGGTGGCCGAACCCTTCTCACGAGCATCGCCCAGACTCCCACCCTTTAGGTACCAGGCTGCCTCCCCCCTCAGTCTGCAATCTCTCCAACCTCTGGTCATACTGTTGCATCTACTCCTGTAAATATAATAAAACAATTTCATAGTCACACACTGAAAGGTGAAGCTGAGAGCTAAATGCTATGATCTCACTACAAGGACTTGAAAACTTCAAGGATGTGATTTGTCTTCTTATATTCTGCATTCTAGAAAAATAAATGGTATTTATTATTACTATTGATATTGACAGTTGAGTTGATTTTGCTTCCTTGTATTACTTGTATTTTCCTGTTGTGTTCTAATTTAAATCACATCTTGAATTTAGTGCTTTTTGATTTGACACTTTAATACTGATTTATGTACAGCAAGTAACCATTTTGCGCTTATGTGTCCTTCTGATTTTTAGAGCTAATTATGGATTTTAAATGTGAAAGTACTATTAATGTTAGAAGTCCAATAAAAGACAATTGATACATGCATCTTTTGGACACAAGCTCTTTGATTAAATCATTTGAGCCTGCCCTGAAGGGCTATACCATGCCTGCAATGGATGCTTAAAGTAATAATCTTGAAGATTTTCATTAAAATAAATGTCTGTTAAGTCACTATCTATCGCTGAATTAGGTAACACAATGGTGATTGAGCCTATTATTATATTAATTTATATTATTATTATTATAATAAGTAATGATTAAAGAACTGGGTGTCTGTGGCGACATTCCCAGGAAAAAATAAGATTTGACGCATTTTCCATCACCCATCAGTGGTTGGTCCGCCAGAGAGGGTAGGCGGAGCTAACCCAACAGGCTTGTTCTTCAACTCACTTGTGTGTGAGCGGCGTACTGCTTTTTCCGGTGTCTGCTAGCGTTAAAGGTGCTGGGGTTATGGAACCCTAATAACTTTTTTGTGTAACGAGAGGTCATACTAATTGTTGATGTAGATTTCGTATTACATTTGATGACAATGTAACGTTACTAAATTACATAGCTATTTGCACAGCTAACGCTAGCTACCGGACCATGTCAATAAAGGCAACATTAGTTTAGACAACGTTGCGCACAGTATCCATCTCTCATGTCAGGTAAAGTTGCGTTAGCTATCTAGCTAATGTAATTAACACAATCTAATGTCAGCTAGCAATTAGAGAAAACGCTAGCTAACGCTACCGACCGGTACCGACTTCGCAAAGCGTCTCTCGAATGCAATGCTACCTTGTTGCAGCGTTGCAATGTAGCTAACTAAAGGCCAGTTCAGATCAATGATTCGCAACGAGACTGGATGCAACTTGAAAAGACGTCTGATTGTAAACGTTCTAAAACTGCACTTGACGATTTGACAAGGTGGGTCTTTTGAGACCCTAGGCAACGGCTTCAGAGGCTCTTCAACCAACCAGTTCACACCGCTGCAATTTTCTCTGCAACATTCTAAAACCATTTCGTCTCGTTGCGAATCATTGATCTTAACTGGCCTTAACGTTACCGTTATTTACATTGCCATCAAGTTCATCAATATATAAGCTGGGGTATAGGTGGAGCAGAGCCGGGTCTGATTTCTGTGTAAAGATGTCAAGCCGGAGAAAACTAAATAAAAGAATACGGCAGTATGGATTAGCGTTGTTATTATTTTATTACGCTTCCTCATATGTTCCTTCAGCCTTGAAGCCCTTTTTTTGATGAAATCTCCTTTGTTTTTGTTTTATTCTTCTTATTCTGATTGCTAATTTAACACCCGGCTCAGCTTTATTCTCAAACAGTTTAGCTAGCAAAACCAGAAACAAGGCAGTTGTTTCAAAAATATCACGATGATGATGCACGAGATGCATAATTGCACGAGCCACAGCGAATCCCGCAAATTCTTCTCTGCAGTGTAAAGATGTTCATACCGAGCAAAAGGTGGATAAAGAACGTTTGTGGAAATTGATTATCACTAATTCTACCCCAGGTCTGCTACAGCATTTTAACCCGGCTCGGCAGTGTAAAGACAATTTAAGTTAGCGTAATGTTAGACAATGAATGAGTATGTACATAACGTTACTTGTATAACAACCATTTTTTATTCAGTACCCTATATAACAAGTGTAATAGTTGGCGTGGCCCAGGTGCCAACTGACTGATGTCACACAGGCGACACTGGTTGGATCCGGTTGGATCTATGGGAAGTGAGGTCCAAAAACACACCTGCAATTGCCGCTTTTCACCATTGGTACCGCCAAAGAGAGCGAAACTGAAATCTTCGAGATTGTAACTTTAAATACAAAAAAAAAAAAACAATATTTGTTTTACCCATGATACACAAGTGCAGTGAGTGAGGGGGTTTCCACCCGGATAAAGGAGGACATCATAAAATAATATGGGTCAGCATCTGCATCACTCTTTGTATGAATGTAAAATGAGTGACCACTTGAGAGACAAGTGCTTTTTCAGACTTTATGGTCGATGATTTACCCATGTGACTGTGCTCAAGAGCCTGTTCTGTTATGAGTGCATTTAATCTGTAAATACAACACTTTTCTCTAAAATCACCAATCACGGGTACCACAAGATAGAAAACGGTATTATTTTCCTTGTTCTAGCTGGATATTTATTCATTTATTTGTGGTAAACAAAACATTTTGATAAACTCTCACAAGCTTTTTGTTTGACTAGTTTGCGCTCTGAAAACATTTGCCAAATGAAGATTTACTATACTATAACATACTATACTATATTTACTATAATATAACATACTATACTATGATATGCTATGCTATACTATTACTATACTATCCATTATCTATATCCGCTTTTCCTGGGCAGGGTCGCAGGGGGTGCTGGACCCTATCCCAGTGTGCATTGGGCAGGAATACACCCTGGACAGGCCGCCAATCTATCGCGGGGCACACACACCATTAATTCACCATTCACTTAGACACTCATACCTATGGCCAATTTAGAGTCTCCAATTAACCTACCATAGGGAGAACATGCAAACTTCTTGCTGTGAGGCAACAGTGCTACCCTCAGTGTTACTCCGGATACTGTATATTTATTCTGCATGCTGTCTGTATGTGTATGCTGTCTGCTAAAATGCCATTGCTGACTGCTCACACATATGATTTATGATTCATTTGTATTATATTTTCATTTTAGGAGAGTATATTTAGTAGCATCATTTTATTGAGTCTTAGGACTGGAGTTTTTGCAAACAATTGCTGTTTTGCCCAGCACAGAAATAGCTGCTCCATACAAGCACTGATTATCTGACTTTTAACAGGAGGAAATTGTATTCACCTTTTAAGAGTGAGGGCTGCAAATTGACAAAATGACATTATAGCATTCAAGGTTTAAAATATTGTTTTGACCGTGAGGTTGAATGGAATTTAAACTGAGGCTGACGTGATTTCAGTTCAAAATTCAATGAAGCTGCATTTTGATTTTAATATGTAGTTTTTTCTAAAGAGGAATGAAATACTTATTACAACTATATCTCAAATAAATCAGTAATTTCTTTGCAGTTACTTTGAATTTTTTTCAATTCTTTTTCTATTTTAAGAGGGTTGATTATTTCAAGTTAGAGGACCAATTATTCGTTACCATGGCAGTGAAGTTGAATAATTTCTGATTGGCTGAAGGAAGTGTGTTATCTTTCACACAGTCACACCTAAGCAGTGTGACTGTAGAAAAGCATGTTAGACGAATGCCTCAGGCAGTCTTCCTGGAAATCAATCATCAACCTGTTCATTTTGTACCATTTTAAAAGGAAACCACACCCTATTTCAATGTTATTGTATTTTGTGGATTTTGCTGTTATACTGCTTGCCTCTGAATCTCAACAGAAGAAAGAAGAAGATCTATTATGGTCATTTAAGATCTGCAGATCGATTAAAAAGCTTTTTTGTTTGGTTATATTTTGTGTGGTTAAGTCTGGCTTGCAGCCATGTTATCAGAGCATCCTGGAAGAAGATGAGTACGGGAAAACTGAACGTCTCCCCAGAGTAGTCAATTTCCTCTGAGGATTTCAATATTATAATCCATCTATCAAATGTAGTTGGGAGTTTTGCAAATGGCCTTACTCTGCACATCAGAGTAGATGCAAGTGGTTCATTAAAAGGATTTTTAAAGAAGCAGGACTCCAATTTTGGTATGTTTGAGGAAAGGATGAATCACACATCTGCATTTCCACAGGAATTCTAATTTTCTTAATCCCCTTTTAAATATAACTGACAATAAATATATTATAACTGAACTAAACTTACTATAACCCCTTGCTTTATGACTGTGTACAATATAAAACATATGTGCTTCTTAAAATGATAATCATATATCTTACACATAGACTAGTGTGTGGTGAAACAGGTGAAACTAAATTTCACCATAGTAGACAACTTTAAGATGTACATAAAACAGACTGGCTAGCCTAGCCGGCAGCATGTCCAGTTAAAATTCTTACTCTCAGTGCCAACTGTGGCCAGCTGCCCAACAGGATGGCACATAGAGAGGTCTCCCTGATTTAAAATTTAAAATTTAAAAATCACAGCTGTCATAAATGTATTTTAATCAGAAAACTTTGATTTCAAGGCCTTGACAGATTATATAACAGTATGTCTGGCTTTCGTACTGTTTACAGCTGCCAGGCACACTGAAATCTTTAGTGAAAGCTCATTCTTGTACAACATGTAAGGAAAGGGCTTTTCTTTTTCATGATACAGTCTCACATCTGTTTCTGATTTAGATTGACTCCTAAAAAGGGCAAACACACTGGCGCTGAATGCGTGATGTCACCCAGTTCTGACATCACACACTAAAAGTTATTGCCTCAACAGAGCTGTGTCCATTCCACACCAAAATTTTATTATTTTTTTCAGTGAAATTTGATCTACTGTAGATGGAACGCCTACATCATGCACTGCACTTTTCCACTGAATTTCCCATGAAGAAATCATTGTGGTCTTGCACAGACATTAAATCTGAAAGCATTGCATATTTGAAATGTGAACTTCATACATATACACCATGAATCAGTTTTATATCTGTTAAAATATTGCATTTGTAAGCTTTAATGATGATGAATTTTACATTATCAAAAGTATGAATTTTACATACAGAAAGTGTGTAGAAATTGTAGAAATGAGCATTTCCGGCAGCAGTGTACTCATATGCTTGCGGCATTGTTTCAAAGCATTGTGGAATCATTTTCTGTATAATAATAGCTCTGCCCTAAGTTTTCACAAAGTTGAATGCTTCCGATGCATTGGCTGTGCAAAAGGATTCATATTAAGGCATATACAAAATACTATGGCACATGTTCAATTACAATCCACAGAGCTACCATCAGTACTCATTTTGACACACTGGGTATATTATGAATTGCATTTGCACAGCTTGTTGCTTTGCTCCATTATTAGAAATAAATGGCAGCTTCATTAATGCATAGTGCAGCTCTGACTAGAATGACTGCAATATTACTGGGGCTGATTAGAACTCCCAGCACCAAAACCCAGAATAATAATCAAAATGGCTGAATCAGTCCAGAGAGAATGGAAGCACAGGGCCACATTAGAGCATTGCTGTCATAAAGCTCTGATCCAGCCTCATTCCAAACAGGAAGAAGGGGCCCCAGGGAATGTTTTGGAAAGCAAAGCTTTTATACTGGCTGTCTTTCTCAGCCTTAATTCATTGGCATTTCCTTTCAAATTATTCTTTAGACCCTTCTCCTTGTGAGTTAGAACACAGATGATTCTCTGGTATCTTTCATTTTTTAAATAAAAAAAGCTAGAGATGACTGAGTAAATTGAATAGATTTCTTCCAAATAAATACTAAACCATAAACCCATCTTGGGGATTATGAAATATACTGTTCCAGAGAATATTGCTGTGTCAGACCAGGTCTCATTTTACCCATTCTCTTGTAGGTGTGCAGTAAAACCTTCAGTGTTAATTCAACTCTGTGATAGCTTACTGTCGCTGTCAAATGTATTCTTGGAAAAAATAGAGATAAAACAGATGCTCCTTTACTCAGTGTAAAGAGTGCAGCTTTCTATGTAGATTATAGGATGACACAGTTTATCGCTTTCATTTTAACCATTTATTAAAAAATGTATTAAATGCTGCCAACCATTGTAATTACTCACCACAACATTTTAGCTTTATAGCAGCTGTATATTTGAACCAGTGCATGAAGAGCATTATTGTGGATTATGGAAGGAAATTTTACATATAGAAAGAAAAAAAGCATTTCAAATGTCATTCCAAATCCCATGCCATTCTAAATCTCAGGTCATTGTCACAGATGGCAGAACGTGCTCCGTGCTCCAATCCTGTCTTGTTTAACATCAGCCTGGAAAGCTTATCTGAAGAGCAGTATAGGCACTCCAGAGAATGAGTCAATAAGCAATAATCCGAAACTGAAAACAAAGGTTTTTAATCATGATTTAAAATGAGCGTTTAGTGAAATAACTTAATTATCATTACTTCAGAGTTTGGAGTTTGATTGTCAAAACAAGAAGCAAATAGGGGTACTTTTGTGAATTAAATTCAAGTGAAGATTCTGAATTTACTCCATCACAGGTGTCAGAATGCAGTCCTGGAGGGCCAGTGTCTGCTGGTTTTTGATACATTTCACCATCGGTGATCCATTCAAGTTGTTCACTGGGTCATTCACACACCATGTTCTCAAGGCCGTGACTGGCTGCTGATTGAAAGGAAACTACAAATACTTCCAGGCACAGTGGCCATTTAGGACTGGAGTTACACACCCCTGCTCTAAGTATTGCAATTACTTCCTGAAAACCAGTAGTGAATATCAGTACACATGCATTGAGGATTCTTGAGTATTTTTTGATTGTAAAACTTATTTGATAATGCTTTTTTTTTTTTTTTTTTTACCAACTTAGGAACATTTTTAAATTAGAGTATTCTTGTCTTTTAGCACCAACAAAAAAAATCATACATGCTTTTATTTTGTCTCATCTCGTGACCGCACATTGTGTTAATTCTGGCTTCTAATAGGACATCTGTGTTACTGGCTGCCATTGTTAACTGGTTTTGTTTGATAGATTGAAGCACTAGCCTTTACAGCTAATGATTAATTCTTAACCAGCTAATAATTTAACCTGCTGGGGCTTCTATTATCAGATAAGACTGATAATAAAAGCCTCCAGTGATCTTATAACACACGTGTTGACTGGAAAAGCTGTCTTGTACTGACCATTAAATACTCATTCTGGCACAACAGAGCTCCAGAGCAGGTGTGCAAAGTGGAAGAAACTATGTCCATGGGCAGGCAATTAGGGAATTCCACCCAGAAATTCTCCAGAGACCTTCTTGAGATTTTCTTGTGCTAACATGCTTTACTTGCTATGAGTTTTGTGTTACGCATGGAATAGCTTAGATATACAAATTCCCTTTGCAAATCACTTAACATTTCAGTAGAGTACATGGCAGATGGTGAGTATGGTTTGGGAAAAAGGGGAACAGCAAATCCTGACTTTTACAATGGTTATTTTATATCTGAGTGTGTGCGTATTTTATTGTATGCACTTAAATTGTTTATGCACTGTGCATGAGTGTGTGTTTGTGTGCATGTGATGCATTTGTGGTATGTGTGTATGTGGATACACATACACTATGCATATAATTATTTTGCTATTCAGGTACAATTCATAAAAAAATATAATTTCAGAAAACAATTCTAGGAGGAAATTGAACAATTTTGTCAAAAAACAGGATGTGTTATTAGCTCTGCAGAACCAACTTCCTGATATTGAAAGAAGTGAACACACATCATATGACTTTTAAAACAGATGCTTCTCTGTTTTCAGTGCTGGGCTGTTGATTTCTACAATATCACAGTGACCTTTATCAGTAAGCCCTTAATGATCCAGCTAAACCTAATGCCTGAAATCTGCCATTACATAATCATAGTAAGTGCTATTTTTTTTTTACATTTTATTTTACATATTACTAACCTGAAACAATGGCATGTGATCATGTGATCATAAGACAAGGAATAATATGGTTCAATGCATATTCACACATGCACACGCACACACACACACACACCCACACGCACACACACACACACACAGTTAAACCAGTGCCATGTAATCCCCAGGGCCCCTGTTGCATTATCACATTACTCTGGCACTATTAATTCAGCAAGACCTAAAATCCAGGGAATACACTGCCAACAGTCAACACCAATGCTACATGGGCTGTATTTACATTGTTATATAATTCATATGATTTGGTAATTATTAAAGTAAAGCTCGCAAATTGTGGACTTATCCCTTGTTATTCAACACATCATAAAAAGCTCAAAGTGTCCCATTACAGATTACACATCCTTATTGTTGTAATATGATACTCTGGCACAGAGTCTGGCTATCATAAATGATATCTAACCTAGACTTCGATTACGACATCACACGGGCCAGGTGCAATGTGTTGTTTTTGACATTCTTTTGAGGTAAACAAATCACACATTTTGTGATGTTCAAGAGAAGAGCTGTCATTGTATTTAGCATTGAACACATTAAAGAGAATTCCAGAGCTTCAGTAATAATTAAACTGAACCTGCATTTTTTCCCCATTGTGTTATCCACAAACAGTGGCCCTCTGAATCGTATTTCACCTCTGTTTACCCTAACATTTGTAGATAAAGTTCTGGCAGATCATTTGTTTTGGGATCCAGTTCAGTCTTTTCTCTCTGAGAATTAGTCACTGTGCAAAGGTCTGTGTGTCTCAGTATAAAATCTGCTTCCTCATATTGCGTGTCGGCATGTTATCTGTTTGCACAAGTCAGAAATGGAATAGTCACAGTGTTTTACAAGATTGTAAATAGGAGGAAAATGTCTAGTTCCTGTTCTGATAAAATCACCCCCTCCCACCCCCTATACAGAGTCCCTCCCTTCAACGACAACATATTGCGCAGAGAAGCCGTCATAAAAACATTAAAAGAATACCTGTAAAAAGGACAATTTCCGATGCTGCAAAAGGAAAGAAGT
Organism: Anguilla rostrata; assembly: GCF_018555375.3. Taxonomy (NCBI): domain Eukaryota; kingdom Metazoa; phylum Chordata; class Actinopteri; order Anguilliformes; family Anguillidae; genus Anguilla; species Anguilla rostrata. Next base: position 45,579,202 of record NC_057935.1, read on the forward strand.
CGACCTGCTTTCGCTTCCACACCAATTTTTGAATCACTAGACCTGCTGATTCCACACGGTACTACATGAGAGACAATTGCTATTTTACACTGTATATTCTCATACAGTACTACAGGAGATCCTGTGACTATTTTACATGCTGCAGGTCACACTCTGCTACAGGAGAGAGCTAGTGCCTAATGGGGGAGAGGGGTTTCTCTCCCTGAAGACAACAAGTAGCATGCAAGTATCTCTAGTGTAACCAGAGGAATGCTGGCCAGTTTAAACCTGCCCCTATTTTGTCCTTTGGTTGAGATGATTGCAATAGGTCATAGTAAGTTGATGACATAGTTGGCCAGCTCTTGACTATGGCAATTGGGCCCATTCCGCAGTAGCACTCCAGTTTTTCTTGTTGTGCTACACAGGAAACTGCACTTATGAAAGGATTGGTCAAGGGCTAGGTAGACTAATAAAACCACTAAGTAAGCTCTATAGAACTCTGCCCTGGACTATTAGCCCATGACCACAGAAAGCACTGCATTGCTGAAATTAAGCATTAACAGCCTTTCAGTACAAGGTTGCTAGCTGAGGACAGCACGTTCCTTGTGCCCAAACAAAATCTAGTTCCTCTGTGCACTCATGTGGACCCTGTACAATCTCATGACATCTTTTTTTCTCTCTACAGCAAATTGTATTTGGTGAACATTCTGACAGAGTGGGTGCTCATAACAGTAAACAGTACTGCAGAATGCAGATGAAAGATACTATCAAGCAAGTCATCACCTAGTGAAAATTTTTGTGGACGGTGAACTGCTGTCTAGGCATTCAGGTGAAAACCCAGCTACATTTCTCAGTTGGAAAGTGAAAGTTTTCTAGCCAACTAGGATGCAGTGCAGGTATATCCATGTAAACCCTGGGCTATTAGGTTTAACCTAGTCTATTTATATCAAAACACATCTCCACCTTTCCTCACTAGGCATCTATGAAAGCATATATGGCATCAAAGGATCACAGCTATTACAGTAACACAGTTTTGTTATGAACCCTGATAATTGCACAATATGGCTTTGGCACGCATACAACTTCCATATTTCTTGAAATGATAATGCTGAGCGTATGCTATGATTTTGTTTTAGATTAAATACTGAAAAAAATAAACGGCAAAGGAAAAAAAAAATAATAATAAAGGCCAAATACAGCATGAGGCCGCTGTACCATGTGGTATGCCTTCTAGAAATCCCTTAATACGATGGGATTTGCATTTTTCACTTAGCGTTTGTGTTCCTCCAGGGATTTGCGGTCCGCAGCAGGTCCAGCGAGCCTCCACCTCTGGTCCCACAGATGGAGGTCTGTTGTCTGTGTCCCTCACAGCCACCTTTCAGCCCGCCAATCATTTACATCTCTTTCACTCGGGCCCACGGCCCCGCCTTCCATTCATGGACACAATGATGGAATTACACCCAAGAGACACTCATCGAAACATCACTCTGTACGGGATTATGTTTAAAAGATTACATTATCCAAATCACTGAACAGCACTGCTGCTTAGTGAAATAACAGATCATTCATTAGCAGACCTCTTTTTTTAGAGGAGTACCAACGCTTTGTGTGGTGGCTTCAATGACGACATAACATGATAATTATCGACATAAATACTTATGAATGCGGTGCTTATGAAGGTAGAGAATACTGCTGATGGAGGAGCTATATGGCTCCTGTTAAAGACCATAGAATGTGTTATGCACTTTTAAAGAGCAGCTGATTGTATGATGAAGTTGTGCCTATATTTCAGTCTCCATCCTCAGTCTTACAGGCGTAGGATGCTGACCGCCCAGTAAAGGGAACATAAAAGTGCACAGCTCAAGCCATTGATAACACTGACAAGAACCCAAACTTTATATTTCAAAAAAGACAGCTCCAGGACTGGGTGTAATTAACAGAAGTACGCTGAAAAATGTTCAGTGTTAAATCAACTTTGATAAGAGTATTTATTACTCTCTTAGAGTACATTTGATACCTCTTGATCTGTTGTAATTAAATTAACACTGAAAGTGTTTTGGCTGAAAGATTCTGTTTGCTTCTAGTCTGTGTCAACAACATTCTCATGAACTTGGCATATGAAGCTCATGCTCATGATTCCAGTGATGAATGTTTTCTTGTTTTGGCACAATCAATGTTTTATTTTGGTCAACAAGAAGCCTTCCCTTAAGTCAGTGCAGTGGTGGCTATCTTTGACGGGTAAAGTTTAGAGCAATAGTCGTGGCACAGACATTTCTGTTTTCATCTGACGAGTCTGGTATTGATTCTGGCAAACACTGCTACTAAAGTAAAAGCAAACCCGTTTAATTTCTTTAAATCTGTTTATAACAGAAACTGCATAACTCAACTAAAACTGTGCTTAAGGGTAACCTCTCTTCAGTTCCCTTCAATGTATGCAGCCTTGGTATGAAGTTTGACCTCTCCTTGTTCTTATTCAGCACAGAAAATGAGCTTCCTTTGCCTGCTTGAGGTCAATATTAAGTATGCCTGATATGGAACAAATAGTCTACCAGGATCAAGCATTGTAAGGCACTTCCTTGTGTGCTTCCTGCTGGAAGAACACACAGTTTACAGATGGTTCTAAATTGTTTTTCCAGAGTACCGCCATGCATGAACACTCTACCTGTGCCCTGGCATAGCTGGGACTGGAAACTGCTGAAATTCATGTTACTGGTTTAACGGAGGTATGGATGCTGCGATTATTGATGTTTTTGAAGACTGGCCCATTTTTGACAAGCTGTTTCCATACACCTCCAGATTAAAAAAGTTTCTGAAATGAAAATACTCAACCAAAACAAATCCAAAAGATCAACATGAGGCAGAATGACAGCTTGTCACCTACCAAGACTACTCCATGGGAACGTTGTTGTGTTATAACAGTACTTGATGTACTTTTTGAGGTATTGCTGATCCCTGTGGATTTGCATATTTATGCACGCTAGAAGAATCATATTATATATGCGTTACTTTATAATACAAAATTAGTATTCTTCCCCCGTCTCTAACAGACCTTTCAATGATGCTGTTAGAATATACGATTTATACCAAGCAAATTGTTTTTTCAGCTCATTTATATTCAGTCATTTTCCTCCATTGTTGCATCATGCTTCATGCTGTCAGGTACAAAGTCGCATAGGTATCTAACATACAGAGAATGTCTGAACACAGCGTGCTATTGTAAAATGCGCACTCCAGCTGTTCAAATGTGTTTACAGAAATGGAAAGGCTCAGGAAATATCAATCTCCTTGCTGTTCTCAAAATGGGTGGCAAAAGTAAACATGAGCATATTTTTAGAGATAAGGAATTATTATCCCGACTTCTATCATCAACAGTCTTTGCAGCAGTGACCCTGAGAAGCAGGGGAATGGCTCAGAGTAATAAAAGAAAGCTACTTCGACCTTTGGTAAACCTGCCTTACAACTAAACCCCATGTCCTCTGTGGATTGGCTAGAATGACATCATTCTTTTACTGGATTCTGTTTCTGAGATTACCATTTTAAGCATTTAACCCCTCCATTGTCCTGTGCGTGGGGGTGGGGAGCAGCAGTTTAATGTAATGGTTAGGGAACTGGGCTTGTAGCTGAGCTTGAAGGTCTGATTTTCATCAAGGGCACAATTTATGTGTACACATATTGAACATTTAAATTGAACATGCGTATAAATATTGGATGATACTTTAGGAGTAACTAAAAAAACAATATGCTGAATGCAAGCTACTTTCAAGTTAGGTCATATACAACCACAACTTTGTTCAAATAAAATTTCTGTCAACATAATACCATCTAAGATGTCAACAGAAAAAGTTCAACTTTCATGCAAACTTTGTGGCTTTGTGAAACCACATGGTTTAGTGTCTTGGATAGTGGTCATTGGAATTTCATTTTCAAGTATTCTAGCTACAAGAACCAAGAGTCCCATTTTTTAATGCTGAACTATCTCTGACAGACATTGGTGGCCATTTAGTTTCATATGGAAAACATTTTTTTTGTCTTTTTAAAAGCCACAGTTCTTCTTCATCTCCTTCTTGATTCCCACCATCTCCAGCCTTCACGGGGGCAGAGAGATGGCTGTCTACTGCTAACTAAATAAACAATTAGTTCGCTCAGAAAAATATACAGTCACATTTCCAGTGTTAATTCAACACTAACAGTGTTAGTTCAACTCCAACAGATGACATTTGGTCCCCATTGGGACATTTTACGGTGTACTGTACATGGCTGAACTGGTTACAAATTTTAGAAGTACGTGAGACTAACTTTAATATGAGTTGTTTAAGTTCTGCTCTTGCTTAACCTAGACCATCACCAGAACATTCAAGTTCTTTAGATATTTTTCACGCAAACTATATTCCCCAGTACAAAGAAAGTTGAATTGATAGTTTTATCCATCAGTGTGGTAGAGAGAGAATGTTCTCATTGGCTGCAAGGCATCAGAATTAACCCGCTTGATAAATATAGGTTTGCCTTGCTAGTTGTTAAGCTGCCCACACCCTCTCCTTCCTCTCCAACAGTTGGAGAGCCCTTTGACCACATTGAAAACATGGCAAATATTACCTCATGATGAGCAGACAGTAATTATGTATGGGATTGTGGAACAATACACTATCATAGGTGAATGCAAAGGAAGTCAGTACTCTCTTCATCTAGACATTTCAGAGACATACTGCACAGAACCTCTTGTTTACATCCTTTGAAGAGCTCTGGAACACCAGCAGTAAACCGTACATATAATTATCATTGCTGTATAACTATAACTCGGCTGACTGGCTTCATTTTGGGTCCAGGTTGGTTTTCAGTATTTTTGTTGATTGTGCTGACTCAGATAAACTTTGGCCGCTAGTCTTCCTAGTGCTTGCCATCTTGCAATCAAGCCGTGGAACTATGTTGTTCTATTGGTATTGGGTGTTAAATTCCAATAAGTAGTGGACAGGGACAGTGTCAAGAGGATATACGCATCATTGAATTATACCTAGATCTAGAACTCTGATTAAGTAATAGAGAATCCTGGCAAGCTCAGGCTTACTAGAGGGACTAGTGTGCTGGGGTACGGCCCCAAAATTAGCCACATATAACTGCAAAGTTCTCTTTGCATTTTTAGAATAAGACACTACTCAGTTTCTAAACACCTCTCTTCAGTCTGTTAGTCATTTGCACAAAGAAGCTGCCTTTGAATCAAAACTGAAAAAAAAAAAAAACTTTATTACCACAACACAGTTCAGTACTGAGTGATCTCATTAAAATAATATTTAACATGCTGTTCTATTGTCTTTATTATTGTTTTTAGTTGTAGCGGAGCAGGAGCAGCGCAGCACATCGTTATGGAAATGAATGTGCAGCTGGGGAATTCCAGCCTGGTGCGCCAATGTAGCCAAATCACCAAGCCGACTTGAGATCTTTGGAAAACATACAGCTGTTATGCATGTGCAGTAGAAACCAGGCTGTCTACTCAGCAAGGACACAAGTAATTTTATTTATTAATCACTGCATCATCAGTTTTAAGAGAGAAAATTTTTTGTTGTAATACATTCCATGCGAGACAAAGAGCTAAATATACCTTCTTAATTAACGCTTTTCTACACAAGAGACCAGGCACTTATGAAGTGATTGGATACGGCTTGTAATTAAACAGCAGGCTCTTAGACATTCTGTCTGCTACTCAGATCACCATTCTACTTTAATGAATACGTTCAAAATGGCTTCAGCCCTTCTTGAAAATGTCGTGAAGCCACTCATAAGCATGGGCTATAATATATTTGACAGGGAAAGGACCAGGTTCTCTTTATGTTGAGTAGTCTTTCACCTTATGCTTTTCTGTTAACTGTGAATGCTATTTTTACTGACTTCAGTGTATTGCTTTCTTCACAACTTTGATACATTCAGTAGTCACTGAAATATCTCAATAAAAAATTATATTATGGAAGACCAAGTTTAGATTTACTTCAAGCATATTGCATTCTGTTGCTGTTTACTAACGAGAAGTAATGCTCTGATCTCATTTTTGGAAAGGTTCCGGGTTTTTGTTTTGAAATCAGTTTTTACAAGCAATTGTTTTGCAATCCGAGTATACAATACGTGACAGAATAGCATTCAGCCCACAGAATTCCTTGTGGAACAAACTCGTTTTACAGTTCATTTCATTTACTGTGACATTTTCTTGGTAATACGCACACACACACACACACACACATATAAGTATATACAGTATGCTTCATAATATTTGAGACAAAGACATATTGTCATTTTTACTCCACAATTTTAGATTTGTTATCAATCAATTCTCATGTGATTAAAATGCAGATTTTTTGCTTTTATTAAAGGGGATTTTTATAGAAAACTACAGCACTTTTTATACATTTCTGGGCTACGTAATGTTTGGGATAAGTGGCTTCACAGGTGCTTCTGATTAATCAGGTGTGTTCAATTGCTTCCTTAGTGCAGGTACTGTATAAGTTAGCTGTTAGTATCTAGTCTTGATTCAAGGCTTTTGATTATCTTTGGAGTCTGTTATTGCCGTTTGTCAACATGAGGAGTTGTGCTAGTGAAAGTCAAGGAAGTCATTATTAGGCTGAGAAACAAGAAACAGTCAGAGACATGGGCAAATCCTTATGTTTACCAAAATCAAGTGTCTATAACAGTGGTACCGAGAGCTTAGTAATCACAAAAGGCCTGGTAGGCCAAGGAATACCTCCACAGTTCATGAACAAATAATTTTCACCATAATGATGAAAAACCACAAACACTTGACAGATCAGAAACACTCTTCAGGAGGCCGGTGTAGATGTGTCGTGATTACTGACCACGGACATTATGAACAGAACTACAGAGGCTACAATGCAAGATGCAAACTACTAGTTAGATGCAAAAGACAGGTTGGCCGCGTTACAGTTTGGTAAGAATACCTGAAAGGGCATGCATTTTTCTGGAAAAAGGCCAAGATTCACTTGTATCGGAGTGATGGTAAGAGCAAATTCTGGAGGCCAAAAGGAACTGCTCAAGATCCAAAGCACCCCCCAAAATCTGTGAAACATGGTGATGGGGGCATTATGGTTTGGGTGAGTATGGTTGCCAGAGGTACTGGTTCACTTGTCTTCATTGATGATGCGCTGATGGCAGTAGCAGAATGAATTGTGAGTGCATAGAACAATCTTATCTGCTCAAATTCAAGCAAATGCCTCCAAACTCTTTGGATAGTGCATATGCACAAATTTACATTTCAAAAGCAAACATAAAGCAAAAAGAAAGGAATGTGATTTTATTCACATTCACACCTTGTAAAGCACAAGTCCACATAGGACAATAATGATAATTATTGTTCATGAAATTGTTTGCATGCAGCTTCATTATTCAAATTATAATTGCAAATGTACCGCAAGAACATGCATTTGAGATTTGTCATATTAAATACATTATACGCAGAAAACTATTTTTGGTGCATGCAGGAATCACACTGTGTATGCACTGCCAGCACAGATGGTGTGGGGTTGTGTTTGAACAGCGCAGACGCGTCCTGGCAGGTCATTACATTACATTACATAGCTGGGGGAGGAAATAATCTCATCATCAAATGCAAAGGGAATTTTCCCACCTGCAGCTAAACACAGCTCATGTAAGGCATTTCTATCTTCACAGTACCCCGCTGGCTAGGCTAACATACCGTCCTATTTCTTTTATGCTGCCTATATGCCAGGGGTGTGGGGTGGAGGGGATGCCCACGTTACAGTACGCTCAACACTATTCCCGTGCCATCCAGACGCACAATGATCGAAACAAGCCTCTGTATCTACCATTGTTTACAGGAAAATGGAGGAGAGAAAATGAGCAGACATGCACATGAGAGGACAAGGTGGGGATAAAGGGTAAATTGACTGTTCAACATTGTCGGCCACATGCGTTACACCTCCATCCTCCCTCCCCCCTCCCCCCAACCCCACACACCACAGCTGTGGTCTGGCCTGGTCCTCTCTGCACTGCACTGTTGTCTTACATTAAACCCAGTGATCTGGAGGCTGCTGGCCAGGGTCTGTCACATTCGGTTATGTCCCGGAGGAGCGGCCGCGCACCTGTCAGGCTGCATTAGCGAGCCAGCCGTCAGGAGAGCGCGGGCAAGGCGACTGCGGCTGCGCGTCGGCCTCATCCGCCGTACCGCCCCAAACGCATCCCTGGCCTATCGGCAACAAGCCGTCTACTGCACGTGCGTTTCACCCAGAAGAAGGAAGACTGACTGCTCCGACCAGCTGCAGTTACTGTACATGCAATCAGTTTGATTGCAGATCATTTTATAGATAAATCATCTTTAAAAAACACAGAGGGAATAATGATCGTCATAGAAAAGACATTTGTAAAGATTACTATCAACTCTTAGCCGCCAGGCAACGAAGGGGAAGAAGACAAAATCTTTTGAGGAAGCAGTCCTCTCTGATGCCCTCATTTCTTATGACAGACACGTATCACTAGAATTTGTGAGGCCGTGTAAAAAAAAAAAGTCCTCACTGCTTCAGTAGTGACGGCTGAAGGTTACTGTGATACGCACAGACAAGGCACTCATAGCACTGGGACGGAGGACCATGAAGCAGAGCCAGACAGTGGCAGGCAGTGTTTAATTGTGTCTGAAATAGCTGCAGCACAGCTGGGGGTGGTGTGCTGAGGAAGGGCTCCAGCACTGGGTGCAAAGAACAATAGCTATACACAGCTGACAGGAAGGAAGCTTCGTCATGCTGAGCGAGAGGCAGGCTAGGTGGGGGGGGGGAGAGCCTAGCCTGCCTTTTGACCATTCTGACTTATCCAAAGAGGATATAAGCCGGTACCTTCCTTCAGGTCAGTTTGGGACGTGTGCAGCGTGGGCCAGGTTACAACTTCACGTGAAGAAGTAATTAAAATAAAAAAAAATAAAATAAATACAAATGTATAAATGGCAAGGTTCATTTCAGGAGTTGTCTGTTGGAGTTGTACTCTGGGGGGCTGGTAAGTTAGTTAATATGAAGTAAACTGACATCACAACAGGGGAGTTGAACATGCGTGAGAAGGTCGGGCAGATTTGGATCCCACCAGCTACATGAGACCGAGGGAGTTGGAGCCCAGGACGTGGGAGAGCAGAATGAAGCTTCCTTCATGGTGTGTGGCCGGAAAACTTGACGGCATTTGACCGGATTAATGTGCCAATAACAGTAACTGGCTTAACAGCAATCCACTTAACCTTACATGTACCATTATCTTACTATTATGATAAAATAAAAAAATGGACATAATGAAACAAAAGCACAATTATATCAAGCTTTCTACACACAGCGGGGATGTATTAAAGAAGGAAATATATTGAGATAAAACATTTTTTCCATTTATTACAATATCTCATGTTATATCATGTAAATCTAATAACATATAAACTGTTATATCAGTTTGTTACTTTATTTATTTGCTTAGCCAACACCCTTATTCAGCTTAAGCTTTGTGCATTGTATTATGCATAAAGCTGTATATTTTATTGCGGCCATGAATCATGTTCAAGGGTTCATAATATGTGTGCTACTCAGGACTCAGCCCTATACCCCCTTATATCCATTTTCTCCGTTGCCATATGAAGTTATCATTTATATGGCAATGGATGGATTTGGGAAAAGAAGATACCATGTGGAAAAAAAACCAAATATCTAAATTCGGGGAAATAAGAAAACTATTAAGACGGCTCTCTTGACAACAGAATAAGGAAAATCCTCCTGTGATGTTTTACTTTTATTTGAATTTTACATGAAAACAAGGTACCATTCTATAACACTTAAATGGCTTAAGTTTTCACCCTTCCACCAACACCTAATTTCTCTGTCATGTCATCGGCCCACAGCATATGTCAAGTGGAGACTTCCTCATGAAGGGTTTGAGACATCAGAGACCGCGACCGCAGTTTTGCGTCAGACAGCTCCGCACAGCGAACGGCTGCAGTGATCGCAGATGTGCTGCCTTAAGCCTTTAAACTCTGCGCCGCCATCGCTGCTTTTCTAGGTCAGCTGGCGAGGGCAGAGCACGCCGGCACACGCCATAGGCCGGCCCTCTGTGAGCGTGTCTGTCGATTAGGCCTCCTCTGCAACGGTCACCCGGTCCACGCACTCAATTTAAAGTGACATTGGCTCACCGACATTGCTCGCTTTCTTACCCTTCTGTGGATCAATTAGGAGGCTGATTGGAACACAGGGAGACCCATAATGTCCCACGGATTGTGGCCCGTGTAAGATGGGTCCTGTTGCAAGCATCTATTTAATGCTATGAGAATGTTTGAAGCTATTTTTCTGAAACTATTTTAATCTGTTGATAAGCTGTTGATGATGCAGTATTCAAAAATATTCTCTGGCTGCAAATCCTGAATAAACATTTATCCAGAGTAAGAAACAAATGGGTTTGTTGTTATTACAGCTATAGCTGTAATAACAGTGACTGGCTATAGCACTATTTAAACACATTCCAGGAATTCTTCTTCTTACCCTATAATGCAACAGAAAGTATGAGCGATGTTTTATAGTAGCAACCATTTCAATAACATTGAAAAAGTATCTTATTTAATGTATCTTTTTTATTTTGGTTCATAGGGCCCAAATAAACAAGATTGCTGTTCATTGAACACATTTCAGTGTGTATTATGAAGTGTTTACATATGCTGGTCCAATATAAACAAATACTTTGCCAAGATTTCATTAGGAGAACCAAAATGCAATTTAAAAACTACTACAAAAGGTGCATTTAAAAAAAAGGTTTATTATATATTTTGGTTTCCAGTATTCTTGTACGCAAGAGCTAGAATTTCAATACAGGAAACTCAATATAACAATTTTGAGACAAATTCAAAACATATATCCATTCATTTCTGCACAGAATGAGATTAGATGCACCCCAGGTAATAAAAAAACAAATGCTGTCAAAATGTTCTCAATTTAGGTGTAAAACTGTGGTTGGCAATCACCTATGTATGTCTATGCATATAAAATCTAGAAATGGAAGCACAACATTAATCATGGGTTTTACATTTTTATTTGCATATCAAAACAAAATGTGCATTCCAAGAATTGAAATGAAAAAAAAAAAAAAAACACACAAGAAATTTTTGCCCAATTTGAAAGCATTTTACAATATGCCAGAAGCCACACTATTCAGACGTGGAGAGCGTGCGAGTCCTGCGATTGGTTGGCCACGCCCTTGCTCTTCCTCATATTGCCATGCGGAGGTGTTTGAAGCAGGCGAGATGTCTGGTAGAGGGGAAGGGGAACAAGAGGGGAGCTACGCCGTGGCGGGAGGGTGGGCGGCAGGTTTCTCTGTACAGACAGTCAGTAGTTTTCGTTCATCCTTGCTGAAGGGGCTAAGAGCTACGTGGGGAGGGGGGGCAGGGGGGTGCTGCACAGTCATCTGCTTTCGTCCAATCACAATGCAACTTAGGTTTTTCGGTTACAAAGTTAAACAGCTAAAAAGTGAAAAAGAAGGCAATGCTTGTGGAATGTACAGTGCATGGTGGAGCTTCCGTGTTCACGACTCAGCCTTCTTCTCCTGTTCAATGGCTGCAAAAGGGGAAGAACAGCTAATTTTCTCCACAAAAAAATGAAAATGTGATTCTGTTTATGATGTTTACTCAGTTAAATTAATCAGTGCGATAGATTTTTAAACACATACACGGTAAAGAATGTACCTTATGCATACCCTGGCTCTGTACCAAAACTCACATTTCCCAATAATAAATAAGCATAAATCTGATTTTATCATTATATAATCTTACTTTCTTGTGATGGCAGGGGATTTTTCTCTTGAGTCTCAGTCTTCTTCAGCTTGGTCTTGTCAAAGCTGGTTACCTCCTCCAGGTTTGGTTTGTCGGCCATGTTTGCAGAGTATCTGGTCAGATTAATATAAAAAAAAGCACTTAACTTAAAATGCCTCGACAGACAGCTTGGGTGTGCAACCTGCTGCCCTGCAACAGGGCATGAAATGCTGCCATTGATAATAAACGTGTGCGTCTGTATATAGGCTATATAGATATAGACTGTCCCATCCTCTGCTGTAGAATTTTCATGTTAACGACTTATTAATTTACAGCACACGTCGGTGGATATAAAACCTTGGCCGTAACCAGATGGTTTACTTATACAGCGGTAATGTCAATTTACATAACAATTCAAGTTCACGTGCTGTAGTAGCGAAAAACGTCGACTAGTTGCAAAAAATACACGAAAAGATACCTTGATGTAAAGCCTTTGGTCATATAATTAATCCACATGCGCGTTATCTTTTTACATTTGAAAATTATTATTTACGCAATCCAGCTTTGTTCTCTTCATATACGCTCAAAAAAAAAAAAAAAAAAAAGAACTCCAGACTCCAGTCTGAGGAACCACCGCCCTGCTTGGCATCATCTCAGCAGACCGTTCCTCTAACGGTAAAGCTATTGTACTCCAAGTCTCATCCAAAATCCACATCACGGGTATAGCTTGTACATTTAGATTTCATCAAATGGACAGTATCTTCAAAAGGACCACATCATCGCTGCCTTTTAATGTTTGTTCGTGTATAAAGAGCGCGTAACTTAAAAAATACAAGTACAACACTAGCTAAACAAAGAAAACTAGCAAGAGCATCACATCTCTTCCATGTTTCCGTGTAATTCTGTTCTCATGTATGGATACACGCGTCTTTGGTTTGCATTCTACATTTTTATCGGTCGTCGCACCTTTTGTCCGTTTGGTTCCACTGGACATGTCGACAGTTACGCTTTATTGGGGAAATATTCTGGTTTATATTGTGTACTCCGTTAAATCAAACGTCTTACACAGTAAGTATCCGTATATAAGGCTAAATATGTTTGGATTTCGTTCAGAAACAGATTGGATGCTGAAGGCAAAAGTCTTTTAACACTCACCAGAGTCTGACTGACTTGCGATGAATATACCGTCTTGGTGCAGTGGTGGACTGAAGCAGAAGCGCACACGCAAAGGATATATACTCTGAAATATGCAAATATAAAAGTATGACGTCACACCACATTCTCATTGAAAAGGGTGCATTGAAAAACAGTAAGGACATTCATATAAATTCTTTCACAAATAATGATACTTCATATATTTCAGTTTTCTCCAATAATTCGTGAAAGTAAGTTATTTACGCAAAAGCCTTCTAACCGAGTTTCCGCATCAGTTTCGCGATCTACTCAAAGGTGACACCTCGTGGCTACTCATATTAAATAATTTAACCTGCAATAATGCAATTCGAAAACACTTTCATTTTTACTGAGTTTGTAAATGTCGCATCGAAGGCATTTGAATGATGAAATATACATTTAAACAAAAAAACAATGCAACGAGATAGTGTTTCTCTTGTACTATACGTTCCAGATGGGAATTTAAATTTTACCTCTCATTTTAATGCCAACATGGTACACCAAATGTTCCCTCCAACTTCCAACACTAGCCACCTTCTGTTCGTTTTCAGAGCAGAGTATTTGCTACCATTGTGAAACTGCAAAGGTCTGCGAATATGTAGTATTGCCAAAGAAACAATCCCTTTCGACAAACACATAGTAGTCCTTATTAGTCTTCAACCTTGCTGTTAAATGATTTCTTGTTTGCCAAAACAAAAATGAATGTGATGTCGGAATGCTTGGGTTTGTTCACTGCATAGTCATGGCAGAGCAACACAAAGAGTCTGGCATTTATCTCAGTCCACATGACTCCTTTGTCTCCTCAGGAAGTTATGAAATTGCTGATACTATCCTAGTTGTTTTAGCCCAGTGGCTGCCATCTTGGCCCAGCAGGAAATATCAAGGCCGGATTGCTGTTGGCTGGTTAGGGTGGCACTGTATTGGCATCCATGTCCACATTCGACTCAGTTTTCATGACAGAGACATGATGTCCTTCAATGTCAGGATGGGAGTTGGTCAGGGCTTCCAGTATGAAGTCCCATAGGATTGCAGTCCAGCTGGACAGAGCTGTTTGTATTCTGGCTACTTCTTGTCCATTTCAGGAATGTTAGTCAGTCTGGCAATTTACTCATTTTATAATCCCACTTAAAACATGAGAACGAAAAAAGGTAACCAATGCTATTTCAAGTCATATGTGAATTCTGATTCACATTTTAAAAGGTTAGTAACATGTGAAATGGTGAAGATTCTCAGTGTGACATATTTTCATTTCACATGTGGAAATTTAATTTTTTAAATGTATGTATGTAATGCAATTTTCTCAGATATAATGTTACCAGAGAGTAAAATACATATCTTTCAAAGGCCTTGATAGCTGCAACAGTTTGTGCAAATGACAATTCCTCATGGTTACTGTTTGGAATCTAATGACTGTCACTCTTCTTCATTGGAGCAAACCGATTCTTGGGGAACAGTGACAACATGTGTAGCTCTTGTATTTTCATTGTGCTCATTTCTCCATTTTGAATCACAGACCACAATCATTTATGAAGCGTGTACAGATCAGTAACTCATATACTGTATAAAATTTTCTATAAGACTAAGAAACATTCTGACATACATGCAATGTATGTTACTGATTGCACAAACTGACTTACGGCATTTATTTATTACCCATGATATGATATGCATGATTGTTACCAACATAATTTTGTTTGTTAGTTTGTTAATGCAAATCATTTTTAATTCTTTCTCCATTAGTGGTGTTTCAATTTAAAACAAATTATTCCAAATTTACTATGTTGCATATGCCATTACCAGTCAAACAAACCTGTATTTTAGGATTTGAGGTGGTTATACTGTTGAGAAAAATTAGCCTATTGAGTTATTAAAGCAGTAGGCTACTCATAATGCAATGTGTATATTGCACTTGAGTCATATAATTTTGGCCTATTGTTCACTTGCTAGTGGACTGTCATTATTATGACTTCAATGGAAGATCATTTATAATCTCTAATTCAATATTTTACTGACACCTTGTGGACATGAGTGTAAAAGTACCACTATTATGTTGACATATTTCAAATTTCACATTTAAAACACTTACCATTATGTGCTTGCTATTCTATATTCAAAGAAAATCCTTTTAAAAAAGGAACATATAATCTGATTAGTTGATATGGTTTGAATCACACATTCTCTTGTAAAGTATATAAAGTATATAGGCACAATGCAGATTTTTTTGTTTTTAAATTATGCCTTTATAGTACTAATAAACTCATTTCTTTGTCCACTGGGACACCAAACATGTCATGCAAGGAGCCATTGGAAGATCTCATTGTGCACCTGCAATCCCTTCTGGTCAGTTGGCTGGCCACAGTCTGCCTGAATATATTACCTGAGAAGTGTCATTCTCCAAATGAATGTGATGGTAATCGTAAGTGGTGACTATTGTGCATTTTCATTACCACAATGCGTATATGGTGGAATACCAAGGGTTCTTAACATTGTATTAGCTTTTCCCAATGATGATGCAGTCAGCGTTCCTCCTTGTTTACCAGCTATGATTTGTGAGCAATATGTCTCTCTTCCAAGAAGTAGTAGCTCTCCTGTTGTAGTGTGTCGATTGTAGGATGTAAAATAGTCACTGGCTCTCCAGTAATACTGTGTGGTATTGTAGGGTGCAAAATAGTCATTGTTTCTCAAGTAGCGCTGTGTGGCCTCTCGGGTGTAAAATAATGGCCAGCTCTCTCATAATATTGTGTGGCCTGTAGGGTGTAAACGAGTCACCATTACTCTTGTAGTTCTGTGTGGATGTAAAATTCAGTGGCTTTCTCCTATATTACTGTCTGTGTAGCCAATGTGGTGTAAAATAACCACTGGATCGCCTCTAATACCGTGTGGTCTCTATGATGTAAAATGGCCACTGGCTCTCATTTAGTACTGTGGGCCTGTGCTCTGTTAAATAGCCACAGACTGATGTGTAGGAGCACTGGATACACTTCAGTTGCGGTGCTCCTCATGTAGGTGAGAATTACAGGCTTGTGTGACGCAACTGACTGATCAAAATTATGGAGAACGTCCACTGTGACAGCAAACACATCATGCTTGCGGCCAATGGGACACCCATGTCTCACTGGGCAATAGCAACCGCTTCTGGTTGTCAGTTGGGGTGTCCATAGCCTGCCTAAATGTAGTGCCTGGGCAGTGTCCTCCTCCAAATGAATGTGAGTGTAATCGTTACTGGTGGGTATCCCAAAACAGAAGAAGAATATGTTCTATTTGCACTAATTTCGGTCTCTTTTCTGTGATCACTTCTTACACCAACTCGTCCTTTATTGCATTCAGCCCACAGTAAGCCTCCTCCCACTCCATGTTTTCTCTGCAGATAAGATGGAAAATTTCAACAAGCTCTCCAAAGACGTATCTTTGGAACCATAATAAGATATTTTGGGATCAGTCTCAGACATTCTTGTTTGTGCCTATTTTTATCTTTGACTTGTGTCAGATTCATTTTCCCACAATAAGCAAGACCAGTACAGGCTTTTAGATTAGAATATTTTATAAATATTTAACTTGACTCTTGACTCTGCTGTGTTAAATACAGGTTATATCTTAAACTTTGTTTCAACTGTTCACAATATTTGAGACAGTATCTTTTTGAGAATGAGGAATTATGGAGAAAGTTTTGTTGAACACCTCCCTGAGTTGATATCCACAGTTACACTGGAAATAAACAGCTTATAGTAATAAGGCAGAACATTGTCTAAAAAAAAGATTATTTTAAGATATTTTTTAAATATAGCTTAACAGTTATGGTTACATAACTTACTGACTGTAAAGGGTGACATTACCTTCATCCCTTCTGTTGAAACAAGTGCTTTCAGTCAATCTGCTGTCTTGTCTTGCTCCTGCAGCTTGTAAATCATTTAGTATGCTCTGATCGAAACTGAATAAATGATTCAAAATTATGGTTTGGTACTCAAAGTAATTGAGTGCTGCTGACCTTTTGTAACACTTCAAGCATATTGTCTACATTTGGAAAGACGTAAATTTTCCTTGTGTTGTTATTTCTAGAATATTCCTTTTGTCTCACTGTTTCTGGGTCTGGGTAAAAATGAGAAATAGATTATTAGAAAATTAGCCTGCTAATTTCTTTGCTTACATAGGTCATTTATACAAAAAACCAGGCACGGGTCCCAAAACAAATCCTTGAGGGACTCCACTTCCTGTGAAGCATCAGCAACATTCTCAAGAAAATAGGAGTAAAGTGTGCCAACTCACTTCAGAAAGTCCCAGTCCCAAAATAATTTATCACTGATGAGGCCTTAGGTCTCAAATGCACAACATTTCCAAATGAAAACATTAAGAGAAAAAAAGAGAAACCACTTGTTTATAGAAATGTAGGGCTTTATGTCCTACCTCATGTTGAGTGGGACAACTGCAATGAATAAAGACATGCATTTTAACATTTGTTTTTAGGAGTAGTGCCTTACTCCTTGGGAGAGAATATAAGAGTGTACAGACTGTTGGGAAAACTGCTCTCTACCCAGAAGCACTGTTGTCATTTTTGAAAATGTATAAATGCTATACTAGCTGGAACATTGTGGGTTTTGTTATTCTTTTACGTGGATGTTGTCCTCTGGTTGGAGTGTGTTCCTTCATCATCCCTCAGGGTGGTTGACCAGGCTACAGCGCATAACTCTGTCATTATAGATTTGTCATGTGAATCGGAATTGAAAGGGGGTTTTGCAACTCGAGGCCTGGAACTGAGCGATTGAGGACTCACTATTCCTTTTTCAGTTTGCTCAGTTCTTTTTTTGATGCAAACAATGCATACCGCAAGTCTGTAGTAGGATGGTAGGGCACAGAGCAGATGTGCTTCACTCCTGTAGACCTCAGGAATGTGGAAAACTCTACTGAGAAAAATTGAAGGTTGATGCCACTTATGAGGATGTGTGTAATTATGTTGCACCAGAACATGCCTTTCCACACCTATTTCATTTCAGCAGTGGTTGTACTGCAAATGAGGTGAACATCTGGTCTCTTGGAGTGAGGATCCACTGTTACCATGTACATTAGACTTCCAAACAAACCCTACAAGTCAATGTGAATCCTCTCCCAAGAACTCCCTGACCATATCTAGGTGTGGAGAGAAGCTCTGTGTTCACTACCAAGTGTAAATTCTTGGTGCCCTGGCAACAGCCCTGTGAGACAGTGCATTGTGTATTCCCACTGTCTCCTTAGCTAATTCTGCAGTGCCAAGGGAAGATATCACCCAAGGGTCTGGCCTCAGTCCAAGCAGAAGGCAGGAACTTAAGGAGATAGTTAACAGGAACCATTACATAATTGGTTCCCATCCAGACCAAACTTTCCTGATCCAGCACCACATCACTACAGGCCCAAGTTGTCAAGCTACATTTTCATCAGGTGCCTGAAGTTAGGTGAGAGACGATGAGAGACACAATGCTGGAAATGGAGGTTATTAAAGAATCAAACAATGAATGGTCCAGTCATATTGTGCTGGTGCCCAAGCCAAACAGAAGCATCTGTTTTTCATCTGATTTTCACAAACAAAATTAAGTATCCAAGTTTGACACATATCCAATGCCCAGGTTTGACAGACTGATCAAATGTCTGGGGAGAATGAGGTTCAAAGGTACTCTGAACCTCACCAAAGACTTATTAGCAGATTTTCTCTCTGCCTTCCTCATACCTGAGGGCCTGCTCCAGTACACAGGTCTTCCTCCTGGCTTGCATGGGGCACTACTACCTTCCACAGACTCATGGACCCAATGCTACAGCCCCTCCATCAAAATGCTACTGCCAACCTTGATGGCGTGGTCGTCCATGGTGAAGATTTGGTGAGTCTCCAGGCCCGACTGATGTGCTTGGGGGCAGAGTGGGAAACGGGCAGGGCCACGCAGGTCAGTCTGGAGGCAAAGTCGTCACTCGCGATGCTCAGGTTCGAGAGCGAATAAATGAACCATAAGCCTTTGCATCTCATAGGCCTTCACCGGGGGTTAAAATGTTACATTTTACATATGTGTGTTTTTATTAACATAATTAATCAATACTAATTAATATTATCCATAGTTCATAATTACTAACATTGCAGTTTAGTTGGGAGGGGGGCCAGGCTCTCTCCTCTCTCTCTTTCTCTCCCTCTCTCTCTCTCCCTCTCTCTCTCTCTCTCTCTCTCTCTCTCTCTCTTTCTTTAAAACAGTAAATTTAACCTTATTTGGGAGACCACTGAACATAACAAATGACGATTTGTTAAGCTGAAGGTTTACACCAAGTCATGTGATATGGATGTGACTTAGGACATACATCTCTTTGTGCGAACAGACTCCCCTCCTGCACAATAAAGAATACGGACCATTTATAGCTCCTGCCTAATGGTTTTTCCTTGGAACCTAACAAGGGTAAACTGCAAATCCCTGCAGGTGCAAATTAGGATTTGGTCTGGCACCCAGCATGGCAACGTCAGTGCCCTGTCCAGGAGGGATACTGCGTGGGCTTTAATTGCACTCTCAGAATGTTACATGCCAATGGTAAGGCTGCAACCCGGGCAGGAATTTTTCCATCTGCTAATAAGCCTCTCTCTCTTTTCACATAAGAAGAAAAGCTCATTAGGTCGCCATTCGTGAATGAACAAATGTTTTGTTTCAATTAGCTCTGCAATAGCATACAAGTATGGCACAGTATGCTTTGTAATAATTTTCACACTGTGAACTCACTTTTGAAAGTTTAACTCTGCTACAATAAAATGAAGATCAAACAAAAAGACAAAATGAACTTGAGGTTGCAATTATTTAAATACTTTAATGAGTTTAAGTAGTTCTGAAAGAAACAATGACATTTGTGAACAAGTGCAACTAATCAAAAAACAATGTGGACTTGTAATAGTGTGGTCAGTGAAATGTATGAAAAAGTTGGCATCAACTAGATTTTTAAATCAATTTAGATTAATTTAGGGCTATTGAACATGAAAAAAAAGTTTAAAAAAAAAATAATATTTTCAATTATTGTTGCTATTGTAAAATCTAATTTCCATATGCATACATTTGTATATATATATATAATTTATCTCATCTGAATTGTTTAAAAATCAACATTTTAATTTCTGAATTAAAATATACAATATAAAGCAATATTGTATGAAGAAATATGAGACAGCATCTGCTCAGTCCAAGTTCTGTCTTTTGTGCGTTGCATTAGATAAAAGCATTATAATGAGGCAACATATGTGAATACACAAGGAAGGATTATATATTCTGCTTCATATGTGGACTTATCTTGCTCTCTAAAGAAGGGTGAAGACTTCATTTTTTACATATCTATAGTATTGTATAGAATTAAATTTTGTTTACATATAAAACAAAATATACAAGGGGCAAGAAGTATTACAGCAGTTCACATTGTGGGGGTAAGGTAAACCCACATGTCTGAGTATGGCTTTGCAAAAGTTCAAGAGAACAGCACAGCTTTTTAAACAGTTTTTTGTTTAGTGTTAAGGAGCGTCTTGAGGGAACGTGTCAACGCGTTTACCATGGCGGATATGGCGGTGGATTGGTGCGCCAGAGCTGCGTCGCCGCGGTCGCGGTCGCCGGGGTCGCTGGCCGAGGCCAGCTCGACAGCCTCTAGCAGGGAGATGTAGTTGGCGATGACCTGGTCCACCGTGGCGGCAACCTGTCGCTGCTGCTCCTCCGACCGCATCGCGCTCATCAGGCGCATGCAGGCTTCGGTCAGACCGCAGAGCACCCCGAAGCTGCCGGTCGCGGCCGCGAGCGTCTCCGCGGCGCCGGGGCGGGCCCCGGCCATCTTCCCGCAGGCGGCGCCCAGCTCTTTGGACCGCGCCGAGAGCAGCCGCTCGTGGGGGCTCGTGCCGGGCGTCTCGGGCGGGGCCGGCGCGACCTCGCCCACTCCGGAGCGCACCAGGGCCACGAGCTCGCCGGCGTCCCGCCGCAGGGCCGAGAGCCCGCCGGGAGAGGGGCACACCCCGCCCTTCAGCTCGCCCACGCGGGCCAGTCTGGAGGCGAAGCCGTCGCTCCCGACGCTCGGGTCCGAGGGCGAGGAACCGGAGGGGGCTCCCTCCTCCGCGTCTCTTTGGGGTTCACCGGCGGCAACCGGTAGCCGCGGTAACGGTTCCTCGTCCTCGTCTTCGTCCTCGGCGCTCCCGCCCGCGTTTCCGTGGAAGCAGCGGCCGAAGGGCCCGTGGCACTTCCAGGCACCCGCGTCTCGTTTCGGCAAACCTCTGAGCCGCCCGGCACTCTTGGGCGCCGGTGGCACGGCGGAGGCTCTGCCGCGGTCCCGGCCGGCCGCCGGGCGGGTGGAGAAGGAGCTCTGGGAGCGGCTCTTGAACAGCCTCTTCCCGACGGGCCTCTTCCGCGGCCTCGAGTCGGGCGAGCGCGGGGACCGCAAACACTTACCGCCGATGGCTGCCCTGGTCTTCTCCAGCAGGGCGTCGAAGCTCCTGGAACCCGCGGGCCTGCTGCTGGGACTCCGCCTCAGCCCCCTGCCTCTTTGGCTGGGGGGCCTCTGGCTGTCGGTCCCGGGGTCGCGGCGGGGAGGGAGGCTCGGGGGCGGCGGCGCGGCGCGGTTCTGCTCGGGGGGGTTGGAGGGCTCCCGCTTCGGCGCGCCAGGGGGATCTGCGCTGACGTCGGATGGCGGCGGCGATGGCGGTGGAGCGGCGTAGGCGGAGGGCTGCTGGGAAAAGGCCGAAGGCGTGCCTCCTCTTGGTGCTGAGCTGAGCTCTGTGCAAGCTACACTAGGGGTAGTAGAGAAAGAGAGAGAACCGTTAAGCATCTCCCTGAAAACACACTTTGATTCACGGTCCTGCTCACTGAGGGCCTCAATGCTTCCTCAGGGGGGAATAGGGGGACACCCTTTCGTACCTAATTCTGTAAAAACTGATATGGGATCTTTTCAGCCAGGACTAATTCGCCTACCGGACCAAAAAACTGAAAACAACCTTCATCTCTCATTACTAGGTCTCATGTCGAAACTATACATAGATTTCAGAACAAGCAAATCCCAACCTTCTCTTCAGTTTAATGGGCAGGGTGAACCCCTGGGTCAAATATGTATTTGTTTTGGATTCAAATCATTTTATATGCTTTACTGATCTTGTCGGTTTATTGGAACCAATGAAATAATCTCAAAAAGTGCAAACCCCGCCTTCTGGTCATATTGGCAGAATCAATAGCACCAGGCAAGATCACAGAAAAGTATGTGAATCCAAAACAAATACGTATTTGACCCAGGTCTGGCAGGATGGTAGAGTTGTATATTTTAGGACATTCCCTACTTTCAAGGCTGCGAAAGGGATCTCATGGTTCCTTCAGCTGCCCCCTAGGCCTGATGCATCTGATTCATTATTAGCCCTTTAAAGAATAGGTTTAAAAAAAATGTTTTTTAAAACTTCAAAATTTGAAAGTCGGTGTTCTAGTCGGTGTCCAGCAGTGATTGTTACATCAGCATTAGAAATTTCAGGCAGGAACATTCTAATAACACATTTGTGATCTTAGACCTTAAAGGGTTAAGGAGTTGAACTGCCTGTACACCTCGCTCCCCTCCTTGGAGGTATTTTTAACACTAGCACACTTCACGCAGAGATGAGTGAAAAGATTACTCCATGTGGCTGTACCTGTGGTTTCTTTAATCTTCGGCTTCCGGTGACAGCCTTCCCTCACAGTGCCAAACGCGGGGTCGGAGCCGACGGCGTTGGAGTGCGCGTTTGGCAGCATTTTCCGGAGGAGGGCGGGGTCAGCGTTGGGGTGCAGGTCCCTAGTCGGGGGCCCGTGGCTGGGGGTGCCGGGGGCCTTGTCCTCGGGGAGCAGCGGGCGCTTGCCGGGCGTGTCCGGGGCGCAGAGGGGCGAGTCCACGGGCGTGGCGCAGCTGCTGCTCCCCGTGCTGCAGCCGGCGTCCAGGGAGGAGCACTGGGAGCTCTGCAGGGAGTGGTGGCCCTCCGCCTGCATGCAGGAGACGCGCTTCACCAGGTGGTACTCGCACAGCCGCGCCGCGGACTGCGGCCTGGCCTGCTGCTGCTCGTCGCCCAGCAACCCGCCCTGCCCGGGGACGGCCGACGGATCTTGGGTCGGGGGGGCGTTGGGACCCGGCCCCTGGTCCTCGCCCGGCCCACCGCGGCCGCGGCTGCCGGACTCCGACGCGGCGTCCCGGGCCTCCGTCCTGCCGCCGCGGCCGTCCTGAGCGGCCTCGGGCAGCGGCTGCCACCGCTGGCTCTTCTCCCGAAACGAGGTGCGCTCCAGGTCGAAGTGGTTCAGCCGGTGGGCTTCCCTGGCGCTGAAGGTGTTGTACTTGCCCGCCGCGCGCTGCTCCTCGGCGTTGGGGTACGGGGTCCTGCCGGCCTGCCTCCTGCCGGCGGCGATGGTGGCGCTCGCGTCGGCCTCGCCCGCCCTCCCCCGCCGCCTGCCGTCGCCCCCTGCCGCCGCCAGCGTGCCCATCTGCATCTTGCTGAAGTAGTCGGTCACGGACTTGGTTTCCATGGTTTCGGGCTCCATCTCGATGTCGTCCGAGTGGAGGATCTGTTTGGAAGGCACGGACGCGGGCGGGGTCCCGGCGTCTTGGCGGGCCGTCTTGGGGACCAGGTCTCCCTCGCACAGGGAAACGGGAAACTCGGTTTTCTCCTCCAGAAGCGGCTGGTAGCCCTCGGAGGTGGTGACCAGCAGACGCATGGAGCCTTCGCAGAGCTTCTGAGCCGCAGCCAGCTCCGAGCTCTCCGTCATTTCCGAGGAGTTAGTCTCGTTCCCGGAGTCAGAAGAGGACTCTGGGCTGAAGGCCCGAGACAGTGCTACACCTATATGACAAAAAAACAGAATTAAGATTACCAACCAAAAGCACATCATATACACATTTGTTTAAAAAATTATGATTTTATTCATTAAATCTATCGAGGGGTTCTGCATTAAGTGATCTAAATTTCATAATAAAAAGTCCAAAGAACATGTTCCAAAGGCTGTGTAAACCTCCAAGGACACTTTAAAAAAGTATAAAACAAATACATAATAATAGTGTATCAAATTTATTTTTGAATTGGTGCAATCATTTGAAATCGTTTCAATAGCTGAAGCACTAAAAAATGGCAAAAAGGGTGTTTTTAATGGGAAACTAAGCCAGGTGGCATATTGTCAACCAAAAATGTTAAGACAGTGTGAGAACCTGAATTTGTGTTAGACTGTGGGTGAGCGTGTTCCTCCGACGCTGCCAGGGCCTCCAGGGCCTGTAACGTGGAGACCACGGCGTCGTCCAGGGCCTTCTCCTGGCCTTCGCCTTGAGTGGGCACGGCGTCGATCAGAGACACGGGGATGTCCTCGCGTGGGCAGGGGCCCGTCTCCTCGGGCCCCCGGGGGCCGTGGTGCTCCTCCTCGTCGGAGCTGTCCCTGAAGCCGGGCGGCGGGGCGGCGATGGCCAGGTTGAGGGAGTCCAGGAGGACGTCGCTGTCCTCCTCGTCTCCCTCCGGCGGCGGGAGGGAGGTCAGGTCGATGATGTCGTCGCTGGAGCCCGAGAGCTTGAGGAAGGTGGATTTGGTCTTCTCCGCCTCCTCGTCCTCCTCTCCCGCGCCCGCCCCTCCCCCCACCGCCACCAGGTCCTCCTCACAGCTCCCTTCGTCCTCGTCCTCCGCGTCGTCCGTGGTCTCGGCGTAGCAGATGTCCCGCAGCAGAGGCTCCTCGATGCCCTCTGCCGTCCCAAAGATTTTGGCCTCCCCGATATTGCTGTAGATTGCATGGGGTGCGTACTGAAAGCCTTCCCCGTCCATAGATGGATCCATGGCCTTAAATTCCTCATTGTTCTGGAGGAAAATGGTTCTGTGCTCATCCAAGATCTCAGGGCACTCATCCAACAGCCTGTGGTACCCAAGGTTCTGTGGGTTTACGCTATCTAAAGGGGGGTCTCCGAATATGAAGGACACCTTGGCGCTCCTGGGAGAGTCCTGGGGTTTGTGTCTGGGCAAAGACAAAAATGGCTGGGGGTGCATACTATGGCCTGCCCTGTTCGCCCATTCACCCATGTGCAAAGCATGCTGGGACTGCTGGACCTCTGTAAAATAAATGTTTTCATTTCCTGTGCAATCAGGGGACTCGTGCTCTTTGTGATATGGTTCTCTCATGCCCATTTGAACATTTGGGTTCTCACAACCACTAAATGAGGTGCTGTACGTCCACTCAATAGCTTGGTAGTTGTATTTGCTCTTGGGATCTTGGCCTGCAGTATAAAAGCAACAAAATAACTAGTACCAATATATGGTGTTCACATCAGGACATTATCACAGGTGTAGCAATAAAAAAAAAACATATTTGTACCAGTTAATCATACTGCACTACAACATACAAGTCCTAAAGATCAGTGACTGTTATAGTCCAGCAATATAAAAAATGAATTCTACAGCATCACGACAGGGTGTGGATTGACTGTGCTTCAGAAATAACACCCACCCATCTCCAGACTCCCTGCGCTGGTGCTGTTGGCCATGTTGAAGATGGAGCGACGGGAGTCCACCAGCAGTCTATAGTAGCCAGCGGTCAAACATGCCAGATTCATGGCGTCGCTGGACTCCATTATCAGGGTGATGGGCTGTAAAACAGCATTGAGAAGATGAGCATGCCACAGACATAGGGCATTCTGATTGGTGCTTGGTTATAAAAATGCACGTTAAAGAAGTGTGGTAACCAGGCTTGGTTCCCCCAGGCACTATGACAAGTTGAAGCTGTAAGGGCTTCCGGAACCTTACAGAAATGAAATATACAAATATAATGAAAATATATTGTAATAAGATGACCAAAATATTGTAGCACTTCACATACATACATACATGTGGGAAAAATATATTGCTGTCAAGCCATGGAAAAAGGTGGACCCAAGTCCAGAAAAACACATGAGACAGAGGATAAACAGAAGACTTTTAATCAGAAGAACCAAAAATAACAAACAGGAGGGAACACAAAGTATTAAATACTAACATTGAAGGAAAAGTAATAATACAGGAAACCACTAGAGAACAGCTAGCAAACACAAGAGATAATTTAACCAGGAAATACAAAGGACAGGTGCTAGAATTCAGGCTGAGGATACATGGGAAGGCAACAAAAACCGAGCAAAGAATGAACAAACACAGCAAACTTAAATACAGAGAACAATCAGGTGAGACTAATTACACACAGGAGAGGAAACCTAATCAACCAATAAAAAGACTAACAAGGGAACAAGCAAAACAACCAGACACAAGGGAAACAGGTATGGACCACACAACAATGTAGTGGAGCTAAGTAGGGGAAAACAAGAGCAGGGCTAGGATGGGGGACCAACAGGGATCCTGAAACTGTGATTATTGCTGCCAACAAAAAATACCTTGCTACATTTACACTTATCATTGTATTTTCAAATGGTTTACATGCAGTACTTACAATGTGTTGCAGTACACCCTCTTTAAACCCAACGGAAAACAACTTTGGTATTTAATTTTGTACATAATGCAAGTGTCTCGGATGACAAAAATTGAAAATATTTTCAAAAACATGATTTATTTCATTTTTATTGAATGCCCCTTTCAGTGTAGCTTTCAGCAGAGTAGTAGTGAGATAAACACCAGAGACTCATGTTCCCTACGGGGGACACAAATGTATGGCTAGGCCTTAGGAAGATATTGAATTTCCACAAGCACATTACTGACACAGTCTTCATTAAAAGCAAGGGCTATAAAAACACAAGCCTCACAGAAAAACAGGCAATGTGATAACTAGCAGGAAGAAAGCAGCAGCATTATTATGGGAAATACGGCTGAACTATTTTAAATCCAGCTGGTGGAACATGCCGTGTCTGATTGAGTTATTTATATACTGCAAGCTTGCTAAGGAACGGCACAATCCATCAGACTTATCTGATCTCAGATAAAGGCTGCCATCTTGTTTGCTGAATCCTTAAGTCACTTAAAATTCCAGTCACAAAAAATGACTAACACAAACCCACAATTGTTATGCAAATAGCAAAATAATTCTTGATTTCCTTAAACACATAGGTAAAGTAATACTACTTTTCCTATGTTAGCTATATACTGTATTTAGGGGTTCAAGATTTGAAATTTCTGGAACCCCTTGTTTTTGTCAGGATTTTTGTTTTCTCCCCTTTCACCTCAAATAACTGTGAGCTGGTGTGGATGAGAATCACCAAACTCGGTATGTTTGTTTGGATGGCTGAACTCTTGGGTACCTAAAATCATGGTGCAGATTGAACATCTGGTGGTGCTGTAGAGCATGTGACAATATTTTGACATTCGTAAGCCCAGGCCTCTTGCCACACTTACTCTAGAGTCACCAAATTTGGTGCACTGTCCCTCTCCTTATTAGGCACAAATGTGCCTCAAGTTCTGTGTATTGATAGTCGAATCAAGACTCGAGCCATAAAGGCTTAGCCCAATCCAACCACATGGAGGTGCTACAGAAATAAAAATATGAATAAATATTTGTAAAGGCAGGTCCCTAAGTCTCCCTGAGATCTTGAGATTTCCTTACAATTCGGGAACAGCACGTACTGCTGCTGCTATTGCATGGCTACCTTCACCTTACACCCCCCACCCGCCCCACACACACACACACTGTGTTGATGTGATCAGTTACAGAACACTGCCTACATCCTGAAAGTTTGGCAGGTTTATCACTGAACTGCACTGCTTTCACCAGGCTCACAGTAAAAATGCTGGAGTGCTCAATCTAAAGCTATTTGCAATTATTGCTAACTATATAATTGTTGTCCAGGGCTGAAGTTCGGGTCTCGTCTTGGCATCTTCCCCCAAAAATCCCCCCAAGGCTCACCTTTACATCTAGGACGTGTAGCTCCACCCGGACGTTCTTCTCGTCCTCGGTGTACATCTCGATGCGGTTGACGTGGCTGAAGTCGGCCAGCAGGGCCACCAGGTTGGTCTTGGTGTTGATGACGTGGCTGATGCCGTACCTGGGGCCCAGGAGCAGGGTCACCTCCGTGCGTTTCTCCCCTTGCTGCAGGTTAGCGGGACATTAGCAACACTTCTACACGTTCTCCCTCACACAGCTCATTTTCCATCTACAGAGACCTCACATATTGGTATAGGAAGCCTAACTTTATGTTCTTCCTTAAACAGCTATTGTTTTCATCTATCCATATGTCTACATTCTTCCTTTGTCTTTTTTGTGATGATGGAAAGATCTGATAATATTTCAGATAATATTTCAGCATTTAACTACACCAAAGATGTAACACTGACTCACATGTGAAATAACAAACCTGTTACCTGAAATGTACAATATACTGGAATTTTATTTGAGAAATAAGTTGAGTAATGCATATAGATATATTTCAGCATTTACAAATTATTGTCACTTTAGTTTCAGTGGGATGTACTGTACCTGAAAAAAGCCACTACAATGCATTATTATGCACAAGGGACAATATACTGGTATACATTGGAAAATATATTTGTAATTACATCATATACTGTATTCAATTGTTTTAGTCAATGTATTACAGTATATTTAAAATAGGCCACAAGGTGACACAGGAAAAGCATTAGCCGCACATCAGAGGTTTATTTTTATACAGCTGCACAGCCCAGAGTAGTTTATTCTGCTTATTCACCATGGCTACGGTGTAATCCAACACTCAAATTCAATTCAACAAATGAGTTTTGCTGAATTACTGCTGTCAACTTGTTTTTTCTTTTGCAGTTGTTTTCTGTTACGGTTCAAAGGAAACAAAATGTTGAATGGGCTTGTGTATAATTTTAGAACAGTGATAAGGTTACTTTTGCTTGAACTACTTGACAGCTGTGAAGTGTAATATTTCTGCATGCAGGGTTATAGGAAAATAATCAGAACCTTCCTGACCAATCAGAATCAAGCATTTAATGAATCCCTGTATAGTGAAAGTAATCTGTCACAAAAAAAACTAACTGGCTGCTTAGGCAGTAACATAACTGGAAAAATTTTAAAAAAAGCCTAAATGACTGTACCAAGGAAATCAGTAGAGTAACCACTTGTATTAATTTGAAATTAAATGTCACATTTAAATTATTCTTAAGGCTAATATTCGGACAGTACATGAGGTGCAAGAATGAAGGCACACATATATAAAGATTTAGAGCAGCACAGACAGTTCTAGATTGTGCATAAATTAATTATATTATGCTAGAGCAACAGTAATATATATTTACCAGCAAAGTTGATTTGAACACTCTTCCCCCATATAATCTCAAATCACTGAGATACTTCAAGTAGTGAACCTTTGCTTGTAGAGCAGTTAACTGGAAGAGAAATTGGACAGAAGATGGGCTTTAAATAAAATAACATATTATGAAAAAGCATTGTGTACATTGTGGTACATGAATAAACCAATTAAACTAATGGATTCTTAATTTTGCCATAAACGAATATATTCTAAAATGTAAATAGTAAATGCGTACGTGCACATATGCTTACACCTACAGTAGCCACTAGGGGGCAGCCTTGTCAAATATACCCATGCTGAATATGATTTGAAAATGTTGCCATCTAGAGACAGACTATTAAAATACTAATTAGTATCACAGTGGCGGAACATGAAAAATAAAATTAGACAGAACTAGTAATGGAAAAAAGCCATGTATTCCAGTGGTCAAATCTTTTAGATTTCAGTTGAACAAAATGATGCAAATTAGTTGCGTCGAGAGGTAGAGAGAGACAATGATATAATATGTAAATGTATACCTTTTTTCCTGGTGGCACTAGATTCTGGTTTGTTTTGAGAATGTGGTTCAAGGCTTTCTTGATGTTCTTCTCCTTCATACTGGACAGCACAGCTGGGGGGAGGAAAACCGCCAAGCCCCATTCTTTCCTGCAGAGACAACCACCAAAACAGCTGCATTGCCTACTGGCTGACCATTTTTAAGCTGCAATGCACATTGGGTGGCTATTTAAAGCAAGTACACCTCGTACTGTAGAGCATTGATCCCTCTACAGTATTTGTCATCACCAGAATCATAAATCTCACCCATAGGGGAAAAACATTGATGTATTTTTTTTTGTAGGACAGTTAACTCAGTGGTTATATTGAATGAAGCCTGTTATCTTTTTGCTGACCCAAAAATATACCCCAAGGGATAGAACTCATCCATTTTAAAAGCACCAGTCAAATTCATACACTGCTAATTAATAGCCATCACTGAGGACAATGTAGTGAAATACATCTTTATATACCAATGACCTCACATAAACATGGGACACTTCATTAACTGCAGTATGAAATGGAAAGGACCAGTTAAGTACCACTTACTTTATGCAGTAACAGCATAAAGACTTTTATATTTTCAAGCACTAGTGAGGGCCATTGTGCTGTACAGTATGTAGGAATTCAGGTTCCACTGTTGTGAACACTGATTCTGAACACATAAGATTGTGAAGGGCACAATGAGGCTGAAAGGAAATTTAAAGTCACACCTTACAATGATGAGAAATGTTTAATCAGAGGGCTTGATTCTGTCATAAGAACATGCACGCACACATGCACATACACAGGCACATACACAAACACACACATGCACACGCAAACACACACATCAGAGCTATTGCACTCAAAAGTTTCATAGTAGAAGAGTAATTTCAGTTATAAATCCAGTGGTGGTCTCAGAGATATGTACAGTAGGATTTCCTGTTGAGTCAGTAAAAAGCACATTCCTGCTGGTGTAAGCCTCTATGGGAGGGTTATCACATGGATGTGAATGGCACAGATGTGGATGGACTGGACTCACTCAATGTACTTGAGCGAGACCTTCTGAGTCTGTTTGGTGGAGACTGTGAGGATGTACATCTGCAGGGCAGCCAGACGCAGTGCCATGTCATACTTCAACTCCGAACCAAAACGCTCCAGCACCACGTCATTACAGCTCTGGAGAGAGAGAGAAAGAGAGAGAGAGAGAGAGAGAGAGAGAGAGATTTTGGATTTCTATTCTTGGTCTATTTACGCTCTTCTATTTCTTTTCTTTTACTGCCTACTATTGCTACTATTGCTACTACACACTAAAATGTCCACTGTTAATTTAACTCAGAGTCCACATGGGCTCAATAGGGACTCTGTAAGACTGATTTAATACTGAACTGTTGTGCGTGCAATTCATTCACATTTGATGTACTGTAGTACAACTTTGAGAAAAGAGGTAACAGGGTTCCTTCCACTGGTGCAATTTTCAGTAAAAAAAAAAAAAATAAGATGTCAACCAATTAATGGCCTAGGTATGAATAGGGTAATTATTCTTCTCTAAAGAGAACAATGCATATAATATCCATACCTGAACATAGAGGTATTCAAAAGCCACTGCATCTCTCCTGAGCAGATCAACTGGGTCCTTTGGAACAAAGGTAATTCTGAAAAAGCACTTCATATTGTGCAGTCCTGGCCTTTGGGTCACCTGGTGGGGAAGCCAGGAGACAAGCCTTACGTCACCTTAATGAGCCATTAGCACAAAGCAGTTTCATGAGAAATCGGCAAAAGAAATAGGACAGTGCAGATTATCATCTCGACTGCAAGACACTGGTCAATAACTTGTCATGATGCTGGGGAATGGCAC
Organism: Anguilla rostrata; assembly: GCF_018555375.3. Lineage (NCBI taxonomy): Eukaryota > Metazoa > Chordata > Actinopteri > Anguilliformes > Anguillidae > Anguilla > Anguilla rostrata. Next base: position 45,610,692 of record NC_057935.1, read on the forward strand.
TTAGATATCCTGCATAAAATACGCAAAACATTTGAAAATGATCACTCACAAAGAACCAAGGACAGGCTACAGTACGTCCCTGAAAATTGATAAACGTTTTTAATCTATGACATTCATTTCAGTCATCAAATCGCCCTGTGCCTTGGCTTATTTAAGGGACCACTGAAAAAAAAAGCATAATATGAGAGATGTATCCATAACATGAACAGCTAATGTGTTTTTTCTTCCTGAAGTTGATTAATGGCATTCAGAAACTGATACTAGTGGAGAAGGTTAGAATTAAATGGGAAATCAAGCAATAGTACATTTATGATATCTATTGCTTAATTCCTATTTCAAAATGCTTAGCCTTTTTTGTGCTAGTGAGCACTGACTGTTTTCAGCATCCAGGGATATGGCTTAAAAGGTCGTAAATTGGCTTGGATGTATCCACATTCAGCGGAATGTGTTCAATTCAAACCACTCAGTGACTAATAAATCCAAACTCCTGGACAAAGAACAGTCCGCTTCAGAAAGTAAGACTCTGGAGCCTAGCAAGCCAGCAATCGTATAGTGGAGTGCTCCATTGTGTTTATGAACAAATACCTTAACCTTTTAAAGCGTGAGAAAATGTATTTTTTTTTTACTTTGAAAAGGGACATTTATTCTTAATTTACCATTCTCGTTATTTTGGGTTCATGTACTGCTCATTTTCCCCCACTGGAGGTTATCTTTTAAGCTACAGTAGGGTCTTTCAGGGACATCAATACTGTACGGCTGTGTACTGTCACACCGCCAACAGTCTATTCCCAAGTCTTCTCGTGCTATGCCTCTCTGAAGAGCTCACCTGAGATAGCATTTCCTGCTCGTGGAGGAGCAGCAGCTTGGTGGCACAGCCGTCCGCACGCTGCTCCAGGATCAGCGAGAAGTGCTCGATGCTTTTGATTGACAGCTTCTCTTGCAGAGTCAGGATAACATCCTTTGACACAGAAACATGACAGTATTATACTTTGTGCACTTAAAATGCATCACATGACTACTCCACATTAATGGCATTCATGCTAGGATCTTTATTTGTTGGCATACATGCCACCATTATTGTACATCACATTTAAAGATATAACAGATGAATACTCTTTAAGCTGCAGGTAAATTATGTGATGATGAGTATAGAAGGACAGAATGGATTTTTCTATTCTCATGTTCTTATAAAAGCACAATGAAGGGAAAAAAATATCACAGCCAATATAAAACAAACCCACATATACAGTTAGGTCTATACTGTACTTATTCTTTGATATTCTGATAGCCATATCAGCCGCATAAAAACATTACACGATTAAAAATTTCAGGAATGTTACCACTATTGTGCATGTGCTAACTGTATTTCATGTACAGAAAACAGGCAATTCTGCAATTACAAAATCAGGAATACACATTTTTCAAATATTTCTAAAACTGCAAAGATATTTAGGGCCAGCATTCCCTCATACACTTTGGCCAGCCTCATGGCTAAACTGGAGCTTAATTTGGATCAAAGCATTCTAATTGCAGGATTATGATTTCCATGCTTTGGCACCCACTGGACTTTACTGCTAATGCATCAAAACATAAAAGGAAAGAGGAATTTATAGAACTGTACAGCCAACCACGATGAGGCTAGCGGGAGTGAACATTTTTCATTGTCGTTTCATTGACTTTCCTTGCCTCTCCTAATGATCAACATTGCTGTCTTTTAGTTGTCTTTGTGCAATGAGCACTGATCAAACACTTAACTTACCTTGATGGAAGTACTGCTGTCAAAACGGAAGGACTTTGTCTGTCCATTTTCTAGGTAGACTTTCAGAACGTTTGGCATGAAAAGCAGCGAGTTATCCTTCACAGTGTCCTGGGAAGGAATGAATACCTGACATTACGACTCCACAAAAAGGTTTCCTTTCAGGATAACTATTACTGATAAAAGTCTGACTGTTTTTTTTTTCTGTTTCCTGTGATACTCAATCCTGGTCCTGGAAAGCCACGGAGTCTGAGTTTTACTTTTTTTCCTTAAGGTGACCAATTCAGACCCAAGAAACCAGGTGATCTGAGTTAACTGTATAACCACAATTGCTGTGCAACTAAATTTCTGAGTAACAATGAAAGCCAGCAGACCCTGCGACTTTCCATGACCAGGAGTGAAACCCACTGGCTCAAAAACATGCTTTTCATAGCATTTAAACTTCCATCCATGTTTCCTTCCTGATTCTCTCCATATTAGGTCAACTAATTATTCATAAAAGTCTCTATTAGAAACACAGTTGTATGATTAGTCACTTGACTGTGCAGTTGGAGAGCCTCTGGGGACCTCAGGAGGAAATACAAGTTTAAATACCAGCAGGTTACATGGTGGAGACAAACTGGTGGCCCTAATTATAGAGACAAAACCTGTACCTTAAAATCAGTGGTAACCAACCCTAAAATCAGAGGTAACTTCCTGGATATCTACCAACCTGTAGGTTTTCATTTCAACCCTAATTTGACATACCTGGCCCTACTAATTAGCAACTCAACAAGATCTCTAGCTATTTTCTGAGGTGTGCTTTGTTAGGGTTAGACTGAAAATCTATAGGACAGTGGATCTCCAGGAACAGGGGCTGGTTACCACTACTGTAAATGGTTAATGATCAAAGGTGCACTTCTCCTTTTTTAATGTGATTGATTGCTTAAACACTTAATTTGGAATGAAAACTTAAATGTAGTTTACTGAGTGTGGCATTCACATTGCATTAGAGATACATTGATTAGATATGGTGGAAAGGCATGATATAAATAGCATTCCCTAAAATGTAACATCAATTACATTTTATAGTTTCTTCCCTGTTTTACATGCAAATATGTGGGCAAGCATTTCAAGGACACAGCATGCAATCTTTCCGCACAGATTATAAACACAGTTATATTTAACACATTTACATGTAAGTTACTACAAGGCACAGCATGATTGGTTACTTACTGGAACCTGACCATTTATAATGACCTCTTCAGCAAAGCGCACTTTGACTGGGTTTGACTTTAACTTGGCCTTTTTTGCAGCGCTGATGAAGGCAGATTTAGGAGACTGAAAAGAACACAGAGAACACAATTTGCAGATAATCTGACCTATCAGGAAAGCCAAGAGCATTTCCTCTGGTCTCTTCAGTGACCCCACCCCCAGCCCACCCACCATCAACCACCAACCCTCAACCCCCAACACCCCTCCTCCCCCATCAGCATCCCTCCTCACAAGCCTTAGGGGAAGATGTGTCATGGTTCAGTGTAGTATGAAAATGCATGAGCTTTAAGCAATGACATGTGACAGGAAGTAGCAGCCCACTGTGGGTACGGAGTGTTGCGTGATTGACATTGAGGGCTTCTTATTGTAAGTCTGCTTCACTTTGCCGTGACTCCCCTGACATTTAGCAATGTGGCCTGTGGAAAGAGGACTACCGCTCTGCCCTCCCACTCCCTGACACACACCGCCATAAAATAACCAACTGTGCTGAGCTCCCGCTGCTTTATCCTTTCACAATGGGCAATTCAGCTGTTCTGTTAAGACACTTCTACGGGATAAATATAAAAATGGTAAGCAGTTAAGCATGTGACTGTAATTTCAAATGTGGTTTGTGACGGGTTTGGCAGTGTGACACTGCATTTAGCGAACCAGCTAGGGCGGACACATCACGTAAGTGCATTCACTCAGTAAATATGTACCTGTATAAATGTTTAATGTGTAAAATGTAAGCTGTGTATGAGAACATCTGCTAAGCTGTTAGCTTATATATATACTGGATTCCAAGTCTATTTTGACTGGGCATATGTCCAATGCAACTGTTCAATAGAATCACTAGACGTGCGATGGCTTCAAGGTTGGAATAAAGGAATCTTCATTCAGCTTTTAATGTGGAACTGAAATTGTCGGCAATCAAAATAGACTGTCTTTCCAGAAGCAATGACTGATGAACCAGGGGCATATTTCACAAATCAGGATTACTGAGTTAGCTGGATACCTGCATTGACTAAAACCCGGGACAATTCATTTTACCCAAGTCCATGTTCCACATTTGGGAGGACTCTGGGTTTTACTCAGTGCAGTAATTCTGCTTCGTGAAACAGGGCCCAGGAAAAATCACCTGAACAAACAATGTCTACAGGAGACACCCCTGAATTTGCTAAACTGAAGGCTAACAAGTGCACTAGCATCGTATTACAAATGCGGGGAATGTAAATAACTGTACACAGTAAAATTTATTTTTACAGTTATCTGGATAAAAAATTATAATAATAACAGAGGTGTTAAGTTGCTAAGTCAGAGTTATTGTCAGAATATCCATTTCCCCACATTTTGATATCCTCTGCTGTGCAGATACAAGTCCCAAAATATAGTATACAGGATTTTGTGCGTGGGTGGGTTCCTGCTTCCGAGAGACATTTGGTTTATGTTCATTATTACAACACATTAAGCACAATATCCTCTTTCAGAGTCTTATTAATGCAATTAGAATTCTATATACACATGAGGAGGAGGAGGAAACTCTCATTGCTTCTGTTACCAACCAGTCAGATTGGGTCAGCACTGCTTTGTCTGATAAATGGGAACAATTAGAGAGTTTATTAAGAGACTGGAGCTCTTTCTCCTGTTTCTTGTGGGATTAAGCAGTTCTTCTTTTTTCCACAAGAATGTTTTTTTTTCCTCTGAACTAGCTCCGGAGTGGAATAAATCTCAGAGGATCAAGCACTCCTCACTCTCCTGATGCCCCCAAGATGCTCAGAAACATTAGAGCAAATAACTGTGAATAAAAATTACTAATTTCAGGAACTGGTGGGCAAAGTAGTGTGAGCTAAAGGATTCCATTTACAAAAGCAGGCGGGTTGCTCCCTTACATAGTGTTATGCAGAACCTAATGATTGAGCTAACCTTGGACTAGGTAATACATAGAAACATGACAGATGCTTTATAGTGCCAAATTCAATAAACCATCTTGGCATTTCATCTTCATCATAAGACGTTTATACCCTCATTAAATTTATTTCATGCTGATGAATGTCAGTTACAGTTGTCTGTCTCAGTCATGGCTGTCACATATCCTCCTCCACCAGTGGCGGTCAGAAATTTAAATACATTTATTTGAAATGTGCGTGTATGTATATGCATTTCATATTGACTGTTCTTCCCACTCCTCTTTGGTTTACACCCAGTGCCATGTACAAAGCATCCAATGGCTCCGCCATTTTGGTTGTAGTTTATGGTTATGGATTAATTTTGGGAGTGATTCCTGTTTTGGAACATACCACAATGTGTGCATGTTTACCCATTTCCTGTGCTCTGTTGCATTCTCAGCTTGGAGCTGTCCGTGGTGCTGAGACAGAGGGTCGACCCCAGTCTCACGTTGGCACAATGCTCCTGCATTCACTGTTTTAATGAAGGTGGCAGCGCACTTGGTGGCATTTCACACCATCTGGATCAACATGTTTTCTGTGAAATCTGAAGCTGGAGCCAGCGCCGTGTCATCCAGACAGCCCAGGAATCATTAGGGAGTGCGGTTGCCAATGGAAACAGGTGGATACTACGGCACTACGCTTCTCAGATTCAAACACACGTAATGTTGTAGGCAATGTCTGCAATCAATCCGACATAGATACTGCTCTGCCTTGGGTTCTCTCTGCAAGATCCAAGAAGCTGGTCTGAATAAATTCCTCAAAGGTAGGAGCACTTACTGGGTAAGGTTGAATGACCGTCAACACGATTGATTCCTTGCAGCTTCTAAGAGGGAGAAAACAAACACGTTTTATTCAAGGTGAAACCTGACACATGAGCATTCAGTACACACAACAGCAGCATTGTGCACAGTTGCAGCAGATGTGACGACTCTCTGCAAGCTGACACCGACCTTCAAGCCCATAGACACAATAATGGATGCAAACTATATAATCTTATATAAATTTTAATACATAGGAACTGTCACCCATTTCAAGAACCACAAAGCTAACAGGAAAAAAATGCAGTTCCTGCAGGGGTACAGTTTTTCTCTCTTGAACACTGTGACGAGCCGACCATGGCATTCTGGTTCCCAGGCTTAGCTGGATTCCTGTCAGCATGTGTGGCCATTTGCCACTTGGCTCAGTGTTGTACAACGTGGGTAACTTGGAAACTGTGCAAGCTGTAAAATCACACACTGATACAGATGAACGTCCACACAATGACTTGAAAGATGTACCCTTATCCATTTGCTGCTGAATTGTCAAAACGGTACAGTACTGCATTGTAGCACTCAAGGGCTGCTGTCATATACTCAATACTTCCGATTTTTCACATTTGGTTACAACAGATTTTGAATAAACATAAGCAAATGCACACACAGACACATGCACAAATGCACACACCTACCGCTCATACATATAACCAATATTTACTCTACACAACTAAATTTGGGAATACAAACCATTGTAGTTCATGAGCACCCCAGTCTCTGTACAATCTTTTACAAAATGTTCAGCTGTCACAATCAAGATGAAGAGGGCTCTTGTAATTCTCAAAACACTTATAACAGTCTTTGCCTTTCATACCCAAAATGTGAAACTCAATGGAAGAGAATCAGAACCAATTCTTCATTCATATCTAGTTAATCTCAACTTGTAAGAAGGACACAAATGCCCTGGAAAATAAATATCTATAACATTACTGTCATGCCCCATTTTACAGGTCTTGCTGCTTTTTGGTATGTCTTAAAATGTCATCTGACCAGATGTGAATAAGTCAGTGCATGTTTCATTTGACATTTATAAGAAATCAATGTTCATTTCATTTTATTCTAATGCTTTATGCCATTTAATAAAAAGGTTAAACAGGCTACTGTGTTGTGAAAAGTATAAACTACGATCAATATTTTCTTTCTAATTAAAATGATGAAAAAAGGCATGGCATGAGAAAAGGGTATAAATATTTAGTTTTATTATAGACACTTAAATCAAATGATTGCTTAGAATCAAAGGTTTAGAAATCAAGCCTCATATATTTTCATGAAGTTTAAAGAGAGAAATGATTCATAATGCAAGGCAAAAATATTTAATGTTTATTCACATAGTTTTGCCACTTTGATGTTGAAATAAGTGATAATTTACGCGTTTCAAGTGTTATCTCCGAGTGCTGTCTTATGATAATCCTCGTGTGAAATTTTTGGAGTGCTTTACATTTTTTTTCTGTGGGGAGCTTGCTACACTGCATCAAATAAAAATCACTGAGCCTCAAGAGCTTTGTTGGGGCTTGGTAGGAAGGCTTGCCGTCAATGGAATAAAGGCTGTGTACATTTAATTCCAAACAATTTAAGCTTGTGTATGTGTATGTGTGTGTGTGTGTGTGTGCGTGCATGCGTGCGTGCGTGTGTGTACATGGAAGTGGCTATGGGGCAACAGAATGCAGCAAATATTCTGCTCTCCATTTTAATTCCTAAATGGATGCCCTGCTCACGTAGACGGGAGAGAATCACATCACACCCTGCCTGTCCAAATAGACGGTTTTCCCAGGACATGTTCCACACGTGTCCAGAGGGGTAAGCACCACCCAGCCCCTGCCTCTGACAGCTGAAAGCCAGCACAAGCAAGCTGGTATTATTGGACCGCACTTTGACCACGACTCGACCGCCTTACCTGACGAGGTCGATGACCCGCTCCCTGGGTGCTGTGCTGACGGCCTCCTCGTTTATCATGACGATCTGGTCCCCCGGGATGAGCTTGCCCTCTGAAGGACCCCCTATGGGTCACACACAAAGCAGAGTGACAAATGCCCCTTCTAACTGGCACGTGCCAATAAGGTCAAATATTACTCAACAGCTTCAACAACACAACGGCTTTACAGCTTACTGTAGCTCTTCGGTTTCACGGTACTCACAAGTGGATTCGCTTCAAACACTGCATGCACTACATGAGATTTTAAAACCAAATAATATTTGCTCATGCGCTATGACAGATTCATATTTGCTGTTTAAATGCATCTTTTCGCTGAATGATGAATAGAGAGTATTTCCACTCCCCACATGCAGTGAAATAATCACTAATCGATTCAGTTCATTTAGGTAGAGCATTTTCTGTTTACAAGTTGACTTTTTGGAAAATGTGACTAATCAAAAATAACTGACCTTCATTCCATCGGTAATATGTGCTATAACAGGACTATGTCAGCTCATTTCTGTCATTAGAGTTCCAATTCACACCATTTATCTCTGTGCACTGCCCAAGACTCTTGTTCATATTTATGGTGCGCCAGGCTGCCAACTTTCTATTCTTCCTTGTTATTGAGGAGCACAGGAAAAAAATTTGCCATTTTATTTTTAATATATGCATGGATTTCCAATGCAGTAATTATGTTCTCAGGAAGCCTGTTTGCCTGTGATAATGCAATACTCAGAGTAGCCACCTCTTTCTGCAGAGTATAGGAGAGGCAAGGATAGGTGGCAGACATTTATAAATTACTGTAATTTATATCATTATAAATTGACACTGAAGGGTACTAATTTTTAGATGAATAAAGATTTTTTTTCCAGTTAATCTGGATTGTGTGTGTAAAAAAATGGGTCTGCTGGTTTTTGTTTTCACCACACAATCAGATACCGGTTCAGACCAAATGAAACAAGATGATTTGAGTCTACTGTGTAATCAGCTGCTTTTAATTGAACAATTCAATCAAGTGCTGAGTAACAATGGAAACCAGCAGACCCTGTGGGTTTCTGGTGGCCTTCCTCACTCTGGTGTTATAAAAATAAAAATAAAAATAAAAATTAATTTTTTTAAATGTGGACCTTAATGATGGAGGAAAATATTTTTTTGAGTCTTCAAAATTTGAGCCTGCTGTGTGACTATATTCTTAATAATAGGCTACAAAGGTTACTGCTCTTCTTTCCACTTTAGTTTTTTGGTTTTTTGGTGTGGAAAACACTGTAGATGAACTGGATGGGCATAGACCATAGTAAATAGATGTAATTTAGCTGCTAGTGAAGAAGTAAGCTCTGAAACAACAAATACTAAACATGTCTGATTGATCACCTGCAACAAACAGCAATATACAGATTTTCTTTTTACAATGACATTTTATTCATGTTATTTATCAATGCTGAACAATTATAATGTGTTTTATTGAGGAATCTAAAACCCATTTTACCACTTCTTTGCTGGAAATATAATGTTAAATAATGTCTATGTCTTGTTTCTATCAGTTCTTGTAAAAAATTACAAGAGGAACTCTAGCCAAAAATCATAATTCAATACTTCAAAGCATGGGCCTTACATTAAGAATAATGGTTCTCATTTTTGCCACATATGGTAGTACTTTAGATCACAAAGAACATGTTGAGCCCCAACCCAATCAACGATGTCACCGAGGCATGATCTATTCTCTTGCCTCTCTTGTAAAGAGTGGTTTCAGAAATTTAGTTGAGGCTGCCGTTCAGATAATACAAAAAAAAAAGACTCCAAACCCTTGTTTACAATGGAAATGTTGTGGTTGTGTCATCAAAGATATAAAGAAAACAATCGATGTGTTGCTATTACACAATATTCACCAGTCCACACACTTCAGTGAGTTAATGGAAGTTGTTGTGGTGATATTATCACTTCAAAATGTTCTTTGGCAGGCATAGGCGAACAATTTGGCTTTGAAATACAGGTCACACACATATTATTCTAGGACATAATGCACCAAATAATGTTTTTTGGGTGGAGTACTACTTTAAGAGACAGAGGTCACATGGTTACCTGGTGTGACTGAGCGGACCACCACTGGTTTCTCGCTTCCCGCTACAAAGCCAAACCCCAGAACAGGGTCCCGCCTCATCTCCACCTTGCGTGGAGCCGGGGGTATGAACTGGACCCCATCTAACCGGACCTCCTCCAGGGAGCTGCTCTTGGGCACGTGGCTGTGGGAGAAAACATATACTGTAGGCTTCATTTCAATGATGATATCTCTCCCCTCAGTGATAAGTGCTCAGACAATTGGAACCAATGGAGGCACAAAATTACTGAAAAACACACAGGCGCAAACCTACAATCAAGTGCACAAGCACACACGCGCATGCATCCACACACACACACACACACACACGCACGCACACACACACACAACCACAAATAAACACACACATCACACATCACACATTCTCCTATAATGCTTCATTTAGAATTGAGGTCAATTTATGCAATGGTCTTTATAATATGAAAGTGGGAACACCATTTGCACCAGGGGTGCCCAATCAGGTTCCTGGAGATCTACCCTAGGTATTCACTCCAACCTTAGCAAAGAACACCTCATTCAACACCTGAACAGCTAGCTCAGGTCTGCCAAATTAGGGTTGGAACGAAAAACTACAGGAAAGTAGAACTCCAGGATAAGGGTTAGCCACTCCTGATTTAGATTTATGATTCACCCAGGACTTGAAAGAACCTAATGACAACCCACTAACTACTGAATGTGGAGAGGCCATGTCTATCAAACAATGTAAATGAAATGGCCTATTCACATCTCATTTGCACTAGTCATATTTTTTAAAATTGTACATACAATGTTATTATATATCACTGAGACTTGTCTACATGAGTAAAATGCTTGTTAGATTTGAGTGTAGACACTTGTATTGAGCTCTGTATTGAAATTAGAATCAATTATTTATAATCTTTCAAAAGGAGTTTGATTAAAACTTAGAAATATTTAAAAAATCAAGTATTGGGAATTAAAGCCCAGAGATGTCTTGCTAAAATCCATTAGGTGCATACGGTTGCCAGACAAATTAACAGAATGACCACCCAAACATTCCTGGGTTAAATATGAGAGCAGCATCTTGAGAACAGCATTGTGTGTAACGGAGTTCAGGGACACATTCCAGAACGTGACAGCAGGACTGGAGAAGCGATACGAGTGTGAACAGTTCCCCTCTCTGGGCACCATGGTTTTTAGCTCTGAGGGCTAATTAAAGCTCTTGTGTAAAGCCTCATAGCAGAGCCACTGCTGGTACACATTATCTTTAAAACAATAAAAGCTTATTACGGCATTATTAGTGCATTATCCAAAGAGTCAGACTCCAGGGTCTGTTGGCTGGCTCATTTGGTTAAGTCACCACACTGTGTTGCATGGATGAGCCTCATGGCCTCAAACCAAATCAGAACCGTGCCAGTGCCCGTTGTGGTGATTGCATCACCAAGGGAATGGGAGGGTTCAGCTGGATAGGGTTCCGCAGACTAGTAGCCCCTCCTGGTCCATTGAGTGCCTGTATATTGCAGTCAAACCTGCATATGAAAAGTCTTCCTCTGACTCTGCTGTTTGACAGCTTAACTGTAGCCTCCAGTGTGTAAGAAGCAGCTGGCGACGCCACATGTTTTGGAGAAACGTGGATGTCTACACTCTCCCAGACAGGCGGTGGAGTTTGTGCATGTATGCAAGTGTGGATGATTGGCCATTCAAAATTTTTAAAGAGTGAAACTCTTCATTGGCTGAGAAAGAAAATCTTTAAAATCTTAAAAGAAAACTTAAAAAAAGAAACATTACTTTTGGTTGAAAATATGAATTCCTTTTTTAAGACAGTTTTAAAAAGCATGCGGTGCACAAGAAACAGAATTACATATTCTGGTATGGTGTTCAGAAAATTTGTTCAAACCATTAAAAACTACTGCACCATACATTTGACATAAGCATAGTCTGCTACATGCAGAGGAGTACTACTTTAAGAGACAGAGGTCACATGGTTACCTGGTGTGACTGAGCGGACCACCACTGGTTTCTCGCTTCCCGCTACAAAGCCAAACCCCAGAACAGGGTCCCGCTGGTCCCCCTGGTCTAATGTTAATGGAATTATGGTCTGAAGTCAAGCATTTGATGCAAGCAAATTATGAAACATGATAGACTGTAAAATGAGCACCACATTATGAAGTTAATTTACCCAGTGAGTACATGTAGTAAAAATGTCATTATAAAAGCATATTAAATAGTCAACTTGATCAATGCACTTACAAGCTCAAGTCACGATTTTACCCTTTTCTCTCAAAAACATGACCCTAACAGAACAAAAAAATGTAATTCTGATTTGACTCATATATACTGTATGAAAGGGATAGGTACAAAATTCTGACAAAAAATATTTATTTTCTATTATTAACTAAGTGAAATCCAGAACCAACATGAACCCTTATCATTCGATAACAATGCACGATGATGATCCTTCGTAGGGATGGTGAGGAATGCAAATGCCATATTCGGCAACACTCGAATACTGCGATCTCTCTGAATGTTTTCTCCTCCTGAATTTGGCCAATATTATTCGGATTCAGATCGTTTTTTCTCACTTTTTTGATGTGATTCACTCAGAGGTCGGCACCAAGCTTCTCAATTAGACACATACACACACACACACACACACACACACACACACCTGCAGAGAGACAACACGTGAGAGTAGCCCTTAACACTAGATAGACCAGAGTGATGCAATCATGCTTTGTGGACTTGAAATTACTCCAGTGCCGTAAATGCTATTTCCTCCTCCTTCCACTACATTCGTAAGTGTCTGGGCTTAAATAAAATAAAAAAAATTGAGTATAGAAACACAGGCAGTTTGTGCTATTGAGAAGAATTTCCTAATAAAGTGCTACCGAAACGACTTTTTACACATATAATCATACAAAATTAATTCACTGCAATCATGTGATGAAGCTGATAAAGCCTTTCGGGTGGGGATGAATAACTGTGGTTGCTGTAGTTATAGAAATGTTAGAGTTAGAACACCGCAGAGATAATGCCACCAATATTTTCAGGTTTTCTCTGAAACTGAGACTTTGAAGAAACTGAAAAGAGCAGTTACAAGACAGCTGCATAAAATGTAACCGATTTGTGTGTGTGTGGTCCCAGCAAACCACCCAAGCTGTGTGTTCTTTGTGGAATTAATAAGAAGAAAGTGACGGTGCATTGGCTATGTAAAAGCACACTCCAAGGAGAAGAGAGGGAGAAATGTGCTGAATTCATTTTGACCAAAGAAATTACTTTTTTTTTTTAAATATTGCACTTTGTATTTCTTTAACTACTTTTCTTGTTCTGTGTTTTGTCATGCACCTTTTAGCTCTTTTTCCCTCAGCCAAACAAAACCGCTATAATTTAGAAATACAAAGGAAATTGATTCAGTTGTGTCCTTTATCATTCAGTTTATAATTGGCTTAAGTGTCCCTTAGGTAGGGGCGGTGGTGGGGTTCATGCAGTTCATAGTATGCAGTTCAGGTTGAGTAACTATATTTTGATGTTAAAAACATTTTGCCTATGTTTGAAACTTGATTTGGCTGTTTACCTCAGTGTTATAAAAGCCTATTATGGCTATATAGCATATGGGTCATTATTTGTTAAGCACAGCTTTAAAAAGCAAATTACCTGTTGTTAAACTGGATTATTATTGATGTCATTGTAAAACCATGACTGTAATGCTTTAATATCTCAACAATAGCAGAGCCAGTGATTATAATAGTAAAAATGAGGAATGTTTGGCATTTTATACATCTCTGGGCTGAACTCCACATACGTCCCCTTTTTAGTCCATGCCAACTTCCGGTTTTTATCTAAGTACAAATAATTTTGTTGGTTGAACAAATACAGATCAAATACAAATAGTGGCATCTCCCTCTACCCCTACTCCTTAGTCAGGTTCGCACCTGTGGTGAGTAATTGATGCCGGAGTTTGAGCATGAAATTGCTCCTTTTATCATGTCATTTTCTCGATACTAAATATTGGCAAAAGGCTGTCTTGCCAGGCCTCCTATGTTCTCTCCCATTGTACTGCTATTAACAAGCTCTCACACTCACATAACAGGCTGCAAAAATAATTTGCCTCCTCAGAAGTACTTCCAGGGTTTTTCTTTCCGTGGCATTTTTTCCTCCTATTTTCCTTTCTCCTTTCAAAGGCAGATCTCATCGTTGCCCACACTGCTCACTAATTAAAGCAGTGGGCCCATGGAGACAGTGTGCAATTCACCATCGTTCCTGACACATGTTCCACCTCGCAATGAAAAGGCACAATTAATCTTTCAAGACACTGCTAAGGAGAGCAACGCTCTGCTATCCAGGGTAGACATTCCCACTGCAAGCCAAGAGGCAGGCATGTTTGATAACAGACAAGTCGAGTAAAAACATGCGAAGTGGAGGCAAATACATTTTTTTAAACAAAAACAGAATGCATATAAATATATATTTTTTATGAAAGCAGTCCCCCTCGGGTGCTTTTTTCCAGGTTTACCGGAAAAAAAGATGTTGTGGAATTTGAGATACGTGGTATGCCCTTCCAGCACGTTTTGTATAAGCCTTCTCAGAATGTTGGGCAGATTGTCTATTCATTTCGGTTTTGGTTGCAACTTGACAATGCCACGGCAGATTGCGTGCGGTGAAAAAAGCATATGGCTCTCCGTGTCCAGGAAGTGAACCGTCTCATCTCCAGAGAAGGCCACCTGCTATAGATGGCCCCCCTCCCAATGTGATGACAGCCTTGCATCTTATACTTACTAATCATCACCATTAGCCGTTAATGGCTCCCCAATTTGAAGTAATTTCCCGCAGCCACTGACACTTTCATTGTCACTGTTATCAAACCATGTTGGTGCTGCTGGGCACGCATTGCCAAGCTGGATTAATTCTGTGGTGATTATTTCAAATTTGATAAATTGTTTAAAGAATTCTGAACTGTTTCCGACAGGGCCATTTCTTTGCTTAATCATAATTTTAAAAGTATGTGGCTGCACCAGCAATGAAGCTACCCATTGCATGATAACAAGGTTTGAGTCATTGTCGTTCAACAGCTTTATCCCTGTTTACATAAATGTCTGTCAATATTTTTTCTAGTCCTGCATTCCGGGTTTACATTTTATTAAGTCAATACAAATACTGTTAGTGGGTGTCACTTATTCACATCATATAGAAGCTATGGAGAAACACTAATAACTACTTTAGATTCAAATATTTGTGGCTGTGATAGGAATAATGTTTATAATTTGGGCTAGTATTAACCTGCACATGATTTCAACTTTCCTTGTTAGGGTGAATGTATGTTCTAGGCAGAGTGACTGTAGAACATACTACAAGCGAAGATCCACTGACCTACTGTTGGGGGCTTCCATATTTTCTCTTCCATATTTAGTGTACATCCCTTTGGATGAGAGCATCTGCTAAGTGACTGTAATGTAATGCAATGTAATTTATGTAGATTCAGTTAGCTGAGATAACAAGCTTATTCATCTTCAGAACATTATGGGAAAGGATCCCATGCTTACCAAGTAATGCTCACTCCTGTGTCTCAAATTAAGCTCAGCAGATTCAGCTCAGAAGGTATTGTAGGTGAGGCTAAACCTTCTGCTATAGTCAAGATGACTTCCAGAGTCATTTTTCTCACCTGTCCCATTATAACCATAGTGCCCCACAGTGATCAATTTACAATTCTTCCATGGTTTTCCATTACTTTTCACCTCAGGAAGACAGTCTGTCATCTTCATCATACTTATCTGAACTTCATTTCACAGCATTCAGTCTTTCTCTACCTTGGATGCTCTCTGGAGGAGTGACCCTCCCCCAGTCCAATTAAGGCTCAGATGAATCCTACACAACCTTTCTTCAGATCAAAAATAGTCTTCAGTCAGAATGTGCTAAACTACCCTATCATATCTGGAAGGACTTGGTATTATGCACTTCACACAATATACCAGCACACCAAGGTGAGGCTATTGATACATGGCCAGTCATTTAGACTGTACACAATGAGTTTCTTGCCCAGGAATAGCCACTCTTGCTATCAGACAGAACATCAATCATGTCATATTAAGTTATCAGCAATATTAATATTTAAATGTTTCAGTAGCTAATTGTATCTTTCTGGGCCCAAGCAATGCCATGGTTTAAAAAAGAAAATGTTTACAAATCTGCTTTAAGTTATATATCTGTGTTGATTAATTGACTCAGTAACAGCCATATAGTGATATGACAGTCTGTCCAATCAATAATTGGACAGATGAAATGCATAATGCATACATGAGGACGGAGTGTAGCACAGTGGGTAAGGAACTGGGCTTGTAACCGAAAGGTCGCAGGTTCGATTCCCGGGTAGGACACTGCCGTTGTACCCTTGAGCAAGGTACTTAACCGAAATTGCTTCAGTATATATCCAGCTGTATAAATGGATACAATGTGAATGCTGTGTAAAAAGTTGTGTAAGTCGCTCTGGATAAGAGTATCTGCTAAATGCCTGTAATGTAATGTAATACATGCATAGGGGGGGAAAAAAAGCAACAACTGCCAATTGTATTTGTAATTCAGTGGCTGTTGTCTTGGCAACATTTCCCTCCTGTATTATGACAGAGTCATGACCTTCATTCTTGAACTAGACCTCTGCTGAGATAAGATGTCAATATCCTGAAACCATGCATATCCTGATCAATACAGCATTTGTCTAATGGATGATCTACATGTACCATAAATATGCATGGAATGAATATGAACTGTTAAAAATGGGCACTGTGTGCCTCATCCTGTTAAGGAGCTGTTCTGGTGCATGGATGGACCCCATGGTCACAACAAGCTCATGCATCATCCGTGACTTGGAGGGCTTCAGTTGGCCAGAATTGTGCACCAGTAACCACTGCTGGTCAATTGTACGTCCATAGACACAAGACCACCTTTTCAGATACACATGCAATGTCTTCCTCTTACTCATATCCATCAGAGCCTGACTTGCGAACAGGAGTCCGATAAGACGGGATGGCTTACATCACATTCTATAGAATCAATAGCAATGCTTTGCGGGTGGAAAGCATTCTATATACAGGAAGAATACAACCAAATATTATTGGAGTTTTACAGAGAAAACAGTTAAATATGCCTAAAAGGTCAAGTAATGACAGTCAAGAGTGTTGCTTGTTGCCAGATTTGAATGTTTTTGTTTGCTAGCATGTATCTACTGATATGTTATGCAAAGCTAGTCCATTCCACACAGGCAGTTTTTCCTGTTAAACACCTGCAGACCCTACTAACACATTTCTGCCTTCTTCTACTGATCATTTACCACACTTGCCACATCTAAGCACAGCAGAAAATAAACTGAACAGTGCATTATCACAGTACTGGTATTGTTGCTATCTGTTATTTGAAATTTCTACTGCAGAAAAGAACATAAAACAGAGGAGCCTTTTTTGTGCCAACTAATATTTTTCAAATCAGAGTATACTGGTTTGGGCACACACCCACACACACACACACATAAAACACTGAAACAACATTTTCCTCTACCGCAACACCGCAATCACAGCTGAAGCAGTTGGCTGAGAGCTCACTTCTTACAAAGACTTGTCCTAAGCACACACATTGAATTAAGATGACGAAATTAAAAAAAAAAAATGTAATTATTTTTTTACCTGGTTTTTGTCCCCTTTTCAGAAATTAGTCCTGCCTAACAGGATATTGCACTGAGATTTCCTCTCTACGACACCTCTGATGCGATTTAGTTCGAAGTGGTTCCTCGGTTGGTGACAGTAAAGCTGCTGCTCAGCACTCTTGTACTCTCCAGCACTGAGCTTGGCAAGTGTTCGCTTTTGTTTTTGTGTGTGTGTGTGTTTGTGCGTGCGTGTGGGTGTATGTATGTGTGTGCGTGTGGGTGTATGTGTGTGCGCATGCGTGTGTGCGTGCATGTGTGTATGTGTGTGAGCATGCATGTGCACATGTGTGTGAATGTGTGTGCATGCGTGTGTTTGTGTGAGTGTGCCTGTACTAGTAGGGGATGCGGCTGTCTTGAGAAGCTTAAACAAAGGGAATCAGCATTCTAAGTGCACAGTAGAAGACAGTGGGAGCAGTGAAAGGTCTAGAATAAACACACGCACTGCAGGATACTCCGAACATCTGCAGGATCACGGCAGCTGTGCACTTACTTGATGAACAGGTCCCTCCCTTCTCTATTGGAAGCCATGTCCCATCCATATGGGGGTGCCTGCGATGCACTCCAGGTCCCTGAAGGGGACGGCCAACCTGGGGATTTCATCTTGTGGCTGAAATGGAAGAGAGAACGGACATCAGGGGACAGGACACGAAACATAAACATACTACTTTAGGGAAATGCATCAAATCTACCAGACAACTAGCAAACTATAAGTTTCAAGGCAAGCCTTTAACATTTCTCATGATGTAGAACATTTTTTGTACAGCATTACCCAGCCTTTGAATTGCATGTTCATTTTCAAAATAATGGAAACTAATATACATCCCAGAAAGACTTGCTGTATGATGGCATAAGGGAATATGTGTATCTCAAATTGAGGAATTTAAATGTGGGATTGCAATATTTTATATAATAAAAAAATGTACATTTTAAAAACCTTTAATAATGTAAGAATCATGGGCCTATTTTCAAGCACTTAGTGTGGACAGCTAAGAATTTAATAAAAACTCAATATACAAATATAATGCAAAAATGTGCAACTGGAAAATTTTATGAATCCAGCAGTAGTCAAATTCAATTCTGGCACAGCTTCAAATCATGTGGAATGCTCTTTATTGCTGTGTGTGTCATATTGTGTCACATAAAATGGAAGATGACTTAACACAACCCAGAATCATGAAAGAAGATTGTTCACTTTCATTGTAAAACGTTATAAGCCAAATTCCTGAACCACAGTTTAATCACTCAAGGTAAATTCAATTAATTAAGCAATTCAAACCCCAAGGCATAATTGATATGCTTCATTCCAGTGCTTTTAGATGCATGAAATTAGTTTTAGGCTCAAATGTCTGTACAGTCATAGAAAGCCTGATATCAAAACAGAAGATATAATTAAACAATTTCAAAAATGGGTCTAAGACACAAATGAAACTCAAGCTTTTTTTGTTTTTTATGAGTTGCTCTTGCCAGTACTCCCATTTGTAGAAATGAATCCAAACTGATTTAACACACACTGAAGAGGTAGAATGGCTACCTTGAGTGTTGTCATGATTTGTTTTTTTACCACTTGTGACTTGAAATGGAACCATTTATATTAAGGTGCACATTAACAGCAATTCTTTAGGCCAGGCATAAAATACATCCAGGAGTGGGGTGTGCAAAGTCATAAAATCCATACAATTAAAATATGGCAGTGTCCTTCAAATTTCTTTGGAGGGGAGAAAAAATACTCGCTTCTCATTAAGGACCTTTGTTTACTCCTTGGTTTCTTGGAGTCATGGTTTCTTACTTTTGCCATACATTATACCATAATTTGCACCGTATTGTTTGTATTGCATCAAAGTAATATGTAGGCATAATTCATAAATGATAGATTTGTAAACATGCACTATACCCAATCACTTTTAACTTTGAGTCAGAAGAAAAGAATCCCCATACACTGGCATAGTTAAAAAAAGAAAACTGACTGGCACAACAGTCTCTCCCCAACATGTAGGACTTTCTACTACCTGATTGGTTGTAATATGTTTGGCAGTAGCTAGAATCCTATAGTTCTGCACACATTTTCTTTGAAAAGAAACTCACTGTATATCTAGTATAATTCAGCTGAGCAATGCAATTAAAAGTAATGCACTGAACTCAGCAGGTTAACTTAATATTTAATCCAGAACATTGGGCCAGCGAGAGTCAAATATGTCATGCGTGCCTGATATGAAAATAAGCAGGTAGGTTATTTTTTAGTACTGATTTCTGAAAATTGTACACTGTGCGGCAGCTGGATCCCCTGTCCTCTATTATCCCAGCTAAAGCCATAGATCAATCGCCTAGGGCAGGTGTGCACGAAAAGGGCGGATTCTTTTCAGGATTTCATGCCAACCTCTGCCATTAATTATTAAATCAACCCAGTTGTGCATTTGATCTGGTAAGCTGGTAAGTCTGCAGCTGCCCAGAAGGAGCTGTCTTACGGCGGTCCAGAATGGGAGTGAAGCACCACTGGTGAGCATTTAATAACATGACGCCAGAATGAATGGCTGAATATACATCAACTCTGGAACTGAGTAGTGCACCCCTGACTTAGGTAATGAGCGGAGTGCCTTATAATGGACTGGTCTAATCGGAGATTGGTAGGAACAGACAGGCCTGAACATCAAACAACTGTCATTACTAAAACCACTAAAGACATGGCATAATATAATTTCATGTGGCACTTGAAACACTTCAAGGCATCAGGCAGCTAGACTACCAATTTTGGTACCTGTGCAACATTGTAATGAACAAATTAAAGTAATGCAATCATTTTGATGATGTTTTGAACGATTTCTCAAATAATTTAAATAAATGCATCAAGGTACATTGCACAACAATTTCCTATTGGCCACGGATCATACAGATAGACAGCAACCAGGATTGAGTGCTGAATATCATGTACGGATTTTATTATAGGGTATTATTTGGTAAATGCATGCATAATTAGCAAATGCTGAGCTGATAGCATAAACATTACTTGATTGAGTCTGGACTTTTACAGAGTCATCAGCCAAATAAGACTACCACAGCAACAGGATGCATCTGGCTTACTTCCACCTGGGTTTTGATGGGCTTAATCTGGCCAGGGTTCCTTCGCTTGCCACTGCATGAACACCCCTTAGCCTCTGTCTGGGAACCTGCAGAGTACCAGCTGTTGTCAGATATGTGTCACTCCTGTGACAAACACCATCTCTCCTCAATAGGCTGCATGTGCACACGTTCAATGCATAAAACTGTCACTGTGGCTCAAAGATGACTTCATTAAAGTTGTGATTTGATATTTAAAACAGGCAATAGCTCACAGGTCAGTATAGTAAAGGTTTGCCATGTGGCTTTTAGTGCACATAAAACAGTCACTAGCTCATATTAGTATTATATAGAAGTGCTATGCGGTTTATAGTGTGTAAAACAGTTGCTAGCTCACAGCTGAGTACAATATAAAGGTGTGCTGTGTGGTTTAAATATAGTTACTGGCTAACAGGTATGTATAATATGCATGCTAACAATTCCTGCTAACAGCATCTGGGATTATAAACTGGTTTAAGATGGTTTAAGGCTGGTCATAGCTGGTCTGTGGCTTGTCAAAGGAGGTCTCTAGCTGGACAAAGTTGGTTAAGCTTGGTATAGTAAGGCTGGTCACCTGGTGAACTGCTGGTTGACACACTACAAGTGTGGAAAACACAGCTTAAACCAGCCAGACCAGCTCAGGCTGTGCTGTGGGTGTGCTGTGTTCTCACAGGTGAGTGGGTTGAAGATGTGCATGTGTTTTAGCAGCTGTGCTCACTGGGCAAGCCAGTTGGTATAGTGGCAAAGAAGGGCAATACAAATGGTACGATTTTATACGAATGGTGCTAAATAAGAAGAATGTCACGTCAAGACATTGCAGTGGGAAGAGATGGATGAAACGAGTAATTATGGCAAATTCATATGAAGATATTCACTAGCATTAAAACAGATCCTTCACCATGGAGACACCTAAAATAAGGACATTTATTTCTATATGAATTTATGAAGAGACTAAATTATCCCAAAATACCAGACATCTTTCTTGACCTTCATGCACATCATTAGCTAATGGCAATAAAGAAACATCTTATCTGCTCAAGTTCAAGAAAATGTCTTCAAACTCATGGGATACCATCATTGGCTGTATCATACAGCAAGACAATGATTACAAACATACTGCTAAAGCAACAAATGGGTTTTCCAAAGCCAGATTTTTATTTTTTATTTTTTTAACCTAGATTATTAAGTTTTCTTTCAGCATATAAAAATGCATGTTCAATTTGATTCAAATTGGGAGAATGACTTGGCAAGATATTTTTGAACTGCAACAACTTCACATAAGCGCATGAAGAATGGAATTATTCAGTTACAATACTACATTTCTGTAGTATATAGAATAACCAGGCCAGTCTCTTGGGATGTACCAAAATAATCGTGCTCATTTGCTTTTTTTCTCAAATTAACTGCAGGTTGTCTTCGATCAGATACCTGCGGGCGGGTTGAAATGACAGATCATCTAAAAACACAAAACAGGGAATTTTAATAATTGAAATTCCCTGATATTCAGCACATATAAACATATTTAACCCCTGAAACACATACTTTGAACCCAAATTTTAATGCTACGTAGCTTGCTTATTTACCTTTCTCTGTTTTATTTAATTGTTCCCAAAATTTCCGCTTCACCTCCATGTAGTCCCAGCAACGTCTAATTTGACATTACAGCAACATCATACATTGCAAAAATAAAGGGGCAACAACATACCAACAACAGATCTGTGTTAGTAGGGTTGGTGCTAACCTTTGTATGGCAGGCACTATACAAAAATAACCAGGGTTGGTACTCCCCTTCAGTTTTGTCTTTATATTACCATGGCAATAAGCTCACCTGCACAATATGGTAGGCCACACTGTTACTCAACCACAAGAGCTTTATTGATGTGTATGATGCCCACTAGTCAGAGAGTTTCGCAAATCTGGGTTTATGATAAAGTGTCTTAAACGCTTTGCCATTTCCGAGAAACACCTTAACTGGATTTTTTCGTGAGGGGTCGGCACTTTCTCAAAAAATTGCTATTTTACCGATGGTTGGCATGGTAGCTAACCATTGGCTGACTAACATTCTGCGTGCCATCATGTTCGTATTCACTTGTGTTGTAACTATCCCTAGCTGCTTGTAATGTGCATCTAGTCATAGTAGGGATTGCATGGGTAGATGATGGACCTTGTCTCCCCAGTTTGTTTAAAGCTTCCCCGATCTGCCTAGTTTTAAGGGCATGCTGCTATCACAGTCACTGTATTGAGAATCATATTCTTACTCAGGGAAAGTTAGTAGCAACAGTTTTCAAATGGAAGCTCTTAAGCAAGATAAGGTGACACACTACAAACATTTTTTTTTTTTTTTAAATTCAATTTGAAAACTTGATAAAGGCAAAAATTCACTGAAAATTGCCAAGGAAATGGGTGATGGTTGTTCCCAAATAGAGTGAAACCAGCCTTGGTGGTCACCTTTGTGTCATGGACACCTGCACATGATGGCCCTTCTTCATTACTCCCCTGGGTTCCTCACCTTAGACAATTTTCACTGTCTTATTGTTTCATTTTCATTTATTTTGAATCTCACGGTATATTAACATAACACACTGTTAAAGGGGCCCCTCGGATTCTTCATATTTGCTGGAAATGAAAATAAGTGACTGCAGTAAACTGCCTGGCAAATTCCAACCAAAGCCTCCCACATCATCCTTTAATCCCTCTCATCAAGCAGCAAACAAAATTGACACAGTTTTGCAGAATAAGAGGATTTGAAAGCAGAAATGTACGAAAATGCAGCTTGGTCTAGATTTTATGCTACTGAACTAGGCAAGGAGGGATATTCCTCAAAACGGTATGGACAATGTTCTGAACCATTCTCATACAGGATTTTAACCACAAAAACGGAATCAATAGCTTCACACAAACAATAGACCCTTGCTAAACCTTAAATGTAAATTAGCTTTTGCTCATTATATTATTGATAATGTTTGTAAATCAAATAAATCGCTTCTCAGCTTTTCGGCTAAGATCAACACTGTTAGAGTTGAATTGGCACTGGACATTTTACTGTGTGCCCTCCTGCAATTTTCAAACGCTATAGACTCTAGATGTAATAGAGAATGCTGTGAAAAACAAAAAAAAAAAACATCCAGTGAGCAGCTGTTTTGTGGGTGAAAACACCATGTAAATGGTAGAGGTCAGAGGAGAATTGGCAGACTCGTTCAAGCTAACAGAAAGTCCACAAATGCTCAAATAGCAGCTATTTACAACAGTGGTGTGCAGAGGGACATTTGAATGCACAGTGCATTGAACCTTGAAGCGGTCAGGCTACAGCAGCAGAAGACCATGGCAGCTTCCACTCCTGTCAGCTAAGAACAGAAAGACGTCAAGCCTGACAAATTGCGATTTCTGCTGTGACATGTGGATGGTAGAGTCAGAATTCAGTGTAAACAGCATGAATTAATGCATCCATCTTCCCTTGAGTCAACGGTGCAAGCTGCTGGTGGTGGTGTAATGATTCTTGGCACACATTAGACCCCTTCATGCCAGTTGCGCATCAATTTGAATGCCACATCATACCTCAGCACTGTTGCTGACCATGTGAATCCCTTTATGGTCACAGTCTACCCTTTTTTGAATGGATGCTTCCAGCAGGATGATGCGCCATGTGACAAAATGCGCATCATCTCAAGTTGGTTCCACAAACCTGACTGTGACTTCAGTTTACTCCAATGGTTTTCACAGTCCTCACATCTCAATCCAATAGAGCTCGTTTAGGGTGAGGTGGAACAGGAGGTTGACAGCTTGAACGTGTGACCAAAAAATCTGCAGGAACAGCGTGATGCTATCGAGTCAGCATTGACCAAAATTCCCATGAGGAATTCAGCTGTCCTGGAGGCAAAAGGGAGTCTTACTCAATGATAGATAGGTTTACTTAATAAAATGTCCACTGAGTGAATATCTAATCATGAGATATATATAATACAGAGCCTGCATCCCTAGCCTGCGTGATTCACAGATTTGTGGGAAAGTAGACGCCCTGCTTGTTGCCTACCTTACAGTTCAGATATTACTGTAAATATGAATCTTGCTAACTAACTTGCCCTGAGAGCCAGTAAACGCATTATATTGCTTGAGCATTTCCTGCAGAACACCTTCAGAAATATGAGGGAAAAAAACATTGCACGTAAAATATCATTCCTGTGGTGGAAGTGCTGTTAAAATTCAAACAAAACTAAGAGTTATGCAAATGGATAAACCAAACAGGTATGGAACTGGGATAATAGGGATAAGATATCACCTTATCACAATATCAACTTAGTTGAAAATAGATGAACTCCACCAATCATAGTATACATTTGTAACAAACTGAACAATACAAACAGTATTTGCATATACTTCCAGGCTCACCATCAAATCACCATCATCGTTATTGGTGGAGCTCCATGTTTTACTGACATTACACACTGATTATTATTCAGAAATACCACTCATTGACCAATCATAATCGAGTATCCAGCAAAGTGGTGCTATAATTCTGTGTAATGAGTATTATTTTACACCAGATTATATCCTTGGCACTTTAAGTAGTCCGATCAGATTGCACTCTATCATGTTCTATCTAACATTACAGTTACGGGGAACAAGCTTGGGAAGAAGGAAATGATAAATGGGAAAGGCTGATCACAGTAAGGGGACAGCTAACCAAAAATGCCCCCATTACCATGACAACCATCACAGTAAATGTAAATGTCTGTAAATACTGTGAACTAGGCAAAATAAAAATGTCTAACTTGTTTGTGGTTACAAGGATGCAAAAAGCAATTGTTTATTGGAACTATTTTGTGGCAAGTTACTGTAGAAATGTACAATTTTGCAGATGTATACCTTCATTTTGAGCCAGATAATTAATTTATTTGGCAAGCAGATGAGGCAAAAGTTGTGGCAATAATGTGCAGCTCATCAGTAGTTTCAAAATAAGACCTTTTAGGATTATTAAGATAGCAATCCCTGTCTGGGCTTATTTTCAGATGACTCATTTACTGCACATTATTCTTTATATTTATAATTTATATTTTGTTGTTTATTGTTATTGTTTTTTTTTTTTTGGTTTTGGTCATTGAACCAATGAACCATGTCAGGGCAATTCTATCATAGCTGCACTTCTCACACACATTCAGAGATAAACATAAAATCCATTAAGTGTAACCACAACAGCAGGTACAGCGCAACAGAAAAATCTGTCCCCATTTTCCCCCAATAGGGAAAATATGATATAATCAGTAGCTCTTAAAACAAATGACAAACCACAGTCAAAAATCTCATTATAGTTGCCTTGCTGTCCTGTCCATTGCTATGGTAACCAATATGTTGCATATTCCTAATATTTACTGTAAACTATCCCTGCTACTGTTGAATCACAACATGTTCTGATTTGTTGGCTCTCTACAGATATTCATGAAGGGGCATGGCTGACCTTCACAGCTAGCATTATGTTGCCAGTTGGAGCATCCAACCAAGAAAAAAGAACTACACAGGATGACTACCCCATATGACTTGTTCTTGTTCTGGAGATATGCCCCAAATAAAGCTGACATGCTTAGCTGAAAAGAAGATACGCTGCGAGTAAACAATAGACTTTAGAAATTCTAACAGTGAAGACAACTGTTCCTTTAACACTGTTCAGAGGCAGTGCCAAGACTCACATCCGTTCCTCATTCAGTTAGTGAATAAAATCATACATAATGAGAACAGATTTAAACAAGGCTAAATAAAAAAACAGAGTCCTGCATTATGTTTTTCATTAGTAGCGAGTTAGTCTCTTGAATAGGTCGGTGGTGAAGCTCACCAGTGTAAGGAGAAAAAAAAAGTTTATTTTGACCCACTGTCCACATTATGCAGTGTAGTCACATCACAACAAAACTGTGACATTGACCACGTACATCAATTCAGGGTGATGAGCCATGGGTTGGTTGGTAATTGTTCAAACTCAAGAATTTTCTCATTGATATTGGTGATGTTAATTAATTTGAGAGGGGAGACAACAAAAGAAGCTAATTATACCTATGTGTTGAAAGGCTAGAGTATGAACAATTATTAACCAACCCACAGCTTATCAGCTATAATTGATTTGGTGAAGTTAATTACTTTAAGAGGACAGACGATAAAAAAAGGGTGAATTATACCAATGTTTGGAAGGAGGTTGAACAATTATTAACCAACCCACGGCACAATTCAGCCATATTAAAATTATTAATATCACCAATAGCCATGAAAATCACTGCTGGCTAAGCCAGGAACAGAACCTAAAACCCACTAGTAGGAGGACTGACAATGAATGTAAACTCTAAAAATACTCTCTGTGCCCTCATACAGCAACATCCAGCACTGGTGGATTATAATTAGTGTGTGGATCTGGTAAATACACCATCCATCAGACAAAGGGACAGGACGTGTTCTGCAAATCAAGTAGGCTCCTGATATACTATGTCAGATGTATTTAAAACAGAAAACAGGAAATGGAGATGCAGACATTTTATACAGTGTTAAGACCAAATCAGATTATATTAACAATGTAAACATTGTACACATAAGAACACATAAGTCTACCTCTGGTGCTAGCTAGCATAGGGTACTCAGAAAAGAGAAATATATGATCAAAAAAAATACATTTACTATCAGGACTCATTCCTGCAGCAAAGATCACAGTTCAGGACCGTTCACACTTTCCTTCCACCTGCAATGGTACAGCATAGCTGCTAGTGTTCTTATGCAGCAGTCAGATATTTCCAGTGCTGCTTCGCTGTAACATACAGCTACAAAAAAAGCATTGCAGGCATTGACACTTGTTTCTTATTTTACCACAACCCATCTACCAGGTGTGTGATACAGAAAACTGGACTGGATAGTACTACACTGTGAATGCTCAGGTAGAATACAATGCACTCAGATATATACTATAGAGTATATTGGATCTCTATTGGACTCTGCTACAGAGTCTGCTACCATGTATTTGAATTACAGTGCAGGAAACAAGTGAAATGTTGATGAACTAAGTACTCTTCTAGCCTTATCTGCCAACTGAGTGACTTATTGTACAATATAAGGAACATTATAGTGATGAGTGCTACCTGCTGTCTTTAACACATGTATCTCAGTCAATTCCAACAACCTTAGTAGACCAATTCTGCAACTGATGGATGACCAGACTTAATGCTTTACATCCTCAGAACTGTAAGTGCTCTTGGGGCTTTTCGAGGACTAGTTCTTCAAATGCTGCTACTGTCCATTTCCTATTGATGTCACAGATCCGTATCAAAGGCTTTCAAATCAGATTTCGAAGATCACACACCACAGCAGCAGTTCAGTTTTGCCATAGAATCTGATTGCATGCCCCTATATACTTATTTACCCAATGTCGGTAACAGTATGGGATGCTGCATGCCTGACCACTGCTTTGTCTTGCTAATGCTAATCATTGCAGCGCTTGTTTTCTTGCATGCGTGCCAAGGCTGAGAGTGAATGAGCCTTGACAGTGTACTGCGGCAGATCTCAGTGGAACAGCAGAATTTTCACAAAAAACCTGAAGTTTACTGAATTCCTGACAGGGAAGCATTAGATGGTAGTTAATTTCTATTTTATTCAGAGTAGGTACACAAGTAAGTCATTGTGTGTTGATAATTATCTGTTTTCACGAGCAGAATGTCCGATATAAATATGCTACTCAAATTGTTGTTGGGCTAGTAGAATACGGGCAGATGGCACACAATTACTTATGTAATATTCTTATGGTGCTTTGTGAAACTGAGACATCAAGCCAATATAATGTTATGGACATAAATACAAATTCATTGATAGAATGACAGATGTACAACACAGATTTTGTTTACCTTCTTAGCCTTACATAAGTTCCTCATTTGGGCTTAGCGTAGCAAGGACACTAAAGACAATTAAAATTGATGAGCTTGCAAGGTCTGGATCATAATAACAATATTAGTAATTACATGCATTTAATGACAAGTATTAATATTGGATGTCACAAGACTTGGATGCAATGCTATGAACCCTGTGAGAAATTCACCAAAAGCATATGGAAAAAACGGATAGCTAAACAAAACTGCACAAACCCATGACAAAAGTGTGTATCATTATAAATGTCAAGCAATAGTTCACATGTCTTGCCGTTTATCACATTAACATAACATTGTCTTGGGCTTAACAGTTGAAATGTACCTTTTGCCGGTTAAAAAAAAGCTAAATATTATACTCATTCTGCTTGATGTCTTTGTAAGGTTGATCCGGACCTAAAACAAACCTCTGTAATTCAGAGACTATGATTTATCAAAATAATTGGTATCAAACCACAGGAAGTATTTCCACTTTCTCCACATAATGTATATTATTTAACAGCCTTCAGAATAGAGACCACAGCCGCAGTGATTCAGCATTACGGAGGTGCACTTGACATTAAGATCTTGCGTCTGCTGTGATTAAGTGCTGCTGAAACCCCCGCCGGTTTTGTCCTTCTTCTAGCCGCCATTCATAGATGAGGGTTTGTGTACAACCAGCCGGGGCGTTGTCAAATGGCCCTGCTGGGACTTAATCTCATATCTCTGGCCCACTAGCCTCGCATGCCCGGCTTATGCCTCTCCACAATAATGCTAACGAAAGCAGCGCAGTTCACTGATAAACCTGCCCTGTGCAGGGACAGTAATTTGGGACTGATATTTTCTACCCAGCCACACAGCCTTAGTGACGGTGATCCTAAGGAGAAGGTGGCAATTCGAACAAAGTAAAGAACGGGCATAAAATTTTCAGCGATGTCCATTTTAAGCTGTATGTGATAAATGCTTTAGCATTGCTAGCTCTGCAGGGAGTACCGCTGCAGAGAGACACGGGGTACTATGAGATTCAAGGCTGTGGCTGAATAGCAATAAGAGCCATGTTTCAAAAGCATCACACATCCACAAGTCACCCACTGAGAGTCAGACCAATGTCTAAGCTGACACATCCCTGGTGTGGTCTATCACTGCTAAAGTGCTGCTCCCAGACGGTAAGACGTGTCTGTCTTGGTTTTGTGTGTTGCTCAAGATTTCCTGTCTGGGTTTAGAAACTACTGCAGTGATATCAGCTTATTATTTTCAACCACTCTAGCCATCACAAGGCCATTGCTAAGGAAAAACAGGCGGCAGACCCTGTATGATCAATTTTTTCAGTCACAATCAAGAAATCTCACAATATGTCCATGTGCAACCGAACCCATCCAGCCACCTGGCAGCATTAAACTATACTGAATGTTCAATTTATGTTTCTTCAACAGAATCAATGTTTGTACGATCGCATAAATCAATCAAAGTGGAATACAATTTGGCTGAAATTGTGGTCACAATCGGTTAACAACATCGACTTCACCAGCTGAAGTATCATGCACACTGAACGCAGCAACAGCACCACTTACCTGACACATTCAGGTCAGCAGGTTGATGAGCAAAAAGCAATACTTAACTGAACTGCATGCTGTTTATAATGTATTTCAATATGAAGTGTTCAGTATTACTGATAATAATACACTTTATCTCCCAATGAACAAAATTATCTGACAATAAGAATGGGTAGTCCGATGCTATTGAGCTGTCACGTTATATTTATAAGTATATAAATTATATTTACAGCACCTTTTAAATGTTTTTTTTTTAATATGCTGTAAAATCACAAATGTTATAAGTAACACATTTATTATTGGGCAACAAATTCTCTAAATTGTACCACAGCAGTTTAAAGCTGTAACATGATAATATAAGAAAATATAATTCCAAAAATTTCTGTAAAAAAGAGAACAGTACTGTACATGCCTCTAGAAGAAGACGCACACCCAGAAAACACACATACTTACAGCTTCATACAATAAGAATGTGGTTCTAGCCATGCATTCACAATGGATTCACTGCTTCAAATCTGCCTTGGGGCAAGTTCTCTCCCACAACCATTATCACAAAGACTTCAAAGATAAAAGACAAGAAATAGCATGGTCCACATGCAGTACAATGCTCTTACTACTCAGTGTTGGGGAGGTTAACCAGGATCCATAAACCTTTTTGACATGTAGGTCTTTACTCACTATGATCCAGTGTGCTTTTGCCTTTTTCTTCACTGCTGAGTCACAAATTTCAACTGCTTCTTTCTTTTTTTCTCCACATATCACAAAGAGCTCATGCTGATGGCATAAAGAAGCCATATTGAAATCAGTAAAAAAAAAATGCATTTGAAGTAAAAATAAAGAAAAACACATGGATACGGTTGGCCTAAGTTTGGATTGTTTGCTGAAGACAGGAAAAGGAAAGGATGCGTTAGGAAGTGTTTTTGTGCCGTGAGGTGTTTTGTAAGTATGTGAAGTGGGGTTGACTCAGTCGCTCCCCCTGGGAGGAAGGCATTCATCTCTTTCCCCCAGTGAACATGATGAGCATTAATCAAACTCCGCTCTGGAATCACCCTCCAGGCACCACACTAATAAAAGAACATTCCTCACAGTATCTCTGTGTTCTTAAATAATAACGCGGAAAGCTTTGGGTAAATGAGCAGCTCCTGAGAAGCAGCTGTGTTAGTAAAGGTGCTCACTATGACTGCTGGCTAGGCCCTGTAGCATGACGACATATGTCTGAGCTTGGCATTAACCCACCATGCCCAGGAGTTGGCAATGGGGCATGGTGGGTTAATGTACTCTACTGCCAGGTATAGGGTAGGTTCAAATGGGGTACCCCAGAAGATAGATAGACAGACAGATCTATAGACAGGAAGATGGACAGTTGGATAGATAGATAAACAGATAATTTCATGTTACGTCACCTTAAAATATCGGGGAAATTTAGAGGTGGCTGCAAGGTATGCCACCACAAAATATTGGAAAAATCTAGAGGAGGCTGCAGTTCAACTGGAACCAAAACGAGACTCCAAACCTAATAAGCGGTGCGCAAAGTAAGTTCTGTCAGGAAACTCAAAATTGTGGCCGACCAATCAGTTTCCATAATCAACCAACTGCATGCACACAACACTTTTCTCTTACCCATCCTATCACAGGCACACATCATCAAACGGAGCGTCTTTTTAAACCAACAATCACATCTCTCAGTGCTGCTGCTTGCCTGCGCTGCTTTGCATGCTTCACTGCTGTGCTCACTCTCCACCACCCCAGCACCGCCTGTTGTTTGGATCTTCTTCTAGATACTGGGGGGTTTTCTGATATTTCGACTGTTTAGTAGGGGCGATGTATAGTACTCCCTGTTAGACAGGGTAGTGCATGCTGGCATGTGCACTAATACCCGAAAAAAGATTTAGCACCAAACCAAAAATGTATTTACATATTCATGTAATTATTATTATTATTATTATTATTAATATTATTATTATTATTATTATTTTCCTTTATTTAAACAGGCAGCCTCATTGAGATCGAGATCTCTTTTTCAAGAGAGACCTGCATGTACATGTAAAACACATATAAAACACATTCAACAGACAAGTGCATAAAATATATGAGTTGTTCTGACTGAAATATTTTCCCTTAAATATTGCAATTGTGACCTCAATAAAAAGATTGCTCACTATTACACAATATTCTTTAATTACAAAGATACTTACTTCTTGACTAAGAAGATAAATTACATTTTCACAAATGGGAGACTTGAGAATTATATTAATGCAATGGAAGGCATAATGTTTAATAAATTCTGTCACGTCTTTTATAATTAATTATGTGTTCTGGCTTTTAAATACCAATGAAATTCCAATGGACATGGACAAAAGCAATGCTCGTTTTCTAACAGACAAAGAAAAATAAAAAGACAAATGCAGAACCATGTTTAATTTCTGCATTTATTCCAGAAGATACAGGCTTGTTATTCAGCTTGTTATTCTTTTCTATTTGTTTTTTTTTTGTTTTTTTGCTGTGAGACCAACTTGACTCGATATGTTTTCTTGTTTTTTTGAATCTCTCATGAGCACTGGGAATTTACCGGAAAATTTTGTTTGGAGTCTTATTTTAAAGCCCTTGATCAGTTCTGCCTCTTTACCTCTGCAGCACACCACCCATTTTATATGAGCATCTGTTGTCTGAGCAGAATGCAAAGGAGGTCCATAGCTGTTCTCTGTGATATGGAACCTAGTGTGCAAGGATTGCTATGGTCCCAGGGGCTGACGTAACCCTATCTGTCAGAAATCCAATAGTAGCCTTCTGTTTTTGGCATGCTTTTACTCTGAGCTGAGGCCATCAGTCAAATCTGATGGTAGTACCTTTATAATATCAAACTGCAGGTCTTTCTATATGGTGCGCATCCATTTTAAAGAGACCCCTCTCAAGGTTTAAGGGAGTGATTAATTAAATATGCTATTCTGTGCTTTAAACTTCATAGATTTTATATAACAGATCATTATGCATAATGTAGAATGTAGTGGAACAACACTGTGTACAGGTTTAGCACTTTAAATGTTGTATACATTTTAGAAGGTGGTTAGAAGACTTACAAGAACGAAAAATTCCAGATAGCAAGAATATAGCTTTGCAAAAAGTTTAAATGCTATATTTACTCACGCAAACCCACAACCATGTCAAAGTGTGATTTACTGCTTAACTGCTCAACAAGACATGTTTTCTAACTGCAAGAAAAAGCCAAAAAAAAGTACATTATGTGAATCCCAAGGAAATGATTTTGCAATATTTAGGACAGAACTTCTGTAAATTAACTTATTTAGTTCACAGTAATACCAAGCCTGTTCCTGAAATATAACATTCTCCAGTGAGTGATTCATATTCTCAGCCGTGTGCTAGCTTAACCATTGAACCTTTATCAGTTGACAGCAGCAGGAGTGCATCAATGTTGAATAAATTATGACCAGTTGCTAAGCTATTCCAGTTTAGCTAAATCTGAGCCGAGGGGAATCGAGAGCTCGAATCAGTTTCATTCAAGACTTCAATTTCAGCATCTACATACATGCTGATCCAAACGCTGAAATCCCTTGAGTAAACCACATACACACACACACGACAATGGAATGGTATGTATCATCTCTGAAACTTTCAGAATCAGCTTTGTGTTTCTGAGTCATGTCTTTCTGAGCAAAAATGAAAGGTTTAGAAACAATGTGGAAATATGATTCCTCAAATCTCTTAACAGTTGCCAGCTTTTAGTTTACATCATATAAAGGTCTCTATTTCTATTTCTATTTAAACAGAAAACTGAGGTGGAATATTTCTGTTCAAATCATTTACCCTCCTACTTGACGTAATTGGTTGAATCCACATTCCCTTTGAGAAAAGATCATGAAAACCAACCACAAATAAAGCTGTTTTCACAGCAGCCACAAGACAAGTGAAGACGGAGATAATTTGAGTAGCACTTAAAGTAAGACACGACACTTGCAGTAAAAAAACAAAACAAAAACAAGTTTTGATGGTGAACCACAGTGATTCACCCAAGGGCTTTAAAGTCAGAGCCATCCTAGTGGATCACAGTCCTAACAGCCTGCTTCCCTCACAGGATGCAAAGCCAGGGTTTTTGATATTCAGGTTTCACCACATGGCTGGAAGCAGATTTAAGTGGTGATAGATCTGAGTGGATGACTTCCAGTGGACTTCCATACAGGAAGACAGAACAACTGAAACACCTGTGGATTCTTGGCAATGCACACACAGTTCTCTTACTTTTTGACCCGCCACGGTCAGGTTCCAAAGCTGATTTTCTGGCAGTGAACGTTTTGATTTTCCCCAAGAATAATAAATTACCCACGAGTAAAGATACCTTAATTGTGCAGCTACTTAACTGTAGAGATGGGAGAGTGTCTTTTTCAGAGGTTTCAAACCCCATGACTGGTAGCATTACAGTGAGATGCCAATAAATTACTTTTTTAAACAATCAAACTGTTTTACTCTCCACAGAAAACTTGAGCAATCAGTTCTAATTAATGACTCACTGATGTCAAATGGTAGTCCTTCATTTTAGTTTCATGAAATGTTATTCTCCCATCCTGCTTAATTGAGTTCTAGTAAGGACAACAGCGTTGCTACGCTAATGAAGTTGATCCACAGTGTACAGTAAATCTGCCCTCTACAGGTCGGGGAAAGCAGAACACCCCGTGATTGACACCCGGCATGGATATTAAAGCTGAACGTCTCTTCAGAATCAGTACCACCACTCTTCCCATAACTTAATGCAAATTGCACAGCCTACACTGGAGTAAGAGTTTCATGAAAGTGCTCGTTGATTAAAGAAAATAGATATCTGTTGTGACGCTACAGTTTTGCAAGTTGCCTTTCTTCTGTAATGCTCAAAACCGTTCTGATTTCAGGACAGCAGAGTCTCTCACCAGTCAGTCAGCCTCCAGAAGAGACACCTCTCCATACTTCACCTCAGCTGATCATGCTCAGATGTGCCCTGATCTGAACTGGGCCTGAGTCACACTAGACCCTCTCATTTACATTTAGACATTTAGTAGATGATGTAATTCAAAGCAACTTACAAAAGTGCACACACAAAGATTTAGGCAAAGTTGCATATGATTATAAGTCAGTTCACTGACCTACAACATAATGTGCCAAATTAGTACTATAGCAGGTGGAAAGAGAAGATTGAATATGTGCTGAAGTAGCAAATTGGTATGAGGGTAATGTTTTAGATGTACTGATAGCCAGCACATAGTTATTAGGATTGTGATTTACAATTACATGGCTTTAGTCTCACTTGCATATGGTGACTCCATGCTGCCTTGAAAATAGTTGGATTATAGACAGTACAATATTCAGTGCTGTATTCATTGTTGTAGCTGTTGATTTTACCCAAATATAGTCCATTATAGTTAAATTAACACTTAACATTTCACTGTGTAGAGGTATTGTACTTGTTTACAGTAGAGTCTACACTGTAATTTGTAATGTGCCTGTAAGCAACCAAATATAAGAGGGTAGGCAAAACAAATGCATAATAGCATAATTCTCACTTATCTACTTAAATGAAAACAATCTGAACATATCTGAAAATAATCCGATAGGGATGTTTTTTTTTCTTTTTTTTCTAACAGCACAGTGCTAAATGTTTATCGGTTCTCATAGTACAAAGCTGGCAAATGTGGCTAAGAAATAGATAACAGAAAGTCCTCTGTTCTACAGCTTTAAGAGTAGTGTGGTTTAAGACCTGGATGTCTTATCAGAACATTTATGATTTTAATTCTACGAACACAAGGGCGGGCGAGGAGGGTCAAATCCATTTCCCGAATTCATGCCACCTACTGCCCTTCAATATTTAATTAGGCTAATTGCATGCATGATCTGACATTTTAGTTAAATTTATTGCTGAACTCCTGAATTACAGCAGATAACGTTCTGTGTTACTGTGGTCCAATCTACGAGTGAGCTAGTGCTGGGATATAAAGATAATTGGCTTATTAAGCACGGGCAGCGGTGGAAACAAACACAAACATACCCACTGACCCTGCAGGAATTTTAATTGGCCGCCCTGCTATAAAAAAAGTTACCTCTGTAAGTCCCTCCTTAGAAAGAATGTCTGCTGAGCAAACAAATAATGGAACAGAATAAAACATGAGTAGGGGAAGCAACAATCAGGGGATATCTGTTGCTTGGAAAGTCAGCTAAGTTATAGTAATGTAGCTTTAAAAAGGAGGTCAGCAACCCTGACCCTAAAGAGCTGCAAGGACATTTATTATTATTTATTTATTTATTTATTTATTTATTTATCTCAGATGAATTAACAGTAGGCATAATTGATCAATTTGGTTATGTGAGTTATAAAACAAATAGACTTGTGTGACTCTGGAGCCACGGTTTCAGGCCATTGCATTATACCAACAGTACAATACACTGAAGCTGGACCCAGATCATTAAAGGGATGACAGAAATCCAGAAACACAAACATCATTTGAGGGCATATGTACTGTAAAATAAATATATAAATAAATCTGCCCAGGCTATGGATTGACACGTACCAACTTCTCTGCTGAGGTCAAGGGTAACTGTGTCGTTCCTATTTACTGGAATAAGAATACCATCTTAAATAACCCAGGCCTATTCTGCAACCTCTTTGACATATTCTATCATCCCACTTTGACGTGTCTGACACTGAAAATGATATGCTGTACTACTATAATAGATTTTGTCAAGTCGCATGAATGGCTGAGTTGATTTGACATGGGAATTGTCAAAATGTACCACTAAGACGGTTAAAAGGCATTTGACACTCATGTCATTTAACATAAATGTTAATGTCATATTGACCTGCAAGGGGATAACTGAACCAATATCCACCGGAAAATAATATTTAAGAATTTTCATGTCCAGCACACAGAGATCATGTTGCCATCATCTTAGGCATACATATTCATATAAAGTGCTAAAAACATAACCTCTCACCATTCATTGGTAAAATGCAGAGCAAAAAGTATTAGTTAATGAAGAAAGTGGTGCTTGTTCTGTTATATCCATGTTACTTGGGATACACAGCAAAAGGGATAGTGTTAAAAACTTGTAGCTCCAATGTAGTTCTACACAAATACGGCGTACTTCAAAACAGTCAGCTGCAATTAGTCACATGCATGAGTCAACTCCAGCCCACATGACCACACCTCTAACTGGGTTTCAGCGTTAGATTACAAACCTTCTCTTGGGCTCACCATGGAGGGCATCGTAAAACATAACATCTGTGCTCAGACTAGGTGGCTATAAATATTATGCAGGAATTTATAGTGACAGCCAGAAGTAACAGCAATATTCCACCCCCTGGGATCCAACCGAAACCAGATACTGCCAATATGCTAGTGTGAATCAATTAGCATGCATTAAGTCATTCCTTATGAAATTAATTACAATTTATCATGAAGCCTGGACCAACACTGACTTAACTTTATTCATTTCTGCTTAATTGATTAAAATTCACTGTGAGTATGTTATAATGTTTGGAACAAAGACATATTTTTTCTTGATTTAGCTCTGTACTGTACAATTTTAGATTTGTAATTAAACAATTCACATGTTAAACACGTCCCACACATGTATTATTCAAAATCAGGCCTGCTCCTTATTTCTAAGCGTACTGAATAACAATAAATATATTTTGAGAATGTATTCAAATGCTCACCAATATAAAATTGGGTGAAGTTTTTCATTGAACATGCACTCTGCTGCATAGTCAAAGCAGTTTTCACTGTCCTCCTGAGAAATATTCACTTAGATGAGTGATTTGTTCCAAGGCCTTCACATTTTGAGTTTTCAGTTTAGACTTATAAATAAATTTTGGTAGAAGAACAGCAACCTTTTAAGGCATAAAACATATGGTTTGTTTATACAGGATAAACAATGTGTCCTTCCCTGCATATATATATATATATATATTAGGGGTGGAAAGAGATGCCACTATTTGTATTTGTTCAACCAACATTTCGATAACTACAGCTCCACAATTATTCATCCTCACCCTAAACGCTTCATCAACTTCATCACACAATTGCAGTGAATTAAATTTGTGATCATATGTGTGAAATTCGTTTCAATATCGGTTAGAGTAG
Organism: Anguilla rostrata; assembly: GCF_018555375.3. Lineage (NCBI taxonomy): Eukaryota > Metazoa > Chordata > Actinopteri > Anguilliformes > Anguillidae > Anguilla > Anguilla rostrata. Next base: position 45,648,746 of record NC_057935.1, read on the forward strand.
ACAGCGACACATTCACACCAGGGTAAAAGCACCTGTGGTCTGTTGTCGAGGGGTTGCGAAAAAAGAACTGCCTGTATTTCTTTAGTGAGTCAATTTTTGTCTCATTTTTTTAAACGCAGTTAGTTTAAGCTCAAATATTTAGGAACGTCACGGAAGGACATAGCATTTACAGCATTGGAGTAATTTTAATTATGAAGTCCCAAAAGCGCGCTGGCATTGCTCTGGCCTATCTAGTGTTAAGGGAAACTCTCCCTCACTGTCTCTCTGCAGGTGAGTGTGTCTAATGGAGAAACTCAGAGTACTGAACTCTGAAAGAATCGCATCAAAGAGGTAGGAAAAAGATCCAAGTACGAATAATATTGGTCAAATTCGGGAAGAGAAAATATTTGGGGAGAATGCATATGTATTTGTATTCGGCATGGTCCCTCATATATACACACACACACACACACTATATATATATGTGTGTGTGTGTGTGTACAAGGATATACTGTAAGGAAATGCTTCAGGTAGTTGTGTTTTTCACAAAATACCCATTTTAAATGACTAGGTTTTGAGGTTTTAAGCCATTCAGGAAAATTTCTCAAGGGTGAAGCAGCTATCACTATAAATTGAACATATTAGTTCTCTGCTATCATACATTTACAATAAGGTGTCAAGAGACTTGTAGACTTACATAAAAGTAATTTATAACACATCAAACATAAATAATATACACATAAACAAGACAATGAAAAATAATACTCTAAACTAATGCAGTGTCTGACCATATGCCTCTAGCACCTACTTCCTGGTTAAAGTTTGCATAGAAATGAGCATAGTTAGTATCTTAGTCTTCATTCCTTTTTTATATCAAGTCATACACACACACACACACACACACGCACACAGGTGCGCTAAAATCTTTCCGTTGCATCACAGCACAGATTAACAGAAAACATAGGAGAAACTATTAGCTGTGAGAGTACCTCTCTGCTCCTCACACGTAGTAGTAAACAAAGACAGACTCAAGCATCTTATTGCTCACTGGGGATGTTATGAAACTATGGGTCGCTGACTCGCTACCAATACTCTGCTGCAGCATGGAGCTCTTGGACAGAAGCACCTGCTACAGTATCTGAATTAATCATGTGAAATTCTCTAGCTGAAATCCAGTGTACCTTTAAAACCTTTTTTTTTAAATAAACTGTTCTTTTCTGGCCCTGTGGATAGAGGATGGGGGGTGTTCGCTCAATGTGGCACGGTAGTGCGTCATACGTAGCCCATTTTATCATTTTCTATTGTGAATATATTGACTTGTGCTCACAGCTTTAAAAAGGAATTGAATGAGCTGTGGGTTGCTGACCTGAGCACCTTTGTGTGGGGGCAGGAGGCTGCGGATATTCCTGCTTATTCGATTGCAATTCAGCGAGCGAGCGCCAGCTCCCTCATCAGGCCATTTGTGAAGAAAAAGCTGACAGTGGCCTGCAATCTGTGACTATGCCTTTCCATGTGTCCCCTCCCCTCATAACCATAGAAGAAGAGAGAGGTGGAAATTATTATGGGAAGGCCTGAAGATCTGGACAACACCTTGCAGTGCCTCTGAGATGGATATCAGGAACAAGCCTTCATCCAACAGCAGTTGACATCCGTGAATTGTTTTGTTTTGATGTCTAAAATTGGTCTGCCTGCAAGTATGAGCGAACCCTTTCTATACCTGCCCATCATCTGATCCTAATGGGAAATTATCTTGTGTCCTTACTAACAAAGTATGAGACCCAACAAGAAGCTCTGTATTATGTTATCACTGCCATTTCACTGCTTAGTTTACATAGATATTTTCAGTTATAAACCTGTGCAATGAGATCTATTATTTTAGAGTAATAGGCATAATGCAGCACCATACAGTGTGTGCCAGCCGGTATACTAGTTAAGTAGAAAACATACCCTTGTAGCAAAGCAAAACAAAAATAGAATCACACATGCAGTAAATATTCTATGCATGTGCATAGTAATTATGCTGGGAAAGGTCTGTCTAATGCACAAAATGTGACATGTACAGGAAGTTTGTTTAAGCAAGGTCATTAATATTTTACACGTTTGCTGTTTAAAAATGCACGGCTGTGCTGTGGCCGCAATGCAACCTCTCGCTAAAAAACAGAACTGTTTTCGTCCGCTTTGTTTGGGTCTCGCATTAGGCCCAGTTTCACTGATCTGTGTGCAAACAGATGAGCGTGTGCTCGTTGTTTGCATTTGGAATGTGGGAAAGGCCTTTTCCGACAGATGTTCCGGGCCGTGTGAGGTAGCGGCTCCAGCGCGCCTGTCCCCAGCGTCCCGCAGCACTCAACCTGACTGCCGCTGGAGCCCTGCCAAGGTGGGAGGCGCTGCCTCAAGGTACGTGTGTAATTGGCCTGTCCTCCACTTAATCCTTCTTGAGCCGGATGAAGATGAGGTAATAGCATACCTACTGTCAGGTACGCCCACCCATCCAGCATCCATTAGCGCACGCTAAATGAAAATAGCAACCTTTCAGAATGAATTTGACATTTTTGAGCCGCTTTGATTTGAAATTTGTAAGTGCTTGTTTGAAATGCTGTATTACATATTCTGGTCATTTGTTTCAACCCAAAACATTTAATTAAGTGTTCCCGATGCTCTGTGGACTGTTAGTTTCACATTACAAATGCAAACCCAATTCATGATATCATCATGTGACTGGTACGGCCGCAAGAAATTGATGAACTCAGCGCTTAGTTAATGCAAATGGAAAATGCTGCCCCAGACATCATTCAGGGTTCAGCTCTGAGGTAGGCCGTAACTGAGAAGGCTCCTCAAACCACTGGGTGACTCTTCATACTCTATGGTTGCTCATACTCTCATATTCTCTTTTGGTCATTTTCAAAAACATGCTCCTCTCTGCAGGAAAGAAATGTTTTGACATAGGATGAAGAAGACCAAAAAGTACCATTAAGTCAATACTGACATCCATCTTGTCCTCTAACGTTATGAGTGCACCAAAACTACGACTGGAAAATGGACCTCACACCATTGGAGAACCCCAGAACTCTTTAAAGCTAAAGAAACAACTGTTTCAACTTCCATTGTCCAGTGCATTTAATTTAATATAATAGCAATAATAATTATACCATGACATGTCTGTTAAAATTGTGCCTTTCAAAGTTGCAGGGATGTGCAAATGTCTTAGCTGAGCTTGGTTTAGTTCACAGTGTGTCTGCTGTTTGAACTACCCAAGCAATAATGTACACCATGACACAGTTTGATCTCTGCCTTCAAGGGCTCTGGTGAACAAGAGAAAAGAACTGAAGGAGGCCTCCACCATTTACAAATGAAAAACAACTGCCTTTCAGCAAAATCATGTATTTATAGAAGAGGTGGTTCAAATCGGTGAACAGAAAAAGAGCTGGTATATAGCATGCTCAAAACTGGCTTGATATTGATCTTTCCACCCACAAGCAACCCACCAATTCCTTGGATCATTTTTTGGCCTTCTTTTTCGAAATTGAAATTGGACAAAATTTTCATGCGCAGCATCACTGACTTTTGAAACAAACAAAACTTCCAAGCCTGTTGGAGATAATGGATAATGTCCAAGAATCACCAAAAATGAATTTTCAAATGATCACAGTATTTTTTAAAAAGCCATGAGATTCATCACCAGCAAAGACACCTGAAACTAGGCTGCTATGTATATGCGTGGAAAATGAATGATCAAGAGATTTTTGCTCATAAAGATTTGTGCAATAAACACCAAGTACTGTGACTTCTTCAGTCACCAAGAAGACACCTTACACCAAGTATCTCCCTTTCTGCTTCATTTCTTTTACATCTTTTTCTACCACTCTTTCCATCACCCTCTCATAGCGCCTGTGTGAACATATGCAAGTATATGTGCATGTTACACTGTTCCAGAACTCCCAAGACCACATATGACAGCTCACAAGTAATACATTATTTGCAATGCCATACACATACACTTAACCCATCCAACTGTGGTTTTTACAGATCCCAGTCCAGCTCCTGTCTTATTTTGCCTTGTGCAAGTGTCCCCCGCAACCCTCCCAAATTCCTGCCACTGCCAGACAGAATGTTACCCATCATGCAAACGGCATGCAAGGCACAAAACAGCTATTCACCGCACACCCAGAGCACACTCACCCTGTCAGCTTTGCCATCTTCACAAAGCTAAACACATCCATGCGTGCGAACAACTGCAGCTCAGGCTGGAGCTGGAGCGCGTGTGTGTGTGTGTGTGTGAGTGAGTGTGTGTGTGTGCGTGTGTGCGGAAGCTATTTTACTCCTGCTCCATGGCATCAATCTCTACTGACGCAAAAAAAATGATTCGGCAAAGCGGAGCAGGGGGAGGGGGGTGGAAAAAAAAAAAAAGCAGAAGCGGATGGAGGTGTCCGGTGGAGAGATCAACCCCCGCGCTGGAGCTCGCGCATGGCTCGGCGACCCGCCGCGTCCGCCCCTCGAGCGCAGGAATCCCGCGGCTCCCCTCCGGAACGGGATCTGGGAGAGCGGCTGCAAGGGGCTACATCCTCGAAACAGCGAGAGCCTCTCCGTCAGCTGCTCTGAGCCGTCTTCATTTGATTTCCATTGCGGTGGAATGATGTGCAGCGTCCGCGCAGGAACAACAGCTTTGAAAAGAGAGAGAGCGCGAGAGAGAGAGAGAGAGAGAGAGAAGGGGGGAGGGAGCGAGGGAGGGGGGGGAGGTGGAGGGAAGGGGAGGGGGGCGAAGAGTAGGGGGGTGATGCAAATCACTGCTGATGGATGCTCCTAGCTTCATGGCTTCTCTCCCCACCGCTGCAAAGGACAGAATCATCAATTCCCTCTCTTTATTCAGCTTTCTTTTCAGAAAAAAGAGGGGGGGGGCAGCAGTGCTGTCCAGGAGGAGAGATGCGTTGCAAAGTGAGATAGAAGGAACGCAGGGGTGACGGAGGAAGAGAGGATGATTGATGCATAGAACAGGGTGAAGTGCTGAGGTTGCACGGTGGCACCGAGACTAACTGCAGGCAGTGGGGAAAAAAAGACCCCGTCACTGTTTTCCCCCTGTTGCTAAGTTAAGCAGCAGAGTCCTCAACTGAAGCAGGTGTGCCAACCAGAACCAACCACAGTCAGGCTTTCCAAAACACCTCCAGAGGATGCCTACTTAATTGGAGAGGCATGCCTTTCTTAATGTCAGGAACGGTAGCAAAGTATTAGCGCCAATTCGGTTTCAAGTGAAAAGGTAATGGAAACATGATAATGCAACATTTTGAGGCCCAGAGCGGGAAAATGTGTCAACCCACCACTGAGCAGCTAGGGAATTCACACCATATAGGATTCACTTCAGCCTGACAGGAGCTACTGCTCATGCTCAGAAACACAGGCCAAGATGTGAGAGGGAGTGTGACATGAGCTTAGAGAAAATATGGGTAATTAAAGGAAGGGGTATTTTGGGTGTGCGGTTCCCCGTGACATCATAATTTGTGATTGGCTCTACTTTCACAGACAGCAGGCACATCTCATCTGTCTGTTGCCTGGTATGAACAGAGGATGGCAACAGAATGCAATCTGGCTGTGAGGAGTTTCGGGGGGTGGGGGGGGGGTAGCTTCTCCAGTACAGTTAAGTGGAGCATAAATGCTAATTTTGTATGCAGCCACAGATAATAATGATGCATGATTAATCAATGTTCCAGAGGTTACACAATTTCATGGAGGGAAGGGGGAACTCTTGTCAAGCCCATGACAAGCAGCCGGCAGAAGTGAAACATCTAATTATTGTAAATACATATTAGCCCAGCATCCTCTTGTAATTCAACTGTAGATATAAAATAAGGTTAAGATAACTGTAATAATATATATGTTTGTACATGTCACCCCAGACAGGAGCATGCTAGACCAATATGCAAATACAAACACAAACACACACACACACAAACAGTAGAATTCACAAGATAATAAATATAAAGAATCAGCCAAGGGGTTACAGAAAGATTTTGAATGTTTCAGATGAGTACAAATAATCCAAAATGGCTGCCAATTCAACCATAAAACACAGGCTACGTCCAAAATCAGTCCCTGTTCCCTATATAGTGCACTACTTTTGGTATTAGCCATTTTGTAGTATGTCCCATCTGAGACACAAAATTGTAGCACAGTATATAGTGAACTACACCCGCCCCACAATGCACTGCACAATGTAGGGTACAAGCTCTGTACAGTATCCGGAAGCCCAAAATCCCACAATACACTGCAGTAAGGCTTTACGGTTTTGTTTCAACAAAGATGGCGGTTGGAACAAGCGGGCCAACCGGTAGCTACTTATAAATGTAAGTTGTCCATAGTCATGTCAAATCATGAATTATTTTTGCATGTTCTACACAAAAAAGTCACCAATTTTCGTTAGTGTGCCAAGTGTAATGTTAACGTTTTTTCTCCGCAGAAGCTGCTTGCTAGCTAAGAAGCTAGCTTATCTCAGTAGCAGCACTACTCAAGCAAAGCGTCATCTTCGGTCCCTGATAAAAGATTTTTTGAAGGGCATATTGCTATACATTTGGTCGATGCCAAGATTAATGACTATTTAACCGAGAATTTCATATATACACGTACAGATTACGTTCAGAAATTTTTTTATCAGGGACGGAAGACAGCATCGCTTTGTCACCACATCAATAACTAATGCAACTTCCGTTATTGTGCGATGGATATTCAAAAGATAGTAGTGGTGCAGGGTGATGAGAACAGTGTCCCAAAGCAAATGTTCGTTCTGCCGCTCACTCCCTAATATATTGCTAATATCTCCAATATCTTCCTTGTGGGAGTGGAGAACCCTGCACACTCAAGTCACACTGACTGGAGCAACTCCTGCTTCACCCAAAGTCTTCCGGGCATCCACGTACCTGCTGGGACATTGGATTAGCCGACAAGCGGACTGGCATTGACATCAATCAATAGGCCAGCGTAAAACTTGTACTATCCATTTAGGTCAATTTACTGTTGGTTGTTATGGTTGTATTTTTGCTATGCATGTTCTGGCCAGGAATAGCCAAATTACCTGATATTATTGTTTTACTGTGTTGACACTATTATTATGAGACTGATGAAATGAAATAACCACACATTTTCTGTCACTGCAACCAAGGCAGAGAGGACTGAGCCAGTGAACTAAGGGGAAGTCATGGGTAGGGATATTAAGTTTCACTATTCATTGCGTGTAAAAATGTCACGGTTTCTGAAATGTAAGAATTATAGAAGCTACGGTATCCAGCTATCAAGGATTCTGTTTGGCATTTCCCTGTCAATATTACTCTCGCAACATGTGAGGGAGTCAAGTTGTTCCGTGTGTGGTGTGCTTGGCCGGCTAGTGGCTTGTTTGTGTGAGTACCAAAGACAGAGACTGTGGCAAAAGTTGGTGCACAGAGAGGAGACTGAAAATGGCAGTGCATTTTGGATACCAAAAAGGGAGTTGTTGAAGAACAGGGATAGCCTATCCAGTTTGAAAAACATGCTGACAATAAGTGGCTGCCAAAGGGTCAAACACGTCAAAAATGCTTCCGAATCTTAGAGATCACTATCCATCCCTGCATACCCTAAGAAGGGGGGAAAAAAATGAACTAGCTAACATTATCAAAGTTTAAGGCTGGCTCAGACCCTGGGGTCCTTCATGGTGGGAAGTCCTTGATGCGAGGATAGGCTTTCGTTTTAATTTCAGCTGATTTTATGGGGATAGGGCATTGCTAAAGTGTACCTACTTTTCCCCACCTCATGTAGCTATACGTTTTCAGTATAAAGTACTGTATAAAGAATAAAGTATATTTATTATAAAATGCTTAGGTGTCTTTTTTTCTTCCGTACTGTCACATAATAAATTACCATGCAATAATCATAAAACCGTGAATCCATGATAGCCTATTTCCCCCAACTATTTTACACATTTTAAAATTCTGCAAAGAATCTAGACCAAATACCAGACCAGAGTGGGACCAAATGTCATCTGTTCAAGTAGAATTAATGCTGTTAAGTGATTAATTAACACGACATTTTACTGTGTAAGACTGTGAAATTGCTAAAAATATAATCTAGTGCAAGGTCAGCCTAAGACCCTTTCCATAAACCACTTTTGGTATCTCTCATTTTCTCTTTCTCATGGCTATGTCCACAATATAAAAAAGTATTGCAGACATAAACCATCTATATTTTGTTTTAATTTGTGCCCCCTCAAAAGTTTTGTGTACATGACACCCCTGGTCATGAACCTCAACAGTTTGGCTTTCTGGTTCGTTTTATGGTTACTAATAGGCTGGAATGAGTATTCAGTACACATAATGTCTTAGCAGATATTGAGATAGGGATAGAGAAGTACTAGATAAATTGCATAAACTAAAGACAAATAAGGCAGCAGGCCCTGACCCAAGGGTACGTGGAGAGTTACTTGAGATCTTCTATAAATCACTGGCAGCTGGAGAAATACCGAATGACTGCAAAGAGGACCATACTGACCCTGGAAACCACTGGCCTGTCAGTTGCATAACTTGCATCATGTAAAATACTGGAATCTATCATTGGAGACAAGTCAGAATTATTTCTTGAAAATAACAACATCCTAAGGGATAGCCAACGTGGTTTTCACAAGGGAAGGACATGCCTGACAAACCTTTTAGCGTTCTGTGAAGAAATGGTTTGATTGTAGCAAGGCTTATGATATTATATATTTAGATTTCCAAAAAGGATTCAGTCAGGTAGCCTACCACATGAGAGACTCATTATTAAAATGAAGACAGTAGGAATTACAGGAGGTATTTCAGAGTGGGTTTGGAATTGGCTACAGGGTAGAACAAAAGGGGTAGTAGGGTTCTTATCTGAGCCGGTTACAGTGGGAAGAGGAGTCCCACTCGGATCAGTGCTGGGACCATTGTTTATTGCACTACATAAACAACCTTGACAAGAACATTGAAAGTACATTGGAAGTAATAGCTGATCAAAGCCTTTCAAGTTCTAGGCATTGAGGTGTAACAGTAAAAAAGACCAACAGGATGCTGGGATACATAGCCAAAAATATTGAGTATAAATCCAAGGAAGTTATAGTAATATTAGACAATACCTTTGTCAGACCAAACTTAGAGTATTGTGTGCAGTTCTAGGGACCTGACAATAAGAAATCCTGGAAGAAGCCTGTAATTTTGATTTGTGAAAAGGGCAAGAACCCTGAAAATAGCCTGTTCTCCTCCCTTTATGTTATGTTAAGTTACATTACATTATGTTACTGATAAGAAACACCCAGCCTGGACCAATGGCATGGCTTTAGGCAGTTTATCTCCATAAACAAAACAAATGATGCGCAGCATGCTTGCCTGGACCAGTAGTCCATCGAACTGTACGAGCACCAGAACAATCATCCAAATGCAATTCTGTGGTCTAGGGGTTAAACCTGAGGTTAAAACTCCATCTAAATCTGCAGCAATTGACCCATTAAGTGGGGGGTTAGAAAACAAAACAAATAATAAAGGCCTTCAAAAGGTTCATTCTAAAGCGTGTCAAGAGGTTTAAGGAGTGCCAACCTACACACATGTAACATTCCTACAAGGTCGCTCTCCAGAGAAACAGGAGCCAGTGGCTTCATAACTGGGCTAATGAAGGAAACTGGTGACACCTGAGTTGATTGCTGATCAGCCTCAGGTCTGCATGCATATATGTGAGGCCACTGCTCTCCAACCTCCTGCAAGTCTCCCTGGCTGTGGGAGGGAACAGGCACAACTGACACCAGTTCTCTGCGCTCCTCCTTCCACCCTGACCGGGGCCACTATAATAGACTTGACCCATGGATACAGCTAAATTGTTATGTCAGATTCGATCCTTCTAATAATGCACTCTGGCTGTATGTCTATGGCAATGTGAAAAGGTAGCAACAGTTGTGAGAGGAACCTTCACACTATAATTCTAGAATCAATGGAAGAAGGAGTATGTGCTTTGCCAATGACAACATAAAGGCTGTGCATTATGCGATTTCTCAACATAAATCAAGTCTTTGCCCCTCGCAGGATATTTAAGTGAGTGACAGACAACAGTTTATTTGTCCAACACTAAGGGAGAACTATGTCCTGTGTTATGTGCATCACAAAGGCATGAGATGAAGCAAATTTGCTGCTGAATCTATTCACTGGACAAGGAAAAATCCTCTGCTCATAGGGGTCCCTGAGATCTCCATCGATCCTATTTTTCCAAGTATTTTACGGAGACGGAAATTCCCTGTGGAAACTATCCAGGGAAGAGTGTTCATATAATCAAGACAGAGATATGTTTCAGAGACATGTCCAACAGTTAGATAAACTGCTCTCTCAGTTATATAAACCAATCAATTTTGTCCTTGAGTCAAGCATTCTTATGTCACATTAGGCAAGAGAGGGGAAAAAATAAATCAAAGCTAAAGTGATAAATGATCCACAGACATAAGTGATTACCTTGCTCCAAAAGTGACAGTGCTTGTATTAATGATTCACATTTTATTATTATTTTTTTTAATTACAGGTAAGAATTTGCAAGATGTTTTATGTTCTGGTGAAATAAACCTGACTGAGGGAAAAGGCAATCTAAAAAAGGTCATGTTGTGCTTGTGCGGGGCATTTGCATTTGTTTTGTATTCCCCTTCTAATGCAATGTTCAAAAGGACACAGTTGAAGGTGAAATGCACGCATTTAGATTATACTTAAGGCCGTTTCATGTGAATTAAACAGTCTGATGCTACAAAAATATTTTATTTAATATTAATCCACTAAGAATGTGATATTTCTTACTACAGTGTAATATTGGTTTCATTTATCATTATCATCACCACAATATGGGTGCTGTTATAACTAGTCTACTGTCACATCAGGCAAGAGTGCTGCATGAAGCATTTTACAAAAATAAGTAATAAAAACATGTCTATATTTCTGCTTCAGCTCACTGTGATAAAACAGACATCGCAGGTCCATTTTTGCACAGCCTCAAAGAGCCAAGAATGAAAATTCAACATCACTTTCCAAATATAATCCCATGGTTACTCTCAAACATCCACAGAGCTTAATCTGTGCATCAAGAAATACTTCATCTGAAGTACACCAACTGTGTACGTTCTGAACACACACACACAATAGTTGAAATAGTTAGCTTGGATAATAAAGACACAATAGGAATGTGTATATAGCCGGCTGACAGAGGGAAGACCTTCCAAGATTACTTCCGAGGTCATTCCTATCCGCAACCCATATCCCTAAATAGAGGAATGTCAATGGCACTGTATGTGGCTGTCAGAATATTAAACAGCCTCATCAATAATACAATTCCACATAGCACCATTAAATAAAAAATATAATATTAGGAAGCTCAGACCAATATGTTTGAAGCAATGATTTATAACTGTTTCCCCAGACACACAGCCACAATTCTATATTAAAGTGCCACCGCCTGTTAGAGTTTTAATAATGAATCAAAGTGCCTTTGTTCAGTGACAACTGACAGTGGAAAAAGGCAAATTCTCTCTTTGTATTCTGAGCGAGAAGCCTACGTTTGGCAAAAGGCTGCTCTGAAGGGAGAATTACGAGTTCTGATCACAGGTCAGCACTGATGTCTTGAACAGCCTATTAAAAAAATAAATCGGATAACCTCTGCATTAGGACCGTGGAACACTTTTAAGTACAGCAGCTTCATTTTATCAGGCTAAAGAAAAGCAACTGGGATCAGGCTTTGTTCTTTCAAATGGGCAAGTACTGTACATGTTAATCTGCTGCAATTTTGTTGATATGATAATGGGAATAGAGGAAAAACCTTTACATATAAAAAATGTTTTATGTCATACAAATAATGTATTTTGTTGGGTGTGTGTGTGTGTGTGTGGGGGGGGGGGGGGGGGGGGGGGGTCAGTCAAATATGATTTTGCTGCTAATTTTATCTTCTTCTGAAATTTTATTGATGTAATGCCTATTTGTATTACTTACTGGTTTCACTGTCTTAAATAAACAAAAATTAACAATGTGCAAAAACAGACATATACAGTATGAAATATGTTTAAAAATATATATTTTATAAATCATATAATCACTCATAACTATAGCAAATAACTACATGTAAGAGAATAATCCTGATTGGTGATTTAAATTACTGATTAGCTTAGACAACAATTCACAGCCAAATCAAACCTAATTAGAGTTCAGAGAAAGAAAACCAGCATGCATCCTGTTTCCCTTGGGGCAAAGCTGAGAAACACTACATTAAGTGACTTATTGCCTTGTCTTGAGATATGCATGCAAAGGCTAAATACTTTCAAAAATGTGTAGTTTAAGTAAATTTAGAGTATGGTGCACAAGTGAAGGAAAGCTATCTTAAACATATGAACTGCTGCAGGTATTAAAGCAAAATAAATTCGCTGGACATCATTGGCCTGGCAAATTAATCCAATATTTTTGGATTATGGATAATCAACCATTTATAATACAATGGATTTTTACTATTCTACAATGCCAGAATAATTCAAAGAAAGCGGCTGTTTAATCAGTGTTTCAGTAAAGTCAAATGAACTCATTCCAGCATGGTTTGGGCGAGAGGCAGGAATATACCCTGGACAGGCCGCCAGTCAATCGCAGGGCACACACACCATTCACTCATACCTATGGGCAAATCAGAGTCTCCAATTAGTCTACCTGCATGTCTTTGGACTGTGGAAGGAAACCCACGTGGACACAGGGAGAACATGAAAACTCCACGCAGATTCAAACCCAGGACCTTCTTGTTGTGAGGCAGTGCTACCCACTGCATCACCGTAATGCTATTCAAGAGTATGAAATAAAGTTCAGAATTTTTTGATGAGCATATTTTGAAAAAATGTGATGAGCTATTTTAGCCAGCTCACTAGACAAGCATTCCATATGAGAAGTTATGTAAAAAGTCAAAAAAATAAACGTATTCTGCTACCGTACATTAGCTTGAAAATCACTAACAACTTATATGTAATTCATTTTATGTCACATTATTACATTTCACTCACAACCTTCTCTTTACTAATTATTTTTTTTTCACTTTAGCATTGATGCTTCCTTAATATATACTGTTATGTTGATCATGTATATACAGGCCCTTATACAGTACTGTAATCTTCAAAGAGGTTTTAACCTGTGCTCTGTAAGCATAGGATAAAAGGGAGGATAATATAGGCTTTACTCTGGGGTCCTAGTGGCCTCACACAGATCAACTATCCTGCGTCCTCCACCAAATTTGTGATAGGCATAATCACAGCAAGCTGCTCTCTGTCAGATGCTGATTACATCCCACTCCAAATTTATGAAATGCACTTGCCCCACTGAAACTGATAATAAGCACCGTCTGATGCCACAGTGTGGTACACGTGAGGTGAGCCTCCGCTGTCAAAAATAATAGGAACGTGTTCATGATGGCTGCTGCTCTGCTCAATTATTAATCATGTGCACGCTGAGATGCCAACCCTGGAGTACATAATATTGCAGGATCTGAATTATATAAACTGAGTGTAATCAGTAATTTTTTGTTATGTTGCATTTGATCCACTGGGCAGATAACGCAAGTTCTTTTAGATACATCTCAAATGCTGATTTCATATTAAATAAAAGGTGCATTCAATATGTGCCATTTCTACTAAATCTACTCTCTGAAATTATTTGGCACAACAAATGTTTCAAATGATAGATTTTCTGCATCTACAGCAGGGGTGTCAAACTGAAGACCTGGAAGGTTGCAGTGTGCACAGGTCTTTGTGGTTTTCTTTCAATTTGCTGCAAATTAAGGCCTTTTAGCATTCAGCCAATCAGTGACTTCACTGCAGTCCTCCAGGACTGACACACCAGTGATCTGTAGCCATCTAAATATCTGCAGAAAGGGTGTAATCGTATACAGATGCGCAGCAAAATTACCAGTGTTAAACCAGCTGTAAGTGTATATGTCCAATAGGAACCACATGCAATAATATACAATAATATTCAAATTATTATTAATATAATAATACACAAAGCTATTTTACAATCTTACAATATTTACAATCATATACTGACTACTCTTTTTTTATTTTTTATACCGTAGACTGTTTTGTCTGTGTTGTACAATCTGATTGTCCTTCTTCTCTATTGCACCCTTGTTTTTGGCATTGATGTCCTACCTTTTGACCATGGTGCCTCATTCAATTTTGATTTTTTAAAGGTCAAAGTGGCCTTGGCCTAAAAATGACTAAATTCCAGGTCTACTAATATGCCTTGCCAGAGTAGTATGACTGCAGGACATCGCTTACACAACTGAATGATTGTTCCCTGGGGAAGATCAAAAGTCCATAACTTCACCAGTATCACAGGCCTAGTTATATTTTTGTAGACTGGGCTGGTTCTGTGCTAGTATTTTCTTGTATTTATTCAGTAATGAAAATTGGTAACACTGTCCTATTCCTTACACACGAGTATCAGTGATAAAGCCACCTTTTGCATGATGCATTGTCAAGTTCATTAAATTATGACTGTACTTTGCATTTGCAGCAGTCCACAAATGCTACAACTACAAGTGTGTTTTAACAGTTTGAAAAGTTTCAACAGTTTGAAACGAAATGGGCCCCAAGAAGAGGGGCCCCAAAAACTCATTAGAATTTTTCTAAAAGGTTAGTAGTAAGATAAAAAAAAAATGTTAAGGTTGTCCTAAAAACAGTCATGCACTTGCCATCCAAAGTTTTCAGTTTCACAATTAGATCATTTTTTTCACACTTCATTCTGCCATTCTGTCTTATGGATATGAATCTGGATATGTATGTGCTAAACAGGTTAATTCTGGGCACTTTCTGGCCATTTATGGTGAATGTAGTGTGTATGTGGTGTTTGGTAAATCTGAGAAAACTTACAGAGATATACAGAGAAAAGCAGAAATGTCCATGCATTTGTATATTCAGTACAGATTCTAGAACATCTCTTTATGCATTCTGCATTATTATTCATTACATACACACTGAACATATTGTGCAAATATCAATGTTATTTTCTTCGGTTCGGATAGACTCTGAAACAAGATGAACCCACCTTGAAGCTTCTCGGTCAAGTTCTGGCCGCAGTCCCTTATAGCGAATGGGACCCACCACACACCAGCAACAACCCTACCTGTACAGTATAAGTTCTGCCCAGTACACAGCCAACTAGTGGTGAGATAGTCTAGTGACAACTGAAAAGCATTTTAGCCAATTAAATGACACTTTTAACGGTCTATAGTTTGTTAGATTTGGATGAATGCACACGGTTCTCCTGTGTAAACAATCCGTATGTTTTTCAGTACGCATGCTGAAAAATGCTATGCACTGGCAAGGCTTTCTGCCTAAAAAGGTTTTACCACAAAAAGTATTTTGCAATGCCTAAGTCTAAGCAGAAGAGTCAAGATTTGGTGGTTTTGCAATTCCACTGTTTGGCCCAAATAGGCATGTGGCTGGTGGGACAACAGTGAAAGGAGAGGACAGTGCTTCATGATAGAATTTTTAAATGGGCCCCCATGGGCCAAATGCTGTCTCTGGCTACAATGACTCAGTATTAGCATTCAAAGAAGGAAGAAATTAGCTAAATGACCCTCTGTGCATTCCTCCTTCAACATTTACAACAGGTTTCCAATAAACTAAACGGGGTCACATGACAGATAAAGATTTTCATTGCATCACTTCTCCAATTCCCCTTTAACGGATGTCAGGTAAACAACATTGTGTGCTACAGTATATAGCTACGGTAAAGCATGACCTTGCAGAAAAGAAGACCCTCAAATTAAAAAGTCTATACATTTTATGGATAGAATAACATAATTCACACTCATAGATACTGTACAATTATTGTTTTACATTACAGTACATTCAATTAATCTATCAAAATTTATATTTCAGATGTAATTTACTCTTTCAAAAAGTCTCTTCCCTTTTCAGTTTAAATGATAACAAAATGTCCTCTCGGAAGATTACATCTATTGAAGCGTCAGTGTATCTGAATAAAGTGCATGTTTGGTGGATTTAGTCTTCAACAAACCAGGTAATTGAATGCAGTGACTGAAATGCACATATCAATTTATAAGTCCCTTTGTGCTGGGACACTGCGGTAATCTATCAATATTTTTCAATTTACAATGCCAAAGAGGGAAAGTGCAATGCCATATGCAATTAGCATCACAAAGCTTCTCTTTCAAACGCACATGTCCGAGTTATTGAAATCCAACGCCCATATATTCTCCCACCAGGCTTTGCACTACTGCAAATAGGAGGACATTAATCCGTCAATCAAAGCCATCTCTTAGAAAAATATGCAGAGAGAGAGAGAGAGCGAGAGAGAAAGCGCACATACAAGGAATATGTTCAGTTTGGGGTTAAATAAAATTGAATTAGAATTTAATCCCAGCCTTAACCTGAGAGAGGTCTATAGTAATTGTCTAGGCCTTCTTAAATGTGTCTACGTTGTCTGATTAAGCCTGTCTAATATCATCTATATAGTACCATTATGGTATGACAAAGTACCATTATCTATAAACCAGATAGACCTACCGGAACATTTACTGTAAGGACACTAGGAAAATAGGAAAATGATTTATAATATTCCTATTTTCCTAGCGTCCTTAAATGTTGCTGTAGGTTTATCTGGATTACAGATAATGGCTTTGCATTTCAAGAAGCCCTTTTAGATCTTAGCAGGTAATTTATATTACAGTAATCCCTTTGGTTCATGCATTTGGATCACAGTTTTCACTGTTCTTGTGAAAGAAGTGTGATTAGGTAATTGTGGGAGTAGAAACAGGGATGATCCAAAAAAGTAAAAAAAAAAAAAAAACACACACAATAGAACAATTCTTTGGCATGTGTAAAATCTTGCATTACTCTGTGTACGTCTACACTGAGAACATAATTAACTCTGTTCAATATGTATTCAATATCGCACTTGTCTGGAACCTGTCTGCACTCTAATTAGAAAAGCTGCACCTCTTGCTGTTCACATGTATCTATTCAGTAACATACAAAAGAAAGAAAGAAAGAAAAATTTGCACTGGATAAATTTAATTTACTTTGCTCTCTTTCAGCATTCTACAAAATGTCCTATAATACAGTATCAAATAACCCTGAACATTCAAAATGAATAATGAAAAAATGGAACTGAGATGTACCACTGAATCCAATGAACATTTAAGGTGCATTTATCTCAAAATTAAATGTAAGTAGTTTTGCATGTTTTTCACTGTTAGCAGTCACCAGTCATGCCTTAATTTAAGTGTGAAATTCCTCACTGAATACAAAATATTGTTGTTGACTGCAGACATTTCATAAAACATACTGAACCTATCCAACACGCACTGCAATTTATCCAAGTCAACAAAATGTTCTACACAAGCAGCTCATAATGACGTTACTCCTACTCATTTAGTTGAAATGGCATGCCCTTCATAGAAGCTGTATACATGAGTTCATTTCACTATTCTCAATTCAGTTTATGGAGAAGATTTATCTACACTGTCAGATTTATTAGTAATACAGTTGCATGTCTGAAAATTCTGATCAACAAGAGCTCTAACTGTTCAAAAAGTATTAGTCAAAAAAAATTCAAGAGCACAGCATGGTGGCTGTGCTTTACTCACTGAATGACCGTGAAGACACCAAGGTCAGGGTCACAGACGTCCATCACTAATGCCAGAGTTTTAATCAGTCCCGTCAATCCACACTCTCATAGTCCTGGAAAAAGTTTCCAGGCCGCCCACCTGTCTCCTGTCCATTCCTGTCTCAGCCAAATGTTTCAGTTTCGGGAAAAATCGCTCCTGCGTTTCATCCCGAGCGTCTGGGCCAGCCTGGATAAAACTGCCCTGACTCTTAGCGGGCTGTCGTCAGGCGTCCTTGGGGAGAGCTCATCGCTTCTGCCTCGATAATGAAACAGGATGACATTCCGGGCCAGCAAGCCGGCATACGAGAGGGGGATCAATGAGGAACAGCTGCGCACCCCTCAACGACATGCGACTCTGACACAGCAACAAGATCGCCAAGTAAGAGGGGAGAAGAAAAAAAATTCTGGATATAGAAAATCTGGTCAGTGGTTTCCATCACGCCCAGCAGTCAGGCCACGAAAAGGGCAGCTTTCTGGTGAAGGGGCAGGAAACACAGGTACACCCGTGTCCCAGCGCTCACATTACAGTGCAGTACATAAAGACGTTTAACCGCTTCTGTCCTCAGGGGACAGAGGCCTGTGAGTGGCTCGCAAACCTACTGTACAACTGGGGCAAGCATGACTCACTGTAGACGTGTCACCCCAGTGCCCTCTGCAGATGTGGCTACTGTGGTGTCAAGCGGATTTCTCTTCACTGACCGTACCAGCAATGATACAGCTGAGTTTCAATAGTGCAGATACCTGGGGGGAGGGGGGTTACAGTTGGTGTTCGTATTATGCTAATTATATAATTATTTTGGAATTACTGTAAACACTATGAAGGCTTTGAGTACATTTGGAAGCATGAGCTGATCTCACCGCTGTCTCCTACTGGCCCCCTCCAGTGGTGGAATGTGTTGAAATTAGCTTTACTCTAGAATCCCCAGATACCTGAATGTTATTGTCTTCTTGATTTATTAGGGTCATTTTTGTTTGTAACTGTTTAATTGCTTCTGCCTTAGTAATTAAATATTTATTTAAGGTAAGTGCAGTAGTAGAATTTGAATAAACAGTTACAAGTCCGATGGCTCTCATGTTATGTATGCACTTCAGGGGTAGGAAGGGCAGGAGAGCCTCATGTTACATCACTATCACAGTAGTGTTTATATACATCATACGAATCCAATGGCTTGTCCTGTATGTTTTCTCTCCTTACATACTGTATGGAGATGCTAATGTTAACCTGCCAAGCTGTGTCATTGCATTCTTAATAATTCTCAATATGAACTTTAGACTTTGGTGAATTACTGATGAATTTCTAATCATTACATAAAGGACAGAGTTTTATAGAGGCATATGGGTTGCTGGATAATCAGAACACACTGACTGTAGCACTGGTGCTGTGTAGTGTAAATATTTAATGGGATGCATCCAGTCATGTGGCATGACACAAGCCCCTGGGTCAGAGTGCTGTCGCAATGGCCTGATTTTCCATGACACACACACACACACATATGCGGACGCACGCACGCAAGCACGCACACACACCCACACACAGTTACATGCACACAAACACGTGCACACACGTACGTACGCATGCACTCGCACAAACACATGTGCACACATGTACACACACACACACACACACACACACACACTCAATGTCACGTTGCACAGTCGATAGAGAATGATGATTTTCACAATGAAAATCGTGGCTTCATAAGTCAGTCTTGTTTCGCAGTCCCACTGCAAAAGAAATCAACCGATCTGAGTGCACCAAGAAGTAAACTAAGCAAACGAATAGTTGAAATAAAAATATTCCCAAAAAAACACAGATATTTTCCATCAGGAAAGCTCTTTAATCCAAAGCTATTTCTGGATGGGCTCAATTTGAGACGTGCAGGTTGAATTATTGAAACCCGCGTTGCATGAATATGGACAAGAAATGTTCTACACAGACATGGGACATGACCTGTGAAATTTCAAGGCATAGAGCGGCTGACGTTATGTAAGAAGGCACGTGGCTCACGTTGACGACAGTAGATTGCCTCTTAAATCACTGTGCCCATTTTAAAGTGCCTTGGAAGATGACTGGTTAACTGTTTATCTGTCCGAATTGCTCTGAGCATTTGGGATGCCTTCTCCATGTGCAAACAAATGAGTGCTGAAATATTTCTGCAAAAATGTCATCCTGTGAATTTAATCTCCAGACTTACAGCAAAAGTAATCTCGAAGACACACATTTTCATCAGACTAAGGCTTCTCCTGGAGTTTTAATTTTCTTTTCCCTAACATCATTTCTCACCATATTTCTGTCCAACTGAAAGCAAAGAAATGTAAGGTTTGTTCATTGTGAATATTTTAATAAAAACACATTGTTCTAATCAATGCATCACATTTTTATAATCCACCAAAATAAAGAAAATCACCAGAACGACAAGGAAGCCAATGCCTCAACACAACATTTAATGTATTATTATATTATTAACCAATAATCTACGTATTTGAGAAGCAACAGTAACATAAAGTCAAAGTTAAGAAATTTCATATTAAAAATCATGTAGATATATCCTACACTAAGAGATAGCTGTGGATTATAACAACAATACTAATAATCACTCTCAATTGTGCTATTCATGATACATTCATACACTTTGGATTGTCTCCTGTCCATGATCAGTTCTCAAGTTCCACAGTGTCACCCCCTCAGCACAAACAGTCATAAAGTCATCATAGCGAGCCTGCCAAAGGAGAAGGGAAAATATTACCTCCAAACTCAGTGAACCATTCTGTAATCCCTCGGTTCACCGCAATCATAAAGCCCAGCTGTAAAATTGCATTTAAAATGCTAATTATTTGGCTTGAAAAATATCACCAATTCTTCATGAAAGGAAATCACCACAGTTCTAAAAACAATCTTAAAAACCTCTAAGAATTGCAAAAATAAGGGGAGTTAGGAAATGCAGTTCCTGATGATTGACATCAGCGCACACAAGCCTGCTGCAGGTGTGAGAATGAAATTCCTGACTGCTGCCTCCCCACAGTTTCAAATACAAAACATTCGTTTTGCACTGAAGTTGTTTCTCGCTATCAAATTCAGATTTTTCATTGTTGTTTTAATTGTTGTTGGTAGTAGTATTACTAGCCCATTACTTTTGACAGAGAGTGCTACTGTTTAAGCGTATCCACTCTAATTACACGTCTAATAGGTGTCATTGTAATTGTACACGTTCTTCATCCTGATATCACAGCATATTAACTCCTATTTTTGACAGTACTTACTAGGATAACTTCCATTGTCAATTACATTCTGTATACATATATTCCAATCTTAGATTTAACATCAGTGATGACAAAACATCAGTGCTTTCTGTTCAGTGCAGATTAGTGTACACCAGGGGTAACCAACTCAGTTCCTGGAGATCTACCGTCCTGTAGGTTTTCACTCCAACCCTAACAAAGCACACCTCATTCAACAGCAAGAGATCTCATTGAACTGCTAATTAGTAGAATCAGGTGTGCCAAATTAGGGTTGGAATGAAAACCTACAAAATGGTAGACCTCCAGGAACAGGGTTGGTTACCACTGGTGTACATGATTTACGTTGATGAAACAATGTTTATGGCATGACGAAAATTACTATTTTCAAGAGTACAGGATAATTAGGAGCAATATTTCCGACACATTTATGAAGTTTGAATTAATATTCTTCTTAAAGAAATGTGATGCTTTGTTTCTAGTGCAATCACATAGATATCTTAGTATATGAACAATATGGTCACTTGTGATCACGTCACAGTACACAAGCCTCATGGACAGAAAGTCAATGTCCAATAAAATCATGTCCTAGCATTTTAATTGAAGCCATTCCGTGCTTTCACCCAGTTGATTTATGAAGAGGAAAGTTGGCTCGTCATTGGAAATGTCCAAGTTTATGAAGCAGAGTAAACAATGCATGCAATGATTTGCATTAGCGATGAGGGTAGCACCAAGCGGAACTTGTGGAGAGGCTGCTATGGAAACATAACAGGAAGTATTATTCTTTTTCTTCTCCTTTTCGCAATCTCTGAAGTACACTAATAATGCTTACTATATAATATAATCTGAATTTCACAGCATAATTAATTGGATTAAATTCATAATAAGCAATGAATAATGTTTTTGCAAACCATGCATGGTGTGTTTGTTTATTATTCACTCATCAATAGCACTAAAGGATGAGGCTGCGAACCACACCTGGAGAATCTGGACAGGCCATTGCAATTTTTTTCTCCTTTTCTGCTTCTTCTCACATCAAAGATCCAAATGAGCCGATTTTCAATGGGATAGCCATCTGGCAGCTGGATTCCTGTGTGCGATGGGGAAAGGCAGTAAATAAGTCAATGGGTTTCTGCATATTATGTCCTAGATATCCTATATCAGCACTTATGTCCACAAACTCCCTCTCCCAGAAGCCACAGGAGGATAGGGTTCAGTTTAATCAGCATTTAACGGTAATGTAGGAGAAAAATCAATATTTGTGTGAGGCAGTGCTAAGGTCACAATGCAAGGCTGTTACCTAAACTTCAGCTTCACGTTAGATATTGTCACAACTATTTTTCTCAACCTAGTGCCTAGATCACAGTTAAATTAGTTAATCTGCATTTTCATTTAATACAGATATATGTAGAGATGCACTTCATTTCAAGCCCTGTGGAGGTAAAGTAACATTCTTAAGAAATCATTGATCCCTGCGAGAGTGACACTTCATGAATTAATTTTAGATTGAATGTGATTGAAACCCTCACCTTATTCTCTGCTTGCAGTTCATTTTCAGGGACTTTTTTGGCAATGAATTGATATACATATCATCCTGACTATAAAACTAAAGTTGTATATTCAAATATACATATAATATATTTTTTATTCAAAGTTATGTTGCAATCTTTCAGGATGGCGTATGGCTCTTTTTATTTAAATATTTTACAAGCAAAAAAAAAAACATTATAAAACACCATGTATGCCCTACAGGATCAAGACTGAGAGTTATAGTGTGCTACATGTATGCCAAATGAATAAACATGCAGTGAGAGTATGGCATAAAAAGCAATTATAATAATTAGTGCTAAGGGTTTTATATATGTTAAATGTGCTGGGGTTTTCTTAAATTTGGCAATTGAAACCAATTGAATGACAAAAATCAGATTTTTGCATCCATGCACAATTCATATCCAGAATACTAAAAGTGAATTGGAATCAAATTAACATTTGAAAAGTACGATTCCTACATAAATTCTTTCCATCTATATATTAGGTAAAAAGCAGATCTATGTCAGGTAATTACGACATAATACATTATAAATAATAATAAATAGTAAAATAAATTAAAAAGAGTCCCTGAAACCCCCTGCTGGTTCAATACTGATAGTGGTGTCCTCTTACTGCCTTCCTAAGGGAATGTTATGGTTCTTGTATAATTACTGTCAACATTTAATGGACACTGAGATCAATATTATGTAGGCAGTCATGTTTCAAAGTTGATCCTACTTGCAATTCAATACCCTGAAGCATTGCTATTAAGTCACTGTTGCTTCTGTATGAGCTTGGTTAAGGTCTTGTTTGACATTTCATCTGCATTCGCTCTCACTGCCAGCATTATCAAAGGCATTATATTATGAATATTAAGGGGATGTTGACCTTAATGTTTATTCATCATTGCTTATCTTGTGCAGTTATTGTGTTAAGACATTGCAGAGTATGTTCTGTAATTTATCTTTACTCATTTACTGTATGTAACCCACTTGAAATATTGTGGCCAAAAACTGGCACAACATATATTGATGTTCAGTCTGGCTGGTTAGCACTGGACCATCGAAGAAACTTATTTTTTTGCTTCCATTTTCCTTCTGAAGTCACTCCCATGAACCCTCTAACTTCTGTGTGGGTATAATTTTTAGTTGTCTGGGCACCGTTAAAGGCTGGAGAGCTTTTCTGTTGTTCACCTCCGTTCGACGTAGACAAATGACCGCACAGCAAATGCATTTCCCCGAGACACATACGTCTAGGGAAAAGACAATTTATTAACCAAACGGACGCAAGATTGGAAAAACACGGAGTGCATGGCTTCACAGCCAATATACTGTCCATGAATCAAATGGGCTGCAGCAAAGATGGGAAACAGCATTGTCCAAACCTCTGGAAAAAAAAAAACTGTGGTGCAACTAGCACACAAACACATATGTGACCCACCCTACAAGATGCAAGGGTATGTTCATGCCTCTGCAAAAACAATCAATGCCATTGTGTGGATCTTATCCAGTGTTAGTGGACCACAACTCAATTAACTGTTCATTCAGTACAATACAATTTTCATACAACGGATTTGCAAGAAAAGAGATTCTTATTGAGGTGTACCAGACAGTGAATTACAGGTGGTGATGAGTTTTGGGATAGGAGTCTGCCTCACAGGAAGTTGGTTCTGGGTTTGAATCCCGGACAGATCCTCTCTGTGTTAGCATGGTCTCTCCTTGTCCACGTTGGTTTCCTCTCAGTACTTTAGTTTTCTCCCACAGTCCAAAGCCATGGTAGGCTCCAGGGCTCACTTGCAAAAGAAATGTCATTTGTGACACAAATCTCATTGTGACTACCCCGGTTAAATAAAGATTTTAAAAAACACAAGAGTGAGCCAATATATTCAAACTCCCTTGAATGTTGGATTAATTTGTGTGGTTTGTCCCCTACAGCAAGGTTACTGTGTTGTATGACTTTAATTATGTACAATCTAAAATGTCTACCATACAGCTATTTTTGCTGTTGTAAACTCAGTTGAGATGCTTAACAATGTTTTCCCTCCACAGCTTAGACCTCAAAAATAAAAGTGGAAACATAGGCGTGAATTAAATGAATACAATACCAGATCGACTAGGAGCCCAAGGCTGCAAGCTACTCTTCAGAAGTACAATAAGTACAATCTTGAGAGATCTCTGTGTAGAATAAGATTGATATTTTCATAACTGTTGTGTTCGGTCATTTGCTCACCATCACATATATGCAACAAAAGCCTCTTGACCTGGACACGAACATGATTTTCTAAGCTCAATGAAAACATTTATACCGGTAGAATTTTTATATAGCCTATGCTTAAATATTGCTCCTCCGTCTGCAACCCCATCCACTCACAATGAGTAAGTTACCTCACCTAACGTAGCTTTCAGGATAGCTAGAGGTAACACTAGTTCAGTGAAATGAGCAACTGAGAGTGAGAAGTCAGATTTGATTATAGCTAAATTAATTCCATTATGTTGAATGTAATCATGGTTTTATAGCTGGGACTTTATATTTGAAAAAGTCAGACCCAAAATTACAGGACCAACATAAAACAACCCAACTCCCCTTGGCAAATCTTGCATCATTTAGGAAAAGCAATTCCAAGGTTACAATCACTCTGGCTCTTGAACGAGCCTTATTGGCATATCTTTTTGCTTTTCTGTATCTTGAGCTCTTCACTAGCTAACTCTGCAGCCATACTCAACCCTCCCCACACAGAAACGTCTCAAACAAATACAGGTAAGAGTACGTGAACTTGGCGAAAAGTGCATAAAGACATAGATTGCCAGTGTATCATAGATATGGATTAGAATGGTTATTTTCCATGTAAAAAACCTGCATAGCATGCCTAAAAAATTACAACTTTAGATGAGCAAGAGTTTCTTTGAATATGCAGATTTATACAATTGCATTTCAGTCATTGTCAACTAGGACAATGATAGCACTCCATCATAATTCCGTCATAATTACAGATAGCACTCCATCCAGGGAACATAACAGATGTGTAATCCCAAATCAAGCAAAACCCCTTTTCTCATATACTAGTTTAGGATATTCTGCTCTTTATCTGCACTGTTCTGTCTTATTTCTGCCCTTGATCCATCTTGTACCCACCTTTCTGCTATCTATCCACCCTGTCCCCTTATTTACGCCTTGTATCCACCAGGGGCGTTTGTAATGTTTTTAAGGGCTGAGTGTCTGTGGCTGTTGTGGTTATTTCAGTGGGGAACACTGAAAAGTGCCAAACTCTCGGTGCTGTATAGGTATGGGGCATGCCCCCGCCAAGGCGTAACTTGGCGGGATGGCATACCTGCCATCCCAATAGCGATTAAAAATAAAAGATTTCTCATGTTTTTTTGGGACCGTCATTCTCTACCGTAGCATGTGCTTGGTTATATTTACTTCAGTCTCTGGAGGGGGAAAAAAACGGATTTATATCGATTTACGATGTGCTGGTGGTCCTGAACTACACTAAATCAAAGTCGCACGGATACACGTCACAACCACGTGTGCTTGTAAGTCTACCCGCCAAGTGCGGTGCCTAGGCTGCCCCTAACTGCTGGTCTCGGATCAGATTTTCCTTCCCAGGTCCTAGCTTTAACCATTAGTAGGAGAAGAAAATAACTGACTCTGGACCAGCAGCTAGGGCCAACTGCACCCAACACCGGTGGCTAGCTAGCTATACCCACAACAAATGCGGTGTCACTGGTTAACTTAATCTATTTTTTCAATGGTCAGGACAATAATGTTAAGAAGGGAGAAAATCATTCCAAATCCAACCATGTAGAGCAGGTCATATACAGCCAGGGTAGATTAGCGGGTCTGTCAGCGCCAGCATGAAAGATATCGTTTATAAAGTTTTGGTTAGCTAACGTTAACGTTAGGAAGGGCTGGATCAGCAGGTAGCTAGCTAGCTGTCAAAGTCAGGTTTATTTGTCATTACAAACCATGATGTACAGTACACGATGTAACGAAACTTCGTTTCGCAAGGCTTCAGTGTAACATAGACTTTCAGTCTGCTCCCAGCACTTAGAAAGGAATACACATATTGTGAGTATCAGAATCACAGTGCACTTAGACAAGACAGGTGCAGTAGGCAAGAGATAGACAATTTCTAATAAATAGTTTTATTAAAACATAGTAACTAGTAAACACATTGTCGGTAATTTATCGAAAACCATGCTGGCTAGCTATATTGTTGTTGTGTTGTGATAAAAATATATGACTTATTAGTAAATCTGTTATGTCCAGTAATTTGAAACTGATATCGATATCGATATCGATATCGAAGTGACACTACATGCAGAAGGGCACAAGCATGTTCCATCTGAGTCGTGACGATATAAGCGTGCGTCGGGAGCGCAGTACCGGTTTGTGTAGTTCCTAAGCGTACGAAACGTACACAGCGTTGTACCTTGTACTTGTCATGGGTCAATCGTGCTGCTGATATTATATTATACGAGTCATATACGTCATGAGTACCGCATACCAATAGCTAACTGGTTCCCGACTTGTAACTAAAAATATTGCTTATTCAAAATTTCCCCATTCATTTTCCCATTGACAAATTTGCAGGAAAACGAGGGGAGTGGCTTGGTGACATTTTCACTTACAAGCTCTATGGGAGTTTTAGCACGCACAAAAGTTTTTGGAGCCAACAAATTCTTTTGGGGCCCATTTATTATATTATTACGCATACAAACATTACTATAGATTACAAAAAATAATAGTGACAGTGCTATACTAATCTGGCTAGTATAGGGATATAATGTTGAATGAATGTAATATGTGTGTATGTGGCTATATTGTAAAGCAGAATGAAGACAGCTATGTAGTTACATAATTAATATAACTGGTTATGTTACAGTAGAGAAACAGAGTAAATAGCTACGTGATTCAATATAACTGGCTATACAAACACACTTAGTTACCAGAATATTTATAAGATGTACTGTAACTAAATTAATCAACAAAATACTAGCCATAAATAGCTAGCTAACTACCTAGCTGCTTATCCCATGCAGCTGTGAGTGATGATATGTGATGGCTTTTTAAAAAATCTTTCAGATTAGCATGTAAACTAGCAAGGCGCTGAGCAGGCAAGCTAAAAAGAATTCATAGCTAACAACGTTACGTTACGTTAGCTAGCTAGCTAACGTTGTTAGCTAACGTTAGCCGTACTAACGTTACTGAGCTGGCATCACAAATAATTATTTTACTGACATTACACTTCTAAATCTGATTTTAGCTCACTAATAGCCTAATTTTAGTTAATCACAATTAGCTGCATGTATAAGCCAGTATCATCAACCCTGTGCTACCCTATACAAACCTGAAGATAGCTGCTCTGCACTCTCCGGCTGAGCTGCTGAGGGCTCCATTAAATGGAATGATATTTGGTGCTGTATCTCTTTTTTTTTCAGGTGTGAAATTATTTTTATTTTTTTTTGGTGTCAAAAGGTCCGGAGCTGGACGAGAAATTTCCGGGGCCCTCAGCCCCGGAAGCCTACCCCTAGCGACGCCACTGGTATCCATCCTGTTACCTTTTTAGCCCTTTATCCACCGTTTGTTTATTTATGCATTTCTTCCACCACACGTTTCATTTCTGCCCTTTATTCATCTTGTTCCCCTTTACTGCTCTTTATCCACCCTGTCCCTCTTTTACAGTATCTTCTTCCCTGTATACAAGTTATATTAACATTTAACATGCTATATGCCAGCACACCATGTTCTTTGAGCTTTTCTGTAACCTCTACACGGTAAATATGTGACACATTACCCAGAAAGTCTAAAATTCTAGGAAGTGTTAATTTAATAATTTATGTAGTAATGACACTTCCTTTTTGTCTGGACATCAGTAAACATAGGCAGTGAATTCTGAGGCCCAAACCTAATGAGAATTATAATTTTTGACTACCAATGAGTTTCTAAGAATTATTGTGAGATTTAACAACATGACACATGATCAATATGATTCGGATAATTATCTATAATTACACAACTAACCTAGGGAGCAATATGTTTGCTGTTCTGTTGAAGCAGATAATTCACATCTGTGCAATGTTAACAGGAGGCCCTCTCACATTCTCTTTTCTGCCCAAAAGAAACAGTGCTCCAACTTGTCAGTCTTTGCAATAAAACACACAAGAACACCACCACAACCATAAACTGAAATGAGAGCAACACAGTGAGGCATAATTTAAGCAACAGGTCATACATAGTTCATATGAGGTAGTTTTACACAGGCTGTCTGTTGGCATGGATGTTCTCTACCACATATATATAATTTTGCTGCATTCAGTGCCTGCGCAATTAGTATTTCATTTGATTGAAGCCAACTAACAATGAACTATAGGAATTTAAATACATGAAGTAATGTCAGTAGTTCACGTGCATCTCAACCCAGAAATCTGAATCAAGAGGACACGTAAATGATTACTGAAAATAAAACGGTATTCAGGTTATTTGATCTCAACTGCACACACATCTGCAGAAGACTGACATTTCAGAAGCAGATACTGAGAAACGGCTATTAATTTAGGTAAGTGTGAAAAATGCATGAAAGTAATGGCACGGGAGCTTGGCTCAGAGGCTTGGAGGGGGGATGAATAATGGATGACTTGTTGAGACAGCGACCCCCAGAGAGCATGCCCAGTGCAGACAGCTCGGGTAGCCGCATGGCACCGATACTCCCAGATGGCGAGTGGAGGTGGTTAGGAGCCAAGCAGCTCTGCTTCTCTGAGGTTTCAAAAAAAAAAAAGAAACAGCTCTTTGTTCAGCGATCAGATGCAAGTAGTATTGACTGAAAAATGAAAAATAAAAAACCAGACTATTTCCAACCTCCTCCTTTCTTTGCCCGACAAATCAAAAATAAAATGGATCAGATATGATAGAAAAGTAGTGCTGTGCATGAGAGAGGCTCAGTGATTGAAACGGGATACCCAAACAGGAAGTAGACATCCCACTTTTAGTCCTTATGGTCTAGAATACTTGAATGGCTTGACTACTGGAATGAAAGGCAAAAGAACCACAAATGAAACCTTGCCAAGCTGAGCCAAGCCAAACCAAACCATATAAGATTCTAGCCCAGTCTGGTATAAAAAAGCTGGCTTGGGTCCACTGCAGTCAGGAGCCATATAGTGCAGCCAGAGAGCATTTGAAGTCTGACTTCTAAAGTCAGGGTTAAAAAATTAGAGAGTCACCAAATGTGTTTTCTGGCTTGTTTAAAAACATTTTTGCTTATTACGTGCATGGTTTTCTGCCACTGATGGCAAATTTTGAAGGTTTAGAATGGAAATGTCTGCAGGACATGATAACAACCCTCATGTAAACAATTATATCAGCAACCACATACCCTACCACCCAGCCCCCAGTCAACAATGCATCTGTACCCCTCACTCCCTGTTCAGCAATTCCACTACCTGTGGTAATGCTCACGTGTTTTATAAAATATATTTTTATGACAACGTTGTTTATTTATATCACGAGAGCTGGCAACGAGCCTAGGTTTGGGCCGATGGGAGACAAACAACTTTATGGCCACCAAAACATCAGAAGCAGAGTGATAATGCATTTCTGAACACAAAGAGATTAATTTCATCAAAAGCTCTCCTCTCCATCCATGCCTCAGTAGAGTCCGTGGGTGATTCATGCTGTAGCAGGCACTGGAGGCGGACACGTAGGCAGATTCCGAAGAAGAAAATGTTTGAAACTCTGCCAGAGCCCTGGTTAAAACCACACACACAAAAGCAGAAACATTTGCAACCCTATTTTTTGATTGTGGCTAGCAGATGAATTATTCTGGACTGTGACATACATGCTGTCACAAATATTATGACACACCATATACCGATCAGTGTTTGTTTAAATCTATGCTTTTCAGATACACTTGATTACCTACACCCACATTTGATTACTCAAATGTTTTGATGGGATGCTGGGTGGCTAATTTGGTTAAGCCACTGTGTTTGTGTTGTCATGCATGGTTGAGCCCCATGGTCTCGGATCAAATCCAAACTGTGCCAGTGTTGACTGGCTGGTAGGGTGACACGCATTTGCCGATTGCATCACGCAGGGTATGGGAAGGTTTTGTCCGCTAAGGGTCTGCGTTTCCTTGCTACCTTGCGACCCCTGCTGGTCGATTGATCACTCGCAGACTGCATGCTATAGCCTCATATGAAAAGTCTTCCTCTGACTCCATTCCATGGGACCACAGCAGTTATAACGTAGAACGGAGGTGTAGACCCAACCGTAGACAAGCAAAATGCAGGAGGCATGGAAATGGTGAAACAATGATATAAACAGAGTTAAACACTTTTCAGGCACATTTCCTACAAAAATAACCACAATGACCGCAGACACTTAGTACCTTCTGACCTCATGTCAACAGGCAGAATTCACAATAATAACTTCACACATCCACACAATAAGGCCCCAAAATTAGGGGATTTTGTGTTTTTTCCCTCTTTTTCTTTTTCTCCGTCTTTATCTTCCTGCCCTTTACATAATCACAAATGCTCCAGGCTCAGAAACAAAACATCTCCCCATTGGACATTTAGCTACACCAGCCAATCAAAAAATCACATACACACACGAAATGGACATATACATTCTCTTCAGATGGTAAGATGAAAAAACACAGGGCCACGTTACTTGAAATAATTGACAAATACTGGGTTGCAGCATTGCTTTGGAATACAACATGTTTAATTTGTGTGAGCTTAGATAGCCATTATTGTTTCTTGAAATTGTGATATCAGTACTTTTAGTGGTAGGCCTAGATTTTGCAGGTTTTAATTACTTATAAGCAGCGCTTTGTATGTATGAGTAACCTGACATTTTTGTGTGTTGAAAACCTGTATTTTATTCAGATTACATTTGCCTAATGCACAGTGCCCTCCAAAAGTATGGGAATGATAGAGTGAAAATTGTTGTTTTTGCTATATACTAAAGGCATTTTGGATATGAGATCAAAAGGTGAATGTGAAGCAGACAATCAGCTTTTATTTAATGGTATTCACATGCATGTATGGTTTACCATTTTACAGAAATAGCTCTCTTTAGTTGAGTCACATCAAAGTCCTTTCTTATGGAGGACAAATTGCATCAGTTGATTTCAATGAAATCATTACATAGAAAAAAAGAAAAATTTTAATATAAAAAGCAGAGTTCAGCATGCTCATTATGATACTACGAGACAAATTTGGCTTATCTTCCAGCTTAGGGGAGGGGGGTATAGGGTAGCTGTTTTAGATAGTGCCGCATGCAGAATTTGGTTTACACTGTTGCCTAGCAACATGAGGGCAGAAGCTGCAAAGCTCCTCTGCTAACAGTCTGCCAGCATGCAGTCAGGAGGCAGAGGCTGAGGAAACAGTGCTGAGCGCAACGCTTCATGTTACCTGCTAAGTGATCACCTGACTCCCAAGTCGCAGGAGAGATGGACCTCTTCCAACCTCAGTCTTCCTCTGTAGAAACTTCCACTGACTGCATTAGATGTGAAAGAACGAGAGCTATCTGACAGGCGTTTCCCGCAGTTTGAGCCATTTCTTTAAATAACCCGATGGAAAGTTAAGGGTGGGTGAGGTTGGTATCTCCAGTCTGGTCTGAAATGATTCTAACCGTTCGTAGTGTTCACCATTCAGCTAAATCCAAATATTAACATCTACTCTTAGATCTCCCAATTTTAAATCTTAAACCAACCATTATCCTTGCAGCTGGAAAACCTATTGACAGTTTCTTTTTTTTCTCTGAGATGGACTATGTACACCTTTGGTAACAGGCTCACAAATACTTAAATCCATCATTTCGATTAGATTTAGCTGGAGGTTGCACGAGAAATCCCTTTAAAAAACAAGCCGTGTTCAATTATCCAGAGGCAATGGGTTAACCTATAAATTGATTTATGTGAAAGTAATGGATGGGCTGAGGTGTAAACACACACACACACACACTGCATTCATTCAGGAACATCAGACTATCTGCAGAGTCCTTATCACATACTGTAGAATAACTGGCAGTTAACAAAATGGAAACACCAATGTAGAAGTCACTTAAAGTTGTTCTGGCACCAGTATTCTCTATTTAACTGACTGACACCCCAATCCTGAATATGTGCTTTTGCCCACTGCTGGCCTTTGCCGAGGATGTTTCTCCCAGAGATGTTAATGCTGACACAACTGTAGATTCCGTTTTCCAAGAGACATCAGCCAGCTGAGCCATCATGGCCACCGAAGCTCTGCACCACTCTTCCCAGCAACCCCCTCTCTTTCAAAGACACTGATGCTTCCTTTTAAAGACATGCTATGAATAATTTAGGAAACCAGGCCAGTTCAACATTTGTGGGAAAACCTATGCATGCTGAGAAGTTATTTGCTTAAGCAATGGATGAACCACACAAGTGATTAATGAAACTCTCTGCTTTGCATTAACGTAGGTGCTTACATTTTCTGTTCGCTACTTGTGTATTAGGATGTCACCTGTGTTTTTTAAATACTTCCTAGTGTGAAATATTCAACTTTAACTGTGGGTGTGTTAGAAAAACATTCCCCAGTAAAGACTTTCACCTGACTCTCACCATGAATTTTTAATTAATAATGTACTTCTGATTTATGTGATGCTGCACTGTATCTGCAAGTGGGAAATGTGGGCTCCATTGTCTGGGTTGATATAAAATTGACATTGAGAAGCACAAACTGAACAGAACAACAGCAACAAAATTTCCAGTGTGGTTACGTAATGAGGACTTTTTTACTAGACAGACTTTTGTCTGAAATAGTTAACACTGAAGGAGTTGGTTTTTTTTTCTCTAGAAGGATATAGAATCGCTATTTTTACAGAGGGGTGAGAGCTAGTAGATATCTGTTTAACGCCTGAAGGTGATGTTTGGTGACGCTTGCTATTTTGACTGAAGTAGGTGAGGTGACATTGGCGTCTGCAACATGTGAAAGGTTGGATAAAACCAACCAATCTGCCCATTGTCTGAAATTAAGCCAAATATGACATTGGCTAAATATGGCCGGGTACTCCTATGATTTTTGTAACTGACAGGAACTGTGCAAGGCCATCAAAGGTGTGAGAGGGCAGCATGACTTAATCTTTTGTGCTTTGTAGAATCTGCATTTTCACAGAGAAGTGCATTTTATGATTAACGAGTGAAAAATAAATCCCTTCAGTTGGAGCTATTTGAAGATTATTTGGCAGGATTTAAAGAATATTTCTCAGAATCATGCTTGCATAACCTCCGCTGATCTTTCTCAGGAAAAAAAGGTCATGCATACATCAGGTGTGTGTGTGTGGGGGGGGCGGGTGATATGAACTGTGGTTCTATCTTTTTAACTTCTTCTTTTCCACAACAAATAACACCCTCTGTTTCATGATTTTGCCATTTCTAGCTCTTTTACAGCAAAGAAAGAACATAATTGTTGACTGCTAGTAATCAAACCATCCCACTGAAACGCATTTTGAACCGGCATCAACAGCCAATACAGAAAACAGGGAAATCTGTTCAAGATCTCTGCAAGAAACTCCTAGAAAAATTGTCCCAGAATGTAGAGGATGAAGA
Organism: Anguilla rostrata; assembly: GCF_018555375.3. NCBI lineage: Eukaryota > Metazoa > Chordata > Actinopteri > Anguilliformes > Anguillidae > Anguilla > Anguilla rostrata. The sequence continues at coordinate 45,682,718 of NC_057935.1, forward strand.
ATGCCAATCTTTGAGCAGATGAGTTCAGTGCTCCCCTTCAATCTGAGGCTTTCTGTGGAATAGGACATAGATTGACTGCATGCTGATCAATACTTTAAAAACCTATTGACAGAGCTCTCTTAACCAATTTAAATAGTGAACAAACTGTAATGTTACTAGATCATTTCAATCGCAGGCTGTGCGGTCATCTATTGTGTTATGATACATAATGTACATAATGATTGTTCATTAGAAATCCACAATAACATAAAAGCCATGTTTCATGTTTAGATGTATATTGTACATGTAAGGGAGAGACAAAGGGATGGTAATTATGTGTGTTTAGCCTGAAATACGTAATTCAAGCTCGATGCATCTGCCAAAAAAGTCAGTGTTACGTTTTACCCTGTGTTAGGTTTTGCCCTGCTCTCCCCTACACACAACACATTTCTGACCACCTTTTGATAGTTTTACACTGTAGGTAACCACTGTATTGTGATCTGCAGATCAGTTGCCTTCCTGTTCCACAAATCAATGTAAATTCTATGAAATGTCTTTATTCTATGTTAACTCTATAAAACTCTGGCAATGCAAAAGCTTGGCATCAGCAGATTTTTGCATCAGGAGATTATGTCAGTTCATAATTGAAGTTGTGAAACTGAGTCAAATCAGCCACTTTGTACTGTTAAACTTAATTACTGTAATAGTATTTGCATCATTAATAGAACTACTGTAATCCCCTGCTGATCTATGACAACCTCTAAGAATGAAGTTAAGAAAATATAATGCACTGGCAGAGTCATTTTGCTTTTCTGAAAGACACTGCATAATAGCCTAACAAGCTGTTCGTATAGTATAAAATGCATATAAAAATGGTTAATTTTTTAATAAATAACTTTACTCTTCTGGGAAGGCTTTATACTAGATGTTGGAGCATTGTTGCAGGGATTTGCTTCCATTCAGCCAGAAGACCAGTGGTGAGTCTGGGCACTGATTGAGCAATTAGGCCTGGACAATTCTATATTACATAACCTGATGATGCCAAGCTATTGCATTGCCAGAGTTTTATATAGATTTAATATAGAATTGGCTTTCCAATTAATCCCAAAGTTGTTGGATGAAGTTGAGGTCAGGGCTCTGAGCAGGCCAGTCAAATTCTTCCACACCATTCTCGACAAAACCATTTCTGTATGGACCTTGCTGTGTGCCTGGAGGCATTAACATTCTGAAACAGGTAAGGGCCTGCCCAAAACTGTTGGGGAACCACATTGTCTAGAATGTGATTGTATGCTGTAGCATTAGATTTTCCTTCACTGAAACTAAGGCAAATCTAATGCTATATAAATAATAATGAATGCATGTTGATAACATGAAGGCACTGAAACTATTGACCAAGGCAGAAAAATAAAAGCAAAAGTTTGGATTGCTTATGCTCCTCATGCTACTGCCAGTAACTCTGTGGTGGCATTATACTGTATATGTGACACATACAATGATGTGATGGTCCAACCTTATAAGTGACAAAAGTGGCTGCTTGGGCCCCTGCAACCACCAGCCTGTTAACTCTATACACTGTATTTTGGGATGGCAGGTATATAAATAAAGTCTAGCCAAATAAGTACAATAGTGTCTTATCTCACCAGGGCTCTCTTTCTTCTTAATGATGCTCCAAACAGTTTTGTTTGGCCTATGTGTTTTTTTTTTTCTCCCTTTATATTTTTCAGCCTCATAATGGCTTCCTTGTCTTTCACTGGCACAGTCCTCATGTTGACAAATGCCAACAACAGGCTCCACAGGCAATCAGAAGGCTAGAATAAAAACTAGACACTGAACGCTCTCTTCTACCTGCACTAAGGAAGCAAACGAACAAGGCTGACTAATCAGAAACACCTGAGAAAGCCATTTGTCCCAGACATTATGATGCCCTGAAATGGGGGGAATATTTACAAAAAGTACTGTCATTTCTACATGATGAAAATGACCCATAAATAGAAGTTGAAAATGTGCACTTAAAGCACACGTGAATTGTTTGGTTACAATTCTAAAATTGTGCAGTACGTAGCCAAATCATCACAACAACAACAACGACAACAACAACAACAACAAATGCATTTGTCCCAAACATTGTGGCATTCACTGTATATTCACAGTACTGTATATGGACAGCGAACGACACAATTTTGTAGTTTTGGATCTGTATTCCACCACCATTGGATTTGAAATGAAATAGCCTCATGAAAATAAGATTAAAGGGCAGACTGTCAACTTTAATATGAAGGTATTTACATCCATATCTGGTGATCTGTGTAGGGATTGCAGTTCCTTTTATACAGTTCCCCCTTCTTAGGGGAGCAAAGGTAATTGGAGAAATTAACATCATCTGAATTAAAATCACCAAACATGGATGTAAATATCCTCAAATTAAAGCTGACAGTCTGCACTGTGTCTTTATACTCATGGTTTTATTCTAAAGTCAATGTGCTGGAGTACATTCAGCAGTCATTTCAGCAGTCAAATGAGTCATTTCACCCATTTGTAAAATGATATTTCATACCTACAGTTTGTAGGTGGACGGTGTCATGGAGTCTTTTTGACAAGCGTCTCAAATAGCTCCTCACCATTTGTTAACAGAGTGAGGAGGAGTAGGGAAGCATGGTGTTTGGATCAATTGTTTTTGACATTTTATTTATTAATTAATTTATTTTTATTTATTGCCAGATGTTTTTAATTGTCTACCATGCTTGATTTTGTTCAGTTCTTATGTTTGAACATTTAGGTCATTATACTTGATGCTGATGGTAATATTAATGTTAAATAGATAATGCAAACACGTGAGGATGAATGGAAAAATACAGTAAAGTCAGAATGGTGTGATTATCTGCCATTAAACCTTTAAAATACCACCAAAGCCCCTTCCTTTGCCATTATCATGAAATCCATAATCCTGGTATTCATTTATTCTTAATCCATAATCCTCTGTATTCATATTTAGTAAAAATGGATGGTGGTAGCCCAATATTATTTGCTCTAATTTTGCAGAACTGAGAGATGGAAAGCTCATGGCTGTTTGCAGAACATAAATAACATAAATTGACGCCCCTAAAATACCATATAAGGAGCCCAAAATTCCATTGCAGGCAATTGAAGAGATGGTTGCGGAAAGATTTTTAAAAATTGAGATTGAAGTGCTGTTAATGGAAGTACAAGCCAAAAACATTTTTTATTCAGTAGTGTAAGCCAGTGCATCATAGATATGCCTTAGTATGGTTTTTTTTATAATATTTTCGAGTAAAAAATCCTGCAAAGTCTGCCTTTAATGGTATTCATACAGAGAAACTAATATACTGTACACATTTACTTATATGTATTGTTATGGGATGCAACATTTTATAAAATGCAATACGTGCCAAAATATCTCAGTTTCAAACCACAGTCCCATTGCTTCAAAATTCCGTTGTAGTTGGGGACTTGAATCGACAAAAATAAATAAATAAAACACCCATTCATACAACGAAAATGCTTTACAGTATACCACACTGTAAAAAAGATCTGGGTGAAGAAATACCTGTAAAATGTTCTTGTTCAAACTAGTTTTCCCGATGCCACCAGAAACCATGTACACTAGCTGCTCAACAATCAAAGTTGAACAATCAGGATGATGTCAAGACAGGGGTTGGCTACAATTTGAATAACATTTCATTTCAGAAATACAAAATCCCTTCTGGGGTTATTTTGAATAAGACAGCAAGCGCCACTTTTTTGGTGCCAGGTCCCTCAGGATGCTGGCTGCTGTATCGACATCTAAATATACAAACGTATGAATAAATAAAAAATCAGTAGATATTTAAAAGAATTACAATGTTCAGGAATTATAAATTATTACATTATTTCATGGTAACATTCTTACCATGAAATAGTGTATATTGTATATAATGTATTACATAATATATTGTATATTTCTTGTAAAATTTATTTGAAAACTGAAACGGTTCCTGCCTCTCACTCAATGCATGCTGGGATAGGCTCCAGGCTAAGCGGGTAGATAATGGATGGATGAATGTTAAGAAACGGTGTAACTCATCACTCTGGATGTCATGACAAAGCAGAAATGTTACTGCAAGATTTGGCCAAACGTGGCTTCATTCTGACATCTAGTGGTGATGTGTCAGTAATACTATCTCCTAAAGAGGCCTGCTTGTGATTTGCCATTATGTGTGCTAAAATGTATAGATCATTGGTATATGAGTTAATTTCTCTAGTTAAATAAAAGAAAATTATCTCTATAGAATAAAATGTAGAGGAAAAGTCTCTGTTGATATCTGATCACAGTTTCCCTTAAGTAGAGCAGACAGCCTGCCTGGACAGGGCCTTTCTGTGTGGAGTTTGCATGTGTTCTCCGTGTCCTTGTGGGTTTCCTCCAGGCACTCCGGATTCCTCCCACAGTCCAGGTTAATTGGAGAGTCTAAATTGCCCCTAGGATCCTGATCAGGAATAAGCGGATGGATGGATGAAATTGCCCCTAGTTATGAGTGAGTGAAGGTTGTGTGTGTGTGTGTGTGTGCCCTGCGATGGACTGGCAACCTGTCCAGGGAGTATATCTTTCCCCCAGTGAATGGTGGGATAAGGTTCCGGCACCCCCGTGAGCCTGTCCAGGAACACAATAATAATAACAATAAAAATAATAACAACAACAACAATAATAATAATAACAATAACAATAATTATAATAATAATAATGAATTATTATCCAATAATATTTTATTTTCCTAATAGTAAAGATCTCAAGAAGTCTGGATTTCACTGCATCTTGGATCAAATGCAAGGCAAAACTGCTGCCCGTCTGATGTTAAATCACGGATGGGCATCCTGTTTCATCACAGAGATGGGTGTCATGGAGCTCTTACCGCGTCAGAGCAGATCAGAGGTCAAATTCAGCCGGTGGAGAAATGGATGAAAGGAGCATTACAGCAGTGATGGGGAGGAAAGCAAACACCTCTGATGTCACAACCTTAGTAATGGAGCAAGTGGAATGTAAACTCCCCGCACCGGCGTATAATGTGGGAGGAGAGGGTGTCTCCCTGTACTGTGTTGAGATAAGGATCTTTTTTAAAATTCCTCTCTTCTCTCCATTTTCTCTCTTCCCACCTCCTACAAACGTCACAGTTATTGAGTTATGATAATCAGACCACTCATGAAAAACAAACAAGGAAGCAAAAACATACAAATGGCCTTTGTTGCTTGGATACCGAATGAATACAGTGTTTTTTCTCTCCCACCTGTTCCATTTTTTGCAATGAAGCATTCCCTCTCTGGCACACTTTGAGCTGATTGGCTAGTTTCCTGGAATTGAGGCCCAGGAAATGGATGATCGGTTTCCTGTTTAACTTGAGCACACGCATCACTGACACACCGGCTCTTTAAGCCAGCTGCGGAACACTGTCACAGCCATTGCCTCTCCAGTCAGCTGAGAGTGTCCAGGGCCAACCCAAAAAATAATCTGGGCTCCAGGCCTTGAGGATGAGCTAGGCCCGTATTCATAAAGTGTCTGGGTGCTCATCTAGGATAAAGTTTCCTTTCAGATCAGGACCTGTATGCATAAACAAAAAGGACAAAATCACAGAACCATGAAAAAGGTAAAACTAATTCTAAAATAAATGCAAATTTCTTGCAAAAGCATATTAAGGGGTCTTCCTAAGAATAACTGTATGTCTTACTGTATATCAAACATGTTTAATTCATGTCTGCCCTTCACCTTGCCCAGCAGCTTGGTCAGAAAGGGTTCAGCCCCTCTTGTGCTCCCATATGAATGTATGTGGACCCTTTCTAGCCAGCTGACAGCTGGGTAAAATTAAGTCTGTCCTGATTATCTGACCTTTACGCCAAGGTACTTTTTTTAGGGCATTCAACCTCCTCAGGAACATGCTTACACAATGCATGAGAGAAAACAACTTATGAATTAACTCAGGAATTAATGTCAGCTTGTCACAATTCAAAATGAGATATCATTTTTGAAACCTGTATAGGAGTATCTGTGCTGGCAGAGAACATACAATGATGCAAAGTCATTGCAGGTAGGTTCTCTAATAGTGTGAACTAGCACACTGCACAGCAGTGTTATGAACGTCAGAAGCGTTGGCATTTAAAAATATCATTGACTTTTAATTAGGGACCTTTGGCACAATATATTTCGTGCTGCGTGTACGTGTTCAGAAAGACAAACACAAGCTGTGTTCTACCCTTATTCTGATTCCCTTCTGATTCGCAAGTGAAGTGCAAAGCCATAACCAGAACTGCAACAGTACTTTGGTGATATTCCCAAAGCAGCAGTGCACTTCTGAAATATCCATGTATAATTTCCATTTTCAAACAAAAACAGAACATCTATAGTCAAATCTCTCCCCCTCTCTCTCTCTCTCTCTCTCTCTCTTTATATGAGAGATTATAACATGGATATATGCGAAAAGCTTGTAAAGGTTTGTGTATTTTACTAGCACTGAATGAACATTGGATTTAGAGATTACACACATGTAATGGAGGTCTCATTGCCAAGGTCTCATTTGAGTCATTGCAGTTTATACTCTCAACAGGATGTGTTTGCAGGAAGCCTAGATGAATGAACAAAATGTTCTGCAATAAAACAATTAGTGGAAACCACATTTAAGAATAACCTGCAACCTGGGACAACCTGCTTATTGACAAGGCGATGAAAATTGAGCATTGATGAAGACTAATTCAAAATAAAAGGAAAAAAAAAAAACATTCCATGCACCATAAATAATTATGCCATACACATATAAGTGATTCCCATAAAAGTTCAATGCACTGTGTGAATACTAGCCAGTAGCTAGGATTTTCCAAACATTTTCCAAATGCATCACAATAATTGTATCTATGAAATATAATCAGGTGATGTTGGTTCCTTCGCAAATATACAAACTGCATTTGAAATATACCAGACATGCTTAGGTGAAGATTTGACATCAGTGACTTAAGCCTGTGTTTCTGAAAACTTGTTCTTCTTTCATGATATATTTCGGCTGGACACAGCTGTTTCCTTGAGAATGTCTCAAAGCTCTAAGCAGTATTACTGTGGTTTAACTTTGTATCTTGGTGCTGCATACACATTGAACCCCTTGCTTTGTCCTATTTGTAGAATACATTTAGATGACTGTCACGTTTCTGTATAAAATTATCAGAAAAAAAATACATATTCAGCATGATAAATTGATATTTTATATGTTAAAATGCATTCCCCATAGTGGGGAAGTTTAAGCATTTTAAGCTGCACAGTAGTTTGATACATCTCCACTGCATAATATTACCAGGGCTATGGATGCTTTTAAGTGGTGTTTTGCAGGGATTTCAGAAGGACAAATGAAATGTGTGTCTCAACAAAAGCCTTTCTCGTGATTCCCAAATCCCAAATTCAGCACTAAGGGTACATTTTCGGTCTTAGGTAGTTTATCTGTTTTATTTCTTCAAGGAGTTAATATTTGCTACTCAGTGCAATACGGTACTATGGGATACTGTACAAATCTAGCAGTGACTATGTTTCTAAATATGAAAAACAAATATTTCCTTCCTGCCAAGTGATTTTATTATTATTATTATTATTATTATTATTATTATTATTATTTGATTGAATGCAATGACAACACTAGCCTACTGAACAGGTCCCAGTTTGATAGAAGTGTTTCTAAGGAATTCTGAAGAGGACCCTGTGACAGGATGCTAAGAGGTGGTGATTGGGACCTTGGGCAGGCCCTGGAGTGTGTATCTGGAATGTCGGTAGCATTCTGAAGGGTACTAGTGCAGGCATGAGCAACCCCACAACGCAAGGTCTGCTACTTTTAATTCTACCTGCTCACATAGCGGTTAAATTGGCATTGTTATTTTGGATAAGTTCTGTAGCCTTCCAGGAATTTTGAGTGTGAAATATCCCCATCCCAGTCTGCACACAGTCAAAGACTCCTTGCTGACTAAATTGAGAGCTCCACATGATCTTTATTTTGTTAAGTTGGTTGCTGCAGTAACTGGGATGTTGCTTTACAAAGCACTTCCCTTCTCATTACAGAATAAAAAAACAGAATTAAAAAATAAAAGCATTCTTGCAAAAGAGGACTATGATAATCATCATCAAACTCATCATCGCCAATTAAAATTTAATTGAGAAGATGAGCCGGAAATAATAATCAAACTTCACTGGTTATTGCTTATGACATTTAAATTGTTTATGGGATGTGTAGAGCAGTCACTGTCAGTGTCCTCAGGTGTCCTGTTTGTGCGCATATATGTGTGGGTGGGGGGACATTTGCTTGCAAATGTTCTGTTTGTGTTTAAAAATGGACCTCCTTAAGTTCAGCTAACTTTTAAAGCAGCAGGAGTAATGGTTGGCTTCTTGTCTGGAATGCATTACTTATAGTGCCCTGTTTGACAAAAGCTGCAGGCTTGTGTATGCAAGAAAATAACAGATTTTAAGCACTAAGAGTGATATAAACAGTCCAACCAAAGAGGATTTGCTTTGAAACAATAAAATGATAAGAAATTAAATGTATCTAATTTAGGTTTAGAAAGGTGGTTATACAACTGATTGTAAAAGGAGCTATTTATGTATTATTAATAAATATGTTCCACCTGAAATGCAACCAACGCATTTGCATATATATATATATATATATATATATATATAGTCATCGGTACACGTTGCTAGTACTGAGTTGGTATTCTGCTGCTGTAGCCCATCTGCTTCAAGGTTCGACATGTTCGACATGTGCATTCAGAGATGCTCTTCTGCATACCTCGGTTGTAATGAGTGGTTATTTGAGTTACTGTTGCCTTTCTATCAGCTCGAACCAGTCTGGCCAATCTCCTCTGACCTCTGCCATCAAGAAGGCATTTTCGCCCAGAGAACTGCCGCTCACTGGTTGTTTTCTCTTTTTCAGACCATTCTCTGTAAACCCTAGAGATGGTTGTGCATGAAAATCCCAGTAGATCAGCAGTTTCTGAAATACTCAAACCAGCCTGTCTGGCACCAACTACCATGCCACATTCAAAGTCACTTAAATCACCTTTCTTCCCCATTATGATACTTGATTTGAACTTCAGCAGATCATCTTGACCATGTCTACATGCCTAAATGCATTGAGTTGCTGCCACGCGATTGGCTGATTATATATTTGCGTTAACGAGCAGTTGAACAGGTGTGCCTAATAAAGTGACCGGTGAGAGTATATAATATAGCAATTATTTGCTTTCCTTGTGTTGCGTAACATCAGTTTGTCATTGTATATATGTTCTATGTATATCGAGCTGCCCTATTGACCTGGTCTGCCTTGTAAAAGACTATCTCATAAAAAACACGTTTTCAACGTACAAAAATGCCAAGTTACTAAAAAGTATTGATATCAAAATGACGCCAAGTTACGATACTACAAACAATATAGGCTATCTTGCCTCACCGAAATGACATAAGATGTATCTCAAAGCAATGCTACCCAATATTTCCTCAGTTCTTTCAAGTCACTTGGCCCTGTGTATAAGCATGCACTACATGAACAGGCCAAATATATGTGTGGATGGCTCTCTCACAGTCAAGATTGATTGAATAGGTGTGTGTATGTCCAATTTGTATTGGTATGTAGGCCTATGTATTTCGCTGCCCAGGCTTTCTGTTGCGTGAATGATAGTATGTTTCTTGGTACAAGTGTGTTCGTGAATGTGAATGTAAGATGCTGCCAGGGAAATGTCCCCATGTGGATAAAGAAGTTCTCTATGTATGTATGTACAATATGTGTTTTACATGCAGTATTTATTGTACGTAGCAAATATACAATAACTTGCACATGTACTCAAATTCAGTTCAGAAGCAAGTATAAACATGTTTTCTGGAGAAATGTGCTTCCTGTCGTTGCTCAGCAGCAGTTCTGTACATTAATGAATTTATACATTAAGTTCAATGTGTTCCATGAGGCAATTCGAAATATTTGTCTCTTTGATCTGACAGAAAGTTTGCATGATATTGTGAAATGGTAAGATTAGAAAACACAGGGCCAAGTGACTTGAAAGAACTGAGGAAATATTGGGTAGCATTGCTTTGAGATACATCTTATGTCATTTCGGTGAGGCAAGATAGCCTATATTGTTTGTAGTATCGTAACTTGGCGTCATTTTGATATCAATACTTTTTAGTAACTTGGCATTTTTGTACGTTGAAAACGTGTTTTTTATGAGATATCAGTTCTTTTTGCAAAGCGTTTTATTATGAGAGTGAGAAATGCGACCCTGCAAGAAACGGTTGTGGATTATGGCTATCGTTGTGTGAATCTGTACAGTCTGATGAGCGTGTACCGTTCAGCAGTTTCGGTTTGCTATATATGTAAAACAGTGTCTGTGAGAAAGGATGCAATGGCGTAAGCGTAAACGCATCAGAAACGCAGATGGAATATGGTATGTACTCACGGATTTGACGTCCATCCAACGAGCCTTGACTGACAAAATAATCAACACGCCCGTAGAATTATAACTCCCTAGGTCGCAACTTGTGTAGCCTTCTGTCCTGCTCCGTTGTCTGTTATTTCGTGGGGATGCACTATTAGTGTTTGTAAGGTTTATCCTTCTGTCCTGCTCCATTGTCTGTTATTTCGTGGAGATGCACTTTTAGTGTTTGTAAGGTTTATAAGGCATTTTGATAGGCTAATCTGCAGGTAGGAATCCTCTTCGCCGTTTTGCTAAACTAGAACCGGAAAACATGATAGTGGAGAATAGGAGCAGACGCATATGTCCCAGCAGGCTTTGCATATGAGAGAATAACAACAGTGTGAGAGAAATTAAAATGAAAGTACGAAATTCCGTAGTTGAAACAATATGTTTTTAGCAGAATGGGCATGTAGGTGAAGGTTGACATGATCACGGAGTATAGTGCGAAGTAAATGGAGTGACCATGAGCGAGCTTATATTCCTTATCAAATGGTATATATAACAGTCGGTATTGAACATTGGTTGTTGAAGTGGAGGGTCAAATAACATTGCACACATTATTTACCTGTAAAGTAATCTATTGCACGAATGTGTTTTTCTCATGTTCAGTGCTAGTAGTTATACTTATGAGTGAATCATGATTTTAAATGTAATGTTTTAATGCGGAGTTGCAGAACGTACATACGTAGTAATTGTGTGTAGCCTATGTGGCTAGATAGAGAACAGGGCGAGATAACATGGATGTAGAAACGTGGCGTTTGCTGATATTAAGGTTTTGTACAGTAGCCAAGTGAAGAAATATAGTTAGTAGAAATGGCACAGTGGTGAACCGGTGTAACTTTTAAATAAAAGGAATACATTTGCGTCATGAAATGCATATGGGAGGCCGTGAGTGAGTGAGGTTTACCAGTCTGTGACTTCGTTAGCTAATGCCATAGCTATGCAATGCGTGAAATATCATTAGCGAACCTGCCGGTAGTTTTAAAGAAGAACACAAGCCAGTAAGCACAGAAGAGCTTCAGTTGAATCCATATGGCTTAGCAATATTGTAGCCGGTCAATAACTGAACGTACAGACGGTAAGTCATAATGCATATATCTTAGCAATATTGTAGCCGGTTAATAACTGAACGGTGAACGGCGGGTAGATATGGTGCAAAAGCAATAATTAAGAAGTAGTAGACAATTATTAGTGAGGGTCGAAGCAAGTTAAAGAAACGGGTTCCAAGCTGGGCTTGAACATGCGACCCAGTGTTCCCAAGCCTGTAACCTTACCCACTAGGCCACAGACGGATTAGCTGTTCAACCTGCGGAGTTGCGGAATGTACAGAAGTACTAATTGTTTGTAGCGTATGTGGGTAGATAGAGAACAGGGCGAGGTAACAGGAATGTAGAAACGTGGCGTTTGCTCCAGGAATTTTGAGTGTGAAATATCCCCATCCCAGTCTGCACACAGTCAAAGACTCCTTGCTGACTAAATTGTGAGCTCCACATGATCTTATTTTGTTAAGTTGGTTGCTGCAGTAACTGGGATGTTGCTTTACAAAGCACTTCCCTTCTCATTACAGAATAAAAAAACAGAATAAAAAATAAAAGCATTCTTGCAAAAGAGGACTATGATAATCATCATCAAACTCATCATGCCAATTAAAATTTAATTGAGAAGATGAGCCGGAAATAATAATCAAACTTCACTGGTTATTGCTTATGACATTTAAATTGTTTATGGGATGTGTAGAGCAGTCACTGTCAGTGTCCTCAGGTGTCCTGTTTGTGCGCATATATGTGTGGGTGGGGGGACATTTGCTTGCAAATGTTCTGTTTGTGTTTAAAAATGGACCTCCTTAAGTTCAGCTAACTTTTAAAGCAGCAGGAGTAATGGTTGGCTTCTTGTCTGGAATGCATTACTTATAGTGCCCTGTTTGACAAAAGCTGCAGGCTTGTGTATGCAAGAAAATAACAGATTTTAAGCACTAAGAGTGATATAAACAGTCCAACCACTTACAAATAGAATCAGAGAAAGAGGATTTGCTTTGAAACAATAAAATTATAAGAAATTAAATTTATCTAATTTAGGTTTAGAAAGGTGGTTATACAACTGATTGTAAAAGGAGCTATTTATGTATTATTAATAAATATGTTCCACCTGAAATGCAACCAACGCATTTGCATATATATATATATATATATAGTAGCATCGGTACACGTTGCTAGTACTGAGTTGGTTTTCTGCTGCTGTAGCCCATCTGCTTCAAGGTTCGACATGTTCGACATGTGCATTCAGAGATGCTCTTCTGCATACCTCGGTTGTAATGAGTGGTTATTTGAGTTACTGTTGCCTTTCTATCAGCTCGAACCAGTCTGGCCAATCTCCTCTGACCTCTGCCATCAAGAAGGCATTTTCGCCCAGAGAACTGCCGCTCACTGGTTGTTTTCTCTTTTTCAGACCATTCTCTGTAAACCCTAGAGATGGTTGTGCATGAAAATCCCCAAATAGATCAGCAGTTTCTGAAATACTCAAACTCAGCCTGTCTGGCACCAACACCATGCCACATTCAAAGTCACTTAAATCACCTTTCTTCCCCATTATGATGACTTGATTTGAACGTGAGAGTATATAATATAGCAATTATTTGCTTTCCTTGTGTTGCGTAACATCAGTTTGTCATTGTATATATGTTCTATGTATATCGAGCTGCCCTATTGACCTGGTCTGCCTTGTAAAAGACTATCTCATAAAAAACACGTTTTCAACGTACAAAAATGCCAAGTTACTAAAAAGTATTGATATCAAAATGACGCCAAGTTACGATACTACAAACAATATAGGCTATCTTGCCTCACCGAAATGACATAAGATGTATCTCAAAGCAATGCTACCCAATATTTCCTCAGTTCTTTCAAGTCACTTGGCCCTGTGTATAAGCATGCACTACATGAACAGGCCAAATATATGTGTGGATGGCTCTCTCACAGTCAAGATTGATTGAATAGGTGTGTGTATGTCCAATTTGTATTGGTATGTAGGCCTATGTATTTCGCTGCCCAGGCTTTCTGTTGCGTGAATGATAGTATGTTTCTTGGTACAAGTGTGTTCGTGAATGTGAATGTAAGATGCTGCCAGGGAAATGTCCCCATGTGGATAAAGAAGTTCTCTATGTATGTATGTACAATATGTGTTTTACATGCAGTATTTATTGTACGTAGCAAATATACAATAACTTGCACATGTACTCAAATTCAGTTCAGAAGCAAGTATAAACATGTTTTCTGGAGAAATGTGCTTCCTGTCGTTGCTCAGCAGCAGTTCTGTACATTAATGAATTTATACATTAAGTTCAATGTGTTCCATGAGGCAATTCGAAATATTTGTCTCTTTGATCTGACAGAAAGTTTGCATGATATTGTGAAATGGTAAGATTAGAAAACACAGGGCCAAGTGACTTGAAAGAACTGAGGAAATATTGGGTAGCATTGCTTTGAGATACATCTTATGTCATTTCGGTGAGGCAAGATAGCCTATATTGTTTGTAGTATCGTAACTTGGCGTCATTTTGATATCAATACTTTTTAGTAACTTGGCATTTTTGTACGTTGAAAACGTGTTTTTTATGAGATATCAGTTCTTTTTGCAAAGCGTTTTATTATGAGAGTGAGAAATGCGACCCTGCAAGAAACGGTTGTGGATTATGGCTATCGTTGTGTGAATCTGTACAGTCTGATGAGCGTGTACCGTTCAGCAGTTTCGGTTTGCTATATATGTAAAACAGTGTCTGTGAGAAAGGATGCAATGGCGTAAGCGTAAACGCATCAGAAACGCAGATGGAATATGGTATGTACTCACGGATTTGACGTCCATCCAACGAGCCTTGACTGACAAAATAATCAACACGCCCGTAGAATTATAACTCCCTAGGTCGCAACTTGTGTAGCCTTCTGTCCTGCTCCGTTGTCTGTTATTTCGTGGGGATGCACTATTAGTGTTTGTAAGGTTTATCCTTCTGTCCTGCTCCATTGTCTGTTATTTCGTGGAGATGCACTTTTAGTGTTTGTAAGGTTTATAAGGCATTTTGATAGGCTAATCTGCAGGTAGGAATCCTCTTCGCCGTTTTGCTAAACTAGAACCGGAAAACATGATAGTGGAGAATAGGAGCAGACGCATATGTCCCAGCAGGCTTTGCATATGAGAGAATAACAACAGTGTGAGAGAAATTAAAATGAAAGTACGAAATTCCGTAGTTGAAACAATATGTTTTTAGCAGAATGGGCATGTAGGTGAAGGTTGACATGATCACGGAGTATAGTGCGAAGTAAATGGAGTGACCATGAGCGAGCTTATATTCCTTATCAAATGGTATATATAACAGTCGGTATTGAACATTGGTTGTTGAAGTGGAGGGTCAAATAACATTGCACACATTATTTACCTGTAAAGTAATCTATTGCACGAATGTGTTTTTCTCATGTTCAGTGCTAGTAGTTATACTTATGAGTGAATCATGATTTTAAATGTAATGTTTTAATGCGGAGTTGCAGAACGTACATACGTAGTAATTGTGTGTAGCCTATGTGGCTAGATAGAGAACAGGGCGAGATAACATGGATGTAGAAACGTGGCGTTTGCTGATATTAAGGTTTGTACAGTAGCCAAGTGAAGAAATTAGTTAGTAGAAATGGCACAGTGGTGAACCGGTGTAACTTTTAAATAAAAGGAATACATTTGCGTCATGAAATGCATATGGGAGGCCGTGAGTGAGTGAGGTTTACCAGTCTGTGACTTCGTTAGCTAATGCCATAGCTATGCAATGCGTGAAATATCATTAGCGAACCTGCCGGTAGTTTTAAAGAAGAACACAAGCCAGTAAGCACAGAAGAGCTTCAGTTGAATCCATATGGCTTAGCAATATTGTAGCCGGTCAATAACTGAACGTACAGACGGTAAGTCATAATGCATATATCTTAGCAATATTGTAGCCGGTTAATAACTGAACGGTGAACGGCGGGTAGATATGGTGCAAAAGCAATAATTAAGAAGTAGTAGACAATTATTAGTGAGGGTCGAAGCAAGTTAAAGAAACGGGTTCCAAGCTGGGCTTGAACATGCGACCCAGTGTTCCCAAGCCTGTAACCTTACCCACTAGGCCACAGACGGATTAGCTGTTCAACCTGCGGAGTTGCGGAATGTACAGAAGTACTAATTGTTTGTAGCGTATGTGGGTAGATAGAGAACAGGGCGAGGTAACAGGAATGTAGAAACGTGGCGTTTGCTGATATTAAGGTTTTGTACGGTAGCCAAGTGAAGCAATATAGTTAGTAGAAATGGCACAGTGGTGAACTGGTGTAACTTTTAAATAAAAGTAATACATTTGCGTCATGAAATGCATATGGGTGGCCGTGAGTGAGTGAGGTTTACCAGTGTGTGACTTCGTTAGCTAATGCCATAGCTATGCAATGCGTGAAATATCATTAGCAAACCTGCCGGTGGTTTTAAAGAACACAGGCCAGTAAGCACAGAAGAGCTCCCGTTGAATCCATGTGGCTTAGCAATATTGTAGCCGGTTAATAACTGAACGGTGAACGGCGGGTAAATATGGTGCAAAAGCAATAATTGATAAGTAGGCTAGTAGACAATTATTAGTGAGGGTTGAAGCAGGTTAAAGAAACGTGTTCTAAGCTGGGCTTGAACCTCCGACCCCATGTTCCCAAGACTGTAACCTTACCCACTAGGCCACAGGTGGACTAGCTGTTTGAACGGGAAATGTTTCAGAATACAAATGTATGGGTATTTTGCGTGTGTATGCGCGTTTTTGATTGGGTCGTGTAGGGCAGATTTGGCTGGTGTTAGTGAAATGTCCAATGGGGAGACATGTTGTTAGTGGGATAGGCGGCAGGAAAAATAAGAATGAGAAGAAGAAGAAGAAGAAGAAGAAGAAGAAGAAGGAGAAAACGCAAAATCCCCTTAGTTTGGGGCTTTATTGTGTGGACATGTGAAGTTGTTTATGAATTCTGTCTGTTGAAATGGGGTCAGAATGTACAGAATTTAATGTTTTTAAGGGCTGAGTGTCTGTGGCTGTTGTGGTTATTTCTGTGGGGAACCCTGAAAAGTGCCAAACTCTCGGTGCTGTATAGGTATGGGGGCATGCCCCCGCCAAGGCGTAACTTGGCGGGATGGCATACCTGCCATCCCAATATATCCCAATGGAACTGCCTGGTTAAATGCTGGTTAAATTAAGAAAATAAATATATAAAAATAATTTTTAAAATGGTTTGGAAGCATTTTGTATTTTGGTAAAAGACACATCAAATTAATTTTTAACTATTTTTGGCTCCTGTGGGATTGTGGAATTTAGTGCTTGATGTTTGTAGGAACATTAGCACCCAATAAATTTTCTTGTTGAAGACTACAGAAGAAGGGAGACTAGACTAGACTGAAGAGAAAGAAAAGCAAGGCGGAGACAGGGATAGACAAAAATACACTAAAATATATTGTTACAAAATACCTCCAAAAATAGATGTATCTTTAACCCTTTACCCCATGAAAAAATGAAACCAGTTCAGCAGATCATAAAAAAAAGCTACAGTCAAAATGGTTAGAACACAAATGAAAGCAAAAGGGAAAAATGAAACAAATACATTTACATTTAATGTGGCATTATGTTGCCAGATTTGGCGGATTTCAACCCAGAGGTGCTACTTTTTATGTTATGTGTGGGGAAACATCGCTTTGGGTGGGTTCACCCTTTTCAAATCTGGCATCACACAATACATATGCATACACAATACATAGTCATATATTCATACATTTGAAGTACTACCCATCTCAGGGTATATGAAATGTCCACAAAGGCTAGATCTATATTCAAGACCCAGACCTGTCAAGATCTGAAATGATAATGCTGAAATGTAATGATCTGTTATTCTTCTTTTTCCAGCAGTGAAATTTGTCTTTCTGTGTCACAGTCTACACTCTTAATGGCAAGCCAATACAAAACACCAAAAGACCAGGCTTAACCTGAGACAGTCTGCTCTTTTCATCTGAAGCAGTCCAAATGCAACAGAATCAGAATGTTTCAATGGTCAAAGACTCTTTGTGGACGTCATGTTGCAGAGCAGTAGCAGAACAGATATTCAGCTCATTTTCCTAGTTAACAAGTCTGAGTTTCTGAAAATCGACAAGCAATTCTAGGTGGAGTTTAAAAATGGATGTCTTTCATTTTTTTTGCAGAAAGCAAACTGTGTATACTTTTATCACATTCTGACGTGGGGGAAAACGTGATTTATTATGTCTGAAAAGGTCACTTGAAACAAATTAGATGGGCTGAGGCTTTACATTTCTGTGGCTCAGGCAACTGAGATTATTTTGAGAAGTTCTCTGTAAACAGGTTGACGCCCACAGAGGCACCTACGAGATGAGCTCATTGTCTCCCGAGATGTGGAGCCCATTGTGTGTAGCAGCAGGGTCTGGACTCTGGAAGGAGTGGTCATGCAGTACAGCCAATATTCCAGCCAGCAGGAAACTATTGTCAACCAGATTAGGCCAGTGAAAACATCAGTAAGAGGTTTTTCTTGTTCATGAAATGAAGATGAGAAGTCATATTGCTGTTTTGTGAAGCTAGTGCTTGATTGTAGGCAACAGCTTTGCTTTCCATGTTTGCAGTATAATATGTGTTTCTCAATATTCAACATGCTGTTATGACCATGGAGCTCATAGGCCTGGTTACAGATGGTAAAACTGGTCTGTCTCATTATATAGTCAGTATACATGACTGGTAGATTCTAATCATTTGTTTTACACAAAATTGTGTCACCTTTGGAATTGCCAAAATAGTTTTGTTACTTTGTGTGTGTGTGTGTGTGTGTGTCTCAGCAGTTCATGTTAGTCCACATGGACTCTATGGAGTGGACTCCCTTTCATAGTCAGATAATTAATGACATAATCTAAATTTGTGCTGGTCGTCAGCATCTTCACCAACTGAGCCACTCAGAAGGCCAGTGATGTTTTTTTTTTTTCAAAATATGCTTATTTCAAATAGACCACATTTGCTGCAGGTGGCCTACTCCATCTACTTCAGAAATCATCATGAGAACATCGTCATTTATTAGAGAGTGCCGTTTGTCATCTTGCTGAAAGTAGCGAGCCCTGATTGAGTTTCCCAGCCTAATTTACAGAGCAGTGAAGAGAACTTACGTTTTTAACACAAAGCGTTCGAGTTGAGCCAAAGAATGTGGTCAGGTGGTGAAGGGTGTGACTGAGAGCCATGGTTTGAGAAGGGTCCCGCAGCAGATGCGCTTCTTGCCTAACCCTTCCGTCTCAGCATTCCTTAAAATACATTTCCCGTAGGGCACAGTTCCTGACGACGTCAGTGAAAATGAAAATAAATGTGCGCTTTGCCTGCTGGAAACCTTTAAATCAGAAACCCACTCACAGTGACATCACTCAGTAAGCCTATGCACAGTGTGCAATCAATGCTCATCAGGAAAATGATTACCTGGCTATCATTTGTGCGCCTCTTATAGCAATGGAATAAACACTGTGTCTTGTCATTTTCCTTAGGGAAACATAAAAAGCCTAGAAACAAAATAATATTAGTTAAATATGTCCAAGCACTTATTTGTAAATCAAACTTAAGGACAACTTAGTCCAGTATTTAGACAATTCAAAGAAGTTAATTGAATTCAAGCCTACTGAATTGCCCCCTTGTTGCAGGAATGCAGCCTACTGTGATTGAATAAGATGAGTTAAGTAGCAAGCTAAGAAGGCAACAATTAGCGTACATCATGAGTAACTCAGTTAAAATCAGCAATCATCCCATTCTCAATTTGTTACAAATTCATAAAAACAGGCTAGGTGTTTATTTATTTATTTTTGCACAATACATTTGCTTTGTTTCAAGAATGCATCAAACACTAAGTTCATCTGATATGACTCACCTGAAATAAGTAACTGGTAAAATATGCTTGCTTTTATCTATGCCTAAAATAATTGCTTTGTAAAATTAGCATGCATTTTCAGTTCATTAAATGCAACAATCAGTTTTTCGATTGAATTATGTTTCTTTAGCTCTCATATAAAACATTTTATTTTCTAAACTTTAAACTTTTTCATCGGCCAAAAGTTATCCCATGGTGCAGTGATTCAGATTAATGGCACATTATTGAATGTTGGCTGGTTCGTTTATTGTAAAGAATGAGAAGTACTACAGGCAACAGTGGAAAGCTCACTCATATTGTGCAAGAGTTAATGAAAAAATAAAATACTATTTTAAAATACCGGTTTAAAGAATGTTTCTTTTGAATCGATGCACTAGTTAAATCATATTTTCTCATAGCAGGGGTGATTTTGAAGCACAATTGACTCACATCATAACTGGTTTTAGGAAATTGCGCGCATATCTTAAACCTTGGAAGTAAAACCTTTCTGAAAAAGAAAGACGTCTGGAAAACAAAACGTCATTAAACAAAAACATACCCGACATGTCAACGCCTGTCTAAAGTAAATAGGCGATTGCAGACAATGTAGCCTACTTTAGGAAAGTACCCAACTTGGATTGTACTAATGTACGCCAGCTGTTGAAATGCTCATCCAATGATTTCTGTGCCATTAACGTAGTTTTACTGCCTGTGAAAATATTAAATGAAATGACGATTCACTTGCGAGGCAGTCATAATAATTCATTTTCAAATGTATGTATCTCTCTTAGCAACAGCGACTCACTTGTTCCGCCCCGCCTAACATATTTGAGAGCTTTCTCCAGTTCTGGAAAACTGAGGATTTCGAGACATCACCGTAACCCTTGTAGGCTATACCGAGGAGTTGCTACGACGCACTCATCTATAACGTCAACACAGTAAATATGCAATTGCTTCGTAGCGTGTTGCGCTGACAGCAGGTTTTGCTGCCTTTCCGCTATACTTTTGTTATTGAGCATGATATATCATCGACGCTATAGCTATTGATGTGGATTAGGCTTTTTATCTTTTGAGATAAACATTCAAATACGTCTGCTGGAGTTTATTTCCAAGTTCTTGCTTGTTCACATTCGGTAGTTCTTATATGGATACTTGCCGAAATGATGGGGGAATCAGTTTTCTTCGACAGGCGAATTTCTTACCTTGTAAGTAGTCTTTCTTTGCAATACCTCTTTATCATTTGTTTATTGTCTACTATAATAATAACTTATTATTATTACTATTATTAGTAGTAGTAGTAGTAGTAGAAAATTAAAGATATGTCGTTCTCAACTCAGTAGTTATAGCTCATACAACAAATATATAATAAATAAATTTAAAAATAAAACGTTGTACTGTACTACTACAAATGCATGTTAACAAAAAATATCGAAAATGAGAGCACAGCCTTAACTGAAGAAGGAGAGACACTGTAGTTTATTTTACTGCAGCATAACCTGTTGCCAGCTGTTGCCTATAATGCAGTTTACCACAAATGGTTTACCGCAAATTACAATCTCAAAATGAAATATCAGGCGCTAATAAATACAGATAGGATAAAACCAAAGAGTGGTAAATTGTGTTTGGTAATTTCTCATGTATTGTATTTGTTAGAGAGGGTCTGTGTATGGCACATTATTGAATATATATCTCAAAATATTGTGCATTCAGTGGAGGTCAGAGGTAAGCACCTCATTGCCAGTAAACCTTCCCTCATTGCTATTGCCTCGGTGGATGGGTATCCCCACATGATGTAGAGGCCATTGCGTTTTCCACTCTCTTTCTTTTGTTTTCTCCCAGCCACCTCTTGAGTTACAGTCATATGACAGGTAATTGGCTAAATAAAGGCCAACATAAAGTTTTATGACTGCTGTTTTTTTTGGGGTGGTGGAAAATCCTGTCTTGAGCATCACTCTGGAATTTCCCATAAGTGTTTATTTGGGTTGAGGTCTAGTGACTGAGACGGCTATGGTATATTGTGTACATCACACAAAGCCCTTTGGATGGGGGCATCGTCTTCCTGAAAGAGACCCTTCCCATTGGGATAGAACTGCTTCACCACAGTATAAAGTTTGTCCCCAAAAAATACTTTGATTTCCTGCTATTTACTTTGTCCTTTAAGGGGTTGAGGGGCCCTAAAACATGACAGGAAAATGCACCAAACACTATGAACAATTCACCAAATTTGAAGTTCTCTGCCAACTACCAAACAGCTTTCCATATGATTTAAGCTCAGATGTAAGACTCTGAAGGTGACCTCACTATGTAACTACCCCACATTTCTCAGCTGTTGACATCAGATGCCAAGATTTCTGTCCAGGAGAATCTTCAGCAGCTAAAATAAGCACTTTGCATAAGAAATCCTTAGAAAGTACACATCTGGCCCTCAGAAAGATTTGTTTAACATGCAGTAGTATGTAATAATCTAAAAAATGTTGAAGTCCAAGCAGTCTCAATTTATCTTCACATCCTTGGCTTATCGTAAAGTTCCGTTGGATGATAGATCCTGATGAGGTGATTTGATGAGATTTACATATTGGTCTGTTGTAACTGTTCTTATATGCAAGTACAGTACCGTGAATCAGATCCTTTTTTTTTGACAGGGCCAGCTTGTATCTTTTATAAACCACTATAACTTATTGGTCTGATAGGGGATATGGTTTAGTTATTGTTTATGTATCTATCCAGTGTTTCTGTCAATGTGGTTACATGCATGTCTTAATATATTTTATTTCTAAGACATAGTTCAGTATTATTTCTGTTGACATTTAAATGCAAACAAGTTTATCTGTCTGTTCCATATGATTCCAGGTTATTGTAATTACAGTACAGGTCCAGACAGAATATAGGGCCATTGGGCCTATCAGAACAAAGATTACAGGCACTAGTAGCTAGCCACTGACTATGCACTGTGGGGGACTATCAAACCAATGAATACATAAAGGGGGTAGATGCTGCTTTGAGTGAGGATACATATCAAAGATGTGAAACACTGTTGCAATGCAAGAGAATCTGAATGTGTGGTTCAGTTCAGACAATTCAATTCAATGTGTGCAGTTTGGTCCCTCTGCTGCACCCAGAGCGCCACCTAGGGATTTCCCACCATGTAGCTGCATTGCCTCTTGTTCTGCCACCAGTTACCTCACTGGAGATTCCTTTCTAGTAAGACTTGTGCCGACTCCTTTTTTCCAATCAATGTTTATGCAATGCCTAATGGCAAGCCTAGATAGACTTAATGAGCTGTTCTCAACATTATGCATTATACATATGTTCTTATGTTTGTATGGTCTTACGTTATTATGTTTAATTGCTACTTAGTGTCGGTCTGAACTTTGTAAATACAGCAGTGCGGAAACAGATTACGCAATAAACATTATGTGTAATGACAGGCATTATGCATAAAAGCAGATGGTTATGATTTATAAAATGTGTTTTGGGATTCTTATCTGGTCTCTGTCAGCAATTTCAATATTACTCCATTAGGCTGACATCAAGCACCATTGTTAAACAGGTGTAAATATGGGGATGATTCAAAGATAATTTAAAACTGCCATTTCTCATGTGTTTTATTGTGGAAGAACAGAACTTTCTTTCACTGCATTTTGCGAGAGGTTTTTTTTTTTGCTGATCTCAGTATGTGTCTTGAGCAATTAAAGGAAAGTTGAAAATCACTTGCTGATTAAGTCCTTTGCTCTTTGTCTAATATCATTAAACTGGTGGATATAAACTGTTAATTATCAGTAATAATTGGGTTTCAATGACAAATCTTTTATCAATGCAGTATTTTTAGTAAGGATTTGTATTTAATTTCATGTCATTTTCATATTCTTTAATACAGTGACCTTTTCTCATAGCTTCATTGTGCTCTAAATTATTGGTGTTAACTAATCTCTTACAGAGTTAATTTGAGTCCAATTGGGACCGAATTGGCCATTTTAGAATTTTCTATCAGAGTCTGCTGTGTAGTGTTGCATAGTGGTAATGTTGCATAGTTGTCCCTATTCACATTGAAGTCATGTAAACTGCTTTAGTTAAGATTCTTAAATTCCTGATCTTGACAGTCTGACTCAGTGCCAGATACAGTACTTGTATATAAGAAATGTGTTTGGTTTTGAGTTTGTTCTGTTCTGAATGACAATGGCTCTGGTATTTTCTGTTTGTGAAAGGGCTTTCTTGAGGAAGAGTTCTTATGTAGTATCCCTTAGTCTAGCTGAAGGACTCTCATAACTAATTCTGTAGCTGAAGGTGTGTTAAAATAGTAAAACAGAGAGACAGAAAAACTGTAACAAAGACAATGTATGTATTATTTATGAACAGCCTTCAGGAAATTTTACAAAATGATCTCAGCCACCCACAGAAAAACAGTTTCAAACAAGAGAATGGAAACCCACATTTTTTCATTTAAAAAAGTCCCAAAACATGGGGGCTTCCAATGATCTCATCCCGATTTTAAGATAGTTAACTTGCCTGTTGCACTATAGAGAGTGGGCAGAGGTACCCCCAGGACACTGTCTCCAGACTTCCTGTTTATCAGAGTGTAAAATCGTGAATCCATTATGCGGTCAGAGGTATGGAAAGGTCTGCTGCTAATGACGCTTGTAGCATACTGGTAGCCATCAAGTCAGTACCTCATTATCACAGGATTACCAGTCTCTTACACAGTGGGATGTCAGTCAATAATATTGCTCTTTGGTAGGTAGTACAGAAAGCACCTAATGAATTGCTGTATTCTCCTCTCTTCTCTTCTTGGGCATACAGAAAAGTGCCCGCGTCCAAGGCTTTGCATCCCTTCCAGGTCAGGCATCATGTGATAGACAGAAAAAATCCTTTCTTGATCTCCTCTTTCATTTACTCTAAGAGGACTACCCGTATCTATTTCACAGGGGTATTTCAAAGCACTAGGGCATCACTGTGGTCTTGTGGCATGTTTTGAAAAGCCCACGGATCGATTAAGCAGTTCAGTAGCAGTTCATCAGCTGACAAGGGGAACGTCTCTGCCAATGGTTGCTCATCTTTCATTCATATCGTTATACTTCTTTGTTGTTCAGATGGTGGTAATATGTGTTTTTCTGACATCTGGGCAAACAGTGAGGCTGCTATGTGACCATTGTCTCTTCAGGATATCTCTATTTCACTAACAGCACAGACATATACTTAGAAAGCCTGCTGTTGCTGAAGGTAGCCATTAAGGATTTAAGGTTTTTTACAGTAAGACTCCAGTTCTTCAGTTGATAAGTCATCTGGTTCACACAGGCATTTGAGAACTGTTGAATTATTTTGCCTTTATGTCTTTCTCTCTCTTCCCTAGCTTGCAGTCCTGCCATATGTGGTTATGTTATGTAGCATGAGCAATTTTCAAATACCGAATCAGAGTTGGGAGAGCTGAATGTGATTTGTGTGGATATGAGAAGTATTCCCCACCAGGGACAGCTGGACTTGCCTGTGGACCAGCCCCTTTATATACAGCTTAGAGTTATGTGGATTGATTTGAGTCTCTCTCATCGGAGCCACATGAGCCTGTGTCTGCTAAGCGTCAGCATATGTTTGTTCTCATACTCTTTCTGAAACTCAAAACTGAGGAGTCTTAGGGAAGAGTAACCAGTAAAAGTCTTATAATGGTTATTAAGTACACTATACTATAACCTGGATTGTCTGCCCTACATTAAGACAAGGAGCATTGGAACACACAATGAGACGGACAGCCATTTAGCCCACTATCCAGTCCTTCCTGTGCCAATATTGATTTGCTACTGAATGTTTCTCAGTACAGTAAAATGGAGTGAGTGGTGGTGTTATATTGTATCTATTAAGGGCACTTGATAGGGAAAACAAAGAAAAATAAAGAAAAAAACATTCCACTGTCTAGTAATGATTCCACAAAAAATGCAATATTCTGTCTAGGTCAGGAAGAGCATTCTTTGAATTGAGGCACTCTGCAGACAGTCAAAAAAAAGTCTCAAGTGTTTGCATTGTAAGTGCAAACGAATTGGCTGGACTGAGTTTATTAAACATGTGTAGCTAATTGGAGTTGACAAGAGCCTTTGGAAAACATTTTCAGCAAGTCTGAAGCTTTTGAATGGACTAACTAAAAGAACTGTATCACAACATAGATAGCTGTTCGGTTGTGTTTGTCGATTAACAATGGGTTACATATTTATCGCGAGTGACTTAAACTCAATTATTTGTGCCCTCATGGCTTGTTGTTTAGTGAGATGATCTTATATGAGCTAACATGCTAAAGTACTGACAATGTTTGCAATCTGTCCTTCAGCTCATTTAAATAAAACAGAAAATGTGTGTTATGAGTGTGCATCTCTGTGGTTCTTAGCGTTAGAAGCGCTTAGAGCCAAGTTGTGCCATAGGAAAGGTGTGTATGTGTGCATACAGACACACAGATGTATATACACACTGCAGTTACATTCCACAATATAATTAACTTTTACAGCCATGAACAATGAGGCACTGGAATTTAAGCAGTTTCAACAAGCCATACCATTTTGATCTATACTAAAGTAGCCTGTATTTATGGTATCTACAAGATTAGGTCTAATGAGGAGAAAATAACAAAGATGGCCATAGTTAATTAACCCCTGCGGCTGTTGGGAAGTCAATAAAAAGTTACCTAACATAGGAATCCGCCATCAGTGTCACAGGAAAGAATAAAGGATAGCATTATTAATTTTAGTTGCCTGAAGCAAGGTTAATCATGGGCTTTTTGCCATGTCTCTCATGGGGATCACGCTGTAATGTTTGTCCACTAAGGGTATTTGTGCAAGGAGGTTTAGGCACATACATATTTTTTTGCTGGATCTGCAAGGATAGTATTTGGTTTTAAAACATGTCATGGAGGTGTCATATACTGTGAGTAAATAACAGTGTGAATGCAACAGTGAACACAATGAACAGTCATAACAAAATCTTTTGGTGAACGCATTTACAGTTTATGGAGTCAGTATAGAGGTGGAATAAAATTAGATCCTACATTGTATGTGTGCGGACATGTTTTTTTTTTTTTATTCATGAAAATGCAGCTATTATATTGAGTGTAAACTGCAATGGATGAATTTAATTTATGGGCTTCACATAATGTGATGCTGGAATCACAGTGCCATGTTTACTACATCTGCTGTGCAGTGGGTTGTAATAGCCAAAAAGGAAAGCCTGGATTAATCTTTTTGTTGCATAACAAAGAAGCAGTTTCATCTCAATTGGCTTGCAGCAATGAAGAGGGACTCCTGGACTCTAACAAATCATTCCATGCTGTGCAGTGAGCACTTTATTTTATTTTTTTCAAGCTAGCTACTTGTAAGCTAGCTAGCCAACTAGTAGTGGTGAACATTCTTCAAATTGGGCTCAATGCACAGTTTAAAATTATTTGATAGGAGTCCAAGCTATGCACCATTGTCGGCTATTTTCAATCTATGAAATATTCTTAAATATAGCCGACAGCATGTTTGAGGAGCACAACAAGAGGATGATTTTCATTCCCCTGTTATCTCAGCTAACTATCAAAAGAGAATTTGCAATACAAGTACTGTCTAATGTTACCATATAATTCCAGGGTTTTCCTAAATGAGAAAATCATTTAAAATAATATTTAAAACATAATTTAAAATAATATAAAATATATGAATATCAGCAGGAGAAATGAGAGATTTTTACAGTGATTATTCTATAAGTGCCTCTTTTAGAATATGGGGAAATGTTATATGAATAGGCTTTTCTTTTTCTTATGCTTCTTCTTCTCCTCATCACTTGAAAATTTTCTGTCTAAAATCTCTGTTAACCCAAAGAGGGATACCCTTTTATGGAAAGGAAGATTTTTCATTACTGCTGAGGTTCATGTAGTCTCTAAAAATCCATGTTTTGCAAGAGTGGTAATTTATGAATCACACATGCTCTGTATTGAGCCCCATCTGCATAAAAAATAGTCATTTTGTCACTGAAATTTATGTAGATAACACAATTTCAATATGCATGACACAGATAGCACACTGTGTCACTTTCCCTGGTCGCCCAGTTGAATGCACTTTCCACTCACAGTGGTGCTTTCAATTTGCATTATTTTTTATGGTGCATGCAATGGTTTTACAGGTGCAAAAACACAATCCTTTTGAGGATTCCCGCACAGTGTTAAATCAACACTTAACAGCGTGTATAGAGTCCAGATGGTGCTATATATACTCTTTTAGAATTAAAAGTACTCTGTCAGAGATGATTTTACACAGAACAGTTTGCTGTGTGGTGCATACACATGTGCTCTCAGTACAATGATAGCCTCTATTCTACCGTCTTGTGGCAGGTATAACATTTCTTGCTAAACCATTAATGCGTTTTTCTATAGTGCATCTTTACTGTATGGTAACAGATACTACGTTAAAATGTGGAAAGATATGTGGTAGATAATGGGGAAGGACATCCGGCTTGTGCATTTTAGCATCATTCAAAAAACTAAAGTAGGAAGGCGTTATGCCATGAATTGCATCATAAAGGCGCAACATGGGTGTGGGAAGATTGTAACTGGAATAGGATCAGTAGTTTTCGGCAAGAGGCTGTGAACCAAGACTGTATGGTGACCTGAAACTTAAATGAAAACATATCTAACTTACTGGACATTTAAAAAACAGAGTTGATCGAACAGATGTTGGTTGATGTACAAACTTGCACACATATGCATGCATATACTCATACAGAAATATTAAACATTATTACCTATTTCTTCTCACAACATGCATCTGTGAGAAGCAAAGACCCAGTGGGGTAATAATAGGACTGCTGACTGAAGCATATAAAAACCTTGGGAAAAAGGGCACTTGGTCTGTTTGCCAGTTGCCCAGTAACTGTATTTTAGTAACTGCACAAAAAAGATGAGAGCTGGCATTTCAGCAGCTATAATTATTTTAACACCAGAGATCTGTACTGTTACTGGAATACCATACTGAGCCATGGCCTTCTTAGGACAGAGGGGGACAGAGACAGGAGGCTGCTCACAGACAGTATGTTAAAGGACCTGGCTCTGGCTCTGTTCTAAATTTAGCTAATGTTTGTAATTAGCTATAACAGGGCAGCTCAGCCCTGTTCCTGGAGATGTACTGTCTTGTAGGTTTTCACTCCAACCTTTGCAAAGCACACCTCATTAAACCGCTAGAGATTCTCACTGAGCTGCTAATTAGTTGAATCAGGTGTGCCAAAGTAGGGTGGAAATGAACCTACAGAATGATAGATCCCCAGGAACAGGGCTGGGCAGCTCTGGGCTATAAGAAATGATTAGGAAATTAGGAAAACAAACTCGCTCAACTCAATATATTATGTGAAACTGGGTGCTGATCCTACATAAAGTTTAAAATGAATGAGAAAGAACTGACCTACCGTGAAATAATTAAATAAGAAAAAATGCGCTTAAATTTTTTTTTTTTTTTTTTTGCAAAAACATTACAAGCAAGATGCCCTTCTTCAGCATGCGAAAAGTAAACCAAAATGCAGGTGATCAATCAAGTATCATTCACCTGGCAAAACAGGTTAGATGGTGTGGTACATAATATGACCGATCACATACAAGTAACCACCAGCAAGGAATGAAAACAGCAGTTGTTAATAAGACACAAGGTTTGTCAGGCATTTTGGAGTAGAGTTGGTTCAAACCCCCCAGCATTGCACAGGACGATCAGTTTTATTCCTGCAATACCCAGGAGGCCATCATAAATAAACCAGATCCTGAAACTTGCTAGATGTTTCTGAATTCCCTTCACCTTAATAATGATTTATGTTGGCAGATCAGTGATAGTATCTGCTATTCCCTGAATAAAGAGCTTGTTTGTCTTGTTATTTTAATATCAGGCTAGCATATTTCCTCTTTATTTATAAGGGGGTTGTGTGGACTAAAGTGATTGTTTTGTAGCACCTCTTTTTTCCCCTCTCTGCGTGTAAGCGAACACTTTAAGCATTTATGACCTGAAATGATAGCTGTCGCTAGTGTTTATTTCTACAGACCACAAAAATGCTCAGCATGGTACATTTGGAGAATATTGTTTGCCATGCAGAGTGATCAAATAAATTCTTCAGCAGAGAGCTTTGCTGAGGTGCTGAGAGATGGGAAGAGCTTGCATAAGTATCATAACTCACGCTGGTAGGATTGTTTTGGGGAAAGCAGGAGTCCATAATCTTTATATATATATATATATATATATATATATATATATATATTACGTGCTAGCAAAGCATGTGACTATATTTCGCCAATTTATACAATACTGGATTATGGCATGCTTTTATTGCAATGTATGAAAATGTTCTCATGTAAATCGCAGGATGTATGCCTGACATGCATTACACTATATTGCTGTGGTTTTGCTGTCACAGACAAATTTTCAAAATCAGACAGAATCTTTGTCTCTGCTTGATGAAGGCACTGAAAGACCAGTGATTTTGAAAAGGTGGTCGTTAAAAGTGAGAGGGTTAGTCATTTGAAACTTGTGTAGTGTATGGGATGTGATGTTTTAGTCCGGATATGTGTGCACTGTCCTCTTTCAAAGTCACTTAGATCTCATCTTCTTGCCATGCTAGCCATAATTGCAATATTATGTATAGGGCCTTGACATGCTAGTATGCTAACAGCTTATCAACTCAGACCTCATACCTGTGTGGAAGCACCTTTTTAAAAAAAAATTTGTCCCTTGTTTGCCTGAGTGTTTTCACCTTGTTGCCCACTATCTGGATGACTAGTGTATGGTTTCTGGTTACAGTCTGGGCTGATTTCTCATTATGAGTCCAATGATTAAGCCATAAGCATGTGGGTGTGGAGAGAGAATTAAGGCAATATCAAAAGAAACAGGTTTCTTCCTTTGTATGTCATGTGATACTGTTTCCATGGCAATCTAGAAAATGAAATGCTAATTAAAATAAGTATTTTTTAAATTTATTTTGCTTTTCATTGTAGTGTTTAAAATATTAGACCGTAACACACTTTCAAAGCTTGACACCATGTCCAGTAAAGCATAATATAATAGGCAGCCATGTCAAAGTAGAAACTGGGCATCTTTCCATATCTAAGGAATATATTTAGGGCAGTCTTCAATGTTCCTTGGCTTTACAGACAAATCATATTTTTAAGAGATTCAGTTTTTTGTTTCTACTTTTTTTTTTGGATCAAAATAACATACACGTTTAGGTAAATACCATACATGTAAAATTTATTATATTTCAACAGCATACAGTATATAGACATTGAGATGTTAGGATAAAAAAATTCTGTCTGTATGAAACATGTTGTTTATTATTGCCTTAGCAACCTGTTATTGCTAGGGATGCTTCCCTGTTTTCTCCTCTATAGCATGGACATACATTATCAATACTAATTTCAATTATAAGTGTGATATAAAGACACAAAAGCCCAAATCTCATGTCTATTTTCATGTTAATTATAATTAGTGAGCTCTCTATGAAAAGGAGAGAACGAGAGATAGAGACAGGAGACAGGAGTCCCAGTGAATCCATCACCATGGCAGCTGGGATTGGCTGAGCCAGTACGATGTAAATTTCAGTAATTCTGTTTCACAAGACCATCCGTTTGTTATGGGTAATTAAGCCCATGTTGGGCATGGCTTACACATTGTACACATGTTCACACACACATGCACGCACATAGACAAACACACATGCATGCATGCACCACACATGCATACACACAAGCTCACACACACACACACGCACAAACACACAAACACACACACACACACACGCGCACACACATGCATGCATGCACACACGTATGCACACAACAAACACACACACACACACACACACACAGCACTACACTGTACTATCATGCAGTCTAGTAGCCCTGATGCCATGAAGCACTGCTCTCATACACAGATGGTTCAGCTGGGTGTCTTGCCCAAACACTGACTGTTCATGTTTTGTTTTGTTTTGTTTTTCACCCATGGGAAATAGGTCAGAGGATGGGGGAGATATTTAAATGCTGCTTTAAAGCTATATGTCATTAGGTCATTCTAATTGAGAACCTAAGAGCTGCATCTGTCTGATATGGGTTTTGATTATCAAGTGCCTGGATCACTAAAACAAATCAAAGTAGCCACTGTAAGAAACTGTGGTGATGTGTGTGTGTGTGTGCATGCGTGCATGTGTGTGTGTGTGCGCGTGCATGCATGTGTGATTCTGCTCTGAACAGGGTGACTGTACCTGGAGCAGCATGTCTGGACGAAGGGTGCAGCTGAAGCCTGTTCCAGTTCAGTGTCTCTCGGAGCTGGAGCGTGTGCGGCTCCAGGAGGTGGCCTTCAATCGGCTGCACCAGGATTATGACCTGGGTTGCCAGATCACCATCCCCAGAGGTACTGTATGCAGGTTTATATGTAGTCAATTTTGGAAAGAGTCAGCCAGCCACACACCTTGTTCATTCATAAAATGGCCTTCCATCAGCTATACCCAGATGATCTGGGAGGGAAGGTCATCATCGCTAGGGGTATTGTACGCAGGCTGGCATGCAGTGTGTTAGCACAAACAATAAATCAATAAAAAACAATAAAACCTGCTTCATTCATATACTCATTCATTAATTCTCCTTCCCAAATATTTCCAGTGACTTAAAATAAAGGAAAACAATACTATTTAGAGGTGAGAAGAGAAGCAACAATCTATGGCCATTGGCCACTGACCACAGAGATGTGAATTAATGTGAAAATCAACTACCAAATGTGATGTTACCCTTTGAAAAGCACAAACTGTATGTCCGCAGGCAAGTCAATTCAGGAGTGGCCGGTTAGGGCCTTGCTTCAAAATCTGAAATATTAACTTCTTTATTTGTTACCGCTTTAAAAGCTTCACTTTCATAGTACAAAGTACCGTAACATACGTTTCAACCTGCCACACTTCCTAATTTTTTTTTCTTCAGTTTTTTAATGGGTAGCAAGTATATTTGGATTTTGGAGTTTGTCTTAGCTTCAGCAGTAGTAAATAACAGCTGGGGTGGATGTTGATGTTGGAGAGGCGCCGGGGGAGTAGGTGGGTGGCTGGGTGACCGGGTTCACTCTCTGGACACTGACGGATATTGTTTCATTCCTGCCTCCACCGGCGCTGATGCAGCAGGGGAGAGGAAGGAGGAGACGCCAACAGTCTCTCAGCCCTGCAGCCTTGATCCTTTTTTTCCCCCTTCTTTTTTCTAGAAGGTTCCTACCCAGGTCAGCCCATCAGGACAACCTCACATGCTGTTCTTTTGTTGTCCCATGCTCATGACAGAGTAAACTGCTGAAAGTTTGTTCTCAAACTTGTACTCCTTTTAGTAAACAAGTTGTTGCCACTTTGATAAGTACATGTAACTATTTTAGTTTAATCATGAACTTGGGTCCAAGTTCTCCTTCCTTAACCCTATTGAAAACTCTCTCGGAAGTTTTCAATAGGATTGCTCATAAGTTTAGTGTGGTCTCAAATTCACATTGGCCATGATTTAGGCAAGCCTGCATAGTTCAAAGTGTGGCATTACAATCCCTGGTGGGTCAGTTTCAGCACCTCATGGTACAGCATCTGTTTCATGTCTGTCTGCACTGTCATGTTCCCGGTCCAACGCTCACATTCTTCAATGAGGTCCCAGTTTTGCATAAACAACCACAAAATATTTATGCCGTTTATGAGTGTGCTGCACTCTGGATTGTTTAGACTGGCAGTGCATTCATGTATCAAACAATGTTCAGTCATTTGAGAACACTTCACAGTGCATTTCTCATGGGTTCCAATCTACATCATGAATACATGATATTACCTGGTATCATAGGTAACCCACATGGAGTGCAGTGCAGTGCATTCCACATGCAGTGTGGAATGCTTCATTTACTTAAATCTGAAATTACTTTGAAGTAATTTCATTACAGAAATGCTCCATTTGTTGCTAATGCATTTTTTTTCTTTTATGTGATAATGGAAGGCTGTTCTGATATTTTCTGCATTGATTAACTATTCATACAAATGATACAAAGGCATAACATTGATGTATTTGTGTAATATGAAACTGTCATCTTAAATGTACTATATATTGTCATTTTCATTGAGAAATGTGTTGAATAGTATGCAGAAATAATGTATACAGTATGGAACAATCCCCTATGCATGCTCAAGCTTCATACACACTTTCTGTCTTCACGTATATGCTCAAAACTTAGCTTTAGTCAATCCTATAGTTTTGCCATTCCTGTAGGCCTATATCCTGATATATTGTAACATATACCAATTGCCAGTGGCATATAACTGAATTTATAATTGAGAAACAATGACTATATATTAACATATTTTAGGGGTGGTGGTCTAGCAATAATGGTTATTAAAATAGGCCTATCACCTAAGGGTTTGAGACTTCATTTTTTGCTACCATTTAACCTTTGATCAAGGTACTTGCATTTCCTAATTTCTTTGGTGTATCTCCAACTATATAATTGGACACTATCTAAACTTGTATAAGTTGCTCTGGATAAGTGTGTCTTCTAAATGCAAGTGATGTTTTGAAAAATATGTTTTGAGTGCCTATATCCAAAGGTATTATTCAATATATTGCAGTATATTTTTCCATATCAATTCACTGTAAGCTGAGAATGCCCAAGTTGTGTTCTGGGTCCAGATGCCAGGAAACATTGTATACACAGGCTTCCTGCCTGGCACTGTGTCCTCCATGTAATGATATCATAGCCCCGCCCAGTTTCCATACCGGCCAAATGCTGTGCAGTTGTAGCTTCCCTATGATGATTTTCCATATTTTCATTTCCTCAGTTTTTGTTCACCTTTCGGTGTGTGATGAATATATTGTGCATGAAAATGAACATTTAAAAATATATGTTAGCAATTGGCACAGAGAAGACCTGAGGGTATTTACATTTCCACTCTAAAACCTGAAATGCCTGAACCTTGATACCACCTTGATAAACAAAATTTTCTGGTGTGACTAATCCACAAAGCTCTATTTATTAAATGTATATATTTTGAGTTTCATTTATGCTAATGAAGCAAAGACTATTTAAAGTTAAAACTGTCATTTCAGCATATGTCATTTAGGATTTGGAAATTATGCTGTATGATAAAGGTATCTTAAATACTGATAACCCAAATTTGTCTGGGTTTTGCATGCCTTTGCAGATGGACAAAATCACAAGAAATCCCTGAGAAGGAAGTTGGATTCATTATCTAAAGAAAAGAGCAGAGACAAAGGTACTGTAAAAAGAACAAAATGTTATTTATCACAGGCCATAATTGAATTATATTATTGAGTGAAATAGTAGGCTGTCGTGATTTGAGTCTTTTTTTCGTGTTTTTTATATAAAATTCTTAATATTTTTGAGTTTTATATAGGTGAAGCAATGATTCAGGTTAAAATAGTTGGACATGATCTGCTCAGTCCTATTAAAAAATCTTTTCACACACAAGTTAAATCTTGGAATACAAGACAATACAAATATTCTTCAAGTTGATATCATGAAACATGAAACGTGGCACAACCCCTAAATAACACAGGTACAGCTCATATGCAGTCACAGTGCACAGCATGCAGTATGTATGGTTGAAATAGAGACTTGGACTACAATGAGCTAGACTACAAGGGACCAAAAAGTAACTTTAGTATTGTATATTCTGCACATTTGTACAATGTTTATATAGCATACAGTTACAGTGAGCTCCATAATGTATAAAATATATTTTAATAAAGGCAATAAAGGTTGAGAATCTGCACTTTAACCACATGTGTATTGTTTGTTTACAAATATAAAATTGTGGAGTACAGAGAGAAATGAAGATTAAAATATGTCTTTGTCCCAAACATTATGGAGCTCACTGTATGTCTCTTAATTATACCCTGCATATAAACATACTTGTTGAATAGATAGATCATCAGGGAATGTGTAATGTGACATTGTGTTAAACATGAATGATACTTTTTTTCTGTCGTAGCAAATCAGAAGAAATGCTAATCTGAATAACTACTCCAGAACAGCGAGAATGCATCTCTTTCTTTGCATGGCCACACAACCTTATCCCAGAAGTCCTATTTG
This sequence comes from Anguilla rostrata, assembly GCF_018555375.3. NCBI lineage: Eukaryota > Metazoa > Chordata > Actinopteri > Anguilliformes > Anguillidae > Anguilla > Anguilla rostrata. The sequence goes on from NC_057935.1 coordinate 45,718,164, forward strand.
TGGGTCCAGATTTCTGTTTTAGCCCAGCACCTTTACCATTACACCTGAGCGATGAACTAAGTAAGGTCTTTACTCAAGGCCTTGATTACTTGAACCAGATGTCAACATCCTCACTGGACCCTTTTCTTGGACCTCCCTGAGTTGCGGACAGAGTAACAGTAACAGTGAGAATTATATAATTTCAGGTCATTTCACCACCAGTAGCCTGTTACTCATCTATGACATGTTCTGGAACAACGCCTGCATAAGCACTTTGTGTGAGATACACTTAGAATAACTTTTCAGAATAGATTTGCCCTCACAAAGTGAACTTCATTCCAAAATTGTGCATTTTAGTGCACATTTGAAGGGGAGCCAAATCTGTGCATGGGGCAGTTTGAGGGTTTGACTCACCTTAGACTGTGATAAGTGCATTCAAGGATTCAAACTCTGAGTTAAGTGCATTTTCTCTGGATTCATTCTGTTTGCTAACAAAGGTTAAATATCTAGCGTAATAGAATATTCTTTGTAATTTGCTACATAAGCAAAGTATGTTTAGTACAAGGATCTATTTCCAATTTTTTTTTCTAATTGGCCTACTGAAATGGACTCCCTTAACCATAGGAAGTTTCATTTACCATTGTTTTATTGTATTTATTCTTTTCAAATATATTTCAGCTTTAATGACATAACTTTTGGTGATATTAGCCACAAATGCTCAGAACCTGCCGTTTGATATCCAGGAGTGTTTAATGGACTCTCATATTTAAAGTGTAATATGTTTTTAAGAGTGTTATGCTAAGAATGCAGCATAAGTTCCATTGCCATTATTTTTGTCCACCTGTGCACGTGTGGTAGACGTGAATAAATTTACATTGTGCGCACAAGGAAATGCCTCCCAAAAGGTGACGTGAGTCTGCGTATACCTGCTTAAAAAAACGCGCATAACTTTAAAAAAATGCTTACGCAGATGCATAAATCTGCTATGTCTGAATAGGACCCAAGTCCCATAAAATGTACTAAAATGTACTTAAAAGGCGATACACAGAAGCAGACTCTTCCGTTCTCAACGTCCAACATCTCCAAATGCGAATGAACGGACATGACTGTGTCTGCAGCATAGCTGGTCGATAGCGGCTGTCGGTTTTTCCAGTCGAGACGAAGGGTCGGGGGATTCCAGAAGAGTCGCAGGCCGGGTACTGCGGGCCTTCGCTTTCACGCACAGCTGGACTCTGTTTTCTCACATGTCGGCTGGGCCAGCTGTTTCGCTAAAGCTACGCTGTCCTCGCTGGATCAGACATTTGGAATCATTCACCACTGAACTGAAAATAAAGCGTAACCCCTCTGAAAGGAGCCTTACTGCAGCATGTTGGAATGTGAGCTCCACATTCCTATACTGGATGGACTTTATTTTTTAAAAAGACACCGTTTGAAAGCACCACTGTATTTGCGCATACAGTGGTGCTCTGTTGACTTCCTCTACTTCCTTTTTTAGCATGGCTGTTTTAGCATCGCATGTGTAATCGTACTCAGTGCTGTCTGAGTTTTTTTGCGCCTACAGAGATGGCTATGCATGGAAGAGGTTGCCAGGTCATGTAGTGAAGGCATAGATCCTTGGGCTGCTGAAGTACAGGCTTGAAGCAGTGCTAGATACTGTCTAGTCTCTAGGCAATGGTACAGATGAGCCTAGGCGGGCAGAATGGCCTCTTTTCATTATGCATTCTTATGAATCTTATTTTTGTGATATGCAGAATTGGCTGAGTAGTCTATGCTTGTCATGGCATACTCTTACCTTCTTATTCTATGTTTCTTCTCCTTCTGCCCTGCAGAATTTGCGTCTCTGGCCTTTAGCATACCGCTGTCTCAGGTGATCGCCAACGACCGTGCACACAAGCAGCGGCCAGACCACTTGCCAGGGGACAACCGGGACCCTTCGGACCTGGTGTCATCCATCCTGCAGTTCGCCATAAAGAGACCCAGCAAGGAGCTTTCCAGCAGTAACTCATCCCTCGGCTCCACCCCAGAGATGCCCAATGAGTGTGTCCTGCCTAACACCCCCGAAACTGCACCCCGGGCGCACAGACGGGTAGGATGGAGGTTACCCAGGTTATCTGCTGTGTCAAAAAAAATAAACTCTGAGCTGCATCCCTCCCACCCACCTTCACCTGATCTATACAGAATGAATTAAAGCAGCATGGCAGAAACTGCACAGGTGTGGCTCATCCATTAATTAAGCTACAAAAGTCCCAGCGTTCATAAGGTCATTAATAATGAGAGCAACTTTAAGACATTAGGTGCAGGGCACCAGCAGTTGTCATGACTCTCCCACTCTCCCCATTGTGTCTGGCAGGGCGGGATGTCAGTGGACTCTATCACAGACCTGGACGACAGTCAGTCCCGCCTCTTGGAGGCGCTGCAGCTCACTCTGCCCACGGGGAGCCCGAGCAAGAAGGAGAAGCACCGGGACGAAAAGCTGAGCCTCAACCCCATCTACAGACTGGTGCCCCGGCTGGTGGATAGCTGCTGCCAGCACCTGGAGAAATATGGTACTGGTATTATACCATTTTAAACCCTGCTTCATATGCAAAATGTGAATAGTAAGCAGTACCATTCCCTGAAAGCTGTAGCCGTAGTTGTAGGTTTTTTTGTAAGTAAATTTAATGCAGACTGCAAACGCACCAACATACGCTCGTCAGCCCACAATTTGCAATTTGCGCTGCAAGTTTAATGTATGTAAATCTGGCCCTTATATTGTTTATACTATGTTCTGTATATGCGATAATATTCAAATAAATAATACACTAAAAACATTGCCTAACAAGCAAATGAAAGTGTATGCAATATTGAGTCCAATGGCGCTTTTACAGTATTTCAAAATCCATACTGCTCTTTGTCCAAGCCTTGGAGGTAAGCAGCTGCCCTCTCCATAGTTATAGAGTCGAGGGTCTACACAGTGCACTGAAAAACAAGAAGCCCATATTGACCTCTCACATGCCTGGAATGCCTTTTCTGGGCAAGATTAGACTAATATTTGGACTGACCCACAGTCAAAGCCACTGGGGTATGTGGTCAGTGTAGACACCTACAGCGTTGTGTATTTTTATTGCAGGATCAGTGTCAAAGTCTGAATCTTTATTAACAATCTTAAAAGTCAATACAGTTATGTTTGGCAGTATGGATCTGTTCAAGAATGCCTGGATAAGACAGGGAGTCACAGCAGCAAACCACCCCCCAAGAGGGGTACACACAGAATGGATCCAGCTGAGGATTAATATTAACCTTCACTTATACAGGGTAGGCAGACCGCATGTTCTCGACCCCGGGACCTTCCTGCCATAAGGCGACAGTGCTATCCACTGCACCACCGTGCCGCCCATGAAGGATAGTCTAATAAACAAGATGGAGGAGTTGGGGTGGAGGAGGGGATTAAGACCAGCAGAGTGCAGCAAGTATGCATGCAGGAAGAAGCAGGTTTAGAACGGCAATGTGTAGCAAGCATGTGTGCAGGAGGAAGCAGCCAAATGAATAGGGGGGGGGAAGGTGGGGGCATTTAAATAGAGGGCCCTGTTGTGTGAATGGACTATGATAGTTGAACATCACTAATCAGCTGATTAAGCCAGAGACAGGCTTCACTCTCATGGCCTGTCTGAACAAACATGAATTAACCTTTATTTTCATAGAATGTGTTCTGCTTTGTTTTAAGGTCATATAAATGCCAGGAATGTAAGACATATACTTTGGAATGCACTGGGTAGGAAACTCTGTGACCTTCCGTCGGGTTTTCACACAGAATATTCTGTGTTAATATTTTCTCTGCACTAAAAGATGTGAAGTCGGGTATGGAAGGCAGCGATGCTCAGTGACTAACGTGCCTACCCTGTCCACATGTCGGCAACATATGACTGCAACATATTAACTATTAAAATGCACTGTGCTATCTGCACAGTGTCTTGCACATTTCAATCTGAATGGTTTCCGATCCAGTATTGCAAATGAAGCATGCCATGCTAAATGTGAGACATTGAGATATGCATAGTTTAATAAAATAATGTTCTATTAAACATATCATTTGGGATGCTGGGTTCCAGCAGTTGTCCAGCGGTTATGGAATACAGTTCCAATGCATACAACATATTTATATTTTTGTAAATCAAAATGGCACTTACTGTTTCATTCTGCTCTTGTAATATGTTTTGACACATTTATGTAAAAAAATTATGTGTCTCATCCTGGGCAGTTATTTGGTCTCTTGTCACCTTATCATTGAGCACTCAGGGGAAAATTCACCACACTTACTTCGATCTGTGTGTTGTTATTTATGGAAACAAGCAGTACAGGTGCTCAAATAATTTTGTGTTGGTTACAATTCATTTTTCTCTCCCCTCTAATAACTCTAACAACATTTATCTGGCAAGAGTCAGCCATATGTTTGGTAAGGTTGTTTTAACTCTCATTGAACAGATTGGCCACCTAGTGGCAGTGTCTTGCAAATGACAAAATTTTGACATTCATAAGCCCAGCCCCCACGCCCCATTCGATCGAGAGTTATCGAATTTGGTAAAAAGTTTCCTCTCCTCAAGGAATACATTTGCCTCAAGAACCCATAAAGTCTGCCGAATCCGGCTTTCATTTTGAATTTTCTGAACAGCACTTAAAATACCCCCTTGCCCACTGACCAATTTGCACATAATTTGCTAATGTGCATCTCTATACTGACATTACTGTGTTATATTCTTGTAGTTTCATCAAATAATGGTCAAGTGATGTGTCAATGAACTTTCAGTGGGCATAACTTATTATAAATCCTTAATGATTCGATCTAAAATGATTCATTTTGGTATATACTGTATTTGCACTCACATCCAGACCATAACACTAAATAGTCACTATAAATCATGGCTACATCACATTAGTCTCAATGACTGTAGATTTAATGGTACATCCCATCAACAGGAACAGGAATTCTTGGGAATTGCTGCTTGCAACTATAATAATGTTTATTGTAGTTTTAATTTGATCAAGTATAACTTGATTAGTTTATCATTGTTCACACTTTGCAAAACTATTCTTTCGTTTTGCCATTGTAATATAAAACATTTCACCAACATCATACAAAGTGACTTTGTAAAAAAAAAAAACAATGGGAGATTGAGGCAAGGACATCATGGACATGCCTGCAGATTTTTTAAAAACTTTTTTCTGCAATGACTTTTAAACAATAGGAACATCATAACAATGTGCTAAAGTTCTAGCATGACAGGGGACATATAGTACTTGTATTTGGTTTTGAAATTAAGTAATAAGAAATAGTCAATGTACAATGTTTTCCCATCCTATCTCATTGTGAGTAATTTACCTAAATCTTATGAGTACTATTTTGTTAAGTAGGATATTACACCTATCATGCTCTGGGTGTATGTAATAATGTCTGTTTTTTTTTACATTTTTGAGTTTTTTCTTCAATGCTGATCTGTGTCTTCTTTTGTTATTTTCTCTAGGCATACAGACAGTTGGGATTTTTCGAGTCGGGAGTTCAAAGAAACGGGTGAGGCAGGTAAGGGAAACCATTCTATTACAACATTTATGGCTGTCCTTTTTGGGTCCATTTAGCAATACTTAATTAAATATTCCTGCAGGAAATAGTTCAGACCAAATCAGTCTTAAGAAAGTCAGTCTCAGAAAAAATGCTTTTCAGGATGGCAAGTTAACATGTGGCAGGATTAGTTATTCAGTTATTCAACAGAGCAAAAGCAGGCTCCCAGGAAAGATTGTATCTCCTAGAATCTTACTCTGGTTTTCACCAAGGGATAGATACAAACATAAAGCAGTTACATACTACTACAGAATACTATAAATTAACCTCCAGGGTTAATTTATAGTATTCTGTCATTTACTAGAGCTCTCGTGGAGGACTTGAAGGCTTTTTTATCCTGACAACTGTATCTTCTTACAGATTCTCAAGTGCTGCATTTATAAAAAGTATATCTATTCAGAGGAAGCACATGCATTATTAGTTAATAATTATATGAGGACAGATCGACAGAAATACACATATGCCTTGGTTTCTGTTTAGGTTGCTTTCCAGATCCGACATTATAAATCATACAAACAAGAACCTGGGTGTGTACAGAATACTGTTCATTCCTGGGTGTGGTTTACATTAGCAGTGTGTGTTACGAGATCCTGTTTGTGTGGGCGTACAGCTGCGTGAGGAGTTTGACCGGGGCACAGATGTTCTGTTGGACGAGGACCACAGCGTCCACGATGTGGCGGCCCTGCTGAAGGAGTTTCTGAGGGACATGCCCGACCCCCTCCTGACCAAAGAGCTGTACACAGCCTTCATCAACACGACATGTGAGGAGACGTCTTTACACGCACAGGATTAGGATTTCTGTAGGTCGCTATAGTGGAAGTCTCCTACTGTGGAACAATGTACGGAACAGCATGCCAGGTCATTTAGTAGAGGCAGACACCAAAGGGATTTTCAAGTCCAGGCTTGTCACAATGCTGCATATTCTTTAAAGTGTTGGTAAATGAAGAGCCTGGGTGGGCTGAATGGTATGTTCTCATCATTATGTGTTCTTATATTCTTAAGTTCTTATGTACTTAACATATATTGCAACACGAGTTGTCAAATAACACCTAAAGCATGGACCCAAGAACAGTGTAAACTAAAACATGCAATACATCACATGCTGTGTTGCTGCTGGTGGGATAATAGATAAATATATAAATAAATGAATATACTAATAAATAAATAAATACTATTGATAAATGGGTGTGAACAGTTATTTGTTCTCTGCAGTGCTGGACTCTGAGGGGCAGCAGAGTTCCTTGCAGCTCCTGATCTACTTGCTGCCTCCCTGCAATAGTGACACGCTTCACCGGCTCCTGGAGTTCCTGTCCACAGTGGCTGCGCATGCCCACGACACCCAAGACAAAGACGGACAGGAGGTGAAACACACAACTTCTTTTTCTGCAGCTTTGGCAATTGATGCGTCTCTTTCTCATCATGCTATCATGGCACATGACAAAGTACTCCAAACCAGCACGTTAGCTGTTTATTGACCTTGCTCTCAAATGGCTAGATAGCAATGCATGACTCATGCACATGTGTTGTAAGCACTCTCTTTTTTGTATATCCCTGCTGTATCCCAGTTTAGGAAAATCACCTACTATAGTAACACTCAATACCCATCAGTCATGTGAACCCAAACAAGGCCTCCATTATTCCTCTGATCTGAACTCACTGGATGTGAGCGAGTGGTTGACCAGGATCCTTACATTTTAAAGTCTGTCACCTTCAGGAAGATAAACAAGGTGTTCATGCTCAAGCAATTAGGCGTATTGTGGGCACTCTTATCCAGCGCAGCTACCAACAGTGCATCACTGATCAGCGTCACAGCCAATAGCAGTCGCCATCATGTAGATCTTGTAGACATTATATTAACTACCAGCACAGGTGGGAGATTGAGGGACGCAGAAGCACTATAAATAGGGTATAGGAGGATAAGATGTCAGATGTAGCATTGATAACTAGATGAAATGCTCAGTTTAGGCTTTGTAGAGCTCAGATTCAGTGTACACGTTCATTTTCAGTCAGTGGCAGAAGATGGGCTGTTCTGAGCATTGTAGGGAGCTCATTCCACCACTGGGGGCCATAATAGAGCAATGATGATGAGCATTACGACAAAGTGAATTTTTGGGAAAATATTTTTTTCGTTAACCATGCTGCAACAGCTTTTTGAAAATCATGCAGACGTTCTTTGTTTTGTCATGAACATCCATTCAGCATAACCTGTTTATCCATATAAGGTATATCAGCTAAACCATTGACCCAAACAATCAGTATGAGTTTTTATTAAAGCTTTCGCATCTGTAGCTGTCACAACAATTCACCTCTCTCATTCGTTCTTTGAACACGGGAGCAGAATTCCTTTGACCATATTGACATTGTAGCATCATACTCTTTGCCAGTTGACAGCAACATGTCCAGTGTATGGTTAGTGGTCTATATCCAGCGTGTGTGTGTTCAATGCGGTGTTTAGGTCACTGGGAACAAGATGACATCCTTGAATCTGGCGACCATCTTTGGGCCAAACCTCCTGCACAAGCAGAAAAGTTCAGATAAGGAGTTCTCCGTGCAGAGTTCAGCCCGGGCAGAGGAGAGTGCGGCTGTCATCGCGGTGGTTCAAAGGATGATCGACACATATGACACCCTATTCATGGTAAGTTATTTCCCTAAGGGACAGATTCAACTGCAAGCCACACAAATTTAAGAACTTGCATATGTTATATACACATGAGCTGGTATTAGTACTGTTATACTAGTTTTTCTACAGGAGTTTTCTCACCTGCAGTAAAGTCACCCCTCAGCAAGAGGTCAGTAGTGCCCTCTTGTCAGCCAATAATCACATTGCCCCTACCTGGTAAACTGGCATTTATGAACACAGACAGTGATTGGCAGCAATGCTCCCATACTGTCAGGTGCTGCTTTCCCTGCATAGAACCACATACATGCAGCAGTCATTCTTATAGCCAGAAGCAGTAGCAGTGTTTTTAACCACTGGGAAGCAGACATAAAAAGTGCAAATGTTCATTTGGAAAATGTTCTTAACCGGAGCAACTTACATATTTAATTAGACCTTTATCTGTTGTATAGACTTTAATCCAACATCATATCGCAAGACTGTATTCTAAGCACTCTTTAGCATATTGTGTAATCATGTGAATGAACCAGTTAGTGTGTGTGTGTGTGTGGCACATGCAGGTACCCCCCGACCTGCAAAATGAAGTGTTGATGAGTCTACTGGAGACCGACCCTGATGTGGTGGACTATCTGCTCAGGAGGAAGGATTCGCAGTGGTCGTGAGTTTGACTCAGTTTGGCTTGGCCCCAAATCCTCTGCTCACTTTAATCACATTATGCTCAGCCATTGACTTCAAGGCTTTGCCTCATGGAAAATTATTTTATTTTACATATAATCTGCAGGCAAAGGATCATGCTGAAGTGTGCAATACTAGTGCCCCACCTTGGGAAACATACTTGCAATTTTTCAGTTATAAACCCAGTTTCCTTACTGTTAAGGAAAATGTGAGTCCCTTTTCAAACATCTAGATTGTCAGGAGAAAGGCACTCCCTGTCTCATATTTAGTGACCATCATTTCATTGACATTGCTGATATATTCTTATATTCTACTGATTTTGGAAAGTTGGATTTCAGCGTCTCTGAACCATACTGTTCAAACAGTCTGCAAAAGACCTCAAATTAGACATGCTATTTCCAGTCACTGATTTTAGTTGTAAAATTCATGACACAATTATTTAAGTACTCTCCTGCCTTTAGCCTAATCCCTGCTGTTAATTCCTGTTTACACAACTGTCTCATCCCTGAGTGTTACTATTTTAATTGTTCACTGTCTTTTCTTTTGTAACTTTTTGTCTTATGTCAGGTCCCTATTGTGAAAGAGATTTCAATCTCTAGGGTCTCCCTCCTTAATTAAGGAAATAGAAATGCCATTAGAATGCCACCTGGTGCCATCCCATATTATGTCTCCCATCCATCAACTTCAACTCCCGAATTCGCTGATTCATAATTATTGTTACTGTAAGAATGTGTTGTTCTGTTGTTTTGCCAGACACTTAAATGTGTTTTTTTAAGTTATCATAGCTGATTTTTTACTGAGTGTTTTGAACAATTTAATAATGAGAACTCAAAGGCCAGTATGTTTAGAGCTGCATGGCATTATTATATTCTATAAAAAGGATTTAATAGAATATATTAAATAGTTTTGTTTGATTACAACATATCATCTGGTATAGCACAGTTACAGTTACAAAATACAGCAAAAAATGAATAAAATCACTAAGCAGCGATACACCCGCAATCCTCCACTTTGAGTGATGTGGTTAAAGGAAGGGCTTTAGACTGTTTATTTATTTTATTTATTTAGTTTATTTGAACAGAGACAATGTACAAAGAACATTAACCTTATATAAAACAAGGAGAGATGTAATGTACCGTGTTATAGCAATTTGCTCATTTCCAATGTGACTGCATCACACCCTCCTGTCCTGGTTTATTAGTATACTGTGCAACCGTACAGTCAGTTCTAATTTATTTCTTGCCAATATGAATAACCCCTAAGACTTTTTTTATTTGAATGCTCCCCTATCTGTCTGGCTCCTTCACAGAAGCATGGACGCGCTCGATTCAGATGTACCTTTCTCCCTGACTGAGAGGCACTCCTCCAGTGACTCTATCAAGGCCTCCAGTGCGGAGCTCTCTCCGTACGATAACGACTGTTCGCTTTTGTCGGACGACTTTCTCCATAAAATGGCCGGGTACATCGATTCCGGGGCCATGGATTTGGGCTCAGCTCCCTGGCCTGCCAAGGGTGAGCTACACTGAGTTCTGTTTCTTGCTACAAAGCAGGCACACAATAGGGCTTCTACCCATTTTCTCATTTCAAAATTCTAGATTCCACACTTTCTTTTTGAGATCTTTATAATGCTCTCTTACCTTTGCTGGTCCTTTGGGGGCCTAAGCACTTGAGGATATGGGAACCTAATCAGACATAGTCATGGAATTCAGCCTTCTGTTAACTTGTAGTGACCCATTCTCAACAGGCTAGATTAGCAGCCAAGTCACTCATTGCTGCCATGCAAAAAGTAGCAAGGAATTTAATGTGTTATGAGCCATCATGTGCCTGTTCTCATTCTCATTTATTTTTATATACAATGATCACAGTAATGGTTTGGAATCGCACACTTTCCCCACCCAGTACCTATCAATTTATTAAAGCAACAAAAAAAAAAACAACACTTACTGAACGTGCATATAGTGTCTTAGATTAGTGTATTTTGGAAAAATTAATTTATTTGCCAGCACAAAAATGAAACCAGCCTGCTTTATTTTTATAAAGGGACATGGAAAAATGGGCTAAGTAAAAAAATAAAAAATGTAAAAAAAAATTAAAAGTTTAAAAGTTAGACAAACTTTAACCTCTGTCAGACAGCTACATTTAAACCATTACCCATAGAAGGGATTATTTTTCCCTTAATAACTCTGTAGACTGCACTGATAAAAAAGGGGTCTTAATTACTACAGTTCTATGACATTGTATTAATGACTGTATTAATGACCAAGATAGGTAACCTGCACCCATCTGGCCTGTTTAGATCAGAGATAAATCTCCTGCATAACATCCATCTTAAATTCTCATTTGTGTACTCCTAAAATGAAAATTGGAAGATGGGAGTGTTTTGTACCGTGGGAAAAATGCAGCTGTGTACAAAAGTTCCTGTGGGGCTAGAATCTGATCTGGCAAATTTGGGAATGTGGTTTTGGAAGGTGAATTCCTGGTTTACGTGAGTCAAGTAAATGTCATTTGCTTGCTGACACATTTTGGAATCATACCAGATTGTCAGATAGTCTTGGAACATTATTTTTTCCCACCCTGTTTATAAGCTATCGTTCAGGGTTCTATTTTGTCTGTTGAGCTTTCATTAATAATAGAGGTCATGTTGATAATTGTGGTGCAGTGGGTAGCACTGTTGCCTCACAATGTGTGGGGCCTTTGTATGTGTGGAGTTTGCATGGGTTTCCTCCAGGTACTCCGGTTTCCTCCCACAGTCCAAAGACATGCAGGTAGGCCAACTGGAGACTTTGAATTGCCCATAGGTATGAGTGTGCGAGTGAATGGTGTGTGTGCTCTGCAATAGATTGGTGGCCTGTCCAGGGTGTATTCCTGCCTCTTGCCCAATGCACGCTGGGATAGGCTCCGGCACCCCCCAAGACCCTGCTCAGGATAACGGGTATAGGTGATGGCTGGATGGATGGATGTTGATCATTGTGTTTTTTTCCTGTTTGATATCTCAGATGAACACGCAGATATCTGGGAAGCTTGGCGTGCAATGTTGAGGTCAGAACTGAAAGATCCACCAAACACAGGTATGTGTATTTCCACTGTCAATTTTGAAGAGGGACCTATCCAAATCTGTTACCTCCTCTTATTTGTCAAGGGATTTTATTCAGAATGACCAGAATCCTAAATTGTTTTGAATTATTTTGAAACAAACATACTGGACAAGATATGAATATGATCTTGAATGAATGATTGATCTCAATGCTGTCACTGTGCATTTGTAGGTGTTGTCAATAAAACTCTCTGAATACCTAAATACCTACAAAAAGTGTCACGTTTCTTTATTAAGACTTTGAATTCCCTGTAAGAGGAAATTGTAACTTCGAGATCAGGGGTCCCAAATTGTATTAAAAAATTCCCCTGTGTGGGTGCATGTTTTTGTTATAGCCCAGCACTACAAACACTCTGATTCAACTACGCAAGGTCTTGTTGAGTTGCAGATTTGATTAGCTGATTGGATGGTGCGCAAGAAACCCTGCACCTACACTGGGTCTTGTCAAGTAAGACTGGTTGACCTCTGTTATAGATAAGTTGTTCTTTTCCCAGGATCCCATAGGACACTTTCCCATAGCCCTCCAGAGGGGTCTTGTGACCAATTGGGAGACAGGAAGCCGCAGCGGATACAGACCTCATTGGCCACGGCCAAGTTTCCACAGGCCCCAGTTGCTTGCGGTAACAGCAGCTCCCATACAGAAAGAGAACAAGGTCCGCTAGAACCACATGCACTCCTTCCCCAGCGAGACAGCCACTCAGAATCCAGCTGTGCTGAGGACCTCCCCCAGGGGAGTGGCCTTCTAGAAACCTTGCCCAGTACAACCAAGCCTCCCTTTAGGAGCAAAGACACGCCCCCTCTGCCACAGACAGGACATTCTATGAGGCTTACTGTCTCCACACCTCATAGGGGCCCCTTACAGTGCAGGGGTCCAGGCCCTCAGAAAGAGTCCAGCCAGACCCCTGCTGGCTCTGAAGAGACTAAAGGCCCAGTGAGCCCTGACTGGCAGGACTGGCAAAGGGAGAGGTGGCAAATCTGGCAGCTACTATCTTTGGACAACACAGACTCACTGCCAGAGACACTAGTGTGAACTGGAATAGTCCCAACTGCACTGCAATCCCTACCCCTGAGACAGTGTAGTTCCTTTGTGCAGTTTTATTTTTTGTTGCAAATTTGTGCTTTATTATGTGATGTTTAAGTTCTTTTTTTATTTTACATTTTTGCCATCAGCAATCATATTTGTGCCTAACAGATCATTGTGATATACCTCACGAATAATATTAAATTTGTCAAAAAATAACTGGTAAAAAACATAAGCTTCATACAATGGAGGCTATTACGTTCATATTTGTAAGTTTTTGTGGAACATGTTCTGTGCTTTTGCCCAAAAAGCATTTCAGATGCATATGCATGTGAGTTGGAGTCGGATTTAAAGTAGGTATAACTTCAGGAATTTGGGTTTGGAGTTGTTTAACAAGAAGTTTAGTTTTTAAACTAAGAAGGTGAAAAGTTATTGAGAAAATGCGTAATCATAACTGAAATATTATATTGTTTATGGCAGTTTCACAAATTTAAATATACAAGTCAGCTACTTTATGTAAAGTGTTGCTAGGAGTTCTTAAATATGTACACAATTATATTTTTCCACGAACCACACACTCAAGCATCTAGCTTATAGTGTGAAAATATACTTCTTCAGTTTCATAATAATTTTAATGATGACATTCAGTGAAAAATCTACTTTGCTTTTACCTTTTTACTGATTTGAAAAAAAATCGAAAGCTAATTCTGAAGTGCCAACAATCAATGTTTTTGTCGTATGTTGCATATCACAAATGTTGAATTTGTTTATGTTGTGTCTGAATATTTTGAGAAGAGAAATGTAGTAATTGGAGCTGAGCTCAGCATTTGTGATTTCTATTATTATTTTATTTTTGATTATTTTATATTTTTGCTGTTACTGGTTAAAGGTCCAGGAAACTGGATTCAAATTATGGTTATATTCTCCAGAAGTGATAATTGATTGTCTTAATATTTCTTTCAAGTTTTTAACCCAATTATAACCATTACATTGTAATAGACACTATTAGATTATTGTGACTTGTTCAGCAGACAAGAACAGGGTGGGCATGTGTCCTGCACTCATTAGCATTCCTGTTTATTCAAGTTCTGGGCAAACATTGGCACAAACGTTATGAGTTATTGTAATATTGCAGTGCCCGTGGACTCCAGAAATAAAACCCATTTACCAAAACCCAAGAAGAAAGCATATTTCTTTATCTGCATACAGAGAAGGGGCAATGCTTTGACATTTTCAACTTTCAGCTTGCTTTACCCACACAAGAGGCAAGAGCATCATTTACATGTTACATGTAGAAAGGTTTTCACTGAACTTAAGGTTTTAGTTACATAACTAACACCCAGTTAACACCGCCCACTGAAAACCTGGTGTTTGGCCAAGGGGGGAAGCAAGCCAATTTCAGCACAGGCTTTTATACTTTTTTTTTTTTTTTTGACATCTGAAGACAAGACATCTGCAAAGAATTTAGATTTCAGTTTCCTGCATCTTTAAAACAGACAAAATCTGAATTAGCCCTATTATTTTCTGCATACTGCAGTATCTGCTTTGTTCTCTTGGAATGAATTGCTGATACTGTATATTGTCTCTTTGAACAATGAAGTACACTCACCTGTCCTTATCAAGAAAGCATTTTCGAGGGAATTTACCAGGACATTTTAATGGAAACTTAGCTGTTGTATATACTGGACAACATGCATAATCTTGCTGTAACAAATAAATTATTTTGTGCATTCTTCCCCAAGTGTCACATACTTGTTCGCAAACAGTACACTTTTGTGGGATAAACACATTGCGTTTGTTTTCATCTGTTCAGTGACAACAGTGATGTTTTAAAGATTTATTTTTCAAGAATAGTAGAAAGATTTTAAATAGACTTGAAGTACAACCTGGAAGTGGAAAAAGTATAGTTGTCTACAGTTTAGAAATATTTACAGTACATATAAAATTGTGCTGACCAGAGAACGAACTCATCTTTCTTTTGCGTACAATAATGGAATGATCTCCATTGTCTCAGTGTATTTCTGCCACACCACAGGGAAACTAGAGTTCTATCTTATTTTGCAATTAAATATCATTTTAGATCACTTTACTTGAGATGCATGAGAGCTTTATAATTTTATACTTCACAATACGATTTTTTAACCAAAATTAAATGTGATTGTATGTGGATTTCAGGAGTCATGTGTGGAGTGTTGTTCCTTTTAACTTGTAACACAATAATGGTAGACAGAAGCTAACGTCTTTGGTTATTTACTGGAGTTAGACTATGTGGCAAACACGCCTGCCACAGGCCACCGAAGTGGCTTTCTTTGGGGCCCTCCAGCACAGAGACACAGGGAGAAGATGTTCAGACAGTCCACATTTATTCCACGAGGGTTTGGCAAGATGGTACAGCCAAGTGAGCAGATCTCAAACACTGTCATGACAGAGAAGCTCCCTGGTGTGGGTGGGGATGGCAGATTTAACCTGTGCGCAGTGATTACCTCACTACGCACAGGTGCAGCCACTCCTGTTCCTGGGTCCAATTAGCCTGGCCAATTATCTAATTCTTCACCAATTATCCAATTGGCCAGGTCTAATTAGCTTGACCCAGGGCAGGTGTGGCTGCTTAAACCAGCCATCCCCACACCACATACCCCCAACGCCAAACTGAGGCCAGGGAGAATCACTGGCCGAAGCCTACCCCCCCCACCCCCGCACTCCCAGCAAAGCAACAGACAAATAAAAATAAAAACTCTAAACACGCTAAAAAAAAAAATTTTTTTTTTTTTTTTTTTTTTTTTTTAAAAGTCAGGGGGGGTGGCCCCGGAACAGTCCAGTACATGCGGTGACCCTCCTTCGGACGACAAGGCAGCCCTCTTCCTCCTCCCTCCTGGAGCACGGGAAGTCCTGGGCTGCTCTGCTGGCTGGTGGGGCGTCACCAGCTTGGGCTGCTCCAGGGGCTGTGGTGGGGTGGCTGGGCTGGTGGGCTGGTGGACTGGCCTTGTGGTGCTGGGGACCAGGAACCCTCGTGGCTGTGGTGGCCGCCAGTCGGCTCTGCTGGCGGGCGGCTGCAGGCTTATCCCCTCATGGGCTCCGGGCAAACCAACCAGGCCAAAACAAAGAACTAAAAACGACCAATCGGACGAGAAAGGAAGCAAAACGGCGCGGCCACCGCTCGTGCGCCGCCCGTGGCTGACCCGCCTTCCCGGCCAAGTCCAGCTCACGGCGCGACCACCTCTCGTGCACCGCCCGTCGCTGACCTGCCTCCTTGGCCAGGTGCAGCTCCTCAGCATCCCAGCTGAGGATTGCCTCCTTCCCCTCCCTGGTCATCTTCCGCTCCCTATTTCTGGCCCGGAGGATCCGCCCGAAGCCCTGTCGGGAACACCTCAGCCGCCCCTCCTCCAGTGTGCTTCCTGGCTGGCCCTCCTGTGCCTCTTTGCTGTGCCGGAGGAGCCCCACGTTGGGCGCCACTGTGGCAAACACGCCTGCCACAGGCCACCGAAGTGGCTTTCTTTGGGGCCCTCCAGCACAGAGACACAGGGAGAAGATGTTCAGACAGTCCACATTTATTCCACGAGGGTTTGGCAAGATGGTACAGCCAAGTGAGCAGATCTCAAACACTGTCATGACAGAGAAGCTCCCTGGTGTGGGTGGGGATGGCAGATTTAACCTGTGCGCAGTGATTACCTCACTACGCACAGGTGCAGCCACTCCTGTTCCTGGGTCCAATTAGCCTGGCCAATTATCTAATTCTTCACCAATTATCCAATTGGCCAGGTCTAATTAGCTTGACCCAGGGCAGGTGTGGCTGCTTAAACCAGCCATCCCCACACCACAGACTAATTATCTAATATAGAATGCACATCACATCATCAGACTTAGCAAGTCAATATCACTAGGGTGCTCAATCAATCGATCAATCAATCAATCATTGATTCGATGCATATGGATTCTCTTCAATACACTGAGGTTTAGTCCTTCTCAGATCAGAGGCAACTCAGACTTTTTTTTTTTGTTTGAAGTCTCTGAACATAACTTTTATTCTTCTGATTCTACAGCACGTTAACTTTTTATAGTTCTCTATTCGTTTTTTGAATTTATTTTTTATATTCTTTACAGCGAAGTGGTGGATTATGAGTGTGTGTCGGGTAACAGTTCTCTTAGCAGGGGGTAACTACCCCAGCATGAGCTGGTCGACATGCTGGTGATACAACCCCTGCTTCATCTGAACAAAGAGTGCTGTGATGACTGTCAACAGGAGCGACTCGGGTGGTCAAGGTGACAGCACCAGATGTTACCAGGCTATTTTCACTGTGATGGAGAGAGGTCAGGTTCTTTCTTTAACCCTCACAGGTATCCACATGCAGTGTCCTTTTTTAGTTTCTGGGGAGTACCGTTTCTCCAGCTGTCGCGTCTCTTCTTTACACTGACCTTGTTTCTTCTGTCTCCGTGGAACAGTCCTACATCAGTTAGGTCTCAGCAGATCCAGTCTGGAGCGTAAGGTGTGTCCCAGGTACAGAATTCCAGGTGTTTGGTTGCTCATGGCTTGGGTGGCATTTTGATGAGACCATTTTGATGGTGAGCCTTAAAATACAAGCAAATGCACATTTTTTTTTTCTGGCTGGTATTTACAGTTACTCTATGCTTTTAATTTGTATATGTGTTTTTAGTTGATTAGAGCAGTATGTCAAGCATATGTAACATGCATAACAGCTGACTCCCCCTATGTGTAAAAATCTACCCCGCTTGCTTGGCCATGATTTGCCTGGTCATTCTAGCTTGAGACAACAACTTTGAAAGTTAATACTAATATCAACTGATATTCCACAGATTTTAGCTTAAAATTATACGTGTTGTGATTTGTTCAAAGCTAAACACATGACAGTAGCTGAAAAATAACTGTGACAATAAAAGCAAAGTTGACATTCGGTGAACAGAGCACAAAATTGACACTAAACTGGTCCGTTGAAATCAAAAGGGAAAGAGGGTGTGCAACTGAACTGACAGCACACTAGCTTGTTTCTGTTTGGGCAAACACATTGTGTAACAATTGACCCCATCTTATAACGAACCCTGCCTTCCACTACAGCGAAACCACCTTTGTATGGCTGTCACCAGCACATGGTGGTCATTCTCCATTACTTCCCTGGGTGGCTGCCTTAGATAGGTTTTTACTGTATGCTGTTTTCAATTGTAATGTCTGATTGTAATCTGCTATCGGTTGTCTGAAAATGTTCTGCCCCAGCAACCACCCCTCTCTCAAAGGGACCAAGATCTCTTATTATTGGAAACTGGCCTTGCCCAACATGTTTATACACAACTGTCAGCCTCCTGGGATAGTAATTGATTAATTTCTATACCTGTGTGGAAGCACCTGCTTTCAGTATATTTGTATCTCTCATTTACCCAAACGTTTGCTTTATTTTGTCATTTAATCATGTCTTCAATGACCTTGATTAGTTCCATCAAATCTTTTAGCACTGGTAAGAACAAACGCATTCATATTGTGTATTCTTTGCAAATAATGCATATGTAAAATGCATAGGCTTTTTAAAATTATAATTTACACTTTTTTAAATGTTCTCATCGACACTTGCACAGACAGGCTTTGGGATGTAAGTGTTATTTTATTGAGCCACCACTAGAGGGGAATATTGTTGTGTGAAGAACTTGAAGCTGTCATATTTCCCATTGAGCACAAAACAAGTCAGATCATGTTCAATGGCAAAGTCTGAGAGCTTGGAGCTCTACCCTCACTGGTATCACCACTTAAAAAAAAATGCCTTTTAGTGTGCATTTTCTATCCTTTTAACAAAAGTGATTTTTAAGTTATATTTGGTGGTGCTGCAGTGTATTGGGGGCCAGAGGAAGTGAAGTCTGCTTTTACTTATACATTAGATTTTTTTTTACAGATTGATTGATTACACATTGCATAATACTGTATTTTGTTGATGTGTCTGAAGGTCCAGTAAAAAAGCAGGTGGTTGGTTCTGACTAAAATGTGTATTTACATTGTTTCAGATGTAATTACAGGCGCTAGCATTTTAAGCTTCCCCTTCCTTGCAACCCCGTGCAATGCCAATGACCAGTTGGGGTCGTCAATCTTAATCACTATTCTACAGTGTGGCATCTGTAAAGCGTAAGGTATACTCTTCTCTCATTTAACCTAAAATGATGTATTTGTTTCTTTTTCAGCACATTAGTGTTTAACTCTTAACTCTGTGAACCCAAGTAGAAAGCCATCAGAAAGAGTTAACTGAGTCTGGTAGCACATTCACACTATCATTACCCTTATGTGGAAGGTGTGAACTGCAGGCTAGACAACACAAAATTAATCACTGTGATTGCCTGATAGACAAATGGTGTTGAATCAGTTTTTTGAGTCTAGTAGTGGCTATATACAAGATGTACCCTTTTATAGATGGAAACGAAATTGAAAACACCAGGGTAGGTTTCCAAACTGACATGGGAAGCAGCTGTGGCTGGTCTCATTTGCATAGCATCAATCAGCAGGATTTTGAATAGGCTATATTTCAATATGGTGTTTGTGATGTAGCAAATTGCTGTCCTCTTGAATTTTGCTAGGTTTAGGTTTTTAACTTACATGTAACAGTTTTGAGAAGACTATGCAAACATTTGTAATATGGGCTGTGTTACATACTGTACAGTTTGCTAGCGGTTGAGTTTGACTGAGAAAATAATTAAATAATTTTGAAAGCTGTGGTTATTGAATGCATTTTGTATCAAAGCAGTGAAAAATCGTTCATACTTTGGTCCACATAGACTGCTGTGGGGCATGTAGAATTTCAAAAAAGTGATTGAGGTATTGTAACCAATTGTAAGACAAAAAAAAAACCACAATGAGCTTGTATTCCCAAACCTCATTTGAGTTAAGAATCAAAGGGAGTCATACATATGCTGCGATGACATGATTTTTTTATGCTACTGTTTAGCTTTATATCTAGTTTCTTTTGGTACTACCGGTATGGTGAAAATAAAATCGGAAATGGTTAGTGAATACCAGAATGGCCATACTCTAGGTGAAATCATCGGACATTACCACTTACTGCTTTTCAGCTGGTGTATCCATTCACTCCAAGCAAACAAACACCGAAGAGCTTCGTGGAATCCTTCGTGCTTTAATACTGTGTAACATGAATTAACAATTTGGGCTGAACCGTTTCAGGATTTCATTCCAACTTCTCCCCTTAATTGTTTCTGTGATACAATCATTTACTGGATCTGAACTTTTTAAACTTTTTTTTTTTAAATGTGTGGAATTAACCAGCACTGCTGTCAGTTTTTTTTTTTAAATATACATATATATCCAGAATAAATGTTTTGAATAAAATCCAGTATACACATGAGTACTCTAGGACTGAATTTTGATATCCTGGGTTTGCAGCTGTAATACAATAGCTAAATAAGAGAACAAGTGACTTTATAGCCTTCTTCATTATGGGTTATTACAATTCAGTTCATGATTTAGCCTATTGCTGGTTTTAACTAACTTATGGTAAGCGGTATGGGAATCGGCATATCTGTCAAAACTACAAAAGTCATTTTCCGTTCAACTATTTGAATATAATTGCCGGTTATCAGAACAACATCATTCACATTAGCAGCCTGTGCACATATGAGTCTTATTAAGCAGTGACTCATAATTTGGGGAGTAGGTTCAGAGTATGAGGTAATACCATATTCCAGCATTTATCATGAGCCCACAGATATGTCTTGAACATATTCTGCTTGAGAACAAGCTGTCGACAAACATGCTGACTATTGCCAGCTGGATAGGGTGACAGGGAGACAAAGCACCGAATGGGAGAAGTGGCCACATTTAGGCTAATGCAATAGCACTTTCTCCTAGCTTCGGAATGTATATTTACATGAAATTAATCATTGTCAAAGAGATAGCCCTTACTTTTTTATTCTTTATTTCTTTATTTATTTTCAAAGCACACTGTGGGTAGGTCAAATCCTGCCAGAGGTTTAAGTCTGAAATTTGTGGGGCATAGCTGTTATAATCATTATCAAGGTGCTTAACATTAAATGCTTTGGTTTAATATTTTGAAGTCTTTACTGGCATATAAAGCAAGAAGCAAAAAAATAACTTTGTAGGAAATCATGGACACAAGGGAATATAAGGGAACATCACAACATCATGACCTTTCCTGTCAGTGAGATGCCAAGCGAGATGAATGAATACATGTGACTGAATCACAGGTCGAGTGTGCTGGGCCTCAGAGGGAGGGGGGAGGGGGAGAGGGGAGAGGGGAGGGGGGAAGGGTATAAAGTCAGAGGAAGGGGCACGTGCGAGGATACGTCAGTACAAACATGCTTCCCATTGCACCGATGGGTTTCCTTAACCGCTGAAACACTACGTTCCATCGGGAACAAACAGGCCTGCTGTTAGCTGACACAACGCATCTGTGACGGATGGCTTAATCCAAGTGCATGCTCTTCTTTTTAATGGCAAACGTAGCCTGAAAAGCTTCCCAGCTGTTTTTAAGATAGAAGGGATTTAATAGTGCCACACAGAACAAGTTGGTAATTTGGAAAAGTTTGGGCCCTGTGGCTTGACTAAACATTCAAAAGATTCTTTAGTTTTCTTTCATTTATTATTCCCTAAGAGGAATGCCAATACAGTTAATGAATGTTATACCAAAACAGCATTTAATGCTCAGTCCTGGTTAAGATCGATTCCTTAGGATCTACCAGCTTCAAAAGAAGTGAAAGTAAATTTAAAAGAACGTAGGCATGTTTTCAGCATTGTAGAAACATACCTGGCCAGTGCAGTGCTTCCACCTACCCTTGTAGAAATCAGTTTCTAAAATCAAAGGAAATCATTACATTTCTCTGTACATTAATGTTTCAACATTTCTTTTTTTTTCCTTTTGCGCCTCAGAGGCCAAATTCCATGCAGCACTTTCATCCTGAGACTAGCACAGAATAGAGTCTTTATGAATTAGTTATATGCATGTACGCAGTCCTTAAGTTTTTTATATTTGTGTATTGCACAGGGACTGCTAAATTGCAGTTTTTTTCGCTTCCACTTTGGCGTCCACGTGTATTTATTTCCCCTGTGGTTCTCTGGCTGAAATGTCCAGCATGCTTTCCTGACATTTACTTTACAATAAAGCATTTTCGCATCTAGCTCTCTTTTAAACTTTAGACGTAGAGGAACTGGGTTTGTTCATTTGCTTGATGAATGTAGTGAACACAGGGGAGTGTTTTCATGATGGCTTGTTTATAGTATATGATATGCCATACTGTTATTCAGGAAAGTTTCTACCAGAATACACGATAAAAAATCATTCATGGCATCTCATCTCATAGGAAAAATGTATTATGATAGAAATTGATGTTTTCATGTCATTGTACCAAGTTAAAGCCTAAACACCATAAAACTAGTTAGCTGGTCCATAGTTTCAATCACTAACTGGGCACATTTTTATCTCAACAAAAAAAAAACTTTCAATGAAAAGGCATTTTACTTGACCCCGTGGTCTGGGAATATAGGTTATTATTGAAATACATTATCACAGCCCATTCAGTTCCTCCCACTTCAGAGGTTACTACAAGCCATGTGAGGTTACCGATCACCCCTGTTTTAAGCAGAAGATCTGAAAAGGAAATTGAGTTTGCTTGCATTTCTCTAAGAGAGAATCCACGGTGAAAAAAAAATATTAACATGGTATTTCAAATTATGCTTGTCGAAGAGAAGCTACAGACCTAAATAAATGGATTCTCTCTCAAGATCACTGATGCTTTTAAAAACAGCTCTGAGCCTTTTCACACTTGGAGAGTCTTCATGCGGTCTGCTGTACTCTGGGAAAATAGTTGGTTCTGCTGCCAGATAAAACATCTTTGTTTTTTCTCACTTTTATGCCTGATTTATTGAAATCCTTGGTGGTGCTTGGATATCTCTGAAAAGGCACTCCGATGTAAAATGTGTCCTGCATACTAATATAATTAAAGTTATGTGGGCTGGGGGTTGTCAATCAAATAAATCTGTATATACTGTACGTACTGCAACCGTTAAGAACTTATGTCCTTCAGGAAACAACAAATGCTGATCTCCTCTATCTCCTTAGATCCTCCTTTAATCACTGTATAGAGCGTTCATCTGCATTAAATCTGACTTACCACATTTCTTGGCCTGACATTCATTCTTTCTGTTAGGCTCACGTTGTTGTGAGCTCCTTCTAAAGCTCTGTGCTGATGTCAGTGAGGGATTTAAGATATTCCCAGAATTTAAAACATGAATGTTCCCCATACAAAGCATAAATAAGTAATGTGTGTGCATGTACACACCCTATCGCTAACCTACATATCAGTTCAACGGATTGGAATTCATTTACAGTGCAGTCCATACGCATTTGGACTGTGACACAAGTTTTGTTGTTTTTGGCTCTGTACACCAACACATTGGATTTGAAATGAAATACTGAATATGAGTTTAAAGTGCAGACTCAGATTTAATTTAGACTTTAATTTATTAACACCCATATCAGGTAAACTATGTAGGAATTGCAGCTGTTTTTACACATTGTGTCCCCATTTTAGGGGACCAAAATCAGTGTGCATCATTAGTTTATGCACAATAAAGCTAACAAAATTATGGCCATTAATATGTTGGTATACCCTTTCCTCCTGTAACACCCTCCACTCTTATGAGAAGGCTTTATACTAGATGTTGGTGCATTGCTGCAGGGATTTGCTTCTATTCAGCCAGAAGAACATTAGTGAGGTCGGGCACTGATTGGGCAATTAAGGCCTGGCTCACAGTTGGCTTTCCAATTGATCCCAAAGGTTGAAGTTGCATTTTTAATGAAATACAACACATACCATTTTGTAGAGTGTACAAAATGGTATGAATCAAGTACAGTATGAAAGTGACATAGTGACATGGCCGTGGGTAGCACTGTTGCCTCACAGCAAGAAGGTTCAAGGTTCATGTGAGTCCTGTGATGGATTGGCAACCTGACCAGGGTGTATTATTGCCTCTCACCTAATGCATGCTGGGATTGGCTCTGGGATAGGCTCGCAATTGAATACTTTTTCAACTGCCAAAAAAAAAAAAAAAACCGTCAAACAAATCACTCTCTCCGGGTTGTAGGCATAGATGTGTCAAAGACTAAAATAAAGAGAATACTCTACCAGCATAACCTCAGAGGGTTCACTGCAAAATGCAAACCACTGGTAAGCCTCAAGAACAGAAATCCCAGGTTAGAGTTTGTTGAAAGTGTATAAAAAACTGTAGAGTTCTGGCGCAAAGTTTTCTGGACAGATGAGATGAGTATTAACAAGTACTAAAGTGAAAAGTGTGGAGAAGAAAGAACTGCTCATGATCCAAAGCACTCCACTCGTCTTTAAAATATGGTGAAGATAGTGTTATCACTTGGGCATAAATGGCTTCCACTGGAACTGGCTTACTTGTCTTCATTGATGAAGTGACTGCTGACAGCAGGGTGAATTCTGAAGCGTGCAGAAACATTGCTCAGACCAACCAAAAGCCTTATTGGATGGCACTTCAACTTAGCAGCACGATGACCACAAACACACTGCTAAAGGAACCAATGAGTTTTTCAGGGCCAAAAAGTAGAATGTTCTTGACTGGCCAAGTCAATCACCTGACCTAAATCAAACTGAACATGCATTTCAATTGTGGAAGACAGGACTGAGGCAAGAATCCACTGAAACAAACAGGACCTGAAGGTGGCAGCAATGCAGGCCTGGCAAAGCATCACCAGGGAAGATAAGATACCCAGTGTCTGGTAATGTCTATGGGTTGCAGACCTCAGGTAGTCATCAAATGCAGAGGATTTGCAATGAAGCATTAAATATGACTAAATTATTTTAAGATTGTGTCAATTTGTCTAGTTACTTTTTGTGCCCTGAAATGGGGGGACTATGTATAAAAGGGTAGTAATTCCTACATGGATTACAGGATATGGATGTAAATACCTTAAATTAATGCTGACAGTCTGCACTTTAAAGTCATATTCACTATTTAATTTCACATTCAATGTAGACAAGCAAAACAACAAAAATTGTGTCACTGTCCAAATATGTACAGACTGTGTGCATATGGTAGCATTGAAGCATTGAAAACGGCAGCAGAATGAAGAAGACCCTTTTTATTTCCTACTCTGATGATTTATGTATTTTACATTGTTGTGAAGATTTGTTAGCTGTCAGTAAATATGTGGGCTCATCCAAGAAATTCATGGAACACTGATGACCAAAACAGCTTTTGTACAGCCTTGCGGCTAGTTCTGCTCAATAATTTAACACAGACAAGGAAGCTGAAATAAAAACAGAGTGTTTCCTTAGTTAGAGTGATTTTGAGAATGTGATTCACGGTCAGTGAATCAGTTATCATATAAACAAAGTCCATCATTTAAAAAAACAAAGAAAAAAAAGCTAATTTACCTACAATACAGTGGATTCTGGAAGAGAAACTGCAGATGAAAAGAAAATCCACTGGTAAATAAACTCTAACAGTTTATAAAAGGGAAAATATGTAGCCTACTATATTAGTGTAAAATGTACTCTCTCAAAACGTGTTTTACACTGAACATTTTTCTGCGTGTAACTGAATCAGCCTACCGTAATGTATTAGTGGGTGTTCTTTTGCTATGTGAGTAAAGCTGTTGTAATCTTAAGTGACAGTAACGAGTAACTCATCCTGCCTGAACACATAAGCGTAGAGTTCGGGGGGGACGCAGGGGATATGTCCCCCTCAATATTTATAACACGTGCATGTGTCCTCCCCAATAAAAACATGAAAGAAGCATTTCCACCATAAATTGCAGAAAAGGCACAAATTGGTGCATAAAAATTCACCAGAATGCAGGAAATGAAGTGTTTGACGCTCAGAATTTCCAGGGGTAGGACCCTCAGACCCCCCCACTTAATGTGTCCCCCCCAATGTTCAAACGAAACCTATGCTACTGCCTGAACAAAACAAACCTGTAAACAAAATGCTGAGAACAAACTGATTCCATGTTCTGATTTTGTATTCATCAGATTTTGCCAGCAGCTGTTTGTGCCTCCTTGTGATATTATATTCAGCTGATATCATATTTAGCATGCAGTGGGATGAAAGGAGAAAACCAGTCTGTATTTGGGGTGACATCACTTAACTGCAGTTTCATCAACAGTGCATTCATAGCCACCAAGACTATTTATCAGTGACCATGTTTACATGCAAATCATTATTCTGATCTTATTCAGAATACTGACGTATTCTGGTTACAATACAGCCCATGTAAACACCTTATTTCGAAAAGCAAAACCCGATTAAGCCCTTATTTAGAATATGGTAGAAATTTCACAAGTTGCCTATGCTGCTAATAATCTGAAAATAAAAACCACGTAAACACTTTGTTCCATTTATAACTCAGACATGGTCCGCACACCCATTTGCAAGGGTGTCTTGGGTGTTGAAATCAGCCAACAAGTTTACTGTAAAAATGCTGTGGCAAGCACAAGCCCTCACTTCTGGACAGATGAGAAGAATTAAACCTTGTGCAATTCATGGAATGCAGAACAGATCTAAACAGCGATGTGTTAAAGGCTGCAGCAGGCAAAATGAAAGATGCTGAGTTCAGTGGAGCCACAGAACAAAGCAGACACAGGTGGAAGCTGAAATGTAGCCTATTTTAAGTAGGGCTGTCAATGCTAACGTGTTAACTCATGCGGCTCATTTTAATTAGAATTATTAATTACAGTACAGTTGTTAAAGATAGGATAATAGGAAACTTGTTCTCACTGTAGGTCTGCACTTATGGGGACTGCCACAACCAAAATAAATAAATAAATGTGATTAATTGTATTTTAGAAGTTTAATGCATTAAATGTCTACAGTAAGACAAAACCAGCGGTTCACATCCAGCTCATTTTAAAACCTTCATGCACATGGAAAAATTACATGGACACTGTCCTTTAGCGCTGACCGAAGAATGTAAAGAACATATTCAGCTAGCCATGTAGGGCATGCAGAAATAAGACTGGGTTTTTTTTCATGGTGCAAAAAAAAAAAACGCATAATTGGAGTGTGATCATAAACAGTATATGGATGGTTCTTCGTAATATGCTGGGCATGTAAACATGATCAATGCAACATAGGAGACAAAGAGCAATGATGGTGCTTATTGTGGCATCTCAGCACTATACAGAGTACTACAGGCCTACATACTGTATATAACATGCAATTGGAAATTACGGACAATAGATGCGTGACACAGGAAACAGCCCGTGACACTATAAACTGTCAAGATATACTGTATTTTCAAAGACGAATCTAAATAACAGAACCTGCATTTTGTTCTCCATTTGATTTACACACAGAACACCTGTCTGCCTCATTGCATCGCATTGTTTCAATCTTAGATGCCTATAGCATCTGTGGAGCCAGGATTTACATCGCTTGTGCATGACTTCATCCTTTGTTAATCTTTGCACTTTTTTACTCTGTTTAAGTTGCATAAACATGCCTGATCATCCTTTCCAACCGCTGGTTTTCAGAAGCGGAGAGCGAATAGCTGCGATTCTGATTTGACAGACCTTGGCACAGCTCACTGAGTTGGGAATAGGCCTACGTTTGTTCTCAGCGAGCTGCGGGACGTCTCGCGGCAAGACCTGTCAATCACGACGCAAGTTTGCGGGTAATGTGCTTATGAGGAGTTTTGTAGGGCAGATGTTGGACTCCCTGGAGCCTTGTCAGAGTGCATGCCTGAGTGACGTGTCAGATCCGCAGCATAGCTGAAGGATGCGTTCTAGCTGGACAGGAAGAGGTCTGTATTTTACATATAGGGCATATATACAATTTAATATCCAGACAATAGCATAACCTGGAAGGTATTTGTTGGAATGGACTTGTTGGATGGGCCTCGTATTTAGAACAAGGCAATCCTCTCTTCACCACAATACTCCTGATAAAATCCTGAGATCAAGTCACTTATTTCAGTGACAAATCTAAAGCAGTAGACCTTTGTGGGAAAGAAGGAATAGAGTTCCCTCAGTGTCATTGTGCAACCAAAGGACAGTGGTCAATGTAGTACATCACTCCCACAGTGGGCCAACCCAGTCTTCAGCCACCAACTGCTCAGAGTGTAACAGCAACAACTTCAGACCATCAAAGAATAGAGTAGAAAATCATACTCTATTCTTTGTGTATGTGTGGCCTACCAATTAAAACAAATGCAGATTAAAGGTTTTGGTGGTTTCCTCTTAATTATTATACATTTTTAATGTTAATTAATTTGCTCATGGTCAATTAAGGAGGAGACCCTTGATCCTCTTCAGATGTAGATAACCTAGAAAGGTGGAGAAATAAGAAATAGCTAACACCACTATTTCAATACCTCCAGTACTAAAGCAGGGAGCTGTATCTGTTGACATTCTTATATGGTATAATATTTTAAGCAAGATATTAATTATCTTTCTTGCCAAAATGAAAACCTCTGATAATGAGAGGCAACATTATGCTCAACATATTAAATAAACAATCAGACAAAGAAAGAATGTCTGCAAAAACAAGTAGCTGTTTTTTAATAGGTTCTAGAAACCCCATCTTAAAGCTGGAAATAATTATAATGATCTCCTCATGCAGTATTATAGAACATCAGGACTTAATCATAGTCTAAAAAAAGGATGAAATATTTCTGTAAATATAAGGCCAAAACACAGAATGTCAGGGCTATGGTTATTGGTGGTGGTAGAACTAAACATAACACATGATGTCATTAATACATGAGTCATTCTTTCTCTTCATAACAAGAAGTATTAAAGATAAATCTAAATTATCTTTTTATATTGTTTTATGGTAATATTGATAATATAAATTTTAACAGCAAAATAATACATGATTAAATTCATGATGGAACTTGATATAGCCTAGGGCCAAGATGGAAGTTCAAGTAGGTAAAAACATAGTCTTTAAAAACAAGCAAAAGTACTCCTTAAAGCCTAATTATTTCAAATTAACTAAGAAAAAATGGCCATCCAGACTTCTGGGTACAGGAAGTGTTAATAAGGGTTTAAAATCAGCTGAGCATAAAATGTATTGAGACATGTAGCAAAGACAATTTTGGTAAGGCTACTTACTAAGGCTAAAGCTAACTAAGGCTATTAAAATGTTTTTGATGTTTTATAAACTATACTATACTATATAAACTACTATGTCATAACACAAAGGCAGTGTAGACCACCCATTGACAGTGTCGATCATGCATTTTAATCTAACAATTAAAGTTGGATATTGACCACAAGTTTATCCTTCTATGAGAATAAGAATGAAGGAATGAACATTTACATTTTGCAGTTTGCATTTACACTTTCCTTTAAGAGGTTTTTTTTTTGCAAAACAGAATTGGAGCCACACAAGACGATTCTGGTCTACCCATAGTGGGGCTTGCTTTCCATGTATCTCTTGGCGCTGCAAACACCCGTGCCAGGTTTCATAGCTTTATTTGAAACAGTTGTGGAATTACTGTATTTGCATTTTGGTGATAAGCCAGGCCCATTGCAAATTCACTGCATCGTCATTCAGCCATTGAATTAACCACTAGAAAAGTAATAGCCATATAAATGTATGCAGTGTAAGATGAGACAGAATACCAATTTTCCTCCAAATCAGTCAGATTTTCTTGGAGAAGCAAAAAATATTTTTTTGGGTCATTGAGCCAGATTTTTTCCTCAGGAGGAGAGGAAGCTAACCACCAAATATTCTGACTCTAGAGCAAACATGGCACAGGGACTGGGTTTGTTAATGTCAAAATTTTGTCACGTGCACTACAGCGCCACCAGGCATCCAATTTTTTATGCTTTTGAGAGTGACGTGCCATGAGATTCTGTAAATTTGGAAAGTGTGCCGCGGAAGGAAAAAGGTTTGGAAACGCTGATTTAAAAGATCCAAGAGTTCAGCCATCCAAACAAGCATACCAAGTTTGGTGATTCTGGGCCATTCCATCTCATTCGAGGTGAGTGGGGAAAAAAATAATCTTAACAAAAAATAGGGTTCCAGCAGAGAGCTGTTCTGTTTGGCCCTCTAGCAATATCATTCCAGAAGCTAATAAAACCTGATTGGCCTGGTGGGGAAAATGGTAATTCACAAGCAGTAGAAGAAATAAAACTTCCAAAAAATTTGGAACACATTCGATTTCTAAAACAAAGGTTATTAAAAATGATTCTGTTGAAGGTTATTTTTCATAATTACATTTTTTTTCCTTCCTTTTTCCCTTCCAGATTCGATGGATTTTCCAATATCTGGCAGCCCTGGTCCATACCGACGGTCTTCTTCACCATACATCACCACTGGTGATTACACTGCACAGATAAACGGCAGCTTGGGAGTGCTATCAGGAATTTTTAGTCTTCTCCCAGATAGAAAATTAATCAACAATAAACCATGACAAAAATACATCTGTCTAATACATGGACTCATCTATCTTTTCAGTTAACCCCAGCTGCAAAATAAACTCCTTTTGAAATTCTTTTCACCAGGAGTGTTTGGCTTCCGCATCAATATGGCCTTGAGCACAGGCAATGCTTTACAGCCAACATCTGCAGATGAGGAAAATATGAACTATGAAATATTAAAGCTTGGGAAAACAGTTTTTATACAGAGAAGGCTCAGAAATGTCTGGTTTGAAAGTAGAATCTAAATATAATGATGACACAAATCCCTAAAGAAGACCGTGACCTGTTCATACATAGAACAAAAGGGTTGCTTTAGATGGGAGGATAAATACTGAATGTGATTATGAAAACAAGGCTATCAGCAATTAAATAGGTGCTGTCTTTACTGATCCTATTTGACTGTCTTCCACCTTGAAATGTGTCAGTAAGTCTTAATCATAATAATCTGTGTTGATATTGAACTTTGTGTTATGAATCATTCTGCAAAGCTACTTTTGTTGCTACATTTAATTTCCAGCACAGCTTCTGAATAAATACAACGCTGTTTAGATTTAAAAAGGCTGGCATTCGTATTTTGCTCATTTATTTTCAGTTCACATGAACTGATTACAAATTATTGCATGTAATTTCTAACAGAGGAAATAACAAATAAAGACCTGCAGTGCTAAAATGTTGAATGGAAAATATAATTTAACATTAAATTGCATATTTCTCCAACAGTAAAAACTAATTTGGTGATAAAGTAATATTCCTCTGGAGGATGACAGTCTACAAATCCCTGAGGTCATAAAGGAAACAGGACAGCCAGAACCAGAGAAGAATGTATGAAATTATATTTTGGCTGTTGCCGAGACATAGGCATACACAGTATTATTCTTACTTTATCAATAATTTATGGCGAGTAAGTGTTCTGAATTGGGGACAGATAAAAAGAAACAAAAATGCCATTCAAAAAAGTAGAGGTTCTGGGATGGGTAGGAAGTAGAAGCACATTTCATTCTCATGCTCACTGCTGTGTCATACCAGTGAATCGGCGGCAGCCTCAAACCTGAATCTGGGTTCACTGTAATTGGGTGGAGACAGCAGAATGCAGTGGCAGCACACCTGCCGTGTGAATCACAAGGCGTTCTCACCGGAGCCTGTCTTAGCAGTTGATTTAATGCATGGGAAAGCACCGAAAACTTTCATTCATGACAGACCCCACAGTCTTTCAGAGTTCCTTCTGAAGCAGGTCCAACTCAGTTATCATGTTGTCAAGTATTTTTTATGAAGACAGTACTTATTATGACAGCCTTAAGAAAACTCAAACCCTATCTGTTTTTACTTTTATTTTTGAGGAAACGCATGCAATCCATAATGTACACAGAGCAGCACATTCAAATATGTCATCTTAACGATTTATTCGCTGCATAAATCCCATTATGATATGCAATGTAAAAGCAAATTGATGACACTACAATGTGTACTTTTTACCGAAGTAGCAAAGATGATTTTTAGGCAGACTTAAGCACACGGCGACATGTTCAATGTAAAAAAAAACAGTCTTGGCTCTGAGGACACATACTAATCATGGTACAGATAACATAATTATACAAATCCTGCAGGACATGAAAACATTGTAGATGATTTAATGAACAGAAATCCTGACAACATCAGCTCGCAGCACAGCTGTTTACGCGAAAAACAGTTTCAGATGTTTTAAAAATGACTGACTAAAGAACCGTCCTGTTTTCAGTAAACTATAATGACTAGCTGTATTTGCATGTACTGTACCCTCATCCGTTCCAGATTGACTTATTACACAACCTACCACAGATCTCTCTCAGCAAGGAATTACGCAGTTTCTATCTTTCACTTATTTTTCAGCAAACTCTAAGCTTGTTTGCATCTAATGGAAGTAAACATGCACTGCTGATCAGTTGTGTCTGACCAGTACTTCTTACCGCCTAGTGGACACAGACATCTGCAGTGTGCAAATGGGCTCCTTGATAACAAACTTGATCATGAATACCAATTTAAAGGTATAATGTGCCTCAGCTGTTCTGAAGTCAAGGCTCTGTTACTCCAATTTTCTACCCTGTTAGTTGTCGCATTAAGTGCTCATATTGCTGTAAGGATGAAATGCATGTGTCATGAATTAATTTGGTAAATCTAAATCTGAACTCCCTTCTCAACAACAGAAGAGACAACCTTCATCTGAATGTTAAAGGAATTGTTAGAATAGCTTCAGGCAATCTTAATTCAGGTTCAACCAGGGACCAGGGAGATGTATGAACCACATTTTGAATTATAACTCATCTACTGAATTTGGTGCAGGACACAACTGTGCTGTTAATAACTGTAATGACCTGGATGTGTGCTTATAGTGTTACTGCATTGTCCAATGGGCATGATTTTTCTGCATAAATAATGCACTCAGTGAAGTGGTTGCAATATAAAACCCTATACAATATAAAACCCTCATAAAAATACAATTAATGAAAGGTGAAATTATAAGATTAATAGTAAACAGCACATTCCTCAAACAAACGCACAAGTTGGCAGAACTTGTGGGGCATTGCTAACTGCCCCAAATAATGCAAGCACATTTTAAGTAGGAATCTGGCTCCATCCTACCTCTCAAAACTGCTTTGTCAGAGGCAGCCGGGCATTTATAAACAGGCACTGCCTCTGCCTACCAAAGCCTACCTTATTTTACCTGAAATGCAGGAGAGCATTTCCACCACACACAGGGTTGGGACATAACACACATAACCTTGCAACAAAATATAAAATATATAATAAAGTTGCTAAGCAGGTGAGTGATAGTTGTAACCCACACAAAAAAAGGTGGCAAGCAGCTCATTTTACTTACTTACATGAAATAGATGCATAAATCTGCAGGTGCACACCTCAACCAGATAATCACAGCCACAAATCCCAATGAAGTGTCCCACCAGATTACAGCTAAACAGTGCACCTGCAGAAAAATAAAGGATGAAAAGAGCAACCTCAGTATAATGTCTTTTTTTACCATTTGCACTGCTTCAAAAATGCCAACGCTGTCATAACTGATTTGTGTATTCCACTGTCTTAGCACCTTAAAACTAGGGCCCCAATGGGTGATTAATTTTACTGTTGAACCAACAAATGCGATGGGCATGCAGAAATCATAGTTTTTAATATATAAGAAGTAATAAGTAAAAAACAGTCTATACTCACAGCAACATATTCAGGGCCAGGACACCGAAACATTAACAACTAGCTTACCAAGATTGGTTCTATTTACGCAATCAAATAAATGAAATGCCCTCATTCACAATTGTTCAATAAAAAAAGGTCTGAAAAAATATGGGGTGCTTACAGATCCAGATTAAAAGGTGCAAAGGAATGGGTTTGGAACAACGAGTCACAAGAAATAGAAAACTTACAGATCAGGAAATACAGGCAATGGTAAGCAAGGTGCAGCCTCATAATGCCATATTATAGAATAGGAATACCACTCCAACGGAGGGGGATAAAAATTTGGAGTGACATCACATACAAAATGTATTCATTAGGTATAATAAAACAAACAGTATAGGGTGTAAAGAAAAGACGGCATGATATTAGGCAGCATACAAATAGAAGAGAAGAAAACTTTATGAGAGCAAAAGACAGGTGGTGGTCCACCTAAGGAAAAATATTAACATCAATAGAACAACAGGTTGAATATTCCTAATGAGCAAGTCATGGGGGTGGAAGGAATAGATGTGAATGACCTTGTGATGGGAGAAAGCCACGGAGCATCTGAAGGACAGTTGTTTCAGGACTGCATTTTTATACCAACTGCTAGCTAATAACTTAAACAGAACCCTGGCATCCTTTCAATAATAATAATTTTAAAAATCATATTTCATATTCATTATTCTGCTCACATTCAGAACTCGGGCCATGATGCACTGCTCATTGCAAACTCAACTCTGTGAAAATGTTTAAATGTAGAATACTGTAAAAAAACATAAATACATTTTTTTTAAACTATGTATCCAGGACAGACGTTAAAATAAAATTGTAACTTTAAAAAAAAAATAATTGGGAAATGTATTTCAAAAATATTTTTTCAGAAACCTGTCACTTTTGCACTTTGGCAAATCCTTTTTTTTCTCTGCTGCAGCCAGTGGTGATTGACTTTATAAAAATGCAAATCCTTTTGGGCTCTGGGCAGTGATGAGCCAGCTAACTTCAGCGTGTGTGACTGCAATTTACACAATCCATGACAGCACCTCATCCCACATGTTCCTCCAGCAAACAACCAGGAATCTTTCTTTAATTGTGCTGGCTTCTTTAAAGCCCCAAGAACAGGCAATGAATTATAATTTAATTGAATCGTTCTGTCCCTGCAGCAAAATTGGCTCAAAGTAATTACATGTAGAACACACAGATGAATTCTCCCAGAATCCAAATGAAGCAGTTCAACAAATAATTGCTATCCTTAGCATCAGGAACATGATGTTCTAATTCAGGTATTCATATTATGGTAGAAGTTTTAAAAAAAACTGTCCCAAACATATCTTAAAATAACATAATATATAAAAACTGATTATACCTAAAACACTACAATGCTGAATTTTTAACTGGGATGACTAAAAATATGATGAAGGCTTTGTTTACCATTCCATATATAGTTTTTTTTTTAATATACACTCACCGGCCACTTCATTAGGTACACCTGTTCAACTGCTAGTTAACGCAAATATCTAATCAGCCAATCATGTGGCAGCAACTCAATGCATTTAGGCATGTAGACATGGTCAAGACGATCTCCTGAAGTTCAAACCAAGCATCAGAATGGGGAAGAAAGGTGATTTAAGTGACTTGGCACGGTTGTTGGTGCCAGACGGGCTGGTTTGAGTTTTTCAGAAACTGCTGGGATTTTCACGCGCACCCATCTCTAGGGTTTACAGAGAATGGTCCGAAAAAGAGAAAATATCCAGTGAGCGGCAGTTCTTTGGGCAAAAATGCCTTGTTGATGGCAGAAGTCAGAGGAGAATGGCCAGACTGGTTTGAGCTGATAGAAAGGCAACAGTAACTCAAATAACCACTCGTTACAACCAAGGTATGAAGAAGAGCATCTCTGAACGCACAACATGTCGAACCCTGAAGCAGATGGGCTACAGCAGCAGAAGACCACACCGGGTGCCACTCCTGTCACCTAATGAAGTGGCTGGTGAGTGTATGTATAATTTCTTTGGAGCATGAAGCTTTCTAGAAACTCCAAATAAATTGTTTCCAATATTCAGTGCATAAATTAAATACATTTGAGAGTATATGGGCTTATGAAACATGTACAATTTACTATAAATCAGTTTGCTTATAAAACATGAACAATTACAACATTTTTATGACAAACTCTTATTTCAATAGTTTAAAAACTAAACATTTGAATCAGCTTATAGCTTTTTGATGCATTCATCATCAATGAAGCATTGTAATCATTGTATTGTGACATGGTGTACAAAATGCTGAGATCTGAGTGAATCATTTCAGTCATCTAAGTGGCAATTTTCCATCTACCTTGTGGCAATGATAGAATTTCCATTTCAGAAATAATTAGTGCACTATCCTTTGGGACATCCATGATCAGGATCACACACACACACACACACACATAAACACGTACATGGTGCTGTACCGTAATGAAATATAAAGATGCTTTAAGATAACATTATGCTTTCAAAGAGCATGGCCCAATATGAAACATGTATTGCATCATTACATTCCAGGCTCCATGTCAATGCTCAAATATAATTGTCAAAGTCAAATTCATTTAGTGCTAACGGAGTAGGTCTTACAACAATATATTATTAGTGTGGCACTGGTCACTGTTTTAAAGGCTTGAAATGCTAACTCGTGCACATGCATTTTAATTTTCATTCCACAGATATCGTAATCTTAATAACCTCTCAAATAATGAACAAATAATGAACCTAACACAACAAAACGAATAACACATTTTACATGATTCTCAGTGCCAGACTTATTTTGTCAGTTCAAAGTTGCTGCTTATTGCAGTTTTCAAGGCACATCAGGAAAAGCAAAGTTCTTCTGGTTTGTTGGTTGCATGAGCAGCAGCAGAGGGCCCCATGCCAGATGCCTAAGTGTAGGCAGGGCAAAGGCAAATGGAAGCCATTTTATTTTCTCCCTGTGTTCTCTGAGCAAAGGAATCTTTTCCAGGTCACCGGTCTCACAGCTGAGTTGCCTGCTGTAAAATGCTCATTCTAAAGTAAATCTGGAGCTTAAGGATAGTGAGGTCACTATTCATTTGTGTCATCTGGGGCCGAATCTGTGTGTGGTTTACAGCCTTGAAACCATTTTTGACTGTTAAAGACTGCTCAGGGCCATCTACTTGACATGGCCAGAATGACAGTTGTAGGGCAGTGTCTTTATGGAAACAGTAGGTTCCTCTGAGGACACTCTGTTGGTATTGACCCAGGGCAGGAATGTTGATGCATTCTAAGGCAGAATGCACCTGTTCAGTAGGCCTCATTTGTCAAATGTGAGCCAAATGAATTGGATCATAAATGCATTTATGCAAACAATGCGGGATTTATCAAAGCGTTTGCAGGTCAATTCATTTGTAGGATATGAACAGATTTAACAAGTGCTCTAGACTGTTCGTATCATGTACGTAAATGAAAGAAAAAAAACACAGTTGTAAAGGTTGTTTTCAGTGTTTGTGCTTATATTATTCCATTCATTAATTTTTTTTAGAAATTTATTTAGATTAAAAAAGAGCTAAATTATTTGAATTACTTATAAATCAATTATTATAACTGACATCACTGGCTGCTTCTCATTTGAGGATGGAGGATGTGTGGCTTCACCTTCAGTTTGTTTCCTATTACGTGCGGATAATGTCACACATCCTCCGAAGAAAAACGACTTCATAATTGCCTCCATTCATTTCAATGGGAGTCAAGTTTTTGCATCCGCAAGGCATGCTGGGATAGCTGACGATGCGAGGCGAGTGGGCGGCACAACCGTAAAAACAGGAAACAAGGTGCGATAACCAGATTAAAGATCCAATGTGTAAACAGCCTCCGATTAAGAACATTTTTCTCCATTCCATATAGTTCTGTTACGGAGGACAAGTTAATTATTGCTGTGTGGGGATTTCCAAAATATACGATTGATAAACAGTTAAGGAACACTGTTTTAAAAATGAGAAACATGCCCAAAACCAGCTGATTGTGGGAGACGAGAGTGATGTCAGGTGATTTAGTCAATCATAACACCCTCGCTCGCATTTTAACAAATGGGGTGGTGCTTTGGATCTTGGGCAGTTCCCTTTGGCCTCCTCACTTCACATTACATTACATTTATTTGGCAGATGCTTTTATCCAAAGTGACGAACAATAAGTGCATACTGAAGGTAATTTCCTTTTGTCATCACTCTGATACAAGTGAACCTTGGTCCCATCCATCCACAAGACCTTTTTCCAGAACTCTGCAGGCTCTTTTAGGCCATCCTTTGGAAACTGTAACCCGGTCATCCTGTTTTTGCATCTAACTAGTGGCTTGCATCTTGCAGTGTAGCCTCTTTAGTTCTTGAAGCCTTGCGTGGAAAGCAGTCACAACCACATCCATGCCAGCCTCCTGAAGAGTGTTTCCAATCTGTGGGACATGAATTTGGTTGGTATTTCTTCATTATGTGAGATTTCTTCAGTCATCAACTGAAGAGATCTTTGGCCTACCAGTCCCAATTACTGAGCTCACAAGCGATCTCTTTAGGGATGTCCCGATCCGATCATTGGATTGGTATCGGCTTCTGATACCGCCATATTAGGTGGATTGGATATCGGCTAGGACATGGCCAATCTGAATCTATTCCTGTCTGAGACTACAACACTTACTATGCATATCAATTCTTGCCTGTAGCAAAGCTTCGCCTCTGTACTTTCTGACTCCTTTTATGCCAATTGCCATCACTCCCGTGAACAAGCACTGTCCATTTGCCACCATGAATGAGGCTGTGGTTTATGAAACAAGTTGGGAATCTGCTACGATGTCTGCTGTGTAAAACTTATACAAAGTCCAAAAGCAGCCCTATGGCCACTTGCACCATCTGCAATACCAGTGTTTCAAGGGGCGGCATTATCACAGCTTCTTACAATAAGTCTACTGCACATTTGATAAAGCATCTGAAGAAACGCCACTAAAAGGAGTATGCCGACTTTTCGCAGTGGTTATTTTTATCTTTTATTGGAATCTTCAAGCTTGATGATAATGCTTATACACTACTCAAAAGTAGGGCTGGGCACTATAGCCTAACATACTTTTAGGTAGGCTATTAGCTACCAGTATGAATTCACGCAGCAGTAAGCCCACAGTATGTGGTGTTGCAGTAGATCGGCAATGGTATTTTATTGTTTGTCATTAATGAATTTTAGAAATAGCATGTTGCAACCGTGGGCTATGATTTTAGTAACACAAACATAAGGTAAATTATCTTATTTGAATGAAACTCGCACCATTTCATAAAATCTTTTTAAAAAACATGACTTGCACAGGTGTGATTAAAGAAAAAACCGATACGCCATAGCCTGTGGTGGCGTTGATTGTTATTAAACACTTAAGAACATTTTATAATTGTAGATGAGGTATATCACCCATATTTGCAGGCCGCATGTAGGGTATGTTGTTTATTATCCAATTATTGAACATTATTCAACATTTCATGCCATTCATGCTCTCAATAAAAATAGTGAAGCTATTATTTTTATTGATCCTTATTTTTTTGTCACAGTAGACATAGTTTACTTCTCCTGTAATTTGCATTGAAAAATCAAATCACATCATACTGTAAATAATATGAAAAATATCATGATATTTTGACCATATGACCCAGCTCCACTTCAGAGTCTGTAGCCAGAGTGATTATCATTTGATAATGGTGCACTTGGAAACCATTAAAGGAAAAAAAGAAATACAACCAGCCATATTGTGCACCTGCATTAAGGCCAATTTTTTCTCGAGCAGAATTTATTTAATTTTTTTCTGTATAATTTGTTTAGAATTATCTTCCTTGCCCTGGCATTGTTTTACAGATTTTAAGCCAAACTGGGTGTTCTTGTGTTAGACTAGCTGTTGAATAATTTAATGAAGACACATGACAAAAAATGATCAGCATCGGATCCATATCGGCTGATACTGAACATTACTCTTCTCAGATCGGACCGGGAGACAAAAAAACCTGGATTGGGTCATCACTAGCCCTCTTTCTTTTTAATGATGCGCGAAACAGTTGATTTTCAGTTTTGGCTTTTGAAGCGCTCAGCTCAGCTGTCTGTCCCTAATTCCCTGCCATTACGCTTGTGGTTGATTGGGTTGCTGACACGGCATTGCAATTAAAATCTAAAGTCTTTGTCCGTGCTGTGCTACGCTATGGGGAGGGAGGTGGAGGCAGGGGAGAGGCTTCAATACGTTATCAATTATTATTTTTCTCAGACCACTCAGATAACAATGTGCTTCGTAGAAAAGCAGATCATTAAGAACGTTCTGGCAAAGTGCGTGAAGGTAAACAAGCTATTCTTGAATAGAACACTTTTCAACTGGTGATAATAATCCTTCCAGATTGATGGCTTTCATTTCACAGTCATTATGTGATACTATGATGTAGACATCTATAATAACTAAGTAACACTTTTCTCTTCTATTTAAAGACTGTTTATCTGCTGGCTAATGATAATTTGAATGCAAGGTGTTTTTACTATTTTATCATGATCGCTGGATATTCTGTATATAGGCCTATTGTTAGGACATTCTGTCCATGCTGAATTTACATTTCCAGATGCATTGCTGCTTGTTCTTTGCTACACAGTGTTTCTATAATTGGCCCACACCTTCTACAAATTTATTTTTTATTTTGGTTTCCCACAGAATATCTATGGCGTGCCTTCTATCTGAATTAACTTTGAATCGAAGTAAGATAGCATACTATGCTCGTCTGAGAGGAAAGAATTTGAAATTACAGTAGATTCTATTATGTACTCCTTATATTCTGTGCTTCAGGGTAATTTAAGATAATTTTCTGGATATTTCATTATTTGAAGGTCCTAATGTCCCCGGGCTAATTAAAAATGGAGAGGAATCATTAAAATGCTAATTTACTGTATTTGTTGGGAGGGGGCTGCATCAAACCATTAAACTACTGCATCAAACTAATTACAACTACAGTTTCTAACAGCATGTAAATCCATAGTACCTTTCATTCCTGTATCTTACTGGTGGCATGGTCAGAAAGGAACAGGGATGCTCATTCGATGCATAATGGACAGTAATGGAGACGTAGCGGGATGCAGTGGTGCAGGTGCGGGAGAGTCTCACGGACCCAAGCCAGCTGGTTAACTGGGGTGATTCATCACAGTGCAGTCCCCGAGGTTCCCGCGCTCTCTTGTTTTCCACGTTTACGGCTCTTTTGTTTTAAATGGAGTGGGGGAGTGTTGAGGCTAAGAGCGCACACCCCCATTGATGGGCATAACATCCATGAAATATCTCTCAGGCACGCTTCACGCTCGCCAAAGCACGCGGCAAGACCGCGCAGGAGTGAACGGGGGAGGTAATAGGGTTCGTTTGCTTTGGACCAGCTTTGGATGCGTGTTTTTCAGTGCTAGACGCTCGTCGTTTTCTTTTACGAGGTACAGCAACTTTATTCTCTTTTGCTGCGAGTTGGACAAAATGAGCGAGAACAGGTGCATGCGATTATTTTTTATGGGGAGCGTGGTAAATTATTCAGTGATAATCTGTTTGTGAAGGGAGTTAAAGAGGACGGGAGAACTGTTCTGAGGGACAAGTTGATGTGAGTAATGTGCTCATGTGAAATTGTTTTAGTTCTTGCTTTCTGTATCCATTTACAGCAAACTTCGTGTGTTACTGCATGCCTACACAAAGTTACGCAGATTCCATATTTCTTTATATCATAAGGATGTTAAATGACTGGGTTTTAAAAGTTCATAGTCGAAAGTTTACTGGTTGGATAGCATTGCATGACGTATACGTATGTATATAACGGAGTTAAAAACAGATCTGTAACAAACATATACATTAGTGTGGTCTGTATTCTGTTTGTGACTTGTGAAATTTCAACTGAACATTCCAACCATCAGTTGTGTATTACATATCATGGTGTATATATAGCTGGAAGAAGGACTTTATAGGGAAAGTAAATAATTAGTGTGATTGTGTGGCATGTGTGAAAATGATAAACATAAAGGAAATAACAGTTCTGCATATACATGCAATTGGAATAAGTTGGGGACTATGTTAGGGTCTATGTGTACTTACACAAGTGGTTGTTCTTACTGTCTATTTTGATAGAAAATACGTTGTCGGATGGGAATATCAGTGCCAAATGGTTATTGTATGATTTTTGTTTACAAATGACCATCACCTACAAAGTCAGGATGATTTCTAGGCTTCAATGACACAAGTCAAATACATTTTCTCATTGGCATCAGGCTGCAACTTCATTTTATATAAATATTCATGAATATTTGTGTATAGTGTACAAATTTGGTGGCTCTGGCTAATTGATACATGTTAAAAACCAATGCACTTTGTTGCCATAATTACAAACTATAATTGTTTGGGTGTTCATATGTTCTAATTGTTCATTTTAAACCAGAGAAAAGACCTAGTAGAATATTTATCTTACAGGTGGTTTGGGTACACAAAACCTCACGTGGTATCGAATTATTACCCGTTAAGTTAATATTCCAGAGAAATTGCCTACACATTGTTCTGTTTTCAGCCATCTTGTTGTCCATTCATTTATAATTCTAGAATTGTACTAAATGCAGTTTCCCTGAGGAGTATATTTAATAAAATGAAAACGGCATAGAATTTCAGCATTGCAACCACGCTGCTGTGAGTGTTACCATGTGACCCATCATTCAGAATTGGGGAGGCTTGTATCCATAGTTACTACGCAGAACATGTACTTTTTATGCATTAATATTTTATAATCATTTAGGTTCAGTAAT
Source organism: Anguilla rostrata (assembly GCF_018555375.3). Classification (NCBI taxonomy): domain Eukaryota; kingdom Metazoa; phylum Chordata; class Actinopteri; order Anguilliformes; family Anguillidae; genus Anguilla; species Anguilla rostrata. The sequence continues at coordinate 45,760,557 of NC_057935.1, forward strand.
GGAGCGTGTCGATTTCTCAGGAGGCATAGCTGTCCATTTCTGAGGACTGCTGTAAGTGTACTTGCTCAAAATATATAATGATACATCCTGTCATCACAACTATGAAGCTAAAAGTTCAAATATTTCAGTGACAAAGGGCCTTGATAAAGCTAGATTTGATGTACAGTTATATTCAGCTCTAACCTGGAGCTGGACTACAGCTGTCTTTAACCCTTGTGTTGTCCTCAGGGTCAAAATCCATCCTGTCCTGTGAGCTTAACGGCTGTGGAATTTTATTTTTTCAGCATGGCATTTGATCACTTCTCCTGGCATGACCCTACCATTAGAAAGTTCAACATTGCTCTTTTTTATATATTTGATAATGGCAGTACACCATCAGGGTACAAAGATTGCCTTATGATTCTTTTTATCCCTGCAGTTGGAAGTAACAATGAAAGTTAAGCACCACAAATTTATACGATGGATATTTTGCTGTAAAAACAAGTGGTGTAGACTGAAGAAATCAAGGCTGCTGAAGTAAAACAGTTATTCACAGGTTGGTTCTACATGCAAAATGTTCATTTAGGGCTTAAAATTCAAGGCTTTATCATAAGGGGTCTGGTGAGGGTGGGTCATTGTTGACCCTTTGGATACATGGTACATGCATAATATGAAGACAACACATGGGTTAAGCCTTTTGAAATTGGCATTTGCTTGTTACGTGACAAAAGATAATCAAACACAAGCCTGGTGGAAGGGTAGAAGGAATTCTTTTTTAACCAATAAAAATTGAATATTTTCATATTGGCAACTATATGCATTCATCCACATTCATCGCAAGGTAGAATTTCTTGTGGGCAAACTGGAAACAGTGCGTAAGCCACATATTGCAGACATACTTTCTTGCAGAGGTTCTGTAATGTCTGCTTCTGCTGCAGATATGTCTTCACAGAAAACAGTGATTGGCACAGACGTAGAGTCAGTGGTGGGCTACAGATTTGAGAACAGATTGATTATTTTTCCCACAGCAAGCATCATTTAGTCTGAGCCAGTGTGGCATAGTGGGATATTCAAGCGGGCAGTTGGATGGACAGCTTCTAATTCTCTTTGCAAGGTTGATTTTGAGTCACTGGTAAAAACCCTCTCGTGGGTCAGCTCCATCAAGCCTTGTCCTGTCAAGCTGTCAGTCCAAGCTTTGTGCTCAGGTCACTGGACACAGAAGGGCCCCCTTCAGAGGTCGAGTTTTTTTTCTGAGGAAAGAAAGCCTCCGTAAACAAATAGTTTTTCTTTTGGACATTTCACTGAAGCACAGGGGAGTGTGGGAGAGCCAGGCTGTAGCAGCCAGTAAGGGAGCCTGGGCCTGAGACAAGAGGCTTTCATTGGAAATCTGGACTGAAAAGATTTTCATCTTGCCATGAAAAGATTAGAGTGCCATTTGGCGCTGCTGCCAAGGCGTGCTGAGGAGATTCTGAGCCCCGCCATGGCAACGGCAGACATGAAAGAAAGGTTTTATTCCAAAGCTGTTTTAAAATACTCATAGTACATTTACAAGTACATTGCTTAGAATAGCAGTGACAGCTTTTTTACCATTTTAGTTTGGACCTTGTCAGTTGCCCACACTTGTTGCAGCACATTGAAAAAAGTATAGATAATGTTGAAAAAGTTTTCACACTAGTCCATCAGTCAGATTGACAGGTTTAGATAGAACTGGGTGGGGGGGTATTTTCGCTCCCCCATTCCACCCAAACAAAACTATATCTCTGATCCCTCATGTGCATTTAGCAAAATCCTGTGCCAGCTATGCAAAAAAACAAAAAAAAAAACAGATAGAAGCTTGGGATGCCAAATAAATTTCCTTATGAGGATTTCTTTTCACTAGAAGTGTGTGTATGTGTGTGTGTGTGTGCATGTGAGAGAGAGAGATAGAGAGAGAAACGTTGGATAAAGTGTCACATGCAGGAAACTAGACGATACTAGAAACTAGACGTACGTCGATAGACTTACTAAAAGGCTGTGCAGTATTGCTAGTGTGTGTGTGTGTGTGTGTGCTTGTGTGCATGCTTGTGTGTGTAAACATTTTGCACAACTGTAAGGCAAACTGGGGGGTGCAGTGCATGCAAGCAGTCATCAGTAATGGAAAGCCATAATATGCTTGCTACCTTCACACCTGATGTGAGCATGAACGCCATTTAAAGAAAGGTATGAAGAATGGTCACATATTATTTGGGGGGGGGGGCTTGGTTTGACATACGACAACTCACACCCCCCCCCATTTTTTTTTTCGAAGGCTGTATGACCTGAGAATGTGTCGATGGACTGACTGGTTGACTTTTCAGTTGTCAAAATTTTGTTTTACAAGACTGCTTACAATATCGTTAAAAGTTGGCAGTTGTAATTTATATTTAAGTGCATGCCTAGTCCTCTGAACATTGAGGAAATATTAGTTTTTAAAGAAATAACTGTGCATTATCATGCAGAAATCATGTCCTCAATCTATGTTACTGTGGCAGCATTAAACTGAACTCTAATGCTTTTTTGGAATACTAATGCCTTTAAAGTCACATTTCTGTTGATGGTTTCATAATGTTCTTAGAGTAGCAAGGAAGCCTTGCCGACTCTATGTTTAGTACAAAGGAAATTATTTGGAGTAATGCAGGCCACAATAACTAGATTACACACAGCTGACGAAAGCAAATGCTGAACTCCTTGCTTACAGGCATTGAACTGAATGCAAAGTCATTTTGCTCCCTTTTCTTTGAATCTCATCCATCTTGTCATCTTATTTGTGATACTTTCAATTTAGACAGAAATCTTTTATATTTTCATTCACTAACCCAACACAGCAGACATGGACCTTTATGGCTTTTAGAGCAGCATAAACTTGCTCTTGCGCTGACAAGAAACTCACTTTCAATAAAACATGCACAAGTTCATATGCCAGGCTTGTGAAGTAGATTCTCATATGTTTAAACCATGCATGAACCATGATTCATTTGCATCACATTTTACAAAGAATGTATTCTATTCGGTTGAATTATTACACAAGGTATATGAAAACTTACATCGGAAATGAATCATGAATCTCCATCAGTTGATTGTGAAATACGTAAGAGTGTATGGTATAATGACACTGTTTTGTACATGTATTGTCACAGCAAGGTAAAAACAAAGTAACCTTTGTATATTTTGTGTTGTTGTGTATCCCTGTACAGAAATATAATGCACTCTTATTATAGAACACAAATATATAAATACATTTTACTTGAAGACCATATGGTTAATGTATGAGCGCTATGTATGTATATAATATGAACTTTTTAGGGCATTTGATAGACATATAATAGTTATTAGACAATACTGAATATTAAAACAAAGTTATATTCCATCTTCTCAGGTGTATGCTGCAAAGCTCTTTGACTGGTATGTGTAGGCAGTCGATACAATAGAGGAAGCCCTATTATTATAGGGGTCACCATTTTTTGATAAGGCAGCATTTGCCAGCAATAAATGTACGTGACCTGGCTGTACCTATGGAACAAAGAGCCACACACAAACCAAACTCTCCCAGGTGAAATGTTAATGCTAAATGAAATGATGTAGCTTAGAATAGCAATATTTCAAGACAGTGAAAAGATGTAAATGCTCAACGTGCCATATGCATTTTGCAATTACAATCACTGAATTAAACTCCACACCTGGTAGTCACATTCTTCAAGTGTGCAACACTCTTTTGCTGTCGGTAGCGTCACACATGTTTACAGCCAATTACGTCTCAGGATCTGGTCAGATAAATACAGTCACTGTCACCGATGTTCAATCCATCATTTAGGCCAATATTGGCTCGATTTGATAACTAGTATCGGGTCGATGCATCCCTAAACCATACCTGTGAAGTTATAGTTCCCACGTATTGCAGTATGTTCAGTAGGTTATGCCTATAAATAGAACATTCTGTTCAAGCTGGAATGAATGCCAATGAACAGTCAAAATTACCATTATGCACACATGGATGACATTCAGTGAACATTGTACACTGTGGCATGCTCAGTGTTAATTTGACCATAACAGTGTTGATACAAGCCCACTAGGGCAGTGGTTGTCAAACTCGGTGCTGGGGGACCCCTGTGTATGCTGGTTTTCATTCCAACCTCAACAGCAATCCCAGAATTTTAACAAGCTGTTAATCTTTCTATTATTTATTATTTATTAGTGTGCTATATAAAATGCAATGTTTCATTAATTCATTTATAACATGCATTGGGTATAGTGGGGGTTAATGAAATGTATTTATTTGCAGACCCCTCCTAATATTCATTATATCACTCTCTTCAGTCAACCAGGTTGTATTATTGACTTGTAGCCTTGCTCTGATTATTCGGGTTGCCAGTTTGCACAAGGTCATGCTTTGGTCAATTCATATAAATGAAGTTTGATTTTCAAAGAGGAAAACAGCAGTTTCTTACAAGAGAAACTGTTTCATATGCCTGTGTACTGTATGTGTGTGTATTCAGGTTAATCTATATTATTTAAACCAATTACATTGTGTGCTAACAACAACTGCTGAAGAGAGAGCAGTAAATGTGAGGTGAAATCAGGACTTAGATAAATTCATGACCATGACGATGCCTCTTTCAGGGAGAAGGATTTTTTTAATAACTCCACATCTGTTGTCGTGACGCTAGCTATCAAAGGAAAAATAATCACTACATTATTTTTTTCTTTTGTAATTCAATTCACCACATTAAATTTTTAATTCAGTTCATTTGGTGTTTCATTTATTGTGGTGGTTACCAATATAGCTTGTCATAAGCTATAAAATGTGCCATTATAAAATAATGTTGTGCTCAGCAATACTGGTCACGTTGCAATAGAGATCCCGTCAAGCTTTACACAAAAAATGCATTGACATCATGGACAACGGAAACACAAAAATGTCTGGATACATTTCAAGATGACGTTTAAAAAATAATAACATCATATTGAAATGCAAAATTGCTTGTTTGACAGATGACAATTTATTAGACAATTGGCTTGCAACACAGGTACATCTATGCAGGTTTCAACTACAAATTCATAGTTCATGATGGAGTGTAGAGCTGGTGTTGCTGGGGTGGCAGTCTGAGATTTCCATTTTATTGATCAAATCTCAGAGTAGAGCTAAATAATCTCAAAGAGATTATAGGCTAGGGGGTGGGTTGTGTTCTGATGAAAGTGTCGAATGACCTTAACTGTCACAAAGACACTTTATGGAAGCACAAAAGGGCAAAAAAGAAAAAACAGCCCTGAACCCGCTGATGGCAAGCACATAAGGTAAAAAAAATTAAAAAAAACTCTCCAGTGGGAAGAAAAACCCTCAATCATTGGCGAGAAAAAAACTCCCCAATGGTAAAACATGAGACTAACCTGGCTATAGAGGGGGAGCCTGGTGTATGCTGTATAGTAAAGGTAGAATGGGTGTAACAGTAATGCAGTAAGGGATCTATCACAGCAAATCACAGGGGTCAATTAAGCAGGTTACAGTTCAGATAATAAACTAGAAGGAAAAGTAGGAAGTCCGAATGGGGGGAAGTGTAGTGTGCAGTTTTAAGGGACAGAGTGAGTCATCTGGAGCTTCAGGCTATGTCAAGGTGTGGGCATGAACCAGGGGAGGAACAGGGCTGCAGCGGTCCAACACCGATGGTTGCGGCTCGTTGCACCGTGAAAAAAGCCAATGATGCAAATTGGTAGTTTGGTATGAGAAAGGGAGTATGTGAAAACTCAGAAGCACTATGAACAGTCTTATACAGCTGTCAAATAATGCTGTCCCCTGCATACATATTCACCAAGGTCAACCAACATAGACTGTCACAGGGAGTAATAATAATATTACCTTGTAGGACATCACACTGCCGGGTAATGTGCTTATGGGGAGTTTATGGGTGTTTAAATACTAAAATGCTGAGATTCTTGACAGTGTGGTCAATGTAATGAAAGAATAATGCATCTCCAAATTTTTTTACATACATTGAAATTTCTGATGCACGATTACTAGTTTCAAAAGTCAATGACTGATAAAGTTGGTACAAAACCCCACATGACTAAACTCAGTAATGCTGTGTTGGTAAAGGGATAAAAGCTGTTTTTGGGGTTTTTGAGATTTACTTTTGTTTGTGACTCTTGACAGATTTTTTTTCTACGGTATTTCAGCAGGTGCAGTGTAAACATGTAAGTGTTGCACAGCGATTGAGGACAGGTTTAGATGTCAGGATTATATCCCTGGTGCAGAAGTAATTGAGCAGCAATCAGATCTCAGCTGGTGAACATGGAGCCCTTAAAAGGCTCTGTGTGATGTAATAGATAGATGCAGAAACGCTTAATCCCTTATGAAAAAATCACGCGTTCAAAATCCTCGTGTCCAGAAACAACATGTGAACACCCAACATGTGAAGAATACACATGTGAACTATGAAAATAATCCCACGTATTAGATGAGAGCAAGAAAAGGTAACCTATGCTACCTCAAGTCACATGTTTTGTTTTCACAAGTAAAAATTATAGTTCACATTTGAAGTCAGTCACTTGTGAAAATGTTCAGTTCACATGCAACATTTTTTTCCCCACATGTGAGAATTTTAATTTCAAATGCAAAATGTGAAATAGTGATTTTTACATGTAAAGGGCAAATTTCACATGTGCTTTTTTTGTAAGTGATGGCATGTGCTGTCACCAGCACTGTGTCCCCAACCACTCCTCTCCAGAGTGTCAGTCCTGATGCCAACAACACTAGTTTCAAAGTTTAAATACACCCTATAAAGCTACATTGTTCTGCTTTGTCTGGTGTAGAGAAGGACCTTATCTGATAGGATGCACTGTCAGTCTGGAGAGATACCTTTGGGTAAGTAGGAGCCACATCAATGAAATAATTGCATTAATCCATAGAGTATTCCAAAAGAAGCTAAATAAATAAAACATTTTTCTCTTAAGATCAAATCAGTTGTGCCAGTCTGAGGCATTTGCTTTCTTAGAGTGGCCCAGGTCAGCGCACTGACACCCAAATGTTCTTGGAACCGAAGTAAAATAAGAATCAAATTGAATGTCAACCCATGTCGTTCTTTCAGCTTACGTTTTTTATTTCTAACATCCAGATCTCATGACTCCTCTAGGGTATGTGGACTTTGAAATGTGAATGACTAAATGCTGCCAGTGTGCTTTACTCTAGAGCAGCTGGATATGAGGTCTGGTGAAGATCATTGTGTCTTGCTGAAAGTTTATTTCCTGTTGAAGTTCAAACCATTCTGAAAAGAATGGTTTGAAACATGATGGACTGATTTAACAAAACTAAATGCTGCGGTGTAATATGCTGGGCTGTGCATGTCTCTGTTTACTGATTGGAGAGACGCTTTTCTTGATTTCTCAGTTGTTTTTTGTTAAAATCTTTAAAGCAGAGCACCCACTACTTTTTCCGTCCTTGCTTTAAAGCATACCAAATCATTTCTTTATTATGCTAATGTATTGGGACATTTTACCCAAAAATGTATACAATGAGAGAAGCCTCAGAGCCCAAAGAAATGAACTGCAGATATGGCAAAGTCTTCCATTAGTCTAAATGGCTGGAAATGTAATATTTTATTATTTACCCAGCTTTATTTAGTATTTTATTTTATTGATCCGCCAGTGCTTCTGAAGAGCCATGCCACATAATGTCTGAGTGGGAAAAATGATAAATTCATGGATAAATTAATTTTCCCTGACAAAAGCAAGCACTGTTTGGTGAAGATGTATGGATATGTGGTATGACAGTGATGACTATTCACCAAAAAGAACCAGTTGATTTTCCTGACTATTGCAAACAGTTGCATGCATTAAAGGTAGCATTATGCATCAGATGCTATCGTGTAAAAAATTAAGCGTTTGTTGATGGATGGTCTACATTGATATTTGCATACCATTTTAATTGCATTCATCAATCAAAAACAGAGATAATTGTCCAAGATAATTGTCTTATGACAAAAGTAAGTCTTTGCTGTTCCTATTTATCACCCACGCAGTTGGCACTTGTTTGGAGCAATTATCAATGCAAGGCTTTCAGAGCTAGAATCAATTATAATTTTAGCTTGGCTCTCTTGTGTACTCCTTGCTGGTGAGATGTGTACAGGCTGAAGATATTTTAAGGATATTTCATGGATCCTGTATCCATGAGACTGAAAGAAGAATGCAAATGAGCTGGGGTTTAGGTAGGGCTGTCTTTCAGCTAAAGTTGAAGAACAAAGGACACTATGCTAAACAATTAAGCATAGCATAGGGTCCCCTGCAGTTGCTTATTGGTTATTAATATTGCTATGATGGACACTAACAAGCTGTTTCACGCTATGATTTGTTTGACAATGTGCACGGACGTCCGAGAGGTCAAGCTGTAATAAGCCCAATTGTAAAGACACAATCTCTTGCCATTTGAGTATAATATAGTTGAGTATCGAGGATACCATTTGCTGGCGTGTGCTTGTTTTGCCACATGTGTTTTCCTGCTGGTGGGTGGGACTGTTTTGGAGGAGTTCAAGTGGGGAGGTTGGGTGGCAGGGCACTCCTGACCACGCCCATACAATCATGAGGTTTTTTTTTTCCAATATGGATGACTTGCAACAAGTGTTATTACAGTTATTGACATTACTGTGTAGTGGATAAATCCCTCTGTGACAATTTATGGCTATTCCAACTATTTTCAGCCACTTTACATTCACTTTCATTTATGCAACATTTATATTATATAGAGTATATATTGTGCAAAATGAGATCACATGCATTATTTTCCAGTTCAGTGTAGAAATGTTGTACAATATATACTGAACATACACACACAAATTCCTGATAAAATGTGTGCACTAGCTTACCCGACGTGACATGCTTTAATAAACAGGAGGCACACGATGTCTGCTTGTTAGTGTGACTTTTCGACATCACACCATGGGCTTAGGCATTCCAGGAATGCCCTTTGATCCAGAACCGACAGTGCAGTTCGGTTTTGCGGTACAGTTTTGGCAGTGACACATTTTTTGTTGTTTTGGCTCTGTGCTCCTGCACATTGGATTTGAAATGAAACACTGGATATGAGGTTTAAATTCTGTCAGAATTCATTTGCAGACCTACATCCATATCGAGTGAACCATCTAGGAATTGCATACCTTTTTATACGTAGTCCCCCCCCATTTTTGGGGATCAAAAGTAATTGTCTGTTTCTTGGCCAGCTGTGAGTTGTGCATTATTAGTTCACGTACAAGTAAGCTAAGAAAAGATCTAGAGTTAATGCTAAGTGTGCATTTGCATTTGGAGTCTGTTGCTGTTGTCTCTCAACATGAGAACCATAGAAGTAAGAATGCACTGGTGAGCCCAGTGCAATAGTAAACAACCTGGTGGACCACGGCAGGTGATGACCAAAGGATGCTTTCAGTTGTGAAGAAAACAATTTTCGACTATCAAACAGAGGGTATGTTCTCCCCGTCTCCACGTGGGTTTCCTCTGGGTACTCCAATTTCCTTCCACAGTTTAAAGACATGCATGTAGGCTAGTTGGAGGCTCTAACAGTCCCAGTTGGAGTTTGCAAAAAAAAAAAAAAAAAAAACATGTTAAAAAACTACTGTTCTGGAATAAACTCTTACGGACAAATGATATGAGTATTAACATGTAACAAAGTGATGGAAAGAGAAAAGTGTGAAGAAAGAAAAGAACTGCTAATGATTCAAAGCATACCACATCACCTTTGAAACACGGTTGATGTAGTGTTCTGGCTTGAGCATGTATGGCTGCCACTGGAACTGGCTTACTTATCTTTAATGATGATGTGCCTGCTGACTGCAGCTGCTAGATGAATCCTGAAGTTCACAAAAAACATCTGCTCAGACTGAAGCAAATGCCTCAAAACTCATTGAATGGCACTTCACCTTGCAGCAGGACAATGACGTCAAACACACTGCTAAAGCAACCAAGGGGTTTTTCAAGGCCAAAATGTGGAATGTTCTGACTGGCAAAGTCGATATGTTTCCAATATGTTTTACTTACTGAAGGCAAGGCTGAAAGAAAAAAAAAAAGAACTGGCCTAGAACAGCATCACTGGAGAAGTTATTTACCGTCTGATGATGTCTGTGGGTCACAGAATGGTATTCTATGGTAGTCATTGAATGCAAAGAGTTTGCAACCAAGTACTGAACGTGACTACTTCATTTAAGATTATGTTCATTTGGCCAATTACTTTTGGCCAAAAGGGGGTGGGGGGTTGTGTATACAAAGGGCTGCTATTCCTAGTGGATTCACCCAATATGGATGTAAATACACTCAAAATAATGTTGGCAATCTGCACTTTAACCTCAGTTTCCTCAGTAACCTAGTTTTGAATCCATGAACCTCACGCGATGAGTCCGGTAACCTGACCAATGTTTTACCCAGTAGTCCTAGTAGTCCTGTGTTACAGCGCTGTTCATCGGTGGCTCTGAGTGACTTACAGGTCCTGTGAACATTCCCCTTGCAGCCATACTCTGATTGCACTGCAGTTCTTTTTTCAGTGGAACGGTTATGCATTGTGGCATCATGTGCTTTGCTTGTCCGCGGGTCACGGAGCTCAATTGGATCTGCCAGTGTGACGGAGGACGACCTCCGAGCCCAGCTGTATGCAATTCTGCTGCACTTCGGTGGAGAGGGTAAATATAATCTTTACATAGAAGAACAAGTGCACATACATCAATACATTTGTCCTGTAAACCATAACACCGTAAACCACATTGAAGTACTTAAATAAATGTTTTCAAAGCCCATGAACAATGAGGTGGAGGAGGGCACAGATATCATTTGTCTAACATAATGTACCCTATATATTACACCTTCATAGAAGTGCAGCACCAAGTAGTTCACAAAATTAAAAAACGTACAACAGAAATGAAATCATAAACTAATAAAAATATATTTAATTGTTAATTGAACAGATCGTAAAAGCAATATAATAAAACAATAAACTTCATAAGATACTTACATTAAAATAATCAAAGATTCATGAAAGCAATCATGTTAAAAGTTAAGGCTATAAAAATATAGAACAATGGTTCCCAACCTTGGTCTTGAAGACATCCTGTGTATGCTGGTTTTCATTCCAACCACAGTTGCAATCGCAGACTTTTAAGAAGATTAAATTCTTCTTAATTCCATGATTTTCATGTCTAGCGGGATTATTTACCCTCTTATGCTACATTATGATATAAATGCTATGGATGCCATGAAGAATAAAGGTTTAATGTTCACATTGTGCCATTTAAATTTAGTTCAATGCTCAACAGTACAATATTAGCTGTTTTGAAAGATCTGAACATGCAGATTGTGCTTTTAAAATCTTGGTTGCAATCCCATACAGTTTCATCCTGCCCTCTCTGTGTGATTTTCCAAGCCTCTACACTGAGTGTCACAGTCTCTAGTGGTGCCTAATCATTACTCGGTTGGCCAGAGGACAGAGGACATTAATTTCGTACAGATACATTGCCTCACTCTTGAACCCTTACATTCCTCCAGGGGCTCTGCAGTGCAGATGCCAGAGCTGATCACCCTCATGCTGTTTGACCTGTTTGGCCATCGCTGGCTTTGCAGGAAGAGCTTTTCACAAATTGCAACTGGCACTTATCAAAGACATCTGTGCCATACGGCCAGCTGAAAATATCTTCATCTGAACAACTGGAAGTGGTTGGAAGTCAAAGCAAACAAAATACTTTTCACTGGTGAGTCACACAGTTCTAAAACTAATAAGATTCTCATTTCCCAGAAAGCTGTCTATGTTTCCAGGATGAAATTACTGGAAAAAAATGTGTGGAATACAGAATGTGATGGTTGCTAGGATGCAAGGATCAGCTTTGGCTTTTAATTCTGCCCACAGTAAACTGCTCATGGGAGAGATGTGCAACTGCGATTTTCTCAGTTCTACAAAAATGAAGTGCTTTGCTTAAGTGTTCTTTTTGTGAGCCTGCACATTTTGAAATAAATCCAAAATGCAGATTTAACTCCCTGGTATTTATTGTGTTTATTGTATTATGATGCATTGTAGCACATGTATTTGTTTTATTTTGTAATAATATAAAATGATTTATCCTTACTGGAAGCATTTATTGAGTCTGTTGCATGTATAAGGTACAAGACTCGCGACAGCACACCCACCCTCTCAGAGCAAGCCCCACCCACACCATTTGATTGGCCAGTCTTTCGGTGTACAGCCTACAACAGCTGGTAGTGGTTTTCCATTTGAAATGAGAGGAAGGGCAGGGCAGACAGTTCTGTTTCATATGCTGGCTCTCAATAGGCCCGGTGAAGGCATAGAAGTACTGATAGTACTGACAGGGATGAACAGTTAAAAACTGCTAAGTTATCTTACTTGTGTTCCTGCCATAAAGCTGCTGTGGATGGTCTTGGAAAAAGTATTTGAGTTTGCCATCTTTAATGCATTTATTTATTTTTATTTATTTCTCTGCACATTGTAAATAATGGGACATTAATCATGTGGCAGGTAAGGATGGCTGTATTGCTTGCTTTTTCTTCAGCTGTTGTTCTTTTCAAAAAGATTTTAGGAATGTAAGTTTAATACCAGTAATAGCTCATCTTAGCTTTGATGGAAGTTAAGAGTAGCTTCAAAGGCACTGGTTTGTTTGCTTTGTTGCATGGAGTAATTTTTCACATTTATTTATGAAACTGTGCAGTTTGTACATTGATGTACATTGCTTTTCAGCTGTGATATTTTGTGTGTGTGTGTGTGTGTGTGTGGGGGGGGGGGGGGTCTCTTTTCTAAAGGTGACTTCATTCTTAATTTCTTGTGATGCAGAACTTTCAGAATTTTCTGTGGGCTTAATCCTGAATGACAAAGGTGTGGCAACTGTAATTGAGGTGAAATTTCCTTTCAAAATTGAAAAAGGGACATTCTTGTTCCTCTGAATCATTTTCACATGACCCTTCTCTTGGGACAGTAGATTGGTGTTAGTTGAGAAGTGTGCAACTGAGAGCTAACTTTGCCCTAACATGACACAGAGAGTAGTGGCCTGGAGCAGCATTTAGAGAACTTTACTCATAACAAAGGGGGTGTTGGTTTGAATCCCAGATTGGGTATTACCCCTGTGCCTTTATGAATGATATCCCCTTGGGTTTTGAATGGGTTATACATATATAGTCTCCCTGGTTAGTGCATCTGCTAAACACATACAGAATGGAATGAAGTGCTGCAGCCCTGTGAAGGATTTTATCTGCACTTCAGTTAGCAGTTTGATTTATTTGTTGTATGGTGAATGATGAGGAAAATGTTGGATATCAAGGTGGGAATCTTGGATTAAGTAAAGTTTTAAATTATGGTGTCTGAGGCATTTTTCACTTCCTGATAATTTACAAATACTGATGGTGACTGACTGAGATGAAGTCCTCCCGTTTATTTTCAGTTTACCTTCTCTGACTGAAAGTGGGCTATTGAAATCTCTAGTTGTGTATACATACAGCATACTTTAATGGTCATGTATATTGAGATGCACAAATAGAACAGAAATATATTTTAAGGGCTTATTAAGTAATTGCTTACTAGCTACTCCCACATTGAAAGCTGTTCTGAGAAAGCTGTCACAATGCCTTTTGTTCCCTTCTTGCAATACCTGCTTTCTTTGATCATTTGTCTAGTAAGTACACATGTAGTGTTGCCATGGAAACCTTTTTAGAAGGATTTAGGGACCAAGAGAGATTGAGACATGAGACAATGAGTGAGCGGTTTGTTGAGGTTAGAGGAACTTTGGAAGTATGAGGGCACATTACATACATTAAACTGTATCCAAAATGTTGGGACAGTCACAGAAGCAGTCATGTGGAACTGTATTCATAAGTCCTTGTATTTTCCTTTTTTAGCATGTTAAATGGACTTCCATAAAATACAATTACTTAATTAATTAAGTAATTGTTGAAAGGTAACCATATATCCTTTTGGAAATGTTTGCAATTGAAAATGGCAACAGGATAGCAATTATTTAAAGGGTTTTACAGCTAAGTACTGATATTAGCATCCATGTAAAATCACAGCCTTTTGAGCTTGTTTGCTTCATAGATATTCTGCATTTCTGCCTCAAGAGGGCACTCTTGAAGCTCCTTCAAAAGTTAGCTTTAGAAAATCCTTTGCATGCCTGCAATGATCAGTCAGTACAGATAGAAGTGATATTAATCCAAATGGTAATACAAAGTACAAGGAAATGCCTTGCACAATAACATCTTAAAAAAGAGTCTATTTAGTGTCAACAAGGATTTTATCACTCAGATTATTTAATTAAATAAACATGCATGCAATGCTGAATCGTATATGTGTATTATACATGCATAACAAGGCAGCGGTTTCCATGACAGCGCAATGCCTCGCGCGCTGCATGACAAACACAGGGGGCGGCTGATGTATCGATAAAGCGCAGCGCAGCGCTGGGTGACCTTGCGGTTGCCTGCGGAACGTGACTGATGGAGCCTCCCCGTCCGAACGGCCTGACACAGAGAAATGAGCCCCGGAGTCGGCCAGCCCGAGGATGCCGTCACTGTAATCTCCGCCATCTCTTCACACTCCGGATCTGTGCTGGAAAAATCCCCCGCGTAGCGCGATAGCTTTCACCAGCGGGGCCCCGGGAGCCCGACAGGCGGCCCCCGACCTGTCAGTCTCTCTCCCTTCCTGCCCTGCTCGCAGCTACCTTTCTAGCCGTTCGGGAGAGGCAAACACGGTCGATGATTTGCGCGCCGGTTACGAACCGTCAGGTTTATTCGTCCGCGTTCCGTTGCCGCGGCGTGTGTTGACAGCATATCAAAGGCATTGCCGTCTGTGTACCCCGCAAAGGGAGGGGTGAGGGGAAGCTGCCCTCGCAAACTGTGAACGGTTTCTAGCGCCGAAAATTGCGTTTTTGGGCGTCGGCTGGAGCCAAGTCAAAGATTTGACCATCTGTTTATCTCAAATTGCATACCCAGTACAAATTGCAGGTTTTAGTTTATGGCAGAAACAAGTAGAAACAGAGCTGCAGAGCTTTTAGGTTTTTTATGCTTGGCTTGTAATTTGTGATTAAAAATCCACCCCCCCCTTTCAGAGGGGGTCAGGGTTGAATTTTTGTTCAAGGCTAGTTCATGATTCCAACCATACATTTTGGTATGTTCGGTTTCGTGTGATTATGCCGCTGTTGTCATTTATGAATGGACGTGCTGAATGTGTTGACAGCTGTGAAAGATGATATCACTGAAACAGCTGGAAGTCATTTGAGTAAGAACAAGGGCAATATTTAGGTTTGTTTGTTGTAGCTCTTGTCAGAAAGGAGAGGAAGCAGTTTTGCTGCTGATGACCACGCGGGGCTGTGGGGGAGGAAACAGGAAGGTGTGGCAATACTGATAACTGGCCGGACTACCTCACAGAATGTTCAAAAGGGGCCTTGGACTTCACCATAATGCCCAGAAACTTTAGCAACAAACATGTCAACTGATAAAATGACATATCCATAAAATAAAATATAAGCCTAATGAAACATTCAACTGCAAGCCATATGATCATGCAGTTTGATTTATGGATGGGGGGGGGGGTAGATTTAGTGGGTGCTTAAATATGGGAGGCTACAGGAACTTCTGGGAGATGGAGAGCCTATGGAAATATTTTTGTGTAAACATTGTATTTCTGGACATATACTGTAGTCTTACTCCTTACTACTCCTTTTTGTAGTGCTATGTAAACGTTTGGTTTCTCTGCCTCACCAAAATAAATGAGCCTGATCAAGGTTGCAGACCTTTATCCCTGAGACTAAACCTTCCGTGGTGAAACCTAGTGGATGAGGCATCATTGCTGTGCCCTATTGAGACAGACAAACTGACAGACATACCCATCCAGCCAAACATGATTCTATTTGGGAGAGAGTAGTAAATATAGTGCTGTTTGGTAAAAAAAAACAAAAAAAAAAGTACAGAAAATGCAACATTACTGTAATTAAGAAAACAGATAACTGAGAAGAAGCCGGCTGTCCCTTCTCCTTGTGGCTATGTGTTTATCACAGGGGAGCAGGCACTAGTTGCAGAATGCATTCTACTCTATTTGGACCTGTGCAATGGCCCCCCAAGGCCCACCAAAACAATCTGAACTTGAGTGTTCTGGCTGCTGCACAAAACATTCCACAGCCTCCAGGTAAGCGCTTTCCCCCCTTTTCCGGGAGAGGCCAGGCGGAGAGCCGGGTCAGAACGCGGGGCGGCCGACCGGCGCACTGAGCTGCCTCTGACGAAACGGGCGAAGGCGAAGGCGCTCAGTAACCGCAGCATCTGTCTTTTCAGCTGCATCTCAGCAGAACCCGCCCGCGCTTCCAACAATTTCACGCTCGACTAAACGCTGAGTGCGGCAGCTCTGCAGTCTTAGGGTGGGGGGGTGGGGGGGGGTGGGGGGCAAGGGTGAGGGCGAACATCCTCCTCCTTTCCTTGGAGGTTCTGCTGCACGTAACTCAGACTCAGAGCATAGCGGCCCCCGGAGGAGTCATAATGTGGTGTGGCATGGTTTTGCATGAGAAACCGTCTTACATGTGCTGCGGTATCACATGCAGCATGCTACTGAAGTGTGTGGTATGCTCTCTGCTCTTTGAGTGTTGGGCGATGGGGCGCATGGAAACATTGATGTACGTGCTGCTGAAACCGGTGCGTGTGCCGGTATTTTCAGTGAGTCACGAGCACCTCCCAATTTTTATTGTTTATTTGTTTTATTTTTTCAACTCTGCCAAGTCTGAAAAAGAATGTTACACGGTATGGCAGGTTGACTGAGGGAGATTCTGCAGAATTCTTTCATTTGTAACTGAAATTTGAATTTAAATAAATTCTACTACCTTTAAATCCATTTTATGTTGTTTACTGAACATCAAACATCATTAATTTGGACAAATGAAATGTTTCTATCTTGTTTTCAACATAATACTAGTAACAGTATGTAAAGGATACCAAAGAAAATTAAACTTTTTTTTATTTCACCATTTTCAGATCAAAATCATATTCAAGAAATTAATTGGAATTGATCAGCAATTCTCAATTCAATATATAATTGATTTGAATCCTAGCTCATTGCCTTACTTCCACCAGTACCTATGGGAAGCAATTTCTCATTCTATGTAGTTTTCAACTATAATATGGATGATAATTGGTGTATACCACCACCTTTAGTTCTGGAGTGTACTGACATGCAGTCATTTTGAAAGTGCAGTAAGCATATAGGCTTGAAAAGGACACACCAGCCATTCACAGACTTTGCACTCAGCATAGAAAGTAAAGGCTTGACACGACTCACAGGAGTAGACCATGTTGTTAAGTTTATATTTGCTCTCCTGTGTACTCTTCAAAAAGTTAACTGACTAGGATACCTGTCACACACACTCGTACATACATACACATGCGCATGCAGTTAAAACATATATATAGACAAAGAAACAGCCACCGTTATCATTGGCTGAGCTCACACGTAGTTCATCAGAGAATTAAACTACATACGCGCGCTCTGATTATGTTAGATAGGTCAATGCGTTTGACCTACTTTCAGCGCAATGCTCCAAATGATGCCAGCATCGGTTACGTCAAGGCACTGGGTGGGCAATTCTACCCTCCATTCCGCGCAGAAAAGCATTTTTTATGGCTATTTGTTCTACCACTCCCTCACAGTGACAAAGCGTGTTATATAAACTGGCTCTGAATCATCTCTCTGCTGTTTTAATAGTTCTGGACTGAAATAATTCAGAAGGGATTTAAGGGTTTCACACTTTTTGACCCGCTGACATTTAAATTTGCATTAAATTAATTTTAAAGCTCATGCCCTGGGTGGTATAAATCTTTCTTTTATTATAATTATTAGAACTGGCACACTCTTTGCCAGAGTTTCCGGGCGTGTATTGCATTGCTAAAACTGATGGAAGTAAGTGGCTGTGCTCAGCTCCAGTGCCATTTTATGCCCGTCAGTCTGAGGGTGCTCTGGCTGGCCAGCAAGGTTCCCGTCTCAGGGCATATCTCGACTCGAATTAAACGCCTCCTCGCTACACAGGTCACTAAGCAATTCAGAGTGAGTGTTAACATTGTCTCAGTCTTTTTTTGCATATCTTTATCTGTTCTCAGCCAAGGAATTTTCAACAGGGTTTTTAGAGGAAAGAATGGTTGAATAATTGAAAAGAGAGAGCACTGTACTGTACATAGTGAGAGGAAAATGCTGGAACCTTCCTGCTGGCGATTACTTAAAGATTCAGTTCATTTCAGACATTTACAAACAGTGGCAGTGGTAATTGCAAACATATTTGGTCAATTTGATGTTTTAATGTATTTAATAATGGCAATTATGGCAATGATTGTTGTTGTAGTAGTTGTTGTACTTTATTTACAACTATTCCAGTAGAAAATGCATTATCTGCAGAGGGTGAAAAACAACATAATGCTTTAAACCTCTTTATTGGGGGGCGATCAAATAAATTGTTTCAAGTAAATGTTGTAAATGTTTTGTAAACAGAAATTAAATAGAAAATATTAGAAATATAGATAGCAATATTTAAAGAGTCAAAACAAGAGGACTCCTGAAGGACTTTGATGTGTCTTGTCATCTCCAGTTTACTTCCAACAACCCTATTACATTGGCGGGTTGACCTGGAAGACTTAAGGGTTAGGACTTGTCATATTGATGTAACAAAGTTGTTGGTCTACCTGTACAGAGTAAAGAGGGATGTACGGGAGTGTATGGGTAAATTGTAGGCACAAGATAGAAAAGAGCAGATTGGTTTTCAGTGAGAAAGTGCAGAGATCTGAAGGGACTCATCAGCATTTAGGAGCCAATGTAGTGAGGGATGGTATCAGCAGAAATCCCTACTAGCTTTAATGTTATTAAAACTCAGTTTAAGATAAATAGCCCATTATGATAAATAGCCTGCACAAGAAAGTATAATTTTTATTCAGATGCATAGATGAAGACAAAAAACCATGAAGCAAAAATCCAGTCCATTCATTTGGCATGTCTCTGGTATTTGGATATGAAAAATGCACAACATGAAGAAAAAAAAGTTTCGTAATACTTGCATTAAAAAAAAAAATGTTTACAGGCACAAAACTTTGCCAGATATACACAGAATGCTTAGATTGCCCTTTAATTCCATGCGTATGTAGGGATACAAATATTTACACCAAGTAAGGTTTTTGCGGCCTTTAACGTCAATGCAGAAATGAGGAACTAGTGTTGCCACTGAAGCTGAAGGGAACTGATGACTCTGACAGGCTTCCTGCCCTGTATGCAGCATGTACTGCTTCATCCCCTCCCCCCGGGGACTGGTAAGATCACCCGGGCCAGGCCAGCCGCTGATTTGCCATCAGTCGTCTGTCAATGTCCTGCACAGCCCATGATTCCCCATGCTCCGCTGGAGATTTTGAACTGTGTCACTTTATTCACAGGCATAGCACACATGGGCCTCGACAAACTGATTACGGATACAAGGCCAGGGCCAGATCAGTGACAGAACTCAAGCACCTAATGATTTAATGGGACAAAATTATGTTTTTTTTTTTTTTTTCTCAGTTGTACATTTTTTCCGCATTACCATTTCCTATTTGATTCAGACCATGGCTATGTTCTTTCGGATATTTTCGTTGTAGGAAAACTGCAACGACCTCTCCCTGGCAAGTTGAATTACTAAATGATTTATAGTAACATGGACAAATCACATCTATAATATCCATGTCCTATACAGGACATTGTACATGCAGCAGCTTTGGCCTCAGTTTATCTCCATTATTGTAAGCATTAGCATAGCATGTTTTGGAGAGTAAACAGGACAAAAAAAGTTTCTGAAAACAGAAAAGTTTTATGTAATAATATACTGTTGTAGGGTGTGTTGGTGGATAAACGGCAATAATCAAAACAGGAATTCTGAAAATGGCTTAACATGATAAAAAAAATAAAATGAACAGAACTCTGTGGCTGGACTTGTACCTGCAATAATTTGCATAAAATACAATTCCACCTCAGTTTGCTTGAGGAAAATAAGCAGGCCTCTCCTGTAACATTCAATGGTTTCTTTTTGTCTTACAGTTTTTATGTGCCACATTCCCCTTTCATTTTCTCCCGTTTGGCAGTTATTTAAGTGGATGTAAAATATGATTTATTTATTTATTTAATTTTAAGAAGAATGTTAAATGGAAATTAAGCATCTAGTCATTCTGGAGGATAGTGCAGCTATGGGAAAATACACAAATGTTATTTTGTGTTATTTAAAAAAAAAACACACACACACACCCACACACACATACACACACACACAAACAATACAATACAAAGTATTTACCCCGTTTAACTTTTCACATTTTTTTGTTGCATTCTGTCATTTTAATGCATTTCAGTGTTTTTCCCCTCCACCAACACTGAATTCAACACATTTATGATACAAAAAAATATTTCTCTACCAAAAAAATGAACTTAGTAGGCAGGCCTTTGGCAGCAATTAAAATTCTGAGCTGTCGGTCATGACCGTACAAACTTTTTTCACTTACATTTTGGAATTTTTGCCCATTCGTCCAAGCAAAGTTGTTGCGACTCTGCCAAGTTAGATGGAGGACTTTGGTGGACAGCAAATTCCAGGTCATGCCACAGATTTTCAATAGGATTTAACTCTGGGCTTTGACCGCAAAATTCTTTCTTGTTTTTTTGCCCATTTCTGTAGGCAGTGTGACCTTGGTGGTGTCTCGGTCCTGCTGTATTGTTTTCATTTTTTTTTACAGTGGACTTACTAGTACTTCTAGGAAGATTCAAAGCTTTGCCAAACATTTGTTGTCTGTTCCTTGGTCTTCATAACAGTGTGACTGATCTTATTTGCTCTGATGTTTCATCAGTTGTTGATCTGATCTGCTGTAACCACCAGATCTGGTGATATTTATTATGTAATCCTGCAGTTGAACACAGGTGCGATATATTGGCAACCTGTCTCCTGCCTCTCTCCCAATGCACACTGGGATAGGCTCCAGGACCCCTTATGACCCTGACCAGGAATAAGCGGGTAAAGATAATAAATGTGTGTATATGCATATATAACAGCTTTGCTTTATAATATGAGGCACATTATTACTCACACAGTCAAATGTTATCATTTATAAGTAAATAAACTCTAATAGAAAAAAACGTCAGGTATCAGATGACTTAACTCTGAGCCTTTTACCATGCAACCAAAATATACTTTAATGCCATTCAAATTTGGCAGCATAGTTTGTATTTCAGTTCAAATAATAAAAATATATATTTACACGATATCACAAATACTAAAAATGCCACCAGAAATTGCCTACTGCCCAAAGGTTATGTCCATTATAATTCGTTTCATTGTA
Organism: Anguilla rostrata; assembly: GCF_018555375.3. Lineage (NCBI taxonomy): Eukaryota > Metazoa > Chordata > Actinopteri > Anguilliformes > Anguillidae > Anguilla > Anguilla rostrata. The sequence goes on from NC_057935.1 coordinate 45,781,884, forward strand.
CTGTACATTGACCAGTAGACACGGATATGGTGTGCACACATCAAACTATGGGAAGTGTGGAGAGAGCATTTGTGTAGATAGGTGATCTGCGAATGATCAAACATCACGCAGACACACGCGAGTAACACAGCTGTCGCCAACCAGTCACGGAGGAAGACAACGGATTGTGATGTAATCTGCCAGTTCCAGGTCAGCCTCTTGTTCAGGAGCTGCATGGGTCATCACAGATCCTCCTGGCACTCTGCTCTCGATGATTCACACTGCCTGCCGGACTCGTTTTAATCATTTTGTTTCGCATGCTTTTTCTTTTCTCTCTCGCTCTCTTTTTGATTTTATTTATTTGTTTTATTTATAGCGACAAAGCACAGAAAAGTTCTCAAAACAGGACAGCGCTGTGCGAGCGTCAATTCTTGGGGGTTAGTAGGAGTGGGAAACTGATACGTGACGTTTTTTTTTCACTCGATTACAGTTGAATGGGCTGGGTGAAACGACACAGACACACCTCTCCTGTTCTTTTGGTACGGACGCGCTATCACTTGCCCGGACTGTGCTCAGTGCGTGGGAGCTTGTCCTCCGCTCTACGGGCACTGATGGGGGCGATTTAGGTGGAGCTGGCTTCACTGGAATTCTCGGTCATCTTTTCCTGTTGTGCCGCATCAGACACCTCCTGCTCAATGACAGCCTAGATCTGGGATTACCGGGCTACGAAGGACTACCATCTGGCTCCTCTGACCTAGAACAGTTTTGTCTTTCTTCGTATTCTTCTTAAATATGCATTTATGATTTAGGCTGGAAGTTCCCATTCTTCAGACATGTCTCAGCGATGTAAATCGTGGCGAAATCCATCGGTATGTAAACTCTATGTGAATGTTAAGTCTTTATGTCCGGTTGAGAGCAGATAATGTAGGCTACAGCTCTGTGAGTTGGCTTGTCTCCAGGGTGTACTTTTACGTGCTTTGTTTAACCTTTCTTGTCATTAGTTCTTGAACACGTTAACAAAAGTTATTTATAGTTCCTGTTATTAGTGTGATTGTCCATTGTGCCGAGTACGTGTTCTCTCGTCATTTAGTATGTTGTTGCAGTTCAATTAATTTAAATTTGTCGATTCTTTTTTTACCCAGGTTTATGGGATTTCCGACATTGAATAAACATAACTGCTCTTTCAGTGCACGGCTTCTTTTATGTAGAAGATCAAGACTATCCCTAAATTGAATTTATGTTTACTTGATTTCAGCTGACAAAGTTAAAAGGGAAAATGACTTAACGCAAAAGATGAAACAGTGTGTTGTGTCCTTCAAATCTAGCAGTGCGATTTATCCCTAACTATTTGGATTATTAGAATTATTTTGCTGGATAATGTTTTTTTTTTTTTTTTTTTTGTATTTCCATTTCCTATTCGTATTTTAGTATTATGGTACAGTTGTGTGTGCTTATACAGAGGGCAGAAGGTTGCCAGATTGTCATGAAGTAGGCTATGGTAGAGGCTGTACCATAGTCTGTATCCTAAAAAGTGGCCCCAGCACAATTAGTGTACGCCTGGCAAGTAAGAAAGATAACCAAGTTTTTCAATTTATCAAACCGAGAAGTATAGGCAATATGTTCCATTCTGAAGAGGTGTTGACAATGACCTATCTTAACCCCAGTGTTAATTTAACATGGCCCGTGTAAAACCAACATAATCTCAGGTGGGTGACATGAGTCAAAGTAATAATCTACAGACTAAATTCGATAATATATTAACACACTGAATATACCTATATTGCATACATTTTTCATTAAACTGCAAAAAAGTCTGGCTTAAGTGGTTTCGTCTTGTAATGAGATTTAACATCTTAAAATATACATATATATATTTTTTATCTTAAGTAAAAAATTTCAAATTGTTTTAAGTTCCTGCTTGCTTGACAAGTGAAGGTTTCAGTGAATCAATCTGTCTCATCGCCAATATTTTTGTCTCATAATAAACAAAATTTTATAAATTAATAAATAAAATTTGAAGACTTAAGACTAAAATACTTGGCTTATTATTATTATTATTATTATTAAGTTCCCTTGAGATAAAATATACATAAAATATAATATTATTATAGTCTACTTAGCTCACAATTCACAGGCTTGATTTATTTATTTATTTATATTGCACATAATGTAATGTGCAAAATAATTGTCACAATATACTTCACAGAATACCTTTGTCTAAAACCCTGACAGAAGTGAGCATAGGGTAAGGAAATACTCCCTTGGTGGTGTATAGGAAGGAACCTTAGGAGGAGCCAAACAGGGAGAGCCCATCTTCTTATGGCCGGCTTAAGGCACTTGCTCATGGTGAAAAACAAGTCAAAGTCCAAATCAGGCTAAATAAATTCAGGAATTAAAATAATTGAATAAGATAAATTAATAAAATTGCAAAAACACCGTTTTGCTATACACAGTGCTTGTGACCAATCAGAAGAAACCAAGCTCAACATGTGATAAACCACTATGACCAGGATGCACAACTGTAGCATGCATTGCTTGCTTATTGTGTGGTCTGAGAGTTGCAGAGCAGCCACATGGTTTGTGAATAGGCTGGAAAAACAAAGTGTGGGGCTTGTGTCAGGGCTAATTGCTGGATCTTCACATCTTCAAAGGCCGCCATGCCTCGGAATGATAATGAGCTTTTGCCTTTTTTTTTCACTCTTAATGAGCAGAGGTATGTTCCAATCAGCTCGCATTGTTAAACAAGGCCGGTACAGTTTGAAGGCGTGCAGCTGGGGTGTCGAACTGTCTCGTAACAAAGGCTCAGTGTAGTTGCACTGCGTTCTGTTGGGCCATAGACATGTGGAAGAATGGACGTGGCTTCAGCTTCGCTGGGCCTTCTGGCCATTGGCTGGCCTTAACCGTGGGAGTGCACCTGGAGACAGTGTTCCATTCCCATTTTCAGTTTTAATTACACAAGAAAACATGGGGCATTGTTCAAGCCTGTAAGTTCTGGGGCCAGATTCACTCAAAACAAACACAGCTGTTGGTTGAATACAGATATGAAAAACGGTTGTACTGATGAAATATTGTGTTTGTAGTTTCATAGATTGGAATACTTGTAGATTTTGTTAGTTGGAAAAACAGGGCAAGTTGGGGTCTGATACCTATTTGTTTTGTGAATTCTAAATCTTGGGTTTTGGTCACAAACAAACAAAGATGCTACTAATTATGCATCCATGCTTAACACAAAGCTTAACTAAGCATGACTGCACAAATATGTGTTTCAGAACATTATGTTCTGTATTTTGTTTGTGGGTTTGTGCATCTCTATCATAACAATTTGAAACAAGTATGAAAAAAATGTCACAATCCATAATTGTTTTTAAGTAGACATGTCTACTTTCAACCAATTCTGTGTATGCTGCTAAAAAAAAAGTATAATCAAATCATAGAGTGCTCTAATCACGGTTTTCGTACTCGTAACGCTTGCCTCTGTATATCTTGAATGGAAGCAGTACATTTATTAAATCCCATTCTGGGAAAAATGGCCACCCCACCCCCCAGCCATCACCCCCACTCCCCTCCAAAAAATAAAGCTTCTCTGTTTTTTTTTATCAAATCAAATTCTGTGTCACCCTTCCAGATAGCTGACCAGCTTCCCTGGATTTCGCTGACAACACCGCTTCACTTGGACTGAAGATGGAAACGCTGGAGTCGGAGCTGACCTGCCCTATCTGTCTGGAGCTCTTTGAAGACCCCCTGCTGCTGCCCTGCGCCCACAGCCTGTGTTTCAGCTGCGCTCACCGTATCCTGGTCTCCCACTGCGCCTCCAACGAGCCCGTGGAGTCCATCAGCGCTTTCCAGTGCCCCACCTGCCGTTATGTCATCACCCTCAGCCCCAGGGGCCTAGAGGGACTCAAGCGCAACGTCACCCTTCAGAACATCATCGACCGCTACCAGAAGGCCTCGGCGAGCGGGCCCAACTCCCCCAGCGAGACGCGGCGCGAGCGCCCCCCCTTCGACGGCACCGCCATGAGCGCTCCCAGCGAGCGCGTGCAGTGCCAGTTCTGCGAGCAGGACCCGCCCCAGGAGGCGGTGAAGACCTGCGTCACCTGCGAGGTGTCCTACTGCGAGGAGTGCCTGAGGGCCACGCACCCCAACAAGAAGCCCTTCACGGGCCACCGGCTCACCGAGCCCCTCCCGGACGCCCACCTGCGCGGGCTCACCTGCCTGGAGCACGAGGACGAGAAGGTGAACATGTACTGCGTCACCGACGAGCAGCTCGTCTGCTCCCTGTGCAAGCTGGTGGGCAGGCACCGCGACCACCAGGTGGCCTCCCTCAGCGACCGCTACGAGAAGCTGAAGGTAAGAGAGAAACGCGCTGCGCGAGTCTCAGACTCGGTCACGGGGTCCCAGCTAATCTCTTGATTGATTACGGTGGTTGAAAACAGTGTTTAAGTTCATCCAGATGTTTTCCTCAAATGTGTTAACACAATGTAGGTTTGGTTCATTGCCTTTCCATTTGCTTTTCAATGACCCCATTGATTTCATCTATCAGTCTATAATTGAATAAATAAAAAAATAGCCACTTTCAAAAGGAATCATTTACCATATTCTCCCGAGACCCGGCAGTATTTATTTATTTTACGATGCAAGTGTCTTGGATGACAAAAAATGTTGCAGTGAAAATTTTTTTTTCAAAAAGATTATTTAATTTATTTGTATTGAATGTTGCTTGTAGTGTAGGTTTCAGCACAGCCGAATACATGGTTCTTGAGATTAAGACCGGAGACTCAGGTTCCCTACAGGGGGCGAAAATTAATCGCCAGTTCTCCGGAGGATACAGCATGTTGTAGAAAATGAAAACTTCCGATGGTCTGGCTGATTAAAATCCTGGGATGTGAATATGTAGCGTTTATTCTACCTGGCACGCGTCGCTATTTCTGACCTAATGTGGTCACGAGAGGATAAATCCTTCAATAGACATTAAAAGTTAATTAAGAGCAATTAACAGCTTGTTACAATTCAGGGGTTGCAATTATGTCTGGAATGAAAATAAACATACACAGTAGGTCCCCAGGATCAAATTGTAAAAGCCATTATGTACAGTTAGGGCGCTTCCGGTGGCTTGTGGGATTGGATGTTATTGGAAAAGGCTTGCACATTGAGACTGACGAGGGACATAGCCTGTGATTTTGTGCCTTCAAATGAAACCATTTATAAAACTGGTGAAGTATATTTTTATAGCTAGATCAGCTTGGGAGTAAGGTCAGGAACAAGGACTTCATTTCAGAAGAATGTTTTTTTCTCAATAAATTCCATAAAATTTGTAATTCGCCCTTATGGGGACTTTCCACTCTGTACTTTTTTATTTTTTTGAATACACGTTCAAGAGTTCACGAATTAATATTGTATACCATCTCTTACTACTTCTCCATCATATTTTTGTTGCCCAGAAACAGAACGGTTTATTTTTATACTTAAGGGAGGCTTGTCAGTCATAGTTCAGTCCTGTTTGCCCGATGAAAATCTGTGTCTTGAATTTTCAGAAAGTAGGAGTATTTTTTGTTTTTAAAAATGTTTTATTTCTGCTATAACTGCTTACTGGTAATTCCATTAAGCTGGATTTATAAATGTATATGAACATTGCAAAATGTCAGAATATGTGTCAGGAGTGAATATTGTCAACAGGCATTGCGCAATTTAATTGCTTAAAAATATATTGTTTTTCAAGCAGTCCGGGTTTTCGGTCTACAGTTTAACTGTGTTGAAACTGAAGTGATAAGGTGAGTGGGTGATATATTTCCTTTCGTAAAATTCCATGTGAAGCATCTATGATCTAAAATTACACATTTTTATTCATTTCATAATATGCCTATCATCAAATGCATCGCTTTAATACAAATACTTGCTTTAGAGATTGTATATTGATTTTAGATTACAATGCACCGGGCTTATACTGTAATGTAATGAATAATTTACAGAGGGCAACTGGTCTGTGCATATTAAAGGGCATATATTATTAAAATGGTGGATATATTCTTCAGTGTTAGGATGAGTGAGGGCAGGATATCCCAGGGTATGGTGACTGTAGCATAGACGGTGTGGAGGATAGGATAAAATACATACAGCTGTGCAAGCGCATACTGTAACAAATACTATGCAAACATTACATCAGCAAAAAAGCAAATCCGTGGGACTACGAGCATTTTCAGTACTTTCAGCATTGTGCCAGATGTTATTATATAATTGTATTTAAATGAACAGATTTTCTCACATTTGCATTTTTAAAAAGAAAAAAAAGAAGTTAATTTATTTGTGCCATGATTCAAAGGTTTGATAGGAGGCAGGGTGGGACCATGGCTAGGGGAACAGGCTAATGACAGGACTACCAGGCATTGTGATACACTGCTACTGTATGTATGAACCACTTGTGCAAATATTCTTATGGATAATGAGTCAAGATATATACGGTCAAAGATAAAGTTATTTTCTGAGGAAATGCATTGCATAAAACCGTCATTTTACTGCATAGTGCTTTTACTATTTCATAGGACATCACATATGATTTAGAGTTGACAAAGTGGTCATACAAAGTTTCACAGCAGATGGGATTAATTATTTTCCCATATTGGTGCTGATTAGTAACTCGCTGTCCACTCTTGTTGATGAGGCTATAAAGAAAGGCCACTTTGGATTGTGTGCCCTTGACCCTCTGGACCTGTGAGAACCGGTCCTTTGTAGCACTGTGTCGTGCCGACACACCCCCTGCTGATGGGACTCGGTCGCGATCCTCCGAATCTCCCGCAGCGAATTAACACGCCGTCACTGAATGGAAAATGAAATGGATAAACACAGCTGCATGTACAGTAAGGGCAAGGCTTTTCATATGGTAATGTCTCCGGTTCTATGGTTCTTTCATAACGAGAGGCCATAAAGAGAGGTTACAGGGTCCTTTGAACAAGTCCTTAATGTGGTACAGTATCAGAATGTCTGCACGTACATCATAGAGGCATGGAAATGTGTGACAGGCAGACTATATAACGCAAAATATTTTCACAGGACTGTATTTAAACAAATATACATAAAAAAGTACATATGACAATGTCTGAAAGCAAAAACAATGCATTTTCACATATGTTGTGAAGTATAGCAATATCTTGATAATATATTTAATTTCAATATGTGTTAAGTATGGTTCATTTTCATAAAGGGGTGGTACGGCTTATAGTTTTATCCATTGTTTCTACAGTCATGATTGTACACAGTCATGGCTGTGGATTTCTCTTTGTAGAGTACTGACCAGTAATGCATGCTCAGGACAGCCCCATAAGTGAAAGCCAGTTGCTGGAACAATGCGTAAAGCTGCGTGGTGCAGCCCCCACATGGACTTTATTTGTGCCCGTGTTCATTGTGGGCCGCTGCTGTTTCGCGTTATCAAAAGAACTGAGACAGCAGGAACATGTACTCTGTCTCCCAGCTGAGGGATCAGACCGCTTGTCATGAATGGCCTTTATAAAAAGAAATGAAAGGACTCGGAACAGGGCCCTGAAAGAGGGGGATGGGCCAGCACAAGCTTCCCAGATGCATCGCATTACCACCGGGTACTAGTAAGGGGTTTTCCACTTCTATTTGCTCTGTGAAGTACTTGTAAACCTTATCTTACTTTAGATCTGAAAGCAGGGTGAACAGTTCAAATGTCTATTATGTCAAACTATACTTATCTTGACTCAAAACCTACCACACAGTTCAACCAAATGACTTGTATGAATTGTGTGCATCATTTGTGCACACTTTTTTTAAACTTTTTTAACTTTGCCAAAACATGACAAATTTCCATTTCCAAATTCTAAATATGAACTTTAATTAAAAGGCTACCAAGCAGGCATGGTGCTGGAGAGCTGCAGAGACTTATGTGTTTTGTTTTCAACAAAAAAATCAGCAACAAATTCAGACCCAGGACATCAGTTGAGTTAACTTTGCAATCAAATGGTTTAACTGATCAAAAAAAGGACCTGAGTAACAGGAAAAACCAGCAGTCCCTGTTGTTCTCTAGGACCTGGGTTGTAGGGAAAAGTTTTAGAAATTAATTTTCTCAAACCAGTTAAAATATGTGGTCTGGACTGTCCACAGACGTAAAAGTAGTTCATTAACTGTAAAAGGGTGTAAACACTACATGCTATCAGGTGTTGTTTTGACATTGGCTGCCTGTCAGCCACTTATGTGCATAGTCAAGGCAAAATACCAAATTAACTGGAATGCCGCTTTTCTACTTCTATAAACTATGAGTACTGAAGGCCAGTCACAAACATGTATTATTATTGAGTGCATTGGGTTGAATTTTAGCAAATATTTAATAATATTTAAGCCTTAGTCAGACTACCTTGAAATAGGTTATTGTCAGAGACGTGATCTGACATATATCATTTAAGCTCATCTGCAACTCTAGAGGTAACCTTGACCTCAGCAAGCCAAATGTTGCAAAGTCTATTTTCTCTCTCTGGTATACACAGTAGGTTTCACCCTAATGAGAATAAATCTACTGAATTAGTATTATTTATTTATTTTTATTTTATTATTATTTTTTTAACACAAACACTTTGTTATGTGTTTTAAGGTCATTTGGTTGTTACTCAGAAATTTGCATGACCTGACGTTTACATAGTGGGCCATGGCTTTGAGTATCTGACACATTCCAGAAGTGTAGCCTGGACAACCTCAACACTGCCAGCTGTCTTGTATATCATGACTGGAAAAGTCATAAACCTCTTTCCCTCCCTTGACCCTGAAGTATCCATGACACTGAAGTAATGACCCCTGAAATGCATTTTTTGATAGTTGTGGATGTTATAAATGAAGAGCGGGGGAACAGAAAAAGCAGTGATTTATTACTGTTGCAAGATATATAGTTACACCAAAGTCTGTGATCTAATGGGTCATTGGGGGACAGAGACGGTATTGGCAGTGGGTCCACTCTTGCGCTATTGCCTTGTCAGAGTTTTTATTGTAGTGGTGAAGCAGAAGGCTCCAATAGATTTTACTACTTTCTCTCTAACCGCAAGTTCAATAAAAAATTTAATAAAATATATTTTGCCATACTTCAGTTTTTTTCTGACATAGTGCTATATGGACATAAGGTCAGGGGGGGTTTATGTTGTGCTATAATGCTTCCAAGAGCCAGGTTAACCCCTATAATTTACCTTTGAAGCTGATGTATTAACATTTCAAATCTCTCAAGCGTAATATTGTGGAGATGTAGGCCACACTGCAAAATTAAAGCTGTAAATGATGCAAAATTCATGGCATTTAATGTGCCCCATTTCATATCCTCAACACTTCATTTTGCAGGGGCCGTGTTCTTATCAAGACTCCTCTGAGAGAAATAAGATCTAGATGCTGTACACATTAATGTTTGGCTGACTGCTAAGCAGAAGAGAAGTCTTATGTAAACAACTGCACAGAAATATTAGAAAGTCTTACCTTTTTGGACACGTTGGTGTGCCAAACATAGCATATTTTCAATTTTCTAATTATCTGGATGGGAAATTATATCATTTTAATTTTTTTTCAAGTCAATGGGAGGTTTACAACGAAGTGATCTGAGATGACAACTTCATTTGGCACAGCTTCATTAAATTAACATTTTGCCTTTTTTAAATTTAATAAAACATGGAAGCCTCCAATGGTGCATCTAAATTAAATTCATTCTGTGTTTAATCAATTTTATTGAAGAAATGACAGCCTCCTTATGACACCTATTTGAAGATAATATAAGTTTCTTTATACCATATATTTCAATTAAAAAGACTGCATCTTTTTGAATGTACTGTATAAAATACAATTGTATTGTGCTTTAATATATCTATATTTTTTCCTTTATATTTGAAAATATATATTTTCCTCCTCTTCATCTCACTGGAGGAAATGCAGGGTCTTACATTAGTTTACAGTTGTCAGTAAAGTAGACAATGTTGTGATTGTTTAAGAAACCCCTGTGTTATACAGGTGGGGATTATGTCATATTGTTACTATGACATTTCACTTCTTCCTGCTGATTACATCCTCACAAATGTTCCAGTACCACTAACAATAATTCTCCCCATTGGACATTTAGCTGCATTTGCCGATGATAACATCTCATCTTGAAATTAACCAATTACAGGACAGTCGATACACGCCACCATTGTGGTTTCTTGCTAGTTACCTAATTGCCAAAAAATAAATAAAAAAATTAACTGCTAAAAAATGCTTTCACGGCTGTATAATGTTTCTTATAAATGCATTCTCTATCATTTCACATACAAAACCCACATAATATTGGTTCATATCAAAAGCTTCATGACTTCAAAGTAGACCATAAAATCTTTGACTGAATTTGTAAACTAAAAACATGGTGTAGCCAGCTGCATAGTCACGTTTGATTCATTCATACAAGCTGGCTGGCTACTTACAGCTTCATTAAACCAGCTGCATGGCTAGCTAGCTTGCTAACTTCAGCTCAGTTCAGTTAAAATGAAAAGTTTAACTAACATTACTGAACTGTAGCTATAGTAGTTAACCCTGGCTTACATGGCATCAGTGAAATTATTAATAACTTTAATCTAACTGGGCAGATTACTAGCTGCCCCCTTAACTAGTAGCTACCTCGCTATTCTTTGGATGTTTCATTACAACACCACACCAGCCAGCAACCTTCTGTGCCCTTAACGTACAACTGAAACTAACAATACTGAACAATAATTAGCTAGCTAGCTAGCCCATACCAGTTCACTACAGTTGACTAGCTAACTGTTAACAATATTTCACTGATCACCCGTAATGTTCTGGTTAGCTAGCTACTTAGCTAGTAATAATACATCGAACAATACAGCTGTCAGACCGGTGTGGCATCCCTCTCGGAACCGCCGTTATGAATAAATATTGAATATTACAAACCTATCCAGACAAATGTTTGCCCAATGGTCTTCTACCTGCGCTGAACATTTGTGATGAACTTTTCTCCCAGACAGTGTGATTTTTTTATTTTTTTTTGCACTGCACCAGAAGATATTTTACATGCAAATCAATGCCATAATGCATACGGATGTGTCAGATGATCAGTGTTGTGAATGGTAAAGTCCCAGGTCTGTTGCTGATGTGGCCCACAGACACATACAGGAGTGCCTAATGCCATAGTAAACCGATTAGTATGTTAATTGGATTCATTGAGAAGAGATGCATTTTAATAGAATAAAGTATACATGACCAGGCCCCATCTCATCTCCCTGATCTCCTGTTCCCCCTACATCCCTGAGAGATGTTTGTACTCCCTCGATACTGGATTAATTAATGTTAATCTTGTTTTAAAACTGTTGACGATAGAGCTTTCGGGCCCCACAGGTTCTCCCTGAACACGATGGAAATACGTTTTGTTACGTGCCATTTTTTTCTGTGCTCGGTACATAATGGTGTGTGATGGTGAATAAAGGGCTTGGGCTTGAAATCCTTCCAAAGTTTAAGGAGTATCAAAATGACAAAAAGGGTAAATTTTAACATGTTATATGATCTGAGTAAGGAAAATGGACATTTGGGAAAACAATGGGGCACAAATGATTTTTAACTGAATGTTTAATATCTAATAATGCAATACATGCCTCTGTCCAGAAATTGAATACATCAACAGAGTATATGTCTTCTCCTCATAACTGTATTCAAATGTTGTTGCTATTCAATTCAGGTGTGCCATAGTCACACTTTGTAATGTTAGTCACTCAGCTTCTGGTTTTGCTTTGTTTTTTCTTGCAATTTACATGCTGACACACGCTCACCAACATTCTTGCTCCTAATGATTATCAAACATCTGTACTTTGTCGCTCAATGTGTTATGGTGACAGGTGATGACAGTTGAGTCAAGGGTAACACCACACCTATTTCCTCTGAGTGTTTTTTGTAACCAGTTCAGCTAAGGGCTCCCCTGTCAATCATGCGTTTACTTTCGTTTGAAAAAGACTGAAGACTTGACAGTCTGACAGGCTTATGGATCTGCATGTTCTGGATAAAACAGCAGGACAATACTTGATTTAAGATTTGCACATTAATAAGAAATGCAACAAAGAAAAAGTGAGATGTAAAAATGCACCTTAATGTCATGAGACAGAAATACATTCACTGATGTGACATGCAGAACCATGACAAAGCTAAATTGAATATACAATAAATAGGCCTACATATTTCAATGTTGACATGCAATTATAATGTCTTGAAAGATATTTAACTGTCCCCAAAGTATTCATCCTGTAAACAACATCCAGTGACAAAGAACATACATTTTATTTGGAGATTTTGACTACTTTTTGTACATTTCTACTAAATATTTAGAAATGTATTAATATTATGCATGTGTATTTTTATTAGATTTCCTTTGCCAAGGATCAGTATAGCTAGAAATATACAAATTCAAACTTGTGGCAAAGTAAAGTCACTTTTGGAAAAACATAGTTATGCAGACAGCTGGGAAACAGTTTTATGTCAATGTATAACAGAAGGTAGACAATATTGAAAACCAGACAAAGAACAGGCATTTGACAGGCTATGCGTTTTCTCTAACATTTAGCTTGGAGAGTGCTGCTTCCTTCCTGAAAAGGCTAGCAGGTTAGGGAAATATCCGGGCGGGGAAAAGGCCCTGCCCTTACTGCTGGAGACAGCTGGATCGGGGCTTCCCTCAGGCTGGGTCACCTGATATCAGCGGCGAGATGAGATGGAAGAGAGAAGCCAGATGCCAAAGTGATGGGTGGTGTGAGCCAACTCAGTTTCATTCCAGGACTACTAATTCCAGTTCTTAAGATGATCAGTTGCAAAAAAAAAAAACTGCATGGTTCTGAAAAGTAAACCCCTGATATTTTTTCTTCTGCATCTGAACACACTTCGCTTGCAATTCTTCCTTCCTCACAATTGTAAAGGCATGTCCAAGAACAGTTCTCTGCGCTTCATTGCTATTGGTCAGACAAGGTGGGCAGAAAGGGTAAACATGATCACAGTGTTTACATCTGAGAGCACAATGAGCAGATGATTTTTTTATTACTTTATCACTACTGAAACAGCAATACGAATGCGATTACTTCCATTGACTGGGGACCGTGGTCTTTAGTTCAGGAAGCAAACTGGATATCCTGCGGTACAGAGCTGCCGACAAGGGTAGGTAGCAGACCTACCCTAGAACAATGCTACCCCTGATATGAGTCTTGCATGCCAAAGAGAGGTGGTTCATGTACTGTAACCTGTGGAGAGCAGAGGCCCGTCCATACTCAGGAATATACCAGTGTAATTTATACGTGCGCATCATACCACTTTAAAGTGCCACTTTCTGAATGACTTTAGTGTGACTCCAATTAACAATGTATCATATTCTTAAAAGGATATAATCAAACTATAGTAACCAGTGAAGACTGTCTTGAATTCTGTCACACAGCAGGAATGATGTAAAAGCACAGTGCACTCTCAGGCTAAAGGGCTGAGTGCTAAGTCGAGAGAGCGGATGTCACTTCAAAATAGTTTTATTCGAGTTGGCTGGAGACAATCAACCATCCATGATGAATGGGTAATCTAACCACAGAAAACAGAAGTGTGAAAAGTATTGCTCTTCTGTGACACATGTTTTAGGCTTATGCATCAGTTATTTTATTTTATATTTGTGAAAGTTAACACCACGAGCAGATGGTAAAGTCAGTGTGTCCTTCAGATAGCATGAATTGATCTTCCAACCAAGTCACAGGATTTCAAGCTATGCAATCAGCTTTATTGAGCTACCAAATGGAAATAGCCTTTCCACAGTTCGGTCAACTGTCACTCACAGCTGCGTTGTCAATGTTCAATATTTCGGTACTTAACCAAAGCATTAGTACCCTTGCACTTTGTTGATCTGTCCTGCTCCACACTGAAGTAGCACACTATGAAAAAAAATAGCACAGGACAAATGTAGCAGTGTGTTTAATAGGTTACTAACACAGCAAGTTTCTTTTGACCTCTTGAAATATTAAAAAGTGGAAGAATTTGTTTTGTATGTAAATAATAAACATTGAATTTTTAAACTTAGTTTAAATATTTAAGATACTTTTGTTTAGATTCTTCTCAGTTTAATGCTTGTGGTCGCTTGCTAGCTGAACTCAGCACTGCCTCCATACCAGTCTTACTCATTACATTACATTACAGGCATTTAGCAGACGCTCTTATCCAGAGCGACTTACACAACTTTTTTTACATAGCATTTTTACATTGTATCCATTTGTACAGCTGGATGTATACTGAAGCAATGCAGTTAAGTACCTTGCTCAAGGTACAACCAGTGTCCTTACCGGAATCAACGCGCCTTCGGTTACCAGCCCAGTTCCTTACCCACTGTGCCACACTCCGTCCCTTAGTTACTCAAGCCTTAGTTGTGACCTTCACTACTTTGCTTGCTCTCTCGCTCTCACATGTATTGTTTAGTTGAAAGGCACAACTTCCACTGTACATATATTACAGCTGTATCACAAAAGCTAAAGTACACTTATTCTTTTTAAATGGTACCATTTGGAGTGTGTTTGAATCATTAGCAACCCACCCCACTAGCATGCAAAAGAACATTTTGGCGTTTCTTCTTCTCATTCTGCGGTTTTCAACCAGCAGCAGGAATGGGCTTTGGAACATCCTACCGTCCCCTTGTCATGGAACATAATGGTTAACCTGACACTTTACTGGCATTTAGCAGATGCTTTTATACACAGGCACTTATAATTCATACGAAAGGGCAAAGGATCAGGAAACATTGTCAGTAATTCCCTAGATGGGGAAAGTATCGATCCAAGAGAGACAGTGAGTGCCAAAATTGCAGATTCGATTGATTACTTGTCAACTACCCTATTGAGCATTTAATTAAGCCATACAAACAAGAATGGAATTACCCCGAATTAGAATTTGACTACATTGTACAAACAACAACAAAGAACCACAGGTCAGAATGAAAAAGCCATAGTTAAATTTAATCGGGTGTTCAGGCTAGATAAAACTGCTACAGAAGGGTGAGATGGAGGAGGTGAGGTGCAGTCTGAAGAAGAGACAAATACAAATACACAAATGTGCCTTCTTTGCCAAACAACTGAACACACAGGGCCAGCTGACTTAGAAACAATGGCTGGGCAAATGTCATACATTCAAATTCCACCTCAGGCTTGATGGGTTTAAAACTTTGAGGGTCTCCCTGCAGGCATAGCAAGTTATATATTTGGGCACTGGTTTTATGAAAATAAGTTTTATATTTTATAATAATAATAACAATAATAATAATAATAATAATTATTATTATTATTATTTGGTGCTATTTTTGTCCATCAAAACAAGATCCACCACGTACAAAGAGAAAAAGTAAATCACTTGTCTGATGAAATTTGCTGTACAAATGACCATATGGTGTGTTGCATAACTTGCTGTTTGTTGTTGTTGATCTTATTATGCAATGCATATACAATATACAAAAAGTTATATATTTGTCATAACTTTGCCATAATTCTTATTTGGCATAATAAAAATACCATAATTATTCACTGTGCATGTGTCACACATTGTAGCATCTACAGCTACTGTAGTTAACTTCCACAATTGTTTGTTAACCATCTTGTACATAAATGTTACTGCATTACCATTCATACATTGAGGTATTAAGTGAAACTTGAGCAGTGAATTTCAAAGAGATCCAGGGAGTTTCCTTTGGAACCCAAATTGCTCCTCTATATCCGGAACGCCATAAATCTTTTCAAAGAGGAAGCGGTGTATTTATCCACTGATGTGGTCTGAAGTGCCAGTTGGCAGCAAACCCATGCTACCCTAACTATCAATGATGGGAGTTACAGCTGTGAAAATTAATGTCAGGAAAATGGAAAGACGCCCCATTATAAATTAACATTAAAGGCTTTTAATGAGGTTCTTTGCTTATATCAAAAACTCAGAGCTCACGTAAAGACTGTTTTTCTTTTTTTTTGTATTTCCATTTTGGAATTTCTTTTCCCCGGTAAGTATCCTGTATATTTCCTTGCATTCTTGCATAAAAGACCAACACTGAAAGCATATAGTACCTCAGAAAGCAGTTGACTAACCTGCAAAGGTATTAACAATGTAATTTTGCTTAATTTATTCATCCTTCCCCCCTTAAATTATTTTTCCCAAAAAAATACAAAGGATTAATTGAACATCATTATATGTTTGACCTTATGACCTCTATGTTTTTTTAAATTTTTTAAAATTATACAGCTTACGACTGTTTACATTACATTTTGGCATTTAGTCTAGCAGACTGCTAATGAAAATTATGTGGGCATTTGCTTTTTTTACCAGGGAAATGTAATAAAATGAAAAATGCTCAAGAGTTGTGGAAATTAAACATTTTATGGCTAAATCTCAAGCAACATGGACAATACCCGAGACATTCTTCATTTAAAAACTGCATTCAACTAGCTAGCTAACTAGTAGGCAAACTATAACTGTTTGGGAACTGATGCATTCATTTTCATATGGGTTAGATAAATCTGGCAGTGCACAGTACATCTTGCTTCTGTAAGGCAGTGTGTTTATGATATAACTAACAATGTTGGTAGCAATCCAATGAAGTTAGCTAAGTTGCTTTATAAGCGGGCGATGAAACCAATCAGAGCGATGTAAATCTCTACTGCCGCATTGTAGCCCAGCCATTTAACGCAAATACACGTTAAAAAAATAAATACATGACTTACTGGTGCCTGCTAGATGTGTAACTAAGACTCCGAATTGAAAACGGTACAGATGTAATTACAAAATCTGAGGATCTGCAAAAACGGCATCAGGTGTCATTTGGACATATCAACCACTTAATTGAATATAATAAAAAGACTAGTGAGTCTCTCATATAGCCTACTAAGCTGCTGTAAGATGATAGACAATTGTTTTCTGGGATTCTTCTGGAAATTCACATCCTACCATGCGGTAAATTACATTTAATTTACTTTTTTAATAGAATTTACTTCATTTATTTTATTGCCAGTTTTACCCGATGTTGTTCATATTTTACCGGATGTCGAACAATAATGATTCCTTGAAAAATTGAGGGACATATTTTCTGGAGAAATGTGTTGATTGTTCTTGGTCAGAGCCCATAAAAATATGCATGTGATTTAGTATGTGTTCTCTGGTCTCACACCAGAATACATGGTGATCCTGTCGTGACATGTATGCCACTAACCGCAACAATAGGCTGTTTCTTAGGAGTGACTGTGCAGTAATTTAAAAATAGTGTATATATCACAAGAATGTGCTTGCATGCTAGTGGGGTGGGTTGCTAATGATTATAAACTACTGTGTTACTAATAAATATGCATTTTAAGCATTGTCTCAGTTTATATAATATAAACATCTGCCGCTGCAATGAATTTCCATGTCAGTTATCGGTTATGCAATGATCTTCACTCCTAAAGCTAGCTGGTCCACAGTCACCAGAAATCCCACTCTTGCACCTTCAACATGCCTGTTCTAATGGCTTTCATAGACTCCATTTTTACATAAATAAATGATTTACTGAAAGCACCCTGGCAGATCCTGAGCTATTACCAGACATGCTGATGCAGGCTACTCACAGAAGCCTAATGTTGTAAACCACAAGCCTCAAAGAGTTATTTGCCCATCCATCCCAAACTCGGTGCTGTGCTAATGCTAACCAGGCTCTTCGCTTCACTCTCAACTCACCAATGCAGTTTTCATTGCATCCTCAAAACTGTTTGTCACTCAAATCAGTCATGTAAATCAGCTGTGCAAGAAACTCGAAAATGTAGCGTAATTGTATTTGCCCTTAAAGTTAAATCTTTATGAATACGGGCCCAGGTTTCAGATTTATGGTTTATTTTCCATACAAAGTAGGTGAATAGCATAGTACTCCACACTAGCATATTCGTGATATTATTTATTTTGGAAAATATCAACTTATAAAATGTAAATAAATTATGACTCAGTACACAGTAATATGTGTAGGTTAATAGGATGGTTCAGGAAACAGGCCAGAGCTAAGCTGTTCCTTATCTAAAACAAAACATTACACCTCCCTACCAGGACAGAGTAAAAGGAGTGAGTCTTCCATCAAATGCTGTCCCTACTATCCTGTTGCTAAACCAAAATCAGTGTGCTGCTAATTGAGATTGGAATTCAGAGGATATAGTGATATGTATGTTTGTCATGACTGTTTGATGTGTTATGTACGTATGAAAAGTGTCATATGTGTAACTGTATGTTTAATCTGTGTGTAATCTCTTGAACAGAACTGCCTAAGGATGCAAAATGAATTTCAGTGCAAATTGACAATAAAGTTGTATCGTATTGTACTCCTAAACTATCTAAAAAGGTGTTAAAACAAGAAAGAAAAGAAACGGCATTGCCACCTGCAACCCACAACAAAATACTGTAACACAAAACAAACTGATAACAAGACATATGGCAAAACATGGTAGCTCCAAATTGTAAAAGCACAAGGGGGTCTCAAACAGGAGTGTAAAAGGAATTTCTAGAACTGCAGAGTCTTCTGGCTTTTATTCACTTGGGCCTTTAGGTGAACACAGGTGAGCATCATCTGCAATCAAGTAATCAGGTCCTCAATCAGCTTAACCTGCAGGACCCAGAAACAGGCATGCAGAGACTCCACAAAACAAGAGGACATGACACTAATATGTGACTAAGAACCACCAAATTTTGCATGGTGACATGATTAAATGATAAGTGGAATTGTCAAATTTGAAACTGAAACATTTTAAGTTTTAAAATAAAAAAGTTTCTAAAAGTTTCTCTTGGTTTGTTATTTTATTAGTGCCTCCTCTCCAACGTAGGTTAATGAATTATTGAATATTTGTTCATCAGTTAAGTAAACTTGTTGTCATGGTTGTAACAAAAAGTGAAGGGCAGGCATAGAAATAATACACATGTAGGGATAATTACTTGTAACCTAAAAATAATTATTTATGTAAAGGATCATTTCAATAATTCATCATTTTCCATTCAATAAAATCCAAATTTGCTTCCAATTATTCACCTAATGAGGCAGGTTTAAAGTGCAGCGTTACAGCTCAGTGTGTCAGTTTACAAAAACTGCTTTGATATCGACGGCAGCATAGGTTTTGCGTTTGTTCGCTCCTTTTAATCCGACAGACACGATTGCAAGATCTGTACCACGTTTAAAAGAAAATTGAACTATGGTAGGCTGTTTATTGTGTTGTCTAAAAGGCATTGAACAACTTTAAAATATGTGTTAGGTGCCATACTATTTTCTCTTTTTTTTATACCTGTAGCAAGCGTTGGATTCAAATCTCAGCTGCCTCATTAAGAGGAACAACGAACTGGAAACTCTCATGGCCAAGCTGATCCAGACTTGCCAGCAAGTGGAGGTACAGTAAGACCTTTTTTCATAAGTGTCCATGTTCTATATTGTACCCACACTTGTGTGTAGTGTGAATAACTGCAGCGTGTACATGCAGGTGACGTAGTACAGTATGAAAGACAAACTTTTACTGGCAGTTTATTTATTTATTTATTTATTTTACCTCAAACTGAAATCACATCAAACTTTATTTGTTCTTCAAAATGTAAAAAAGAAAGTGACTTGATGGTTGTGGTTTCCACCGTCACTGTCAGTATACAAAAAGCTTTATTTTCCATATTATAGTTAAGATATATAAAAATTAGTAATTAATCTTTTGCATTTAAATTCAGTTATTTGGTTACATACATTATATGGAACAACTTGTATCTTTTCTTTTGGCAGTAATGTACATTGATCGTTATGCCATTCTAAGGTGATGTGTTCTTTTGCAGCATGAAAACATCTTTACACCACAGTACTGCTGAAAAGTTATTTATTCTATTTTGTTATACTGTCTCTTTTCCACATGTCATATTGTTCATGTATGTCTGTTCAGAAGGCAAGCTACTGTAAAAAAAGTTAGAGATGAGTGTTTTAGTAATCAGAGAAAGATATCTAAAATGATGTGCAATGTTAGTCATTCAATGATGAATGTCTTCATATCACAGAACATGTGTGCACTGGGGTGATTTAAAAATAGAACCCCATGAAAGAAAAGACTCATGGAGCCATGACAATGCATGGGCTACTGCTTTTGATGCTGACCCCTCAGTAGCTGGATGAATGAACTGAGCTTTCATGGCTGGATCACACCTGAAGGCACTTTCTGGGTTCTCATAGCAAGAAAAAAAATTGCACTGATCTGCCTCATGTCTGGAATGGTTTTAATGCCAGATTCATCATTGTAAGATCTAAAACACATCTGCTTTCTTGGTCATGTAAATGTTTAATAGTGCATCTGGGCATGAACGCCTGTGCTCCATTTCATGACAAATTTCTGTTGCATGCTTGGAGCAGAGCTTGCTAAGAAAATGGCTGTAGCGTATTGGAGCTTCTTTTAAGCAGTTCAGAGGAGATTATTTTCCTTCTGCATCTCTCCAGATTATATCAGATGGACCCCAAGTAAAACTGATTTCCTATATACACGTATCTGGTTTATTTTTAGCATGAGGAAGATTAAATTATTTAAGACACAATCAGTAAAATGTAGTTGCCTTCAGATGGATGCCTTGACAAATCGAATAAACTTAAAAAAATAATTTTATTGTAATTGAACACATAATTGTCTGCACTTAAAATTATTAAATGCACCAGGAAATAGAACATGCTGTTCTGTGCTGTTTATAATCAGTACAAAGTAATGAAATGATAAGCCTTGCTTGGGTCGACTTTTTAAATATGAAGTTGTATGATACTGTGTCGATTACATTTGCATATGAAAAATCATGTTCCATGTCTTCCATGAGTAAACACTCATAGGGTTTTTTTATGACCTGATGTTGCAATAATGGATTTTGCTGCCCTGGTTAGTGGTGAGATACGCATTTTCATAAACCAATTTTACCTATTTATACCATGTGACTAATTTGTTTAAGGATCATTATGGAGAATGATACTTGTATTTAGGCCTACATACCACTCCTTAAAGAGACAGCCCCCCTAC
Source organism: Anguilla rostrata (assembly GCF_018555375.3). Taxonomy (NCBI): domain Eukaryota; kingdom Metazoa; phylum Chordata; class Actinopteri; order Anguilliformes; family Anguillidae; genus Anguilla; species Anguilla rostrata. Next base: position 45,802,889 of record NC_057935.1, read on the forward strand.
AAATGCATCTTATTCATTCGCTTTATTTTCTTGAAAAATATCTTTTAACTTGACAATGACTTTTTTTTTAAATTTGGAAGCTTGTGAATGGCTAAATTCAGCTTCATGTCTGCTTTATTACATTTCTAAAAATATGAAAAAGGAATATTAAAAACAAATGTCATCACCATAGCAAAAATTCACTCACAGGGTGTTTTTAAATGAAAAGAAAAGGCTGATGTTGAATTAATGAGAATTATTGTTACATTAGACCTTTGGGGATTAAGTTGGGTGAGCTGTCGTAGTCAGAAATTTGATGGTTATTTTCCCTCTCAATGGTAACAGAAATTCATGGAATGAGCTCTTGTAACCTTGAAATATGGCCCCCAGACCCCAGCTTTATGAGCCACTTCCCCTGAACAAAAAAACAGGGAAAACACTGCTTTGTCATTATCAAGGCATGTCAGGAGCAACATACTCATATCGCTCCACTTTCTTTTGCTTTGCTTTCTTTGCAAAGCTGTTGCTACAACATTCAGCTACACACATGTTTACAGCAGGCGTAGTAATCAATCACTGAATGCAGTACTGGTGACAGTGGGATTTGCAACTTTGCAAGTGGGAGGTGCTAATTAGTGTGTAAGAAAATAATTTGCAGCTGTACAGCACTTTTTGAAATAGTCCTCTTTCCAGAGCATGTGCGACTGCTTAGCCACTTTAGCTGGTTAGCTGAAAAAGTACAGTGCAGCTAGGTGCGATTAAAATCCATTGTTCAAAGGTAAGAAAATTTATGTGTAACAGTTATTTTATGGTGAACTACCAATTTGGAACCTCAACTACTCCACAGGACCTAAAATGTACAAAACACTCAGAGCGCTTTGTGTGTTATTTGAAATGATTAGTGCATTCTGATATGCACCAAGTTGTTGTTGCTGTTTTAATTTAGGTTAATTGCTTTCTCATCTGCTCTGTGTTATGTACACTGTAATTGTAAACAATTTGTTGTTCTCTGTCTCTGCAAAGCTTCATAAATGTGCTGATGCTTTTATTCTGTTTAGAAGCAGAGGTGTACAATTTCTTGT